>NC_091060.1:58441125-59066125 GCF_000393655.2 Nicotiana sylvestris | reverse complement strand
AATCAATCACACAAGACTTCCTTTAATTAAGGAACTCATATTCAAACGGAAAAACTATTTAAGGGAAGAAATCTAATAAACATCTTGTGCAAAGCATGCAATTAAGGGTAAATACATAAAAAGTTACTTAAGGGCAGAATTTTGAAATACATGGTTACATAAATAAGGTAAGAAAAAGTCAATTAGTAGCCAGTAAATCAAGGGTCAAAGATTTTGTAATCAATGGTCCATGAATGAACCAAGTCAGAAAAGTTAAAGAAAGTCAAATTATTTAAATCGAGTCATAGGGAAATCAGCAAATAAGGAAAGAAATCAATCAAACTTATACAGAAGGAAGTCTAAAACTAATCAAGACTTGAAAGCCATTTGGAGGGGAAGTCCAGCACATATAAAGAGCATACAAACATGTTAAGCTGAAAGAAGATGTCGTATCATTGCAAAATTAGTAGATAATAGACTATATGAGCATGGCTGTCACATAGGTTAGCAATGTAGAAGAGAAGTACCATCTAGTAGCATTAATAGATTATATGAGCATGGTTATCACATAGGTTAGCAATGTAGAAGAGAAGTATCATCTAGTAGCATACAAAAATCCAATGTAAAAAACATTAGAAGAGTATAGCAAAAGTCTGAATCATACAAAAAATAAGGACTTCAAAACTAAGTTCAGAGACTCGAAATAGCTCTGAAAGAGTTAGGGTTTCTTTTGAGATAAAAGCAGTTCAAGAAAATCACATAGCCAATGGTTTCCATACTTGGAAACCCCCCCTCAAAATCTAGTGTTTCTACCATCAGTCGAGTGCGGAGATGAGAGGGCAAGTAATTAAGTCGAAATAGGTTCAGAGGTCTTAGAAAAGAACTGAACCCTTTAACATATTCCTTCAGGAACTGAAACTCATGAGAAACGTGGTAGAAGAGTAACATGAGAAACACAGTAGAAGCGCTCAAAGAAAACTTAGTAGAAGAAACTAATACACAACATATTAGAAGAAAACTAATGAGAACACAGTAGGGGAAACTTAATAAGAAACACAGAAGAACACAGTAAAGAAAAAATACAGTGGAAGAAACACACGAAAGAAAGAGAAAATCGGAGAAACCTCTAAATAACTCAGAAAACCCTAGATCGAAAAAAAGAAAATGTTTAGAAAGCTAGTTGTTTTTCAAAAGAAAATCGTTTAAAAACTTTATGGAAAGCATAGATCTTTAATAGATCTAAAGAGATTAGAAAAACCTCAAAAGCTAGGGCTTTCAGAGGAGCCCAAATGATGAGAAAGGCTTGGATCTAAGAAAGAGGGGTCGAGGACAGGCTCGAAACAAGCATGGCTCGCCGGAGCAGGCCGGAGATGACCGTGGAACTTGATCAATAGAGGTATGGACCCAGCTCTTCATGGTCGAGTCATGAAGCTCTAGTAACCAAATGCGAGGAGCCATAGGTGGCTTGGTGGGTGGTGAAACCACCATGGATTCAAGTCAGAAGGTGGCCGGAAAAGATGAAGGGAACTCATTAGAGAGGAGGTGAAAGGGGGAAGGTTCTAGAGAGAACCAGAGGTAGGGAGATAGAGACGAGTGAGGAAATGAGGGGTATTGGGGAGGGGGGTTGTTTGGAATTAAAAATGGTAAGAACGAGTGAGGGCCATTGATCTTTTAGATCAACGACCAAGATTTAATAAGGTTTTAGGTCGGGTAGGGGTAATTGGGTCTTGGGTCGGGTTTTAATTGAAACTGGGCATGAAATTGAAGTCCAATTTGGGGTCAGATTTTAGGCTAAAATTGAAACGAATTGGGCTATTATTTAAATAGCCAATTTTCCCTTTTAAAATGATAAAAAATAGTAAATTAATTTCTGGAGTAAATTAAAGGTACTAAAATGATTAATAACATATAATGTTGAAAATAAAAAATACTGGAGTCAATTTTATTATTATATACACAATTAAATCTTGAAATAGGCTAATATTGCAATTATATGCAATTTTAGCTTAAAAAATACTAAATAAATTTTGTAAAAATATGCAAAAATTATTTTAACTACATTTTGGTATAAATATGAGAATCTGATAAGTGAATTGCCAAAATGAAAATTTTGGGAATAATTATTGGGCTTTTCAGACCCTACTGTCACATCCTTTCACTTCAAATCGTTCCATCTCCCTCTGAAATGTTGTATCTCTCCAAGCACAACCATAGTTTTAGTACCAGTTCCTATCTCTCTCTTCATAATTATTCTCTCTCATTAAAACTACTTTCCTTTCTTCATAAACCACAGTCTTCCATTAGAACTTCTCCAAAGAACTTTCTCTCTATCTCTTCAATGGTTGACACAAACTATGAAATCCCTGCCTCATTCGTCTCTAATACTGAAAAAATCATTGAGTCCTCTGTCCCTAATTAGTCTTCTGTAACCGCTCATGTTCTTATTTCTGAAATCACTCATAACCCAGATTCTCCGTCTCCCTCCAATTCTAAGTTGACTATCCTAGAAACCCCTAAAATTGTTGATCCTTCTTCTCTATCTTCTGAGTTTCCCATTGATCAAGGGAAAAGTGGTGAACATGGTAAATGTCCTTAGGTTGCAGATGTTTCTACCATTATTGCTTCAGATTCTGTGGTGGCTATGGAGCCTATTGAGGAAAATATCGCGACAATCTTTGTGGTATCTGCTGATGGAGTCTTACATGAGATAATCTCTGGTGCTTCCATAACTCAGAGGAACGAGGCACAGGGTATGGGGGGGGGGATAAGGAGCCATGGTGGCTATTGAAGGCTCTTCACTAATAGAAACTACTAGGCCTTCTCGTGAGGGACCTAACCCCTCTCCAGAGGAAACAGGTCACGGTTCTCACTCCCAGGCCAGTTCTGCTCCTGCATTTGTTGTTGAGCCCTTGGACATTCAAGTCCTTGAGATGAGGTCTAGTGATGAGGAGGATCAAGACAACATTGCTCTTGATGCCTTCATAGTCAAGAGAAGGGTAGTGTCCACTCCTGAGTCTTCTACTAAGCGACGTACTACCAGGTTGCAAGCAAAGGTAGCCTATGACTCTGCCCTTCAAAAGAGCAGAAACGCAGTAAGAAGAAAAAAAAGGAGACTGGTGAAAGACAATGTAATAATATGTAATGAGGTTGTGCCTGTGGTGGAGGTTGAGGAGGAAACAACAGAGAAACCTAGTTCCCTAGTGAGAAGGTCCCATAAAAAGAAGGAATATGCTTCCGTATAGAATGATACAATCCCCAGTTCAAAGTTGAAAGATGTTGTGAGTGAGCCCTCAGTTTCTGATGAGGATGTGTTAGTCCAGTCTAAGGGAAAAGCAAAATCAAGTGGTGTGAAGTCTGGCAAGAGAATGTCTGAAACTATTAAAGAACCTAGTTCTGTGAAAAAGATGAGAAGTGAAACTAGTTCTGCTACAGAACGATTAAGGAACCAAAAGGTCCTGTTGGGTCACACTTTTGACCCAACAATTTCTAATATGGCTAGTATGCGTCATGTTCTTGCAATGGTTGAGTTTCAATGGTGAGGGCATCTGTTCTAAATGGATGCACCCAAAGTGTATGAGTATGAGGTTAAAATCTTTTATGTCAGCCTCTTTCTCGTTGATACCAACCATATATGTGCCTTGGTAAATGAGGTGGACATTATGTTTGACGAGAGTTTGCTTGGGGATATTCTAAAAGTCCCTACAGTTAGTGTGTTTTGTGTGAAAGATGTGTGTGCATATAATTTCCGAAATGCTGTGGTAAAGGATAATGCGAACCAAAAGGGGGACAAGATTCACAAGAAGGCATTACTCCCTGTTTATCAGTTGCTCTTCGAGTTGGTGAACAAAGTTCTGTTGCCTCGTGCCGAGAGGAGGTCATGACTTCTAAGTCTGACCTATTTTTAATGGAGCAATTGGATGGCTTTAACCCTTTCAACCTGCCTACTATCATGATCGAACACATGCAAAAAGTAGCAACCTTCAAAGATGGCAATCATGGTCCTCCATATGGGTTTTTGCTTACACAAATGTTTAAGTTTTTCAAGGTGCCATTGCAGCTAGGCAAGGTAGCAACGAAGAAGAAGACCTTCTATCAAACAACTTGGAAAAGTGTGAGTGTATCGAGAAGAATGGGGGGTTAGGCAGTACATCAACAATCTCACATCTCATTTACGCTTAAAATAGTGCAACTGAGAAGATTCGAAGGTTGAAGGCTAGGAATGCTATCCTGGAAGGTCAGCAGGCCCAAGGGGCTCCGGAGTTAAGTAAGGAAGTGGTCCGTTTGACAAAAGAAAATGCTGATCTCAGGGCACAAGTGGAGAACCTGAAAGTAGAACTGCTCAATGAGCAAAAGTCGGCCAATGCCTGAATAGACCTAGTTATCCAAACTCTTGCTACAACTTCCAAGCCCTCTACTCCTAGTGCCCCCTAAGCAACTCCTTCAGTGACTAGTTTCTGGAATGTCTCTTTTAGTTTTTATGACTTGGAAGATGTTTTTTGTTTTGATGTGGTTGGGATGTATCAGTACTGCTCCCATTTTTAACAGTCCAATTCTGCCTTTGCTTTTTAAGCAAAGGAATATGTTTTATAAATAAAATCTATTCTCTTTTGTTATCTCAATGCTTGCCTTCTCTATTTCTCTTCTCTATCATGTTGTACGTACATATGTGGCATAAGTTAGCTAGGCTAGACTTCTTTATGCTCTTTGCCTGCTTGTGTATTTTTCATGATTCCAACAGGGGGAAGTATAATTAAAACAGGGATCTATTTAAGGGGGAAACATAAAGTCAGGGGGAACTTGTGAAGTTCATGTTACTTCATCTAGTTATTTTATGCTCTAAATACATGTTATCATCGTCTAAGTTTGTCATCATCAAAAAAGAGGAAATTGATGGGTTTTCAATGTCTTTGCCTTATGTGTTGATGATTTAACAAACTTACTTACTGTCAAGAACCAGATAGGGAACCTGACACACTTGGTACACATTACATATGAATGGATTCCAACCAAGACTCCAGAAATTGTGAATTGCTTCAAGTGAAGAAAAATAGAGAAACAAGACAAGGACCTGATCCCTTGTGCTTCCCTGACAGCAGTATGAAAGTCAATTGTGCACAGTTGGAAAGTGACTCCCACAGAAACAGTGCACATAGTGCAGTATTTTTGCAGTCACTTTGCCCTTTGACCAACCAAGTGCTTTACATCATTCAAGTGATATCATCAAAGGTGTATTAACAAGAGAATTATAACAAAACATCACTTGAACACTTGAGAATTCATTTCAAGCATTCAAGTCTTCTGCAAAAGTGAACTTAATTCTCAAGAGCTTGAAGAACAAAGTTAAACGCTACTACGGACCAGTTCCTAAATCTAGTATTTCGTTGTCCTTAGTTGAGTTGTAACTTTGTGATTGTTCTTATTGTAATTCCTAAATTGCTTAGCTAGAAGCGTTGCTTAGGAACCCCTCTGTAAAACTATAAACTTTCTGAGTTTGTGTTGTGACTAGAGTTAGTCATAAGTTGAAGTCTTTGTAATGGAGTCATTACGAAGTGGCTTGTAATAGGGTGTTTACAAGTTAGTGAAGTTGAAAGCCTATAAGTGTAGGTCGTGGTTTTTGTCCCCTTGAGTTGGGATTTTTCCACGTAAAATTCCCGTGTATCATTTACTTTCTGTTTCATTAGTATTCTCAGTGGAAACTCATAGAGGACTAGGTACTCTGTAGTTTGGTGGACTTATATAAACTAACATAAAGCATAGTTGAGGCCATCAATGAACCTCCAGATCTTCTCCTTCTCAGTGGGAACCAACCATACAACATGGCATGCTAAATCTTCAAATGTCATCTCATACTAGGTCACAATGACACCCTTCTAGCATAGCTACTAAACTCCATGCACAACTCCTCTCTACAAATCAGTGGAACAAACGTCTCTAAGAAGAGAACTGAGAATTCATGTCATATAAGTGGTACTGCGCCAGCTGGCCTACCTAACTTGTAAGTTTTCCACAATCTGTAGGTTGCCCCCGTTAGTGAAAAAGTGGTGAAAGTAACCCAGAGACATCAACAATACTTGTTGTGCAAAGAATCTGATGACATTAGTCTAGAAAATATTGAGCATCCTCTGACTCTCCTCTACTGAACTCGGGCGGATCAAGCTTTATAAATCGCTCAAATCTCTTCTGCTCCTACTCAGTCATAGGTGGACCAACCTTGTCCCTGGCGGCAATATCTGGCTGAACTGGTAAAGCCCATTATGTCTGATGATCTTGAGATAGCTACACTGGAGTACGGGGGGCGTGAGTATCGGCACCTCCCCCAGCCTGTAAGGTAGCTGGTGCAACTGAGATCGAAACGGCCTCAGCCAGGCTTGTGCACACAGTCAAACTCTGAGCCAAAGCCTTCTAAAGACCAAGAATAACAATAGGTAATACTGGTGCCTGAGTTGGTCCCACCGGCTCAATAGTATCTGGAACCTGCTCCTTAGTGGGAGCGATTTGTGGCTCCAGATGTGCTGCTCTGTCTGTAGTGCAAGCCCCACCTCGGCCTCAGCCTCTGACGGATCTAACTGGTGGTACTAGTTCCTGTTTGCCTGATGCGACTTTACGTGTCCGCATCATCTATGAAAAAAAGAAGAGTATAGGTTCAAACATCGAAAATAACAAATTTGCACGACAAGAATGCTAGAAAGTGTAAGTTTCCTAATAGCTCGATAACCTCTCGAAGATAGGTAAATATTTCTCCGTACCAATGTGAAAGACTATACTAAACTTTCTCATGACCTATAATACCTTTGAATCTAGGGCTCTAATACCAACTTGTTACAACCCAAAATCACCAATTGGGCGTGATGGCGGTTAAAGCACTTGCTAGGCATGCCGAACTTAGCAGCACGAAACAAAATAACAAAATTTAACAAATGATACAAGTCTAAAACCTTCAAATATAACATAATATGCCAAAACATGGTAAATTTCCCAAAACTGGTAAATTACAGAGTAATGAACTCTAAAATGGAAATACAAGTCGGATAGTCTAAATACTAATATTGTCCAAAGTAAAAACAACAGAACAAAGTCTGTAAGCAAGATGCAACTATACATCGTCTCTCGAACATCTCCACAAGGAAACTTTGCCACTGATGGCTTAGTGCAACACCTGGATCTGCACAATTAAGTGTAGAGTGTAGCATGAGTACAACTAGCCCATGTACTCAACAAGTATCATAACTAACCTCGGCGAGGTAATAGAATCAAGGATTATAAATGTTACTCTTTATTACATGTACAGTTCTCAACCCCAACAAGTACATAACAATAATGTGATCAAGTTATAAAGAACAGATAGAATCATCTCGGTGCACGCAAATTCTTAAGTACTTTATTCAGTCAATGATCCATCATATAAAGATAATATGCAACCAAATAAAGTAGATAACCATGGAAATTGCAAGTAATGATGAAATGCAATAACCAAACAACACTGGCCAGATATTCCTCATAATTCCCAAAACTGTACCAAACCAATGATCAGTTTTCCTCAATCTGCGTGTACACCATCAAGAGAGAAATATAATAGGTGACCCTAGGGAGATGTATCCATATCCACATGTTGCATGCCATAGTCACGTGCAATAATCATACTCCGCCCAGCGTGGTCACAAGCTATATATCATAATCCGTCCAATGTGGTCACAGGCATAACATCACAATCCACCTGACATGGTCACATGCATAACAAAACAATTCGCCCGGCGTGGTCTCAGGCATCTAGTCCAAATAATATCACACAAAAGCAAATATACATGTATATGATAAATAAATATTATATTTCGTGCTCTTAGACTGGTCTGAATGACATGCTAAGGTCTATGAGTGTGCAAAGTTTGCTATCATAGCTCAAATCGACAATTTCATAACAGAAATCGCGATTATCAAGTTCATTCAGGGGATTAGCTTCAATGTAACCTCAAACATGGATCAAATAGTTCATAACATGATTACAAATATGAGGAACATCGCAACATAAAGGTTAACAATCATTTCAAGGCATGTCATACCCCAAGCACTTCCCCTAGCATGGACAAATACCCTGGTGCTCGTAACATATATGCACCCTTAGCACGTAGCTATCATAAATAACTCAGGAAACTAGTGCCTCAACCATGTTTCGGTAAGATACTTACCTAAAGCATTCCAAATATCTCCTCTAACAAGACTTTCCTGCATGTATCAACCTCCCAAAGTCTGCAATCTAAAAGACATAGGAACAGATACCATTTGATAAAGCTATGATATTTAATCAAAATCACAAAGTCAACCCCATGCACGCACCCCGGAACTTGACCAAACTCACAAATTTCGAACACCATTCCAATACGAATCTAACCATAAAAAATTATCCAATTCCAACCACAAATCGAACCTCAAATCATCAAATCTCACTCTCTAACAACATAGTCCAAAACCCCTAATTCCACCTTTGTTTGTCATAAATTAGGTTTAATAATTAATGAGTAATATATATCTAAAACCAAAAGTGAGTAAGGATCACTTACCTCTTCAATTGTTATGAAAATCACTTAAAACATTGCCGTAGGCCGAGCACCACAATCCCAAAAATGTGAGAAACACTCAAACCCTCGATTAAAAAATATATCCAGCAATCTCGCACCTGCCTTCACTTAACCGCATCTACGGAACAAAGGCACCATTTGTGAACCCATCAATATTCCCCACCATCCTTATTGAGTACGCACCTGCAGAATCTCTCCGCACCTGTGATCCCTGCTCCTTCAGCCAATATCCGCTTCTTTGTACCCATCCTCGTAGAAGCACATCCGTTTCTGTGGAATCCTATGCGAATACAAACTTTCCCCAGCCCAGGCTAACCTCGCACCTACAGCTCCATATCTCCATCCAATACCATCACAGGCGTGTATACTGTAGAAACCTGATTCTTCAGCAATTCCTCTAAGTCAAATAATGAATTCGAACTCAATCCAAATCACACCTGAGGCCCCCAGGGCCCCATCCAAACATATCAACAAGTCTTAGAACACAACAAAAACCTACTCGAGGCTTCAAATCACATAAACGAATATCTTAAACACGTATTACACCTTAATTCAAGCCTAATAAACAAATGAACTTTGAACATCACAACACTCATGTCGAACAATATAAAATCAACTCCGAATGACCTCAAATTCTGCATGCAAGTCCCAAAATACAAAACGGACCTATTCCAACTACCGAAACAAAAATCTGAACCCGATATCATCAAAGTCAACTCTCGGTCAAACCTATCAACCTTCCAAACCTTCAACTTTTCAACTTTTGCCGAAAGTCACCAAACCAATCTACGAACCTCCAAATCTATATTCAAACATAGACCTATGTCTAAAATCAACATACGAAGCTATTGAAACCATAAAAACTCCATTCCATATTCGTCTATACAAAAGTCAAACTCCGGTAAACTCTTTCTACTTAAGCTTCCAACCTTGGGACTAAGTATCCCAAATTACTTCGAAACTTCCCCAAAATCAAAACAACAACCCTGAAAAGTCATGAAACCTCAAATACACACAAGTAAAATATGTTGTATGTCCATGAATTAAGTTTAGGAGTAATAGTATGAGTGCATATATATATATATATACAAATTTATATACTAATAATATATATGCATCATGATCATGGTGTCACAACAGAATCAGAAAAGTCAGGCCCTAAGGGGCAAGATACAAGAAAATTTAGCCTTCATGCAAGAAGTGTAATTTCGGGGAATACCCCAAGAAATTTCATTAATCTCTAATATCATAAAAGGTAAGATTATATAAAACATATATTTTCTATGGTGCACACTGCTAGTTTTACCAACGTATCGCAGATTTTAAAGGTTAGCATGTGAATTTCTTAGAGAGCCTTACTTTCTCAAGTTTGGTTAAACATGACCTAGAATAGAAAAATCTAAGAGCATTGCAACAAATAGTATCAATGTTGGTTTGATTTTGAAGCTCGCAACCAAATTTAGTAATTAGGATGTTATATGATTTTCAAACATAAGTTAGCAGTCATAATGTTTCATAAAGTTCAGAAAATAGGATGTTATAATAGGATGTTATAATCAATCGATAAAAGATTTACCAACAAAGTGTTACCTCGAGTAAGTCCAGAAAAATATGAAAAAATTAAGTATGTGTGGAAAGAAAATTTTAGGAGATAATGTCAAATCCAAGATGCATATAGAAGCAACGATCATTGTATTGAAAACTGCATATGCAATGTAAGTATCAAAGTAAGTAGTGTAAACTTTGCTATGAGAAGAGGAATGCATAAAAATATATTTCTACACAAGGATGGGGAATGATTGCGGTATTTTTAATGTGAAACATCTACACTTATGGAAGGATCCAGTGAAGAACAAGGAAGGTAAAGAATACACTCAGACCCTTTGAAGGCGTGTCTTGATAAGTAATAGTTTATTGCAAAGTCACCAAAAAAATACCTTGTCCATCATGAAAAAAATAGATAGAAGTAAATGCATGAAAGTACAAAACTGCCAGGCCCACAAACGCATGATATGGAATGCAGTAACAACCTCTCTTAAGAGTCAAAGCTATAATTGTTATCGGTTGTTTTCAAACTATAAGCGAAGTAATTGGCATGTCCAAGCATGTCTATAAAATGTAACAACCCGACCGGTCGTTTTGAGCTTTGGCATTCCATTTAGTGGTTTGAAACTTAGATTATCTTCATTTGGTATATTATGACTTTAGTGTATGGTCGATTTTGATTTTTGAGTTGTTCAGGATTGATTTGGAAGAATGACTCTTTATTTGGAAGCTTTAAGTTGGAAGAGTTGACCAAGGTTTGACTTTTGGGTAAGCAGACTCGAATCGGGTTTTGATTGTTCTATTAGGTTCGTATGACGATTTTGGACTTGTATGCATGTTCGAATTTGGTTTCAGAGGTTCCTAGAAGACTTCAAAACTATTTGTCGAAAGTTGGCAGTTTAAAGAGCTTAAGAGTTCGTAAGTTTGGCCATGAGTTGACTTTGATGTTATTGGAATCTAATTGGTGCTTCGGGACTTTGGAGAGGTCTACATAGTTGAATTGAACTTGTGTACAATATTTGCAAATTGTCACTACCCAAAATCCCAACCTGTCATAATGGCGCCTAGAAAATTTACTAGGCAAACCAACAATCACATAACAACTAAGCATTTGAATAAAATTATGATTTAATAGGCTCAACAGTGAAAAATCTCATAAATATCTGATAATAATAACTATAAATCTACTACAACCATCCTAAAACATTGTGTCAATGAGTACACAACCAATACAACATCTCAACCTAAAACAAACTCTAGTACAACTGTCTGAATAGTAGAACAGTACCGAAGAAAATAAAAGGAAGGAGAATCAAGGTATGCGAGCGTCATAGCAGCTACCTCAAAGTCTCCAAGTAGGTACTAGCACCAATCTAGCAATCATCGCGTCCAGATGTACCTGGATCTGCACACGAAGTGCTATAACCGACCCATGTACTCAATAAGTAACAATATTAACCTTGCACTGAAAGTAGTGACAAGCTCAGAAGGATACAGTTATAACCAATATAATGACAAAACAAATAACAATAAGAATGACAGTAATAACTCAGAGAAATTTCTATATCCAGCACGTTCATGGTGCAGAAATTTAGACATGCTTTCAAGTTTGCAATTAAAAACCAACGCTCATAAGAACATGTCAAGTATAGCTAGCATGAGGAATGGTACATCTCTATGCGTACATGTCAAATGTAAGGCATCACAATGATATTCCCAGGTATTCACACTCTTAGAGTACTCAATCTATCTATCTTAAATACCCACTAATCACATAGTCACTTAGTACTGTATGGGTGTCTGACATCTATGCCCCTCACAAAAGCACGTGTATATATCACTGTTCATGCGCTGACTGCTGCTGTGTCAGACTCCGGAGGGGCAGATCCTTCCCAAGCGCTAATAATAAGCATATAAGGCTTGTTGCGACATGTAGCCCGATCCATAATATTTAATAATCCCATAGGGCCTGCTACGGCGTGCAACTCGATCCACAGTAACACTCACAATCCGGTTCTCAGGCCAACCTCAGTCATCAATCTCTCAAGTCTCAAGGGCTCACAAATCTCGTACCATTAAACTAAAGCTATAACAACATGTAATGTAACAATGAATGATAATAGGGACTGAGATATGCTATGCAAATGAAGAATCACGACTGAGTATGTACGCGGCGAAATGAAAAGACTTGATTTCTTGTTGTCGAGACATTTCGGGAGCATGCCCCGGAACCCCGAGAGCAGGGGGTCACGACCAAATTCTCAACCTCAGGACTCGCCGAAGCCCGACTCGGAGAAAACGAAGAATGAAGCCAGGACAGAGAGGGAAGCCCTCTAGGTACATGGCTATGTCTGACAGGCCCGTCCTATCTAGAGCCTATGTTGAAGCATCATGTCAAGCCATCCCATCATCGTACTTTGTAATTAACCCCCACATACTTGTAGCCGAGTCTGCCCTCCTATATAAAGGGGACTCGCCCCACCCTGTAAGGGGCTGATGTTGCTCCAATTCTCCACAAGTGCAATAATATATTCTCTCTCTATTTTCTAATTTGCTTATTCCCCTTGGTTCAAAGTCATTTATCTTCCGTCATTCTCCTTACCACGTGGTACTAGCCCGAGGCCGCCCTCGTATTCATTACTTCTTAACTTGTTCTTCATTCTATAGCTTAATATTGGCCAAAAGAGCCCTATCTAATTATACTTTTAACTGTTATCCCATCCCCGATTGTCCCTGGTAGTTCGAGATCGATACCAACGCCGACCCTGAGGTCCCATCGACCATCTTTGCACTTAGATAATATGCCTCTCTGGTTTGATTACTGCCTCGTCTTAGCTCGTATTTTATCATTATATTTCATGTTCTTAGCATTAACTACTTTAACAACTAGCTCAGGAATATATCACGTATTTTTAGAATCCCATTTACAAATTTAATTGTTGTTACCATTTTTACGGTAAACAGTTTGGTGCCCACCATGGGGCTAAAAATAATAGTGATTATTTTCTTGCTGGTTTCATCACATAAACGCACATTATCTTTCACACATTTTCTTGCCTAAGATCCTTTTATTTCAGGCCAAAATATCTGGCTAGGGTAAACGGAGTTGAGAACGACAACCTTGAAAATCACGGGGAAAATGGAGTGGTTATCCCGTCCGCTAGAGCGCCTCCGCGGAATCCTGATATCGCTCCTTGACTGATCCTAGTGGACGCAGATTCACAGGTAGCACAACAAGTCAACGAAACTTCTCACACCGATAGGAGCGTACAACACAACAACCAACAAGAAGCACAAAAAACCCCAGCCCGGGAAGAATAGGAAGTTAGTCTTCATGTTATTTTTGAGATGTTATAGGCACAACAATTGGCCATCGCTCAGCTACAAAGCCACCCAAGAACCCCCAGCACAGCGGCACTAGAGACGACTCCTCCTACCCTAACGAATACGTCACTGCTTACACCTATGCAGTAAAAGGCAACGACATAAAAAACGAAGAGATCGAGTCTGTGTTGCTGAAAAAATTTGGAGAAACGCTTTCAAAGGGGGCCATGATGTGGTACCATAACTTGGCTCCCAACTCCATAGATTAGTTTGCCATGCTAGCAGACTCCTTCATAAAAGCACATGCCGGAGCCATCAAAGTAGCAACGAGGAAATCTGACGTTTTCAAAATCAAATAGAGAGAGAACAAGATGTTGTGGGAGTTCGTATCCCACTTCCAGATGGAACAGATGGAGCTGCCACTAGTCTCTGACGACTGGGCGGTGCAGGCCTTCACCCAAGGCCTGAACGAACAAAGCTCGATGGATTCAAAATAGCTAAAACAAAATCTAATCGAATACCCGGCCATGACCTGGTCGGACGTTCACAACCAATACCAGTCAAAGATCAGGGCCGAGGATGACCAGCTGGGAGCCCCTTCAGGCTTATTATACCCAAACAGACTCCTAGCAAAAGAGACGAAACCAAGCAAAGAAAGGTACCAATAGTACCTTGAAGACAGAAAGAATTCCCCGAGGTGCAACCTACCCCGCAACGATCGGAGGATAGATCGATGACAGGACCCTCGGGGGCTCGTCAACAAAACCAGGTTCGATCAAAACATGGCGCCAATGAACGCGCCCCACTTATTGGAATACAACTTCAGCGTCGACATATCATACATCGTGTTCGCTATCGGCAAAATCAGGGAGGCCAAGTGGCCCAAACCAATACAGTCGGACCCTTCACAGAGAAATTACAACTTAGTGTGTGAGTTCCACAACACACACGGCCACAAGACCGAGGATTGCCATCAACTGCGAGAAGAAGTGGCCCAGATACTCAACAAAAGGCACCTTCGAGAATTCCTTAGCGATCGGGCCAAAAATCAGTTCCGGGACAGGGAGGCAACCAAGAAAAATGGGGCAAATGAGCCACAACACGTCATCCACATGATCATGGGGGCGTCGATGGCCCGCATGAACCCATGATGAGGAAAACAAAAATATCCATCACCAGGGAAAAACGAACTCGAGGATATATCCCCGAAGACTCCCTCACGTTCAGCGAAGAAGATACAGAGGCTCTATCTCAACCCCACAATGACGCCCTGGTAATTTCCTTTCTTGTGAATTCTTTTCAGATAAAACATGTACTCGTGGATCTAGGTAACTCGGCCAATATTATTAGGTCAAAGGTAGTAGAACAACTCGGACTAACTGAACGGATTGTGTAGGCCACCCGGGTCCTTAATATGTTAAACATGGCGAGCGAAACAACGAAAGGAGAAATCATCCTTCCCATTACCATGGTTGGCACAACCCAAGATACCAAATTCCATGTCATCCAGGGAGATATGAGGTATAACACCTTGTTTGGGCGACTGTGGATACACTGCATGAGAGCGGTACCATCCACTCTCCACCAGATGATAAAATTCCCGACAAAGGACGAGATCAAAACCGTCTATGGGGAACAACACGCGGCAAGGGAAATGTTCGCAATACACGATGTGTTACCAGCGCTCGTACCTCCGCTCTAAAAAAAGCCAACGGGTCAATTAGGTCTCAACCCCGGTCGGGTTTGACAACACAAAATAAAAATTCGCATTGCGTGTCCGCCCTTGGGCGGTCATAACAAGACAACCCCAAAGCGCCACCAGCCTATCTCGTTTCAAGGTACATCCATTCCTTTTGTTTCATTTTGGATTAAGAACTAACCCTCATGCAGGCACTCAACCGAAGATACCAGGACACTAACACTATCAGGAGACCTCGAGACCCCCAAAAGCATGTCCGTTGCACTCTTTTCCTTTGACCGAGTTTTTTATCCCAAAAAGAAGGGTTTTTACCGGCAAGGTTTTCAATGAGGCAATGACTGCGAAAATGCTCAAAGGGGAAAACTCCACAGAATTTATCGAAGCTACCCTTACGACCAACTTTCAAGTGGTGAGGGCCATTCCCCCTGGAAGCCACCCAATTCGAAGGAGGTGGAGAAAAGCCAAACAAAGGTTCCTACGGGGAGACAATGTATAGGGCCAAACGGTCGATGTAATCAGATCCCGCCAAAGTGGAAGCATGTATTATTATATCGGGCAATCAAAAATACCCTTTTTCTTCCATGAATAAGGAGAAAGGCTCCTTCTCAAAGTAAGGCAACATGAAAATCACCGAAGCATCCACATTCGACAAAAAATAGGTCGACTCAGCACAACAACACATGTATTGCGCCAATGGATCAGAGAATATCTTCCAACATCTCGCTCTCCAAAAAGGGAAAGTCGCAGTATACTCTCGACAAAAACCTCTCCTCCAAATACGTCCTGAGACACTCAGAGACTTAAATGGTTCAGTGCCCACACGACCATAGGGTCGGAACTCCGGGCTCATCAAGCCCCTGGAAGGAAACTCTGAGCTTACGAGAAGTTGTCTTCAAGCTTAAACAAACTCGATGATTCGGAGACTGCTGTTAATCGCCATACAACTGGAAAACCCAAAACTGTAAGACCCCTAACGGGCAACCTCGGCATAACCAGATCTATTCTACATACTGTAAGACCTCAATGGGCATGACAAACTATAAGACCTCAATAGGCATGACAAACTGTAAGACCTCAGTAGGAATGACAAACTGTAAGACCTCAACAGGCATGAAAATCCCAAAGTTTAGGCTATACATCGCATTTGTAAGAATCCCAAAAGGGCATACCCTCGATGTAGACGCCTAAACTATCACTAGGGTTCAAAAATGGCTATTGCCAAATGTATATGACTACGGTTAAAACAACTAATACAGCCAAAATAATGCGACTTGGGGACGCCCGAATGTAGCTAAAAAATCGCAGGCCACTACTCCGAATATACTTCGAAAAGAACTGGTTAAAACAGGCTTCCCTCAACATTCAAAAATGAGCTCCGACTATGTCGGCTCCAAATCGCAAGAGCGTTGATCTACTTGACCTACGAGCTATGAAGCATACGAGCTACTCAAAACATCGTTGACAACGACTTGAATCAAGGTTCCTCTGGAACCGACGATGGGTCAGGCAAAAATACTATAAAAAGACCTTAACGAGCAAAAACAAAGCCTACAAAAAGCTCACGGGCAAAAATAGCGTAAGATCCATTGTCGCCAGCTAAGAAGCCTACGGGCCTCATATTGAAAGGTCTCTACGACCAAACAGTGTAAGAGCCATTATCGCCAGCTAAAAAATCTTGACAACTTGAGGATTTGTTGAGCTCGAATCGTAACCCGATTCAGAGACCGGGTCCAAAATAGTTAACTATGCAAGCCTACAGGCCACATACTAAAAGGTCTCAACGACCAAACGACATAACTGCCAGTCGATTACAGCTCGAATCGCAATGGGACTTGGAGACTGGACCCCAAATGCAATATGCCCAATGGCACGGCATAAATGCCACTATCGCCGGCCAAAGAATCATGGAAATTTATGGGTCGATTACAGCACGAGTCGCAATGCGACTCGGAGACTGGACACAAAATCTGTAAAATGCCTAAGGGCGCTGCATGAATGTCACTGTTACCAACCGAGTAAATCTCCATACCAAGCGCCCATAAGGTCACTTTGACCCAAAGCAAAAAATCCATCATCATCCACCCGCACAGGCAGGAAAGAGCCTGATGGTCAATTGAAGCACGAGTCACAATGCGACTCGGAGACTAACCCTACACGGTCAGGCCCGACACAATGGCCCCAGCACCTGCTCGCGCCAAGGATTGCACTCAAGAGCCCCTGGATCTGTTTGATCCATTCATGACCAATGAGGACCTCATCAAACACAAAAACCGACCTGACCGATCGAAAGCAACAACAAAAAAAAAGAGAAGAAAAAGAGGTACAGAAGAAATAAAGCTTCAAATTCTTTCTTATGTATTACACGCACGAAAAGGGTGCATTCTCCATCTACGGGAAAGTCCTACGTATATTAGAGACAAAGCGACAAAATAACAAAATCTACACTTTGAGTTAAAGGGCTACAGCTTGTCAAATTCGCCCACTGCAAGTAACCGAGTGACACGTTCGTCCGCCCTTGCTCGAGCCATTTCCTCCGAGAGAACGAAGCCCCTTGCACCGACCTCCTCGAGTACCTCTCTCCGGTATCTACAACGAATATATTCCTCGATCCTCTTCTCCCGGTCAAGGGCTCACTTCAGTTCAGCTTGGGCATCATCAACATCTTTCATACAAATCGCCATCTCACGATCAACCTTGGTTCGACTTAATGTCGCTTCTACCCGGTCATCGATTATCTCAGCTTTGACTTTCGAGAGATCAAATTCAATTTCCTAATCATATCCGCTTGAACTTTGGCATTGTCATGAGTCATGTTGAGTTGGGCCTCGAAGGCAAGGACCTTAGCCGAGATGCTCATCTCCTCTAAAGCTTGAGCCTGCACCTGAGCCCTTAGCTCCTCGCAAACAACTCTGATGCGATTGACGTCGCCCTTGAGGTACTCCAAGGCCTCTGCCTTTTTCTGCAATTGATACGCCAAAAGGGAATTAGCATTAAGGTTACAAAGGAGTGAAGCACGCACTATAGGAAGTTACCTGCTCCATCAAATAGCTCTCATAGTTTGAGCTCCGGTACGCCTCATATCGCCAATGATGCAGCTCAACTTCCTTCTCCTCACTAAGGAGTGTCACACCTCCTTTTTCACCACCTACACCCCCGCAAGGGCGTGAAGGAGTTTTTCCATTTAAAGGACAATCAGAACGGGATTTAATTATTAATTATTCAGAGTCGCCACTTGGGATATTAATGGTGTCCCAAGTCACCGGTTGAATCCCGAAACGAGGAAATTTATGACTCTGTTAACAGTCCGCGAACCAGAAATCCAAGTAAGGAATTCTATTAACCCGGGAGAAGGTGTTAGGCATTCCCAGGCTCCGTGGTTCTAGCACTGTCGCTTAATTGTTGTATTTGATTTCATCTGATTTTAATACACTCTAGCTTATGTGCCTTTTATTCGTAAACCGCTTTTTATCATTATTTATTTTATAAGGATTACGATGTCGTGAAAACGCGTTTCGAACCCCGTCGCAATCAATGCACCCGTGGTTGTTGACACATTTCGACTTCATCGAGATTTGGATTTGGGTCGTATCAATGCGCACCCGAATTTAAGAAAGTAATTTAATTAAATCGTGCCTAAAGATGCTAACGTAGTATTATTTTGGGGAAAAACCATGAAGTTCGCTAAACGGCCATCCCAAGTTCTAATTATTTCGATAATTATTTATTGAGGGCCCCACATTTATTTATTTTTTGTGCGGTGAGGCTCGTCTCAATTTGTGAACCTCTTTTCTATAATCATTTATTTTATAAGAATTACGACGTCGTGAAAACGCGTTTCGAACCACGTCACAATCAATGCACCCGTGATTGTCAACACATTTTGACTTTGTCGAGATTTGGATTTGGGTCGCATCAATGCGCACCCGAGTTTAAGAAGGTAATTTAATTAAAACTTCGCCTAAAGATTCTGGCGCAATATTATTTTGGGGAAGGATGTGAAGTTCGCTAAATAGCCCTCCCAAATTCTAATCATTTTTAATAATCAATTGTTGACAGCCCGCGTATGTGATTTTATTCGGGCGAGGCTAGTAGCAATCCCGAAGTAACTATGATTTACTACTTATTTATGTGTCTCTAAAAGACTAACGAATTCGGAATTTGAATTACATTGAAGTAAACTAAAAAAAACAAATTTAAATAAAATGGGCCTGCCTCACGACGTTGATACAACCCAATTAGCCCAATGAATATGGGTATAATTCCAATGTCACATTTGATATAACATCAACGAACTACTACAATGACAATGTATTCCCTCATTTAGCTGATAGCCTTGAATTCCAAAATCACTAAATGGGTTTGTCCTACTAATCACCCATCAAGACCTGCTGCTCTAATGAACCAAACCAATTATGAATGAATCTTGTTTCATGATTTTTAACTGGTTTTGATACCAATCACCCAACAATAACTATGTTTTGCATACCCAACGATTTCAGAAAACTTTAATCAAAAGCAGACCTTCTACCACACTATCACGACCAATGACAAAATTACTAGTAAACAGGCTGAATGTCACCATACTTACTCCTGAATTCACATATCATTTACATAGATCCAATTGCTACTGATTGATATTGAATTCACACAAATTTTCAAATTAGACCACATATGCTCAATGCTATTTCAAATGTCCAATTTAACAGTTCAACATTACGCAACTTTTAACATGTAATCAACCTTGCTGAACAAGTTTAATTGCACATAACTGCCGGTTATATGACAGGAAACTACACTATTAATATCAGTCAAGATAAAACTGCTCTCAGTTGAATAATAGGCCCCTTGAACATTTCATTTCAACTTCAACAATCATATATCAGTGAGGTTCAGGGGAATGTACCTGGAAATTGGAATGTAAATAGAGAAGAGGAGAGGAGTCAGCTACTTTGAACAGCAACAACAACAAACTCAGCAGTATTAAACAACAGAAATATAGGTAGATTGCTTTGAAAACCAGAAATATAGGAAGACTCCACAGATCAGTTCAACATACTTCAAATGCACTGTTAGCCCTTCCAGCTGAACCTAAGCACCTCTATAATAATGCTAAACCCAAAACCCAAATTGAAATCCAAAACTAGTAATGAAACTGTGAAGTTTTTTTGGATTTCTCCATTTTTGATGTTTTTGTTTTCTGAATAAACTTGGAATTAAGATGACAACTAAAATCAAAAGCAGGAATGAAAGCTCAAATTGAAACTCGGAGCTCAAGGCAGAAGAAGAAGAAAAAACCCCCTTTCCCAAGGCATATCATGCCCTTTTAAAGGCAACCCCAAAGAGAATAGATCAGATTCTAATTTTCCAATCAGTCCCTCCCTATTTTCAGTTTGGTCCCTCTATTCTTAACTTGCTAAACAAGTAAATGCATCAAAATTATTAAAATCTACACTTGTACCCCATTCTATAAGGCCCTAGGGTATTCCTCTACCCATACAATACCTATACTGCCCTTCCATATACCTTGATATTACTGTTCCTATCAGAACTACCCTTTTCCATACCCAGATTACCCCTGAAAGCCCCTCAAAGTTACTAAACCTACCTTTATCCTTAACAACTATAACCAATACCCTAACCCAATCTAAAACTAACTGAGAATGATTAACTAGCACTCAGAAAACAATTAATCAACTGACCAAACCCAATTGTTCAATTATATTAATTCAATCAAACTAAATGATATCAAACTAAACTTAAACTAACATGAACAGCATTAAATGAACTGAAGCTAACTCTTAATCCGTAAACTCATAATCATTCAAACAAATATCAATTCAGAACTAATCAACAATTGGCAGAACTTAAACTAATACGAATAAATCATAAAATTAACAGAAAAATTACCGAAACAACAATTGTAAATAAAACTTCAAACATGCGAGTAAAAGGAAACAGTAAAAATTCACAGAGGCACAAAGAACTCCGGCCAGTCAGAAACAATCTGAATCCTTTCTGATTTTTGACGTGTAACATCGCTAACCATGTGTTCTTTACAAGAGAACACATGGTTAAGGATACTACGGTTCGAAATCACAAAGATTTGGTTTTAGGGTTTGGCCAGAAATTCCCAGATCTAAGATTCGGGCCGTTTCACAGAGATTTGAAAGAAAATAACCATGGATTAGGGTTTAGGGAATAACGGGGATTATGTGGTGTGATTTTGGGCTGATTTGGATGAACTTGTCACTTGGCCGAAAAACTTCAAGCTAAGATTCGACGAGTTCCGGCCTTATTCGAGGGGAGCCAGTGGGTGCAATGGAAAGAGGGGAGTGAGGGGGATCTGTGGTGTTAATCTGGAGGTGAACAACGTAGGTGGCATTCACCGCCGGCAAGGGGTTTGATGGCGGCGCAAATTAGGGTTCGTTGAGGAGGGGTAGGGTGAGGACGATGAGGCAAATGGGGGTAGGGGGGAAGTTTCGAACCCTTTTAAATTAGGAACCTCGTTAGTTCCGGACCGTTGGATTGATGAGATCCAGCAGTCCTGATTCGGAGGCCACAAAACGATGTCGTTTCGATTAGAAGAAGGAACAGACCGGGTTGGGGACTTGGGCTGGGGCTGATTTGCAAAGACTTAAGGTGTTTGGGCCTGAAAAATTCTCTGATTTGGCCCAAACTTATTTCTCTTTTTTTCTTTTCTTTTCTCACTTTGTAAAATTTTTATAATTTTTTCTAATTTTTATGGAAATGTAAAACTAACATGAAATTCTAGCTATTTCAAAACAAAGACTAATTAATTACTAAAACTGTTCAAAAGCTATTTCATGACAAATTCACAATAAAAATCATTAAAATGCAGAAGTGAACTAATTTTTGTGATTTTCATGTTTTTTTTTGTTTTTTTTTTGTGTTTTAAAAAATAATTAACCCTTAATTGATACTAAAACCTGAACGCAAACATGCATATTTTTGTACTTTATAGAATTAACATGCGCAAATAGAATGCAACAATTATCACAAAATGACACCAAAATGCACGAAGATCGTAAAAAATAAAGAAAAATCATTTTGTTTGGGATTTTGGGAATAATCATATTTAGGGCAAAAATCACGTGCTCACAGCTGCCCCTCTTTATTCGGAAACATGAAGGGTTTTCGGGCAAAGATAAGTGAGCAAATACGAGCGATTTTTGCCCGTTTGAAAATTCCGTGTGAAGCATTTTTGAAGAGTTTGACTGCATCCTATTTCGTAGGTTGCCTACATATCCTGGGCTAAACAGGAATCAGGTCAGTATAGTTCGGGAATGTCTGGTAGCTGGGACTACCAGGAACTGTGATTGTACTGCGCTTGCTGTTGTTACTGCTGTTGTTAGTGCTTGCTGACCTCCCTTATTACACTACGTCCAAGATAAAATAAGCTAAACTAACTATGCTTTATGAATTACAAAAATCCTATCTAAATTCTTCAAACTTGCTCTTGTACTTCCTTGTTGCCTTGTTGTCTTTTGTCTCCTTGTTGCCTCATTGTCTTGTTCTTTTTCAATAAAATTCCCTGTTGCTATTCCCCTAGGCGGACTCCCAACTTCTGAAACTTGAACTGTATGTATTTCTCTGTTATCCAGGCGGGCTCCTGACTTCACAACACAATTACAACAACGAAACTTTCTGCCCCAGTTTGAAGACTGAGCACATGTTACTGGCGGAAATTTTAAAAACTAAAACTTGAATTATAATACCTCTATTCTCTAGTCGGATTCCTGACCTCCGAAACTTGAACTGCATGCCTCTATTCTTCAGGCGGGCCCCTGACTTCAAAATAGACAGAGAGATTAATTGCAAACTAAAATTGAATTATATCACTTCTGTTCTCCAGGCGGGCTCATGACTGTTAAACATTATAATTGAAACTACTCCTCTATTATCCAGGTGGGCTCCTGATTGCTAAAATTAAATTGTATGTCTCTATTCTCCAGGCGGACTCCTGATTACTAAAATTAAATTGTATGTCTCTATTCTCCAGGCGGACTCCTGATTTTAATATGAACAAAGAGATTGAGGGGAAGCTAAAACTTGAATTGTATCACCTCCGTTTTTCAGGCAGGCCCCTGACTGCTTAAAAATCTGAATTGTATGTCTCTATTTTCCAGGCGGACTCCTGACTTCTGAATTTGAAATCGAATGTATTCCTCTGTTATCCAGGCGGGCTCCTGATTGCTTCAAACAATTATGAACCTAAGGTGTTACTTCTCACTGTACCAAGGTATATTACCCGGGTATATGAACTACGTCCTATTATCCAGGAAGGTCCGGACAACTTGCACTTATTATAACCGTGCCAACTTTGCAATCAAATTCCATTCCCCTTATGCATTTCAAGATTATATTGCATTTAATCAAACCGCACTTTGCGATCAAACCTAATTACTGCTTGTTTTTCCTTCTCGGAGAATTCTTTCTCAACGGCTGACTTTCTGCCCCTGTTACAATCAAAGAAAATTTTGTCAGTTTAAAATGGTGGTTAGTTGATGGCCTTCTTGCTGAAATATCCTTCTACTGCCTTGCTTTGTGTTGACTGCCTTCCACGCACTGTCCCTGAACCGCTTGACTTTCTGACCAACTCTTAAATTTCCCAACATCTGGCAACCTAAATGTTTTACACCCATGCTGTTATTTCATTTTCTAACCTTTTGTTTAAGCTTTTGTCTTTCCTACGACATTCCCCAATAATTTCACCGATGAAACTTCCATTAATTCCCCGTGTTCCATTTGACATCAAGTTGTTTTTTACATGCTCTGACCACGTTGTGCTTTACAATTCTAGAAACCGGTAGTAAGCTTTGAAATCCTTTCTGCTTGCCTTGACCAAGACTCAGTGCTAAAACATCTCAACTAGATAAAACCCTCAAAAGAAAATGAAATGCGATGATTTTTGAGTCAAGGATAAGAAGAATCCAAAACCAGATGGTTGTTTCAAAAAGGGAAGGAAAAGAAACTTATCTGAACGAGACAGCTGGTACCAATGATTATGACATGCATTTTGAATTGATCGGCCCAATCTGCCTAAATAACCGGCTTTCAATCGCCATACTTTGTTGCCCAGAACTTCATCACTTGTTTGAATTACCCAGACCTTAACTTTGCTTTTCTGCGGTACCTCAAAACATTTTTCTGCCCACATGCCTTTTACCATTAAAACGTTTTCCAGCTCACTTTCGCCTCGAGGTGCCCGCAAGGGTTTTCACCAATAAGACTCTCTCATTTATTTTCTCTCAGCTCCTGTCGCCTTACGGTGTCCGTGAAGGTTTTGACCAATAAGACTCTCTCATTTTTACTTTCGCTTTTTCTTTCTTGGACCAGAGTGTCGCCACTGATACGAATTACCGCTACCTGCTTGACCTGGCATTTCTTAGAAATTGATCAGAAGGTCTTTCTTTGGACCGTAATGTAGGATTTTGTATTCGGTTAGAAAGAAAGGTATAAAAGGCTCAAAACCATTCGAATGGGTTTAAATTACAACTTTCGGAATCCAATTTTCACAAAAACCAACTTCTGCCCCAGTTTCTTGTTTGGGGATTTTTGGATTTCTGTCTTGATATGACTGAACCTCGGAGTAAGGCTGCCTATTTACCCCTTCGGGATCAAGTCAAACGTAGTTCATTGTATTTAACTTTTGTTGTTGTGTTTTTCTTTCTTCCCTTTTCTTTCTCTTTCTTTTTTCCTTTTCCTTTTCTTTCTTTTCCTTTTCCTTTGTTTTTCTCTTCTTTCTTTCTTTTGCTTTTCTTTCTTTCCTTTTCTTCTTTGCTTTTCTTTTCTTTCTTTTTCCTTTCCTTTGTTTTTCTTTTCATTTGTTTTTGTTTTTGTATTTCTCTTCTTTCTTTTCCTTTTTGTTTTTCTCTTCTTTCTTTTATGTTCGGCACCTGTGTTCCCTGATAGTGCCGTTGATTCCGAAAGAGGGGTATGAAAAATAAGTAAGGATCAAAGGGGATAACAAGGGATAATAGTGTTTGGATAGAAGGACAAAATGCCTTCATCATTTCAATCTTTAAGATATGCCAAATACAAACAGATACATTCAGAAAATAAAGAAATCATACATAATATCTCTTGACCGCATCGGAATTGATGGCCATTTCTATACATTTTCCTTCCACATTTGTCAAATACAATGCTCCGTTAGACAACACTCTGGTTATTACGAATGGTCCCTGCCAGTTTGGGGCAAACTTTCCTTTCGCTTCAGCCCAATGAGGCAAAATCCGCCTCAGTACTAATTGCCCGACTTCAAATTTCCTTGGACGTACTTTTTTGTTGTATGCTCTTGCCATTCTTCGTTGGTACAGTTGGCCATGACACACTGATGCCAATCTTTTCTCATCGATCAAACTCAACTGCTCAAGACGGCTTTTCACCCATTCATCATCATCGATCTCAGCCTCTGCAATGATTCGCAGAGATGGGATTTCCACTTCTGCGGGTATTACTGCCTCGGTACCATATACCAATGAGTAAGGAGTCGCCCCTACCGAGGTACGCATGGTGGTGCGATATCCTAACAATGCAAAAGGCAATTTCTCGTGCCATTGTCTAGATCCTTCAACCATCTTCCGGAGTATTTTCTTTATGTTCTTATTGGCCGCTTCAACCGCACCATTTGCCTTGGGACGGTACGGAGTAGAGTGCCTGTGAGCAATCTTAAACTGCTCACATGTCTCCTTCATCAAATGACTATTAAGATTAGCCCCATTATCTGTGATGATTACCTTTGGGATCCCAAACCGACAGATGATATTTGCATGCACGAAGTCAACTACAGCCTTCTTGGTCACAGACTTGAATGTCTTCGCTTCCACCCATTTGGTAAAATAATCTATAGCTACCAAGATAAACCTGTGCCCATTTGATGCTGCTGGATCAATTGGCCCAATAACATCCATGCCCCATGCAACAAAAGGCCATGGCGCGGACATCGTATGTAATTTTGATGGTGGAGAATGAATCAAATCTCCATGTACTTGGCATTGATGACACTTACGCACAAAACTGATACAATACCGCTCCATCGTGAGCCAATAATAAATCGCTCGGCGAATCTTTTTTGCTAGCACATACCCACTCATATGCGGGGAAACTCCGGAATGTACCTCAGTCATGATAGTTGTGGCCTGCCTTGCATCTATACATCTCAACAACCCGAGATCTGGGGTTCTTTTGTACAGCACTCCTCCACTAAGGAAAAACCCACTTGCCAATCGCCGAATAGTTCTTTTCTGATCACCAATGGCCTGTATCGGATATACTCCCGTTCTAATGTACTCTTTGATATCATGGAACCACGACTCTCCATCAATTTCCTTTTCTATCACATTACAGTAAGCATGCTGATCACGGACCTGAATCTCCAATGGATCAACATAAGCCTTATCTGGATGGTGCAACATTGACGCCAAAGTAGCCAAAGCGTCAGCAACCTCATTATGAATCCTTGGAATGTGCCTGAATTCTATGGCCTGAAAACGCTGGCAAAGCTCATGCATACACTGCCGATACGGTATAAGCTTCAAATCCCGTGTTTCCTATTCTCCTTGAATCTGGTGCACCAGTAAGTCCGAGTCACCCATGACCAAGACTTCACGTACACCCATATCCATAGCTAATCTCAATCCCAATATACACGCTTCATATTCTGCCATGTTGTTTGTACAGTAGAAACGTAGCCGAGCTGTAACAGGGTAATGCTGACCTGTTTCCGAAATAAGTACCGCTCCTATTCCCACGCCTTTCATATTTGCAGCCCCATCAAAGAAAAGTTTCCATCCCGACTTCTCAGCTTGTTCCTATTCATCAATGTGCATCACCTCTTCATGAGAGAAATAGGTTTTCAAAGGCTCATAATCTTCATCGACGGGGTTCTCAGCCAAATGATCGGCTAATGCCTGTGCTTTCATGGAGGTCCGTGTCACATAGATAATGTCGAACTCGGTAAGCAAGATCTGCCACTTTGCAAGCCTTCCTGTGGGCATGGGTTTCTGAAAAATATACTTCAATGGGTCCAAGCAAGATATAAAGTAAGTAGTGTAAGATGACAAATAATGTTTCAACTTCTGTGCCACCCAAGTTAGGGCGCAACATGTCCTTTCCAGATGAGTATACTTAACCTCGTAGGATGTGAACTTCTTGCTGAGATAGTAGATAGCCTGCTCCTTTCTGCCCGTAACATCGTGCTGCCCCAGTACACAGCCGAAGGAACTGTCCACAACTGTCAGATATAAAATCAAAGGCCTCCCTAGTTCTGGTGGAACCAACACGGGTGGGTTTGACAAATACCCCTTTATCTTATCAAAAGCCTCCTGACATTCGTCAGTCCATTTGACCGCAACATCTTTCTTTAACAACTTGAAAATTGGTTCACACGTTGCTGTGAGCTGAGCAATGAACCTACTGATATAATTCAGTATTCCCAATAAACTCATCACCTCGGTTTTATTTCTTGGAGGTGGCAATTCCTGAATGGCTTTGATCTTCGACGGGTCTAATTCAATACCCCGCCGGCTGACTATAAACCCCAACAACATCCCAGAAAGCACATTTTGCAGGATTGAGCTTAAGATTGTACCTGCGAAGCCTTTGAAAGAACTTTCTCAAATCTCTGACATGGTCGGATTGCTGTCTAGACTTCACGATCACATCATCCACGTACACCTCGATTTCCCGATGTATCATATCATGGAATATGGTTGTCATGGCCCTCATATAAGTTGCCCCGACATTTTTCAAACCAAACGGCATGACCCGATAACAATACGTTCCCCACGGCGTGATGAATGCCGTCTTTTCTGCATCTTCCTTGTCCATTAGAATCTAATGATAACCCGCATAACAATCCACAAAAGAGCCAATATCATGTTTGGCACAATTGTCGATCAGTATATGGATGTTGCACAATGGGAAATTATCTTTTGGACTTCCCTTGTTAAGGTCTCGATAATCGACGCACACCCTGGTCTTGCCATCTTTCTTCGGCACAGGCACGACATTAGCTAACCAAGTGGGGTACCGTGTAACCTGAATGACCTTTTCCTCAAACTGCTTGGTAATCTCTTCTTTGATCTTCACACTTATGTCCGTTTTGAACTTTCTCAACTTCTGTTTGACAGGGGGAAGTGCCCGATCAGTGGGTAATTTGTGAACCACCAAATCGGTGCTCAAACCTGGCATATCATCATATGACCATGCAAAGACATCTTTGTACTCATGCAATACTTTAATTATCTCCTCCTTGAGTTGTGGCCCCAGATGAACACTTATTTTAGTTTCCCGCACATTGTCTTGGTCCCCTAGATTAACTGCTTCTGTGTCATTTAGGTTAGGTTTGGGTTTTTCTTCAAAATGACTTAATTCTTTACTAATTTCCTCATAAGCTTCATCATTGTTACAATCCACCCCATCATCACACTCGATTTCTTGTATTATTACTTTCGAGCTAAATTGGCTTTTAAAACTGGGCCGAAGATTCCTCACGCATGTCATATCATTGATATCAGCATAAAAAGAATTGTACAAAAAGAAAAGAAAATGGAAAGAAAATTAGGAACGAAGAAAATTGCATTTCATTGAATGTAAAGATAACAAGGTTTTAACTCATCCAAACGGACGGAACATAGCAACTGGATTACAAACCCTGGAATAATCCAGGTGACAAAAGGAAAACAAAACCCACTACCACGACTCCCTCCGAATTGGAAGAGGAGTAGCTTCCCAATTGTTGATGTTAGCATGTGGTCCGATGTACTGTATATCTGCTCCGCTTGACCCTTCCCCGGCCTCAACCATGTTTACTTCAGCAAATACTCTCTCGAACACCTTATCCAAATTCCCCTCTGCCCCAATCAACAAACCTGACATCTTCGCCAATGACTGTTTCTTACTACCCGGCCTGACGAAGGACCTGGACAAACGTGGAATAGGTTTAGGAAGAACCCAACCTTTCTTTTTCAATTTACGGGCCCTTCTAACATCTGCCGTTGTTGGCTTGAAACCTAATCCGAAGGTGTCCAGATTTTTAGGAAGGGACACAGGTTGAATAATGCCCTGAAGTTCAGCCCCCAGACCTTTCCCTGGCACGAACCCGTTATTCAGCATTTTTGATACTACCATAACGGTCGCAGCTGCCACCCTGGGACATGGCATGCTTTTACCTTCGGGCACTCTAGTCATCGGGACCGTGTCGAAGACCTGATAAACCCATGGTCCCTTATCATCTTCAGTTTCTATAAAGGGCACAATGGCATCATTCATGGCACATGTGGGATCTTCTCTATGTAACACAATTTCTTGTCTGTCCCACTCGAACTGGACCATCTGGTGCAGCGTGGGGCTTTGGCTGCGTGAATCCATGGTCGACCCAACAAAAGATTGTTGGACACTGCAGCATCCAACACCTGGAATTCCATAGTGAACTCGACTGGACCAATAGTCAATTCGAGTACAATATCCCCTACTGTGTTTGTTCCCCCTCCGTCAAACCCTCGAACACAAATGCTATTTTTACGGATTCTATCCTCATCGATTTTCAACTTGTTCAATGTGGACAACGTGCAAATGTTAGCGCTCGACCCATTATCGATCAGTGCCCGAGTAACCATTGAACCTTCACACTTGACCGTCAAATAGAGAGCTTTGTTGTGTTCTGTGCCTTCCACAGGCAATTCATCATCACAAAACGCTACCCTGTTCACTTCAAAGATTTTGTTGGCAATTCTCTCTAAATGGTTCATTGAGATTTTGTCAGGCACATGAGCCTCATTCAATATCTTCATCAAAGCTCGGAAATGCTCGTCAGAGTGAATCAATAATGACAACAACGAGATTTGGGCCGGTGTTTTTCTCAGTTGTTCAACAATGGAATAATCTTGTACTTTCATCTTTTTCAGAAACTCTTCTGCCTCTTCTTCCATCACAGCTTTTTTGACTAGCACTGGATTGTCTTTAGTTCCCTTAACCTTTCTCAACTCTTTGGGAGCGAAACAACGTCTCGACTGGGTTAGTCCTTGTGCTTCACAACTTTCTTCTTCAACTTCCTTTCCTTTGTATGTCACCATTACTTTGTCATATCTCCACGGTACGGCTTTGCTATCAACCACGGGTAACTGGACTACCGGTTTTATGACAACCGGTTCCACGTAAGCTCCTTTCACAACCACCACGGGTGCAGATAATGACCCTGGTACCATTAACTTGACTGGCTCTGGCTTTTTTGCAGCCACAAATGGTCCTTTTCCCATTACCAACACTGGCTTGTCTGTTATTGCTTTTAACTGAACCACTGGCCTTGCACTCACTGTCTTTTCTTGGGCTTCCGTAGAACGAATCACCATAACCACCTGCGAAGGTTTTTTAGGATCTGCCTCTTTGTGTATCCGTTCGATCATGTTGGCCTCATAATGCGCTGGTAAAGGATTTTGATTGATGTTCGGGGCTTCTGGAGCCTGTACTTCAATACGGCGATTATCAATGAGCTTTTTTATCGCGTTTTTCAACTTCCAACATTTTTCAGTATCGTGCCCCGGCATCCTTGAGCAATACTCGCAGCTAACAGAAAGGTCCAGGTTTCTGGGAAGGGGGTTTGGTGCTTTGGATTCAATCGGGGTCAACATTCCCAACTGTTTCAATCTATGGAAGAGAGAAGTGTAAGATTCTCCCAGCGGAGTAAATGTTTTTCTGTTCGAGGCCTTCTCACTTCTAAAATCTTGGTTTGGGCGGAAGTTGGTTCCTGGTCTATTTGCCCTAGGAGGGGGATAAGTGTTTTGCGGGGGTGGATGTGTGTTTTGGGGATTCGATGTACGCCATTGCGAGTGCACCGGGGGTTGAGTGGAGGTCTGGGCGTGGTGGATAGAAAAATGTGGTTCTAGTGGTGGGTAATAGTGTTGCGGTGGGCCATATGGGGTATATTGGTAGTTTGGGTGGTGTGGTCTGGGTTGGTTGTAGTAGAGTGGAGGGTTATTGGGCCTGACCAAGCACTAGCTTCAATTGTAGCAACTTCTTCTTTCTTCTTCTTCCCAAGCACACCACCAGTACCACTTTGGATGGCCTGGGTGGTTGCTTTCAACACCGAGTAACTCAAGATCTTGTTAGATTTCAATCCTTCTTCAATCATGGCTCCCATATTTACCACTTCATTAAACGGCTTTCCGACAGATGTCACTAGATGACCAAAATAGGTAGGTTCCAATGTTTGCAAGAAGTAATCTACCATCTCACTCTCCCTCATGGGAGGATCAACCCTTGCAGCTTGTTCCCTCCAGCGGAAACCAAACTCTCTAAAACTTTCCCCAGGCTTCTTTTCCAGCTTCAACAATGACAGACGATCGGGGACTATCTCAAGGTTATATTGAAAATGGCCAATGAATGCCTGTGCCAAATCATCCCATGTATACCATCGGCCAAGGTCTTGCCTCGTGTACCATTCTAGCGCTGACCCGCTCAGGCTTTGACCGAAATATGCTATCAACAATTCATCCTTTCCCCCCAGCACCTCTCATTTTGCTACAAAAACCACGCAGATGGGCTACTGGGTCACCGTGCCCCGCATATAAGTCAAACTTTGGCATTTTAAACCCCGCAGGCAACTGGACATCAGGAAAAGGGCACAGATCTTTGTATGCGATGTTGACTTGGTTACCTAAACCATGCATATTCCTGAAGGATTGCTCCAGGCTTTTGACTTTACGAATCACTTCCTCCTGTTCTATATTCTTAACCGGTTTCTCAACTTCTCCCGGGATTTCAAAATGGGGAGAATAGGTATATGGCTTAGGCGCTTTGAAAGTGGGTTCGGGAGGGTAATATTGGGTGTCATGAGCTTGGAATAGCGGCTCAATGGATGATCTATGTAGTGGAGCTGGGGGAGGTGCCACAAATACGGGAACCATGAGTGGTGGAGGTTTCTGTTTAGGGGGTGGAGCTGGGGGAGCGTATGAAGTGGTACCATAACCCTGGGTTTGATAAGGGAAAGCTGAAGATGCGTGGGGAGTGGTAGGCTCCTGAGCTTGAGCCAGGGGTGGGATGTAAGATGGGTTAGCAGGATATAGTGGTGCCGGATGTCCCTGAGACCATGCCCGATGCATTTCAGCCATTTGTGCTTTTAATTTCCTCATCTCTTCTTTCATAGCACCCATATCTGTTACTTCAACCTCATTTGAAGGGTCTACGATGTTGATTTCCGAATCCTGCCCTGTCATTTTTACTTGATCTTTTGACCGGGTGTTGTACGGGTGAGTTGCTAGAATTGCCAATCAACTAACCACCTGCCTGGACTCACACATTTAGACAACCACTTTGTTAGCGATTAGGTCTTAACAGATTTAACAACCGCACGTTGGCATGAATGCACTTATACAGTTAAGAATTTCTATTATGCGTTTGCTCGATTGCATGCGTCATCCCGGCATTTTGTTCCTTGTTTCTTTTTACCTTTCTTTCGAATTTCTTCACCTTATCCCTCTTTTGTGCTTCTTCTTTCTCTTTCTGTTTTTCCACTCTTTTCTTTCTTTCTCTCTTTCTCGGTTTTCCTTCTATTTTCCTTTTTCTTCTTTCTATTTTTCTTACGATTATGGTCGAATCCTATGGAGATTGCCTACGTATCGTGACCCCAAACGAATCAGACCAAGCGTAGTTCGTGAAGATAAATGCAAAAATAAGGGTGGAAATAAAATTTTCAACTTCCATTAATAAAACAAACTCTTACAAACTCAACATCTTTTGTTTTGGAAAGAAACTAACAGACGCAACCTAAAAGCAAACCAAAGACTCTAAGCCTGCAAACATACTCAATCCGGAAAGATAACGGACATACAAAAGACTGACTCGAAATGGTAGAAAATTACAGACACGGACTATGCATATTCTAGTGCTTCAAACTTAGGTGTCCGCGGGGCGTCGTTCGGCCTCGCCGCGGGTCTAGGATCCAAATCCCTTTCAAGCTGCTCTAACTCATTCATGGTTCGCTTCACATAGATCATCACTGCTAAGACAAAAGTAGTATGGGTCATGTCTTCACAAACCCGACATCTCCTGAAAATAGCATGAGCAATGGCTCTAATCCTGTCTTTTGTTTGCTTCTTTTCTGTGAGCAAGCGTCTTATCTGATCGCTGCACATCTTTAAAGCTCGAGAGTCTTGCAGGTGTTGGTCTTGCAGCTGCTGCACTTCTAACTCCATTTGGGCCAACAAGTTGTAACAATGTCCACTTTCAATTTCAAAATCTCTAGCCTGCCTAACCGTTTTACCCTCAAGGGCAACCACTTTTCTCTTTAAATTGGCAACAACTTTCTCATGGTCCCTTTTCAACTGATTCAAGTTTTGGCGATGCTCCTCTGTTCTTGTTGCCCACTGTGCTTTAAGTTCTGCCATGACATTTTCAGATTTTTCTAACTCATCCCGCCATTCCCTGACTTCGTTTTCCAATCTTTTTACCAATTGTTCATCGGATCGGCTCCTCGGTTGCTTATCGATGGTTATCTTCAACTGTTAGATTTGGGCCCTAAGTGCTTCATTTTCTCGAGCCAGTCTATTCTTTTCACCTTGATCCGCGGCAACCTGTACACTATTTTCGAATTTCAAACTCTCAACTTGCTGCTTTAGTTTACCAATCTCAACTCGATAGCCTTCTTCCTTTGCTAACCAGTCCCACTGTTCTTGGGACGACTTGGCGAAGTCTTCGAGATGAGGTCTTTAGCCGGTCTCCCACATGCCACGTCACCTCTGAACCAATCATGATACCCTGGGGCAACTTCCCCTTTAACCCTATCTGACACACAAGTGTTTGCCATCAGATGTTGACACTCACTCCAGATTTGGCGAACCTCTTCCTCGGGGAAATGACCGTCAGGACTAATTTCGACCACCTGGGTACTCAAATCTTCATCTCTCGGCACTACTTGATACCTCCCGAGTTGCTGCAGAACCCGGTATGGTGCATAGGGCTGGATGTTTTTGAGTCCCATCAGCAAAAAATGAGGCCGGGCTGCTGGCATATATATGATTTCTTTGACAGGCAACCATCCAAGCACCCACTGTATCCGGCTGGCATTGGAGTTCCGAAATAATAATGCCCAAGCCGTGACTCCTTCCGGTAGACTAGTCCCTTTGATTCTTGTGTAAAATTCACCTATACAAGTTTTCTCAACCGAACCATAACTTAATAACTGAGAGCGAGGGCACAAATGCTCAGTCATCCACATTTGTAACAGCAGGTTACATCCCTCAAAAAATTTGCCCCCAGCTTTGCACGCAGTGAGAGCTCGGAAGATATCACCCACGATCATAGGTGCTAAAGTGCTTTTCCCCATGGTTTGCAAGGTACTGACGACCCCCACTACTTTCAAATAAATATTACCATCTTTCCTTGGGAATATTACGCGGCCCAAAAAAGCTATCATAAATGTCACTCGTCTGTGTTCCTCCCATTTTTGTCGGCTATTTCTGCTGCATAGCTTAAAGTCTGGATTATTGAACCCGCCCACATGGCCATATCTATCATACATGAAGCGGAAACTGCAGAAACCCTTTGCGAAATTTGGATGATGAACTGTTCGGGGTATTTTCAAGGAATCCAAGAATCGGTGTATGGTAATGGCCCTAGGAGCAATCAAGTATTTGAATCTCAATAGAGCTTGATCACTTCCAATGTACCCCGCTATTTCTTCCAATGTTGGGTTGAGTTCAAAGTCTGAAAAATGAAATACATTATGTGCCGAATCCCAATGGGTGACCAATGCCCTGATAATATCCCCCCGAGGCTGAATGTTTAATAAATCCGGAAGATCTTTCAAATATTTTCTCACTTCGTCTTGCCCCTCTTTGCCTTAATCATTCCACCATAATTGCAGCTCAAAATGGATTTTGGTCATTATTGAAAAGGGCTCATTCACCACCGTGCTCATCCTGCACATTTATTAAAGCGTTTTAAGCAAAAGAAAACTCTTGTTTGACACAAAAATAAGTTGTCTATATTTGCGACTCAAAATTACCTATTTATTGTCAAGCGAAGAACTTGACTTTCAAACATGGCCTTTCAGTGCTTTGGGAAAAGATTTTAAGGCTATTTATGGCTGGACGGCTCTACTTAGCTTCTTTTTTTCATTTCAAGATAAAATAAAAAACGAAAACACATGACCAAAGGTGGCTGTTTATGCAAAGTCAGTCTTCCGGCGCCCCGTTTGGGAACATTTGGCTATTTTTGACAAAACGGTATCACCTGGTTTATTTATGACAAAAATTAAATTTATGGTTATTTTTTGGTTATTTTTGCAAAGTGGAGGTTGGACCCGATGAGGGTTGCCTACGTATCTCACGCCCTGTGAGAATCAAACCATGCGTAGTTCGGGCCAATTAACCAAACTATTTTAAAACATGACTCTTTTTCATTTTTATTTCTGGCATTTCATAAGCGAATAAAAACTATTTTTAGAAACAAGATTCTCTTTCTCTTTTTCTTTTCAAAAAATATAATAGCCTATTTTTCAAAAAATAACAGACACTTTTTTTTCATTTTCCACAGATAATAAAACAACCTATTTTCCAAACTAAAATAAAAGACTTTTTTTTTCTTTCCTTTTTCAACAAATAATGAAACAACTTATGTTTGTCAAACTAAAACAAAAACTTTCCTTATCCTTTTCTTTACCAACAACCAAATTTCCAAAAATAAAAGACTCTTTTTCTATTTTCTTTGCTTTTTTTTTTGGTAAAACAAAATAAAATATTTTCCTTTTTTTTCAAAATTTCGACAGAGTTTCGCCAGTAATTGGTCATTGATTTTTCATTTCTAAGATAATGAATTAACTCCTTAACTGATATTTCTTTTTTTTCACCTTTTTCTTCTTTCTTTTCTCAATTTTCCAACATTCCCGAGATTCAGAAACCGGTCAACATGCAGGTTCGCAACAAATATATTTTACAGAGCAAGTAGGATGCATCAGGATGGTCTTTTCATTTTAGGTTGCTAGTCCTAGACGGACCCAACCCCTGTATTGAGTCCCCTAAGTCAAATGCAACGTGATGAAAATAAGCGCTCCTACTAGGGATCCGGCATGAAGTAACATTATTCTATGTTCAAAACCTGGGTCGGTGTTCTAGACTGTGTACCCGAGCGGACAACTCGAGTCGAGGAGGGGGCAACTTACCGGGAACCAAAAGGCCATCCGGCTTCGTAACTTGTCCGGCCTCTTTCTTACTTCAAGGTATGACACTAACAGAATAGGGAGTCTCAACCAGTAAGCACATCCCTGGAGGTGAAGAGAGAAAGGTGTCGGCACAGTTTATATACAGTTCAGATAATATCAAAGCAGTAACATTTAGCACATTCAGCACAAAACATGTAGGAAAATCAGATACAATTAAATACAGCAATTTATCTAAGCTCGAATTCTAAACCCTGAACCAGAGATTCTGGGTCTTCTCCCCAGCAGAGTCGCCAGAGCTGTCACACCTCCTTTATCGCCACCTACACCCCCGCAAGGGAGTGAAGGATTTTTTTCATTTAAAGGACAATCGTAACGGGATTTAATTATTAATTATTCAGAGTCGCCACTTGGGATATTAATGGTGTCCCAAGTCACCGGTTGAATCCTGAACCGAGGAAATTTATGACTCTGTTAACAGTCCACGAACCAGAAATCCGAGTAAGGAATTCTATTAACCCGGGAGAAAGTGTTAGGCATTCCCGGGCTCCGTGGTTCTAGCACAGTCGCTTAACTGTTGTATTTGATTTCATCTGATTTTAATACACGCTAGCTTATGTGCCTTTTATTCGTAAACCGCTTTTTATCATTATTTATTTTATAAGGATTACGATGTCGTGAAAACGCGTTTCGAACCCCGTCGCAATCAATACGCCCGTGGTTGTTGACACATTTCGACTTCATCGAGATTTGGATTTGGGTCGCATCAATGCGCACCCGAATTTAAGAAAGTAATTTAATTAAATCGTGCCTAAAGATGCTAACGTAGTATTATTTTGGGGAAAAACCATGAAGTTCGCTAAACGGCCATCCCAAGTTCTAATTATTTCGATAATTATTTATTGAGGTCCCCACATTTATTTATTTTTTGTGCGGTGAGGCTCGTCTCAATTTGTGAACCTCTTTTCTATCATCATTTATTTTATAAGAATTACGACGTCGTGAAAACGCGTTTCGAACCACGTCACAATCAATGCACCCGTGATTGTCAACACATTTTGACTTTGTCGAGATTTGGATTTGGGTCGCATCAATGCGCACCCGAGTTTAAGAAGGTAATTTAATTAAAACTGCGCCTAAAGATTCTGGCGCAATATTATTTTGGGGAAGGCCGTGAAGTTCACTAAATGGCCCTCCCAAATTCTAATCATTTTTAATAATCAATTGTTGACAGCCCGCGTATGTGATTTTATTCGGGCGAGGCTAGTACAATCCCGAAGTAACTATGATTTACTACTTATTTATGTACCTTTAAAAGACTAACGAATTCGGAATTTGAATTACATTGAAGTAAACTAAAAAAAACAAATTTAAATAAAATGGGCCTGCCTCACGACGTTGATACAGCCCAATTAGCCCAATGAATATGGGTATAATTCCAATGTCACATTTGATATAACATCAACGAACCACTACAATGACAATGCATACCCTCATTTAGCTGATAGCCGTGAATTCCAAAATCACTAAATCGATTTGTCCTACTAATCACCCATCAAGACCTGCTGCTCTAATGAACCAAACCAATTATGAATGAATCTTGTTTCATGATTTTTAACTGGTTTCGATACCAATCACCCAACAATAACTATGTTTTGCCTACCCAACGATTTCAGAAAACTTTAATCAAAAGCAAACCTTCTACCACACTATCATGACCAATGACAAAATTACTAGTAAACAGGCTGAATGTCACCAGACTTACTCCTGAATTCACATATCATTTACATAGATCCAATTGCTACTGATTGATATTGAATTCACACAAATTTTCAAATTAGACAACATATGCTCAATGCTATTTCAAATGTCCAATTCAAAAGTTCAACATTATGCAACTTTTAACATGTAATCAACCTTGCTGAACAAGTTTAATTGCACAAAACTGCCAGTTATATGACAGGAAACTACACTATTAATATCAGTCAAGATACAAACTGCTCTCAGTTGAATAAAAGGCCCCTTGAACATTTCATTTCAACTTCAACAATCATACATCAGTGAGGTTCAGGGGAATGTACCTGGAAATTGGAATGTAAATAGAGAAAAGGATAGGAGTCAGCTACTTTGAACAGCAACAGCAACAAACTCTGCAATATTACACCACAGAAACATAGGCAGATTGCTTTGAAAACCAGAAATATAGGCAGACTCCACAGATCAGTTCAACATACTTCAAATGCACTCTTAGCCCTTCCAGCTGAACCTAAGCACCTCTATAATAATGCTAAACCCAAAACCCAAACTGAAATCCAAAACTAGTAATGAAACTGTGAAGTTGTTTCGGATTTCTACATTTTTGATGTTTTTGTTTTCTGAATAAACTTGGAATTAAGTTGCCAACTAAAATCAAAAGCATGAATGAAAGCTCAAATTGAAACTCAGAGCTCAAGGCAGAAGAAGAAGAAGAAGAAACCCCCTTTCCCAAGGCATTCCATGCCCTTTTATAGGCAACCCCAAAGAGAATAGATCAGATTCTGATTTTCCAATCAGTCCCTCCCTATTTTCAGTTTGGTCCCTCTATTCTTAACTTGCTAAACAAGTAAATGCATCACAATTATTAAAATCTACACTTGTACCCCATTCTAGAAGGCCCTAGGGTATTCTTCTACCCATACAATACCTATACTGCCCTTCCATATACCATGATATTACTATTACTATCAGAACTACCCTTTTCCATACCCAGATTACCCCTGAAAGCCCCTCAAAGTTACTAAACCTACCTTCATCCTTAACAGCTATAACCAATACCCTAACCCAATCTAAAACTAACTGAGAATGATTAACTAGCACTCAGAAAACAATTAATCAACTAACCAAACCCAATTGTTCAATTATATTAATTCAATCAAACTAAATGATATCAAACTAAACTTAAACTAACATGAACAACATTAAATGAACTGAAGCTAATTCTTAATCCGTAAACTCATAATCATTCAAACAAATATCAATTCAGAACTAATCAACAATTGGCAGAAATTAAACTAATACGAATAAATCATAAAATTAACAGAAAAATTAACGATACAACAACTGTAAATAAAACTTCAAACATGCGAGTAAAAGGAAACAGTAAAAACTCACAGAGGCACAAAGAACTCCAGCTAGTCAGAAACGTCTGAATCCTTTCAAATTTTTGACGCGTAACATCCCTAACCATATGTTCTTTACAAGAGAACACATGGTTAAGGATACTACGGTTCGAAATCACAAAGATTTGGTTTTAGGGTTTGGCCAGAAATTCCCAGATCTAAGATTCGAGCCGTTTCACAAAGATTTGAAAGAAAATAACCATGGATTAGGGTTGAGGGAAGAACGGGGATTATGTGGTGTGATTTTGGGCTGATTTGGATGAACTTGTCACTTGGCCGGAAAACTTCAAACTAAGATTCGACGAGTTCCGGCCTTATTCGAGGGGAGCCAGTGGGTGGAATGGAAAGAGGGGAGTGAGGGGGATCTATGGTGTTAATCTGGAGGTGAACGACGTAGGTGGCATTCACCGCCGGCAAGGGGTTTGATGGCGGCGCGGATTAGGGTTCGTTGAGGAGGGGTAGGGTGAGGAAGATGAGGCACATGGGGGTAGGGGGGAAGTTTTGGACCCTTTAAATTAGGAACCTCGTTAGTTCCGGACCGTTGGATTGATAAGATCCAGCGGTCCTGATTCGGAGGCCACGAAACGACGTCGTTTCGATTAGAAGAAGGAATGGACCGGGTTGGGGACTTGGGCTGGGGCTGATTTGCAACAACTTGAGGTGATTGGGCCTGAAAAATTCTCTGATTTGGCCCTAACTTGGGTCTTTTATTAAGACCCAATTTCTATTCTTATTTCTCTTTTTTTCTTTTCTTTTCTCACTTTGTAAAATATTTATAATTTTTTCTAGTTTTTATGGAAATGTAAAACTAACATGAAATCCTAGCTATTTCAAAACAAAGACTAATTAATTACTAAAACTGTTCAAAAGCTATTTCATGACAAATTCACAATAAAAATCATTAAAATGTAGAAGTGATCTAATTTTTGTGATTTTCATGTTTTTTTTAAAACAATTAACCCTTAATTGATATTAAAACCTGAACACAAACATGCATATTTTTGTACTTTATAGAATTAACATGCGCAAATAGAATGCAACAATTATCAGATAATGACACCAAAATGCACAAAGATCGTAAAAGATAAAGAAAATCATTTTGTTTGGGATTTTGGGAATAATCATATTTAGGGCAAAAATCACGTGCTCACAAGGAGCCCAAGAGATTTTCCCTCACCCAGAATTTTCTGAAGCTTGGTCCCTTGACAAAACAACTCAGACCTAAGCCTATCACATGCCTGCACGAGGAAGATTCAATAGAGGGAGGATGACACGGGATACATGGTAACTGTACATAAAACTCACCATAAAGTGAAGCCGACGGACTTCCTCGAAGTCAGAACACACTATTGATCATCCTGCCCCTGAGGCCCCAGAATAACTGACCGCGGGCATAGTATATTAGCTCAAAGGAACCGCCTACCAGGAATTAGGCACTCCGAGAGCAGCAGACTAGGGCGACGCCCTTTCCTAAAAAATGTGAGCCCGACCAGTTCCATTTAAGGCTCCATCACACCGCGAGTGCCGATCTCTCTTATCGCCATTGCCCCTCAGCCCGAAAGCTAATGACTCTTTCCCCTCCTTGGAAGAACATTGCCCCATCACAGGGAACCTACCGATATCTGTATACGGCATAAATGGAAGGGGAAAAGGTTACCTCGGGTATACAAGGGTAAGGCAAAGGCAGCATACGCGCATACCTTGGTATTGCGCTCCCCATCCGGTACGGAGTACAGCTCGCCATCTGCGCTCGTTGTAGGATGAATGGGTCACTAGCCTTCGGACCCAGCCGGGCAGGTCATGGACCTCACCCGGCATCCACGAAGTTACTGCAATAAGGGAAACACCATTATTACTTAGTTGATTTTCGCTATATGTGGAATATGAAAAAGTGCCAAATACCTCACTCACGTGCATAATTCCACCCTTCGGGAAATGGAAAAAATTCCACAGGTAATATCGGTCGTCCAGACCCAGATAATCCCACTGGCCCACTCTCAATCCCTACCATCATCGTCATCAACAATGAAGGGCATGGACGAACGACACCTCAGAGTTAGTAGGCCTCGATGATGAAAGGGCCGATATAGCCTGAAAAGGTGGTCAAGCGTGAATTCAAGCCCGACCTTCTCCGCAAAGAATCTCATCATCAGCATTGTTTGCCAAAATAATGGATGAATCTGTGCCAGGGTAACCCGCTACTTCAAGAAAAAATCAAGCACAACCCTATCAGGGGGGGCAAATGCGAAAGGGTATAGGTACACGCTCAAGAACCCATTAGTGGAGTCTGCAATGCCCTAATCTGGGGAAAGTACCTACAGTGTTACCCCCTCGCTCCAGTTGCAGTATCTCCTTGCCATCTCTAGGTGTTCCTCTCTTATCAAGGACGCCGTCTCTAGAGCAAAATCCCTCAGTTCCTGAGCACTAGGAGAAGTGCCCCCCATCGCCTACCGGACCGGCCCCGAAGTGCTTCCCATGACTATGGTGAAACTAACAGGTCAAGGCAAGGGCGCACACCAACATTTTTTGCACCTAAAGAGATGAAGTAACCCATGCCAAAGCAGAAAGGCAGCTATCTAAAAGTGATGAAGTCTTGCCAAGGAGTTGTAGCCGCCACACATATATGTGAAAAGCAGAGATTGTTCGCCTGCCCGAGGTAAGCCCCGGGAAGCCAACATCCTCGATACAGATCGACGGGTCGATACCCGATCCAGAAAACATCCTCCAACAAGGATCCAAGACTAAAGGGGTCGTTCGTATTATCTCCATTCTCGGGGCAACACTCTATGTCAAGAACCCCCATTCCAAAGAAGTCGAACCTCGATGAGCTTTAAACGCCGACACTCGACGCAAGGCAAGCACCTAGTCTCGTGATCCCCTCTTCCTGAAAAGAGGAATAAACACAAGAAGCTCCGATCACAAAAAGCTCCACGAAGGTCTGAGGAAGAGCCCAAATACGAGCAAGCTCCCAATGGAAGTCAATCCTATTCATTCTAAAAGGTTATCTACATCAAGATCAATAGGGACCCCCGGGTACCCGAAGATGACCTTCATCCAGGGTAACATTCTCGAAAGCCTCGGAATTCGATGCATGATCTCCAAACAACTCAGAGGGCCTCGATAGCCTAGATCTTTCAGAATTAATCCAAGATTAGTCTGAAGTACGACGATAGGTCGGAGGAAAGCCATGTCGATCAGCATAAGATCAAAATGAGCACTTGTGCTCAAGTCAGATATTAGCGGTCAGCAAATAAAAGAAGGCATTTAAAGAGCCTCGAAGGGCATGAGAGAATACAGAACAAAGCGAAGTAAGGAAATGAGAAAGCAGCAAATTATATTCTTATTCATAAAAATTTGCGTACAAGCAGCCCTCAAGGGGTCGTTGCCTACAATTACAAAGGCCTATAAGAGTCCACGCCTAGATAAAGAGGAAAAGAGATGCACGCTCTTGATGAAAGCCCGAAAACCAACCCACCTTTGAAAGTCCACAACAGGCGCCTATGGACACTCATCCTCAGAAGTTTCATCCAAACTTCCCACACTGATATCCCCAAAGGACAAGGAGAGTGGTAGGGAGGGATGAAAAAACGCAATAGCTATCCAAGGCTCGAGGAACTTCTTTGGACAAGGAAGCCTTGGAGAGATAGCAGACCGACCAATCCTCGGTCCTGCTTGCACGGCTACTTTGAATCCACTTCTTGGGACGTCCAGCCGTGCAAGCCCCCAACTCGGAGAAGAGCACCACGTCGAGCTGGGGTATGAAGGTGAGCAGCGGTGTATAATCCGAGCCCCCTTTTGAGAAGCAGTGTATAATTCGAACGACTGTCTACATAAGGGAGGTGCCGACTCCCCGTCGCTAAGCACCTCGGGCCAGCAGCAGCAGCAAGGGCCAGCATACCGATGACCACTACAATAGCGGGACAACGTGCTTATGTTCGACGAAGGGAGACCCCGGCAGAAAGCCACGATGCAGTCTAAGGGAACTCCTCCCAATGGCCTTTAGGTCATAAGCCCGTAACATGATGTTCAAGGGTGAAAGAAGATAATAGGAAGGAAAAGGCAAGCAAGACAACATAAGCATTGAGATAGGAAAAACAAAGCCAAGGCACCCCCCATTTATAGGGGATTATGACACTGTCATCTAGGCTTTGGAAGACTGACCGACGAGTGCAGTTAATGCATCTATGAAAAACTAAATCGTCGGCGGTACCTGTACCTTGGGAAGCAAAAATCAGGGAGTGGGTGAATGAGGTCGAAAAGCACGAGCCAGGGGTCGCATCATCGATATGGCATCGCCGAAAGAAGCTCGAGGAGTCATGTGTCAGAATCATTTCCCATCACTTCATTATGGGAAACACAGAGACTATCTGTACGTGGTGAAATCAGAAGACTTGATTTCTTACTGTCGAGATATTTCTGGAGCATGCCCCGGGACCCCGAGAGTAGGGGATTGCGACCAAATTCTTGACCTCAGGACTCGCCGAAGCCCGACTCGGAGATAATGAAGAACGAAGCTAGGACAGAGAGGGAAGCCCTCTAGGCACATGGCTACGTCTGACTGACCCGGCCTATCCAAAGCCTATGCTGAAGCATAATGTCAAGCCATCCCATCACCTTACTTTGTAATTAACCCCTACATACTTGTAGCCGAATCTCCCCTACTATATAAATGGGACTCGCCCCACCTTGTAAGGGGCTGATGTTGCTTCATTTCTACACAAGTGCAATAATATCTTGTCTCTCTTCTCTAATTTGCTTATTCCCCTTGGTTGAAAGTCATTTATCTTCGGTCATTCTCCTTACCACTTGGTACTGGTCCGAGGCTTCCCCCGTATTCATTGCTTCTTAACTTAATCTTTATTCTATAGCTTAATATTGGCCGAAAGAGCCCTATCTAATTATACCTTTAACTGTTATCCCATCCCTGGTTGTCCCAGTAGTTAGAGATTGATACCAATGCCGACCCCAAGGTCCCATCGACCATCTCTGCACTCGGATAACAGGCCCTTTTTGTTTGATTACTGCCTCGTCTTAGCTCGTATTTTAACATTATACTTCACGTTCTTAGCATTAATTGCTTTAACAACTAGCTCGTGAATAGATCACGTATTTTTAGAATCCCATTTACAAATTTAATTGTTTTTACCATTTTCACAGTAAACAGAGTACATAATTGCAGTTAGAGGAGATAACTCAAAACAACAGAATTAACCTCTTTAGGTCGCAACCAAATAAGCACATAGCCTAAACATGATTTCTAACATAAATCACAGTCTGATTACTCAAACAAGTAAGGAGTTCTATGGATAGAATAAGGCTTGATAACAATACAGTACAAAAGAGTCAACTTGATCATGATTACTATAGGTTCACGCCCACACGTCCGTCACCTAGCATGTGTGTCACCCCAGCACAACACAGTAATATGTTTTCTAGAGATATATACCTTTAATTCTATGTTTAGAAGTGACACTTACCTCAAAGTGTGCAACTCAATTATGCAACAAACCCTTTCCTTACGAATCGGCCTCCAAATGACTCCAATCTTGTCACAAAAAAAACTTAATATAATCAATATATGCTATAGGAATCAATTCAATACGTAAAGCTAAGATCTTTAACCAAAATAAAAAAGTCAACCCCGGGCACATGCCTCGGAACTCGACAAAATTCACAAAATCTGAATATCCATTCAATTTCCAACCATACCAAAATCATCCAATTCGAACTACAAATTAACCCTCAAATCCCCAAAACTTACTATCCAATATCTAGTCCAAAATCCCGAAATTTCAGATCAAACACACATAATCTAGCCGTAAAAATCAATGAGTACTCAATATTTGTGGACAAAAGAGATCAAAAGTAACTTACCTCTTGAATTATAGTGAAATCCCTCTCAAAACTTCCCCTTGGCGAAGCTCCACAAGTCCAAAAATGAGAGAAAACTCGAAAAGCTTTAAAATATAACACTGCAAGTCAATCTACACCTGCAGCTCACTTATCCGCATCTACAATTTTGCAAGTGCGGCCAAATCCTGCATTTGCAATACAACAAGGACCCCCGACCTATCGTATCTGCGGATACTGCTCTACATCTATGAGTCTGCTTCTGCAGACAAAACTCGCACCTTAAGTTTCCAACCACGGGACTAAGTTTCCCAATTCATTATGGAACATCCTCAGGACCAAAACAACCACCTCGCCATCTTACATAACCATACATGAACATAGAATAAGCAATAAATGGGAGAACGACACTAAAATACTCAAAATGACCAGCCGGGTCATTACATTCTCCCCCTCTTAAAAAAATGTTCGTCCTCAAATGGTCTAGAATCATACATGGAGTCTCAAATAGGTGTGGATATCTTCTTCGTATCTCCCGCTCCGTCTCCTAAGCCACCTACTCTTCATCATATGTCAAATCTCTATCTAACTGAACCGTGCTAAAGTCTAAAACATGAGACGGGTCACCATAATACTTTCCGAGCATAGAAATATGAAACACTAGGTGAACACTCGATAGACTAAGTGGCAATGCAAACTAGAGAACGACACCGCCTCCCATAGAAGGCCTCATAAGGAGCCATCTAAATACTCTACTAGTGGCTGTTGTAGTAGGAAAACTCTACACGCGGTAGAAATTGATCCCAAGAACCCCAAAATACATAACGCAAGCGCGTAGCATATACTCCAAGATTTGAATGGTGCGACCGGACTGTCTAACCATCTATAGGTGGAATGATGTACTCAACTCAACCCATGTGCCCTATTCTCGGTGCAATGCTCTCCAAAACTACGACGTGATCTGCATGCCTTGATCAGAAATAAAGGACACTGGCACTCCATGAAGACGAACATCTCGCGGATATAGATCTGAGCCAGTTGCTCTAAAGAATCTATAGTCACAACCAGAATTAAATGTGCGGGTCTAGTCAACTGATCCATAATCACCCAAACTGCATCAAAGTTTTTCAAAGTACGTGGGAGCCGAACAATGAAGTCCATAGTAACATGACCCCATTTCCACTCGGGGATCTAAAGTCTCTGAATTAAACTACCCGGCCTCTGATGCTCGTACCTCACCTGCTGATAGTTTAGGCACCGAGCCACATACTCTACTATATCTTTCTTCATTCTTCTCCACCAATAGTGTTGTCTAAAGTTCTGATACATCTTGGCGGCACCCGGATGAATGGAATACCACGAACTGTGGGCCTCCTCAAGAATCAACTCACATAACCTATCCATATAGTATACACAAATTTGACCCTGCATCCACAACGCCCCATCATATCTAATAGAATCCTCCTTAGCATTATCATGTTGCACCGTGTCCTTAAGGACAAAAAAATGGGGATCATCATAGCGACACTCTCTGATGCGCTCATAAAAAGAAAATCGAGAAATCACGCAAGCAAGAACTCAGCTAGGTTCCGAAACATCTAACCTCATTAACTGATTGACCAAGGCTTGAACATCTGATGCTAGCTGTCTCTCACCAATTGGAATATATGCAAGGCTACCCATACTCACAGCCTTTTTACTCAAGGCATCAGCCACCCTGTTGGCCTACCTGGAATAATATAAAATGGTGATGTCATAGTCTTTTAATAGCTCCAACCACATCTTGTGCCTCAAGTTCAGATTCTTTTGCTTAAACAAGTGCTGCAGACTCCGATGATCTGTGAATACCTCATAAGGAACATCATAGAGATAGTTCCTCCAAATCTTCAGTGCGTGAACAATAGCCATCAACATTAAATCACGAACGTGGCAGTTCTTCTCATGGGGCTTCAACTGGTGTGAAACATAGGCAATCACCCTACCCTCCTACATCAAGACACCACCTAACACCAATCCAAAAAGTATCACAATAAACTGTATATTAACCCAATGTTGAAGGCAAAACTAGAACTTGAGTTGTGGTCAAGGCAGTCTTGAGCTTTTGAAAAATATCCTCACACTCATCAGACCGCATAAATAGGGAACCCTTCTGGTTCACTCTATTCAAAGTGTAGCAATGAACGAGAAACCCTCCACAAAATGGCGATAATATCCGGCCAGGCCAAGAAAACTCCGAATCTTATTAGTTGAAGACTGCCTGGGCCAACTCTGAACAACCTCAATCTTCTTCATATCTACCTTGATCCTATTACTGTACACAATGTTCCCCAAGAACGCCATAGGATCAAGCCAAAACTCACACTTGGAGAATTTAGTATATAGCTTCTTCTCGCTCAACGTCTGGAGTACAATCCTCAGACATTTCTTATGATCCTCCTACCTGTGTGGGTATATCATTATATCATCAATGCATACTATGACAAAAGAATCAGTATATGTTTCGAATACATTGTTCATCAGATGAATATATGCTGTTGGGGATTATTTATCCCAAAAGACATCACAAGAAACTCGTAGTGACCATAGCGGGCCCTGAATGACATCCTTAGAATATTAGAATCTGGAATATTCAACTGTTGATACCCAGACCTCAAATCAATCTTAGAGAACACTTTATCACCCTGAAGCTGGTCAAATAAGTCATAAATGTGCGATAGTGGGTACATGTTCTTACTTGTAAATTTGTTCAACTACTTGTAACCAATGCACATCCGCACAGGCTATCATTATTATTCACTAACAGAACCAGTAAACCCCAAGGCAACACACTAGACCTGATGAATCCTTTATAAAGTTGCTCCTGAAGTTGTTCCTCCAATTCTTTTAAATCTACTGTTGTGGAGGAATAAAGATGTGTTGAGCGCCCGGCACATGATCAATACACAAATCAATGTCCCTGTAGGGTGGCATGCCCGTCAAGTCTGCTAGAAACACATCTGGGAAGTCACTCACTTTCAGAACGAACTTAATGGTAGGAGCATCAAAACTAACATCCTTCACAAAAGCAAAATATGCCAAACACTCCTTCTCAACCATCCATTGAGTCTTCAAGTATGAAATTACTCTACTAGGAATATAATCCAGGTAACCTCTCCATTCAATCCTAAGCAATCCCGGCATCGCCAATGTCATAGTCTTAGCATGACAATCCAGAATAGCATGACATGGTGACAACCAAACCATATCTAAAATCAAGACAAAATCAACCATGGTAAGTAGTAAAAGATAAACTTTGGTCTCTAAACCCCCAATAGTCACCGCACATGACCGATACACACGGTTTCGAAAAATAGAATCACCCACCAGTGTAGATAAATGAACATGTATAACTAAAGAATCATGAGACATATTCAAGTATCGAGAAAAGTATGATGATACATATGAATAAGTAGAACCAGGGTCAAATAATATTGAAGCATCCTTGTGCCACACTGAAATAAAATCTATGATTACTGCGTCTGAAGAAACTATCTCTAGCTAGCAGGAAAAGCATAACATCGATCCTGACTACCACCTGTCTGACCTCCCTCTCTGGGGAACCTCGACCTCAACCCCCACAGGGTCTACCCCAAGCTGGCTGAGCAGGTGGTGTAGCAGCTGGTGCAACCGTCATAGACTAGCCTCCCAATTGCAAGGGACCTCTGCAGTAAGGAGGGAAATACTTCCTTACATGCCCAAACTCTACAAAGTCATAATACACTCAAGTTGGAAATGACGGCGGGGCCTAAATTAGAACCCGATAACTAGAATAACCACTGGAAGAACTCGGTATCGAGGAACCCTAAACTGATTGAGCGTGGTAGAAATTCTGAGCAGGAAGTGCACTAAAAGATGACTGACCCGATCAAGTACTATATGAACCATGACTAGATGATGCACCACAATGAACCAGACGAGTCGTCTGAGCGGGCCTATAAGGACGACCTCTATTATGGTAAGACTGGCCTTCTGATGAGGTACCACTGAAACCACCAAACCCACAAGGCCTCTTTCCCTCTCGTCCTCATGCTTAAGCCGACGAACAGACTCTAAGAACGTAGCAATCTCGACCTCTTGGTCATACCTAGTATCCGTCTCGGCCTTTCAGGCCAAACTATAATGTAGGCCATAGTTGAGGCCATCAATGAACCTCCTGATCCTCTCTCTCTCTCTCTCTTTGTGGAAACCAACCATATAGTATGGGAGGCCAAATCTGCAAATTTCATCTCATACTCTAGTCCTAGTCATATCTCCCTAGCATAGCTGATCGAAATCTCTATGCAGCTCCTCTGTACGAGTCTATGGGACAAACTTCCCGAAAACGATTACGGAGAAATCATGCCATGAAAGTGGAACAGCGCCAACTCGTAGGCCTTCCACCATTTGTAGATTTCCACTATAAGCTGAAATATGGTAAATACAACTCCACTAGTCTCCAATATACCTGTTGTGCGAAGTATCCACTAACACCAGTCTAAGAAATTCTGAGCATTCTCTTACTCATCCCATTCACTCATAGGTGGGTCAACCTCGGCCCGAGCAACAACAACCGACTGGGCTTGTAGTACCCCTGGTGTCTGGACTCCCTGAGCTACCAACTCTAGAGTACAGGCGGCGATAGTCTAGGCACCTCCCTCGGCTTGTGAAGTGGCTAGTGTAGCTAGAACTGAGATTTCCCGATCCAGGCTCATGCATATAGTTAAAATCTAGGCCAACGCCTCCTGAAGGCTCGAGATAACAATGGGAACAGCTGGTTCCTGAGCTAGTCCCACCGGCTCACCTACATCTGGTATCTACTCCTCAGTTGGAGTAACTAGTTTCTCCATAAGTTTTGTTCTAACTATATTACGAGCCACACCTTGGCCTGTACTGCGGCCCAACCTCTCACAGCACTAGCTAGTGGTATTGGTGGTTGTTCGCTTGACCTAGTCGCCTGTGTCCTCACCATATGTGAGAGAATATAATGGTCAAGGTTAAAACTTCAGAAATAGCAAATTCACATGATAAGAATGCAAGAAAGTGAAATTTCTTGATAGCTTGGTAGCCTCTCGGAGATAAATATAGACATCTCCTTTTTGATCCGCAAGAATACTAAACTTGCTCGTGACTCATGAGGCCTAGGCAACCTAGTGATCTGATACCATCTTTCACGTTTCTAAATCCACAAGTCGTGATGGCACCTAAGCCAAACCCGCTAGGTAAGCTAATAGTTACATGATGACAATGAATTCGAATAATCATGATCTAATAACTCAACAACGGAAGAATATCATAAGGTATTTGAGAATAAAACCATAATCCTGCTACAACCAACCCTAAAATATAGTGTCAAAGAGTACACGAGCAATACTAAATTACATGCAAAATTTGTTAATACAACTATCTATACAAAAGAACAATAAGAATAGAGATAAGAAAAAGAAACTCCAAGAACTGCGAACGATATGGCAGCTAGCTCGTAGTCTGCCAGAGAGTGGCAATAACTCAAGTGTGAAAATCACAACGACCGAATGTACCTAGATCTGCACATGAACTGCAGAGTATTGTATGAGTACAACCAACCCAATGTACTCAATAAGTAACAACCCTAATCTTGGGTTGAAAGTAGTGACGAGCTCAGCATAATATTCAAATGCCAATACCAATAATCAATAATAGCTCAGAATATAAAGAATAAACCGTATAGTTAGTAGCTCTATGCCCAACACAGATACAACAGATCAGTTATCAGTTAACATGAAGAAAGTACATCTCTATGCCTACATATAAATCAACAATATCATAGTGGATCTATCAAGAATGTTTACACATATCACTGTATGGGTACCTGGCATAACTGCCATCATCAAGCACATATATGAAATGTTATGCCAGCGCCAACTGCTGGCATGTTAGACTCCAGAGTGGCAAATCCTACCCAAGCGCTAATCATAATCATTTAGCCCAATAGGGAGGCCTAGTGCATGCGTCTCCCCAAACTAATAACACTTAGCCTAATATGGGCCTAGCGTATGTGCCACATAAAAATTAGTATTAAACCGACTGTAAGGACCAAACTCAGTCATTTACCATTCAAGTCTCAAATAAACATATCTTAAATATTCATTTTAATAGAATTACCCTTAAATGGTATCAATAACATGTGAGAAATCAAATCAGAAGTACCACTACAGAGATATCATACATAGATATGGTATCATGACTGAGAACATATGGGCAAATAACGTATATAACTCAGAAACAACAAGAATAGCCATATTAAGTCTCAAACAGTTAGCACGTAGCCTAGACATAATGTTTAACATGATTCACAATTCAAATAATAAAAAAAGTAGAGGGAACACAGGGATAACATGATATGATACCAGAAACAAGCCCAGTAATAGTCTAAAGGCTTCCCCAGACCATGAATACACAAGTGCGCACACACACGCCCATCACCTAGTGCGTATGTTACCCTAATATCTTTCGTATACAATATATGTAAACTGTTTCTTTTTATTTGGAAAATATAGTTTTGGTAATTTTTTACACATATTTTTTATCTTCTGTATATGTATTTTATCTTTTTCGTCAAAATGATATTCTATATCCTTTTTTAATTTTTCTTGTAATGGTTTTAAGTTTTCTGCTAATTTAGGAATATATTCTCTTACTTGGTTAACCAATCCTAAAAATGATTGTAACTTCTTTTTTGTATCAAGTGTTTCATTTAAGTTAATTATTTTTTGTACTATATGGGTTTGCATTTTTATTCCGTTTTTGTCTATTTGTATACCTAAAAATTCTATTTGATTTTTCATTACTTCTGCTTTCTTTTTACTTAAACTTATTCCTGATATTTCTACAATGTGTATGAATTTTTCTATTAGTTTTATATGTTCGTTCTCTGTTCTAGAATATAGCAATATATCATCTATATATATTATACAATTTTCTAATTGGTTGAAGTAATTATCCATAAAATGTTGATACCTACCTGGTGCATTTTTATATCCAAAAGGTAATACGTTCCATTCGTAAAATCCTTGTGGTACTGTGAATGCTGTTAACTTTTTAGATTCATCTTCTAGTTTTAAATGGTAAAATCCCGATTTACAGTCAAACTTACTAAAATAGTTATATCCTTGTATTTGTCTGATTTTTAGTATTTTATTTGGTATCGGATAATTATATGTTTTTGTTTTTGCATTTAAGTTTCTATAATCTATAACCATACGGCTTTTTCCTCGTTTTTGCTCACTATGCTTATTTACTATAAATGCCGGGCTAGCATACCAAAATCATCCAATTCCGACCTCAAATCGACATTCAAACCTCAATTTTTCATTTTTCAAAAGTTTCTACAAAATCCCCTATTTATTCACTTTAATTCACTAATTAAATGCTAAAAATGATTTAATCATGAAATAATAAAATATTCGATTAAAAAATACTTACCTTGATCCAAATCTTGAAAATCCCCTCCAAAATCGCTCGAATCCGAGCTCTACAACCCAAATTATGAAATAATAACTCTAACCCTCATAATGGCTTTTTAACATTCTGCCGAGGTGCTTACACTTCAGGAACATGGAAGAAGCTTCACCTTCTCGAAGCACAACTTCGCCTTCATCTAAAAATCCTCCTTCGCGAACACAACGGCCCAGATACGAATGTGATGACCAAGTAGACCATTCCTACACGAACGCGAAATCTCCCCCGCGAACACGAAGCCTTAAGCCCATGTGCACCAAAGTTGACCTCCCTTCTATATGAACGTGACCACCCTCTCGCGTCCCAGAAGGGCACTGACCTCCAAAGCTTCGCGAGCGCATTCCCTTCCTCCCAAATGCAAAGAAGCACATACCAGACACTAGATCAGCTATCCAAACATGAGGACATGGTCCAAAACTCATCCGCAACACACCTGAGGCTCCTGAGATCTCAACCAATCATACCAACAAGTCTTATAACACAACACGAACTTATCTGAAGCTCAAATAATATCAAACAATGCCCAAACCAAGAATCGCACCCCAATTCAAGCCTAATGAATTAATGAACTTCCAACTTCTCAAATTAATATCGAATTAAATCAAACCAACTCCGATTTACCTCAAATTTTACGCACAAGTCATAAATAACAAAATAGACCTAATCCAACCTCCGAAAAAAATCTGAACCCAATATCGATAAAGCTAACTCTCCGTCAAATCTCTCAAACTTCCAAATCTTCAACTTTTCAACTTTCGCTAATTCAAGCCAAAATTACCTACGAACCTACAAATCAATATCCGGACATACGTCGAAGTTACAAAGCTATTGGAAGCATGAAAACTCTATTTCGGAGTCGTCTACACAAAAGTTAAACTCCAATCAACTCTTTCAACTTAAACCTTGGGACTAAGTGTCCCAATTCAATCCGAAACCTCCCCAGAACCAATCCAACCACCCCGGCAAGTCACATTATCACAATTTTGCATAGAAGGAGGGATAAATAGGGGAGCGGGGCTGCAATACACAAAATGACTGGTCGAGTCGTTACACTTATATTATTAATTATTTACAAACTTAACTCGATTGACATGACTTTGTGATTCTTGAATTATCAACCAAAGTCTATCATATTGGAATGACTTTGTATTAACTTCATTCAACCTATTTGTTAGATTGTTCACAAACTCTATCCATTTGGCATAATTTGGTGCTTGCTCAATTGTTCAGCAAACTCTACCAGTTTGGCATGAGTTTGTGTTATCTGTAATTTACCTATCTGTTAAATTGTTCATATAATCTACTCGATTGGCATAATTTTTCTATGCTGTTCAACAGAGTGTTCTTTGAAGTTGCAATTTTAATTTCGATCAAACCCTCTAAATCTGCTCGGAATGATCTCAAAATGAAAATAAAATTCCCAAATACCAACACAAAAGATCCTCAATCACAAATTTAGCCAAATAATACTTTGTCTTCTTCAATAATTTTTAAGGACCAACAATGAAAATTTGATTTTTTAAATTAATTAATGAATCGATACAAATATAATCATAAATTTATAATATTCACAGAATTTAATAATAATAATTAATCATTAACTTTATATTTTTATCCCAAACATGAATTTAAAGCTTTCAGTGTTGAAGAACTATGATTTTCGTAACGACAAAAACGACTACTTTTGCAACAAAGTAATAAACATGGACAACATGTAAAGACCTGTCCTTAGGGGATAACCAATGTAATCCGGTTTAAAATGTATTGAACAATAGCCATTTCTTTGTTAAAATTAGCATATAATGATATTTTTGCATGTTCGATCTTAATTTCTATTTCACTTCCGACGAGTTTATTATTCATGTTTTGAGTTCTTCATTGTGCTTATGTTGCAAAAATAAATCTTCTTGCAAGTTCTACGTCTGTGATATAGAGTAGGTGATTTAATTTTTTATAATTTTATTCATAAATATGGATTTTGCATTGTGTATTTTAAGAAAAAAACAATAATTTTAGTTTGCGCCTTATAATGTAGTTCTCCTGATTTTAGTGTAGTCATGAATCATTTTGTATTCTTTTGCTATATATGTTAATGCTAAATAGTAAAAGTATAGACAATTGTATTAGTATGGAATTAGAGGTATTTTATACTAGAACTTCAATTTCTAGTTTTTTGAATTTCAGTAATATTTGATCGAGTTTTTTTTTTACGTTTCGAACTTCAATTATGTTGCGGAAGATCGTGGGTTAACTATCACACAATCAAACACAAAGCAAATAGAGAAGAAAAATCAACACAAGCATTTACCGAGGTTCGGCTAAACCTAATCCTCGGGGCAGAAGTAAAGAGAGTTTTTCACTATGAATGAGAAGAAAAGCACAATACAATCTATAAAATCTCCAACTACAATTCCTATATATAGATCGCAAATAATCCTAAACCTATAAGAGAAATGTTTCCTAATTTGACAAGCACAATAATTATTCCTTTCTCAGATCTATTAGAACAATGAGTTTTCCCACACATGTATTGATTATGGGTTTCCCAAAATTACATGAAAATAATTCAAGACACAAATAACAAATCTTCCCCTTGGCTTGAATTCTCTTCATCAACAAGAACAACGTCTTTCTACCTTTCCCTCAGCCATCGCAATGGCTCTACCCATTGCTGCAAACGTCTACCAAGTCTAGGAAATGCCTAAACTTGTTAAGAGACTTAATATCTTCAGCCATAGCACTAATCCATTGATTTGGTTCTGTGCTCGGAATAGCTTCTGGATAGCTATAACACTCAAACGTATCAACGGTCTCTAAAACTACCAAAGCGAAATCCACACGATTAGTATATCCAAGAAGATTCCCATCAACTATGTTTGCAAATCTTTGCGGTTGGTTGATCACTCTCTTTTCTCGGCATGTTGCAATGCTATATAGGTGAAATTGCGCAGGTGCATCAATATTATTATCTTTATCATTATTGTAACGACACGGCCGGTTATTTCATGAGTTGCAGTCCCGTTCTCCCCATTTTTGCTTCCTTATATGTTGTTCAGTTGTATTTCATCATATCGTATTGGTTGTTCTATGTTCATAATGGTCATGGAGTGAAATGAGATATTTAGTCTCTTATTTGGGCGCTTAGTTGGAAAAGTCAACTGGATGTTGACTTATTTGTAGAAGTTCTCTGATGTGTATTATGATAGGTCGTATAGCTTCGTTAGGTGATTTTGGACTTGTGGGTGTATTCTAAATGTAATTTGGAGGTCCGCGGTAGATTAGGCTTGAATTGGCGAAATTGGAAATTTGGCATTTTTCGGTCAGCAGCGGAAATCTTGATATTGGGGTCAGAATGGAATTCCGGAAATTGGAGTATGTCTGTTGTGACATTGGTGATGTGTGTGAAAAATTTTAGGTCATTTAGATGAGGTTTGATAGGTTTAGATCGGTTGCGGAATTTGGATGTTTGGAAATCCTTAAGCTTGAATCCGAGGGTGATTCAGTGTTTCGATGTTGTTTTGAGTCTTCCGAAGGTTTGTGTAAGTTTGAATAATGACATGTGACTTGTTGATATTTTTTGGTTGGGGCCCCGAGGGCCCCGGGATGAATTCAAAAGGTTGTCGGAATGAATGGACTTGAATTGGAGCAGCTGAAGCTGCTGCTTCTGTCATATCCATACCTACAGATTGGGGACCGCAGGAGCTAGGACGCAGGTGCGAGAGCAATGCCGCAGAAGCGGAAGTTTTTGAAATTTAGGCAAGGCCGCTGGTGCGCACTAAACACCGCACCTGCGGGACCGCAGATGCGGGTATGGACCGCAGAAGCAGAATTCTCAAGGTTAAGTGAAAACCGCACCTGCGATATTTTTTCCGCAGGTGCGGCATCGCAGAAGCGATTTGGAGACCGCAGGTGCGGAAATCACTGGGCAGAAACTATATATGCATCACTTCGCGAATTTCAGTCTTTTATCCACCATTTTTGGTCGAGTTGGAGCTTGGGGACGTCGATTTCAAGGGAGAATTGAAGTGTTTTCAGTGAGGTAAGCTACCTGGACTTTGTATCTTTGTGACAGTGATTATTCTATTATTTAATCTTGAAATTAGTGGAAAAATTAGAGAAGAAATTGGGGGATTAGGGTTTGAAATTGGAGAGTTTAAATTGGGAATTTGAGGGGCCATTTGAGGTCCGATTTTAATGATCTTGGTATGTATAGATTCGTGGGATGATAAAGATCCTAGTGATGTGATTTTTATCGAATATCAAGACGTAGGACCGGGGGTCGGGTTTGACCAATTTCGGTATTTTTGAGTTAATTTGATAATATTCGCGTGGGCTTTATTCCTTTGGCATGTATTGATGCTATGATTCTGATTTTGGATAGATTCGAGGCAATTTGAGGCCGAATCGAGAAGCAATGGCATTGCAAAGTATATTTTTGTCTGGTTTGAGGTAAGTAACGATTGTAAATCTAGACATGACGGTATGAAACACTGGAAATTTGTACTATTTTGATAAATGAGGTGACGCACATGCTAGGTGACGGGCATGTGGGTGTGCACCCGTAGGGATTGTGAATTGGTCCGTCCCGTGGCAACTGTAGAGTTCCATATTTTGAAAAACTCTAAATGATATCTATGTGTTTTAGGGATGAATCTGTTAAATTGGGCTGAATGCCATGTTTGGGGCCTTGTGCCGAACTCTTTGGACCCTCAGGGGTGTTATACTACTATCCTCACACTGTTTTGATTCAAAATCATATCCTCAGTCATGATATTTACCTATTTAATGTTTGATTTAGTTTTATTAATCTACTTTCAAATATATGAAAACTGTTTGGGCTGAGTTCCCTGAGTTTTCACTAAAATGCCCGAGTGGCTGTGAGGTTGATGGCTGAGAGAAGTCGAGGACCTGATGGTGAGGATTATATATACATTTATGGATCGGGCTGCACATCGCAACGATTATTATTATGAGATATCTGTTGAGCAGGAATGCTGAGTGTGAGCGCTGATTGATGGGAGTTGAGTCACAAGTAACTGATAGGCTTGCCCGAGGGGCTATATATTTGAGTGATACGTTGCCCGAGGGGCTTGTTTTTATGAAATTTTTGTTTTTACTTTTCTTTTTATACTGAGCCTCTATTGAAAAATGTTGAACAAATGTTTTAAATAACTTTCATTGAAACTGGAGTTATATGAGATGTTCGGAAATTTAATTACTGATTTGACATTGTTATTTCCATTGAGATTATATGCTAGACTATGTATATAATTTAAATATTTTGGCACTGCACTCATCCTTTATTTATAATTGTTACTTACGGAGTTGGCGTACTCACGTTACTCCCTGCACCTTGTGTGCAGATCCAGGTGCCAGGGTATTCGAGTGAGAGTTGTTCTTTGTCTTCAGAGTACTTTTCGGAGGCAGCAAGGTAGTTGCACGATGTCCGCAACCCTGCATTTCTCCTTCCTATCCTTAGTATTATATATTTCAGCCTTATCTTGTATTGAGTTGATAGTATCAGACTGTATCTTAGTGGCTCATGACTAGTGAAACCAAGATCGGGCAGTGCTTAATATATTTGCGTATTGTTTTCTACTTATTTAGATATGTATTAAAATAGAAGATTGTAGATTATATTTGATTTGAAAATGAATTTACAAAAGACGTTTATGCTATTAGTGCTGAATCGATTGGCCTAGTACTGTGATAGCCACCATCACGATCGAGGTGATTTGGGGTTGTGACAAGTTGGTATCAAAGCCTAGGTTACATAGGTCTCACCAGTCATGAGCATGTTTAGTAGAGTCTTGCGGTTCGGTATGGAGATGTTTGTACTTATGTTCGAGAGGTTGTAGAACCTTTAGGAAAAATTTCACATTCTTGACTTTCTTTCGTGCGAATCTGTTGATTCTGGTAACTAAACTTTTGTTATTCTATTCTCTCACAGATAGTTAGGACACATGCTGCCGGTCAGGACGGACGGCCACCAGTACCGCCAGTTGGGACCACTAGAGGCTGAGGTCGCTGTCGAGGCCGTGGTATGGGTAGGGGTGTATCCCGCATAGCAGCTAGGGCAGCACCTGCAGATCCACCACCCGTCCCATTTCACAATCAAGTCCCAGTTGCGTATGCTCCCGCAGGACCAGCTCAGGCACCAGCCGTGCCGATTATGATTCCAGGCCTTTAGGAGTCCCTACACCAGATTTTATCAGTGTGCACAGGCCTGGCTTAGGCGGTCTTAGTTACTACGGCCGCAACTACTTCTCAGGCAGGGGGAGGCAACCAAACTCCCGCCGTTTGCACACCTGAGCAGGTTGTGCAGGGACTTCAGACATCAGGGGCACCTCCATCCCAGCCGATTGCACTTGGTCAGGATTATGTGGCACCAGTTATGCCAGATGACGAGCAGCGTCGATTGGAGAGATTTTTAGACTTCAGCCTTCGAATTTCAATGGTTTAGAGGGCGAGGATGCCCAAGGTTTCTTGGACAAGTGTCTGAGGATGCTTCGGACCGCGGGTATTTTGGGGACCAGTGGGGTCTCGTTCACTACTTTCTAGTTTTTAGGAGCTGGTTTTACTTAGTAGGAGGCTTATGAGAGGCATAGGCCTGTTGATGCAGCGCTTCTGACCGGGCAGCAGTTCTCCACTCTCTTTTTGGAGAAATATGTGCCATAGTCCCACAGAGAGGAGCTTCGCAAGAAGTTCGAGCAGTTGTGTCAAGATGATATGACTGTGACATAGTATGAGATGAGATTTTTAGAGCTAGCTCATCATGCTATTTGGTTGGTTCCAACGGATAGGGAGAGGATAAGGAGGTTCGTGGATGGCCTCACGTATCAGCTTCGGATTCTCATGATAAGAGAGAGGGTGTTGTCACTCCTCCTTTTTACTACCCTTGAAAGAATATAAGGGAGTTTATCCAATTAAAGTGACAATAACTGAAACGAGATTATTATTATTCAGAATCGCCACTTGGGATAATTTATGGAGGCCCAAGTCACCTGTTTAAAATACCGAATCGAGAACTTGACTCTGATTTATGTTCTTCAAACATAGAAATCCGGGTAAGAAATTTTGTTAACCCAGGAGAAGGTGTTAGGCATTCCTGGGTTCCGTGGTTTTAGCACTATCGCTTTGATCATACTTGACTTAATCAAATTGTCTAATTACTTACTTTTAGAACCTATGTGCATTTTCCTTTTTTAATTATATTAAAAACAGGTCGCGCGTACGTGTACCCATTTGTTTGGTGCGTCAAAAATAATGTCACGCGAATGTGTCCTCAATTAGTAACGCTTTATTATTAATAAGAAAGTTTGGTCGAAATTCCGCGAGCGCATACTCTTATTTTGTTTTTAGAATCGTAATCATGTCACGCGAACGTGTCCACAATCACAATGATATATTAAACGTGCCTAAAGCAAACTACGAATATTCATTTTTTATATCTAAGTTATAATACTTAATAAGAGGGCCATAGGCGATTTAATTAGGATGACACAACTCATTCTATTTTCCTTTAAGGAAATTGTACTTAACTAGAGCAATCTAAAGATGTTCGGATTCTAATATAAATTAAAGTTCAATCTAAACCTACTCAATACAAGCATGCATGGGGTAGTATACTTAAACTATTAATTGTTTGGGGCAAATTCTAGGCTTGTAGTAGCCCAAGAAAACCTCCAGATCCTAAAAGAGAAACTGGGCTCGAGACTAGGCCCAACAATGGAGGTGAATCAGTAGAAGGTATCGAGGATTTAATTGGGACAATTACAAAGTCCAGCTCTTAAGGACAAATCTCCATTTTTACGACTTCCTTAATTTGACTCCTGATATTAAATAAAGCACCGGGCCAAAACAAAATAAACTAAGCTAAGGCTGAAATGCCCAGCTTGAAACATGACTGTGCTATTTCTATTTGGCCCCATATCAGGCCCCATTTGAAGCTCAACATTCTTCTTAACAAATTGCAGCCCAAATCACTTGCAAATTTTAACAAATTAAAAAGGCTCATTCTAATACCATCCTCATCATATTACTATGTAACGATACAAAACATAGAACTTTCCTTATTCAGAAACCATAATAGCCTGCATATAAATTCATTCCACCACTGTCACACTACAATAAAATTCCTAACACTAACAAAATGCAAATATGATTTAGCATGTATAACTTGTTAAATGGACCTATTCATATATCCTACCAACTCTAAACATGCATTCATATCAATAACATTAATGGCAGACATGCTGAAGGTGTTCAATCACTTAAGCTCACATGACAACTTACAAGTAGCAGTTTTAATACAGTCCCACTCATTACACTTGTAGGTATAGGTGAAGCTGCCTAGCAAAAATGTAAAGAACTACTAAAACTAACTCTAACTTTCAACACTCAAACACTACGACTGACTGCACAACAGTGAATATCAAATTTAAAGACAAAACAGCTCAAATAAATGGGAGGAAAACTGGATACAGCAAAAGGTAAAACAAGGAAACACATTAAACAAAACAGGTCTGGAGTTTTTCACTTCCTAGCCAGCATATTATAATTGTATACGGTGAAATCGGAGGGTCCAATTTCTCATTATCAAAGCACCTCGGAAGACCGTCTTGAAGTCCTGGGGGTACAAGACTACGATCAAGATTCCTCCCTCGAGGTTTGTTGACACACGATCTTGTAATAATGTCAACCACAGCCACGACAGAAACGAGGAGTTCCCAAGGCACATGGCTAGGAATAACAGATCCTAGGAAGTTACTCTAAGACTTAAGTCCTGGTGTCATCTAGTTGTCACATCTCCATATCTTTGTAATTACTGCTTGTTGTACTATGATGGGATTTCCCTCCTATATAAAGGGGATCCTTATTGCTTTGTAAGGATTGGTCACTTCAGTTATTCCACATGAAAATATACAAGATCTCTCTATTTCACTCTCTTACATATTCTCTTGATATTATTGCTTTAATTTCTTATCTTCTTATTTGTTCATCATTTATTGCATACCATTAGCCATAGAGAGCTTTCATTGACTATTTCATATCTGTTAGCCCTACCCCGGTTACCCTCAACAACTCGCGGCCAAGTCCCGGGATCAATTTCGAGGCCCAGAATCGACAGGCCCGAGGTCCCAAGCAATTGGCCTATCAGTTTGATTGTTGCTCTCTCCTTAATTCTATTTCGCCTCTAAATCCCACACACTTAGCATCAACTGCTTAACAAACTAGAATAAAAATAGATCATGTATTTTTAGAGTCCCATCAACAAATTTAATTATTATTACCATTTTCACGGTAAACAGTTTCGCACCCACCGTGGGGCTAAAATAATAGTGATTATTTTCTTGCTGGTTTCGTCCTATAATGCAAGTTATGTTTCAAGTTTTTTTTGGCACAGGATCTTCGATTTCAAGTCAAAATGTCTAGCTCAGTAAACAAAGATGAAAATAACAATCTTGAGGACTATGGGGAAAACGGTGTGGCTATTCCAGGTGTTGGTGTGCTACCACAAAACCATGAGAATTTGCCTGAACCAATCCCCGTAGTCGTTGTCTCACGCGAAGCCCAACACATCGATATAAGCTCGCATACTAACAGGAGCGTGCATTAGGGAGATCCGCAAGAAGCTCAGAAAACCCCGACCAGGAAAGAACGTGAGGTTAGACTTCACGTTATTTTTGAAATGTTGCAAGCACAACAGCTAGCTATTGCTCAGCTACAAAGTCACCAGAAAACTCTCAGCACGGTAGCACCTATTGCTCAGCTGCAAAGTCACAAGGAAACTCCCAGCATGGTAGCGCCGGGGATAGCTCCCCCAGCTGAACAGGTACCAGAGAGATCAACTAATAACGGATCGATGACCGATCCCGTCATAGTAAAAATGCTCGAGGACCTCAGCAGGAGGATCAAGTCGGGTGAGAAGATGATAGAAGCCAAAGACAAAAAGGTTTAAATTTACAACTCCAGGGTCGACCAAATTTCGGGCGCACCCCTGATCCTGAAAGGCATGGATTCGAAGAAGTTCATATAAAGGCAGTTCCCCGAGGAAGCGGCCTCGAAACCCATTCCAAAGAAGTTCAGAATTCCAGAGCTCCCAAAATACAAAGGGACCTCAGATCCCAATGAGCACGTTACTGCCTACACCTGTGCGGTAAAAGGCAACGACATAAAGGACGACGAAATCGAGTCCGTCTTGTTAAAACAGTTCGGTGAAACACTCTCAAAGGGGGCCATGATATGGTATCACAACTTAGCTCCTAACTCCATAGACTCATTCACCATGCTAGCAGACACCTTTATAAAGGCACATGCCTGTGCCATCAAAGTAGCGACGAGGAAATCTGATGTTTTCAAGATTAAGCAAAGCGAGAGAGAGATACTACGAGAATTCGTATCTTGCTTTCAATTAGAACAGATGGGGAAACACTCTCGAAGGGGGCCATGATATGGTATCACAACTTAGCTCCTAACTCCATAGACTCATTCACCATGCTAGCAGACACCTTTATAAAGGCACATGCCGGTGCCATCAAAGTAGCGACGAGGAAATCTGATGTTTTCAAGATTAAGCAAAGCGAGAGAGAGATACTACGAGAATTTGTATCTTGCTTTCAATAAGAACTGAGCAGTTCAGGCTTTCCCTCAAGGTCTGAATGAACAAAGCTCGGTGGCTTCAAAACAATTAAAACAGAATTTGATCGAGTATCCAGCTGTGACCTGGTTGGATGTCCACAATCGATACCAGTCAAAGATTAGGGCCGAAGACGACCAGTTGGGAGCCCCCTCGGGCTCAGTATATCCAAGGAGTTTTCCAACGAAGGAACCAAAGCCGAACAAAGAAAGGTACCAGCCATACACTGAAGATAAGAGGAACGCCCCGAGGCGCAATCCACCTCGCAATGATCGAAGGATAGACCGAGGATAGGATACTTTGGGACTCACCAATAGAGCTAGATTTGATAAGAACATAGGGTCAATGGTGGAACCTCACTTGTTAGAATACAACTTCAATGTCGATGTATCAGACATCGTGTTCACCATCAGTAAAATCAGAGACGCCAGGTGGCCCAGTACAGTACAATCGGATCCTTCACAAAGGAATCATAACTTAGTGTGCGAGTTTCACAACACGCACAGCCACAGGACCAATGATTGACACCAACTCCGAGAGAAGGTAGCTCGACTACTTAACAAAGGTCATCCCCGGGAATTCCTTAGCGATCGAGCAAAAAATCAATTCTGGGAAAGAGAGGCGGCCAAGAAAAATGAAGCAAATGAACCACAACATGTCATCCACATGATCTTAGGAGGCGTCGATGCCCCACACGAACCCGTAATGAGAATGACAAAAATATCCATCACCAGAGGAAAGCAAACCCAGGGATATATTCCTGAGGACGCCCTCACATTCAGCGAAGAGGACACCGAGACCTTGTCTCAACCTCATAATGACGCACTGGTAATCTCTTTCCTTGTAAATTCTTTTCAAATAAAATGTGTATTCGTGGATCAAGGTACCTCGGCCAACATTATCAGGTCGAGGGTGATAGAGCAGCTCAGACTGCTTGACCAAATCGTACCCTCCACTCGAGTCCTCAACGGATTCAACTTGGCAAGTGAAACAATAAAAGGAGAAATCACGCTCCCAGTCACCGTGGCCGGCACGACCCAAAATGCCAAATTCCATGTCATCGAACGAGACATGAGGTATAACTCCTTGTTCGGAACGTCCGAGGATAAAACCGTCTATAGGGAACAACATGTGGCGAGGGAAATGTTCACGGTGCACGACGTGGCACCGGTACCCATACCTTCGCTCGCAAAAGAGCCAAAGGATAATCAAGCCACACCCCGATTAAGCCCAATTAAACAAAATAAAGGACCATACCGCATCCTCATATCGAGTGATTAGAACATATTGATCCTCAAAACAACGCCAGCGCGTATCACACTAAGGTATATCCATCTTCCTTTTCATTTCGTATTTCAGCCTAACCCTTATACAGGCACCTGATCGAAGCAGTCAGAACGTTAACCCAGCTCGAAGATCTTGAGGTTTTAAAGCATCCGTTTCACTCTTTTCCTTCGACCGAGTTTTATCCCGAAAAGGGTTTTTACCGGCAAGTGTTTTAACAAGGCAACATCTGCATGCTTCCTAAGGGATATTCAACAAGTGTCTGAGGCTTCTTTTGCAATCAACCTCGAACACTAAGGGGCATCCCCCCTCGAAGGTTATCCGCTCGGAAAAGACAAGAGATGCCGAATCAGGCCCCTATAGGAAAATGATGTACTAGGCCAAACGGTCGAATGGACCGTGCCCGTATAGCCGGGCCCACGACGGCGAAAACGTGTACACTTGTACCAAATAGTTGAAGAATATTTGTTATGAAAGCATCTCACGCTCCAAAAGAGTCTCAACACCTTCGCAAAAACAACTCCTCTGCCAAAAAAGCCCCGAACACTTGGGGACTGGCGTCAACAATTCAACACCTAAACGACCTTCGGGTGAAGACTCTAAAATTGTAAGCCCTCATATAAGGCAACACGGAAATATCTAAACATCTCCAATGCCAGGAAGTACCCCGAATACTCGGGGACTGGCGTCAAAACCTGAGAAGAAAAACACACGACCTTAGGGTCGGGATCTACAAAATCGTAAGCCCTCGACGAGGCAATGCAAAGTTTGCAAAAAATGGCTCGAGTCAAGGAACTCTCGATGACTTGGGGACTGTCGTCAAGCACCACCTCTATGGACTTATCAAAACCCGAGGCCTTAAGACCCTGAGCGGGCAGACTCGGTCTCGTAAGACCTACATAAGGTAACGATCATATCTGTAAGACCTCAAGCAAGGCATGAACAATACTTGTATCAAGTATCTAAAACTGTAAGACTTCAACGACATGTAAAACCTATATGACCTCAATGGCATGCAAAACTGTAAGACATCAACGACATGTAAAACTTGTAAGACCTCACTAAAGGCATAGACCCGATCCCAAAGTTTCAGCTATATATCGAACTTGTAAGACGCCTAAAAAGGCATACTCTCGATATAGATGCTAAAACTACTTCACTCGGGACACAAAGGCTATGGCCAAACACAAGTGACTCCGCTCACACGGCTGTACCAGCCGAACTAATGCAACTTGAGCATGCCCGACCGTCGCTACAAGGCATAAGAGCCATTGTCGCCAGCCCACACAGGCCTTCAAATTACTCCGAATCTACTTCGGAAAGAACCGGTTAAATAGGCTACCCTCAGCATAGGAAAAAGAGCTTCGACCATGTCAGCTCCAATACACAGGCTTCAAGCTACTCAGCCTCTAAGCCAAACCTCCCGAGGTGCTCGAATATCGCCGCAAGTTACTCGAAATTGAGGTTTTTCCCGAACTGACGACGAGTCAGGAAAAAATTATTTCAAAAGTCCTTAATGAGAGGAAAATTAAGCCTACATAAATGGTCGCATCAACAAAGCGCGTAAGAACCATTAATGCCATCCTAATGAGCCTTAGGGCCATACACACAAAAGGTCGCATCGACCTAAAGCGTAAGAGCCACTGTTGCTAGCTTGAAATCTGAAAACTTGAGGGTCAAAATGAGCTCGAGTCGTAACCCGATTCGGTGACCGGACCCAAAATAGTTAACTACATATGCCTAAGTGCAAAGCGTAAGAGCCATTGTCGCCAGCCTAATGAGCCTTTTGGGCCATACACACAAAAGGTCGAATCGACCTAAAGAGTAAGAGCCACTGTCGCCAGCTTGAAATCTGAAAACTTGAGGGTCAAAATGAGCTCGAGTCGTAACTTGATTCGGAGACCGAACCCAAAATAGTTAACTACATATGCCTAAGGGAAAAGCATAAGAGCTATTGTCGCCAGCCTAATGAGCCTCAGGGCTGCACACATAAAAGGTCGCTTCGACCCAAGGCGTAAGAGCCACTGTCTCCAGCCCACTTACATTAAAAGGCCGTATTGGCCCAAACCGTAAAAGCCACTATCGCCAGCCCGCATACACTAAAAGGTCGCATCTACCAAAGGCATAAGAGCCACTATCGCCAGCCTAAAATTTGGCTATTCAAAGGTCAAATAAGCTCGAGTCGATGCCCGACTCGGGGACTGAGCCCAAAACAGGTGGCCCAAGTATGTCTAAGAGCGAAAGTACGTAAGAGTCTACGAGCCAGTCCAATGAGCCCCGGGGCTACATCACTACTCTGAGGATTCCTACCAACGCAAAACCAGCCCGCCTGGTCAAAATCGAGACAGAATAGGATACGAAACGAGTAAAGCCGCAATGTTTTCTTTTATACACATGCGAAAAAGCACAATCTTTGTCTACAAACGTACTTTGAAAATGCTACATATATATGGTAAAATCTATCCCCCTCGGGGACTACGGCCTGCCAGCCTCATCTTTGCTTTCTCCGATGTTAGTGAAAAGCAATCGAGCATCACACTCTTCCGCCCTTGCTTACGCCAATTCCTCCAAGAGTGTGAAGCCCCTAGCACAAATCTTTTCGAGGGTCTTTCTTCAAGATTTGCAGCAAGAATATTCTTCAACCCTCCCTTCAAGGTCGCAGATCCTTCTCAGCTCAGCTTGAGCATCGGCAGCGTCCTCTAAATAGATCACCATCTCCTGGTCATCCTTAGTTCGGCTCATCGCAGTTTATGCTCGAGCATCGACGATATCAACCCTGATTTTCGAAAGCTCGGACTGGAGCTTTGTAATCATTTCTGTCCAAACCAAAGCATTGTCACGAGCTATGCAAAGTTGAGTTTCAAACATGGGAACTTTGGCCAAAGCATCCTTCGCCTCTAAAGCCTGAGCCTCCGCGCGAGCTTTCAATTCATCATGCTCACGCCTGGCCCGACCAACTTTATCTTGAAGGCTCTCCAATGCCTCTGTGTTTTTCTACAACTGAAACAAACTAAGTATTAGCCCTGGAACCAGGAGGTGGAATGCACACTCATCTGGGACAGAAAACTACCTACTCCTTCAGGTGGTTGTCGTAATTTAGGCTCCGGCCCACGTCATACTGCAAGTGTACCAACTCGACTTCCTTTTCATCACAAAGGAGCCTCATGGATCTCTCCTCGTCCAGAGCTTTCCGTAGCCTGGCTTCACAATGAAGCATCCCAAACTTAAGCTTGTCGAATGCCTGGACAAAAAAGCTTGATAAGGAAATGGAAGACTCAAAGCTCGAAAACTCTATGCCAAAACTCACCGCAAAGTAAACCATTGGGCTTCCTCGAAGGTCGAATGCACACCTACCAATCCAGTCCCTTCATCCCTAAAAGAGCCTAATCCATCGAAGCACGGTTGCTCGGTGTATGTGACCCCGGGTTTCTAGCATCTCCCAAAATGCTATCAATGGAAAAAAAAGGTAACAGCAACAGAGAAACCCTCTTTATATAACCGGGAGTAACAGACACAACAGGCTTGGATGGTGCTTCCGCTCCGAAGCTCCGGTCCTGCTCTGCCTTACTTTGAACGCCATCGCCTTGTGAAAGAACCTTTCATTCATTGTTACCGTTCTTCAGCCCAAAGGTTGGAAACCCTTCCCCCTCTTTAGAGGAGCACAACCTCGCCTCGAAAGGCTCTCAAATGCCTATAATAGTAAGATTAATATGCGTAAAGGGGATATGCTTCTCCACATGATAAAAGGGAATGGAAAGAATAGCACAACACTCACCATGGTATTTTGCTTCTCATCTGCCCCGGGACAAAGCTCGCCACTTGCGCTCCTCACAAGTCGAGTGGATCGCAAACTCTCGGACCCAATTCGGTAGATTAGGAACGTTGTCCGGTGCCCGTGAAACTACTGTAGAGGAAGAAAGGAAGACATGATTACGAAACCAATTCTCGCTATAGGAAAAACTGAGAAAGCGCGAAATGCACCACTTACGTGTATAATTCCATTCCTCAGGGAATGGAATAAGCTCCACAAGGATAATGTCAATAGTCCGCACTCGGACAAAACGACTCATCCATCCCCGATCTCCATCTTCCTCATCGTCAACAATAAAGGGTGTGGTCGATCAGCATCACAAGGTCAGTAGACCTCGATGGTAGAAAGGCCGGTACAACCTGATAAGGTGATTAAGATTAAAGTCAAGCCCCACCTTCTCCGCAAAAAATCTCATCATCAGCACTGTTTGCCAAAATGACGGATGGATCTGCGCCAAAGTAACCCGATATTCTATGCTGAAGTCGAGCACAACCCTGTCAAGGGGCCCAATGTGAAAGGACATGTGTACACATTCAGGAATCCATCGGCACGGTCCATGATGCCCTCACCCGGGGGAAGTATTTGTGGTACTACCATCCATAGTCTTTTCACACTAACCCAAGATGTTCTTCTCCTATCAAAGAAGCAACCTTCAAGGCATACTCTCATTTGTCCTGAATGCCGGAGGCGGAGCTCTCCCATCCATGTTGGAAAAACCCCGACATAGTAGCTATGGCTATGACAAAATTAGAAAACAAAAGTGGGAATATGTGCAAGTGCGATAGCACCGGAGTAGCAAAAGGCTAGAGTAGAAAAAGAAGGGCAATTGCTTAAAATGGTGGAACCTCCAAAAAGGCAGAAACAACCCTATTTATATATGGAAAAAATGGAGACGGTCCGTTTGCCTCAAAACCGGATAAAAACAACATCTTTTCCAGTCCTGAGGTGGTACCCGACCTCAAGGACCTCCGTTATAATAAGGTTAAGTTCCAAGAAGCCAATAACACCTTCTCCACTCCCGAGGTGGTACCCGATCTCGAGGAACTCCAGTAGAACAAGGTTAGGCTCTAAGAAGCCAGTAACACCTTCTCCAATCCCGAGGTGGTACTCGACCTCGAGGACCTCCATCAGAATAAGGTTAGGCTCCAAAAAGCCAGTAACACCTTCTCCAGTCCCGAGGTGGTACCCGACCTTGAAGACGTCCATCAAAATAAGGTTAGGCTCCAGGAAGCCGGTAATACCTTCTCCAGCGCCGAGGTGGTACCCGACCTCGAGGATCTCCGTCAAAGGGAACGTTGGGATCCAAGAAGCAAATGGCATCATTACGAGATCCAAGGTGGTACCCGGCCTCAGGGGTTTATTTTCAAAGGGCTTTTAGGATCCAAGGAAATAAACATTTAAACCCCACCCGTATGGGCTTGGCCCCAGGGTACCGTCTAAGATCGGACAAACCCTATTTCAAAATCTATCTACTGCACCCTAAGACTATTTACGCTAAGCCAAGAGCGAGTTTTCAGGTGGTCCAAATTTAAATGAACCTCCACTTGGGGACTGCACTTGAGAGATCAAAGGCAGCCCCTGTCCACGAGCCTCCGAGCAAATTTTTTCTCAAATATTACCACGGAGTTTAACTAATAAACCATGGTTTCAATGCCCAAAATATCACTTTCGTTCTACTCGAAGTCATGGTCCCGGCGACCTGAATTTATCGGCCCGATCCGGGTTCGATCCAAGGGAACGCAAAGGGTTCCGTGCAATGCCATTTTAATTAATCGAAGGCCAGAATAAATGCTCTCACCCGGGCCTGATATTAGCAACAGCGGACAATGCATGCATTCAGAGTCTCCATAAATATAAAAGAATATAGCAAGCATCGAAGGCAAGTTTGAGAAATATCTTTGTATTCATAAAACATTTGATTACAAAATCCCACGAGGGGTCCTTACATATGATTACAAAATCCCATGAGGGGTTCTTACATAGAAACAAAGAAGCGAGCAGCACATTGAATGACTCTTAAAAGACAAGTCCATAGGATGTATTGGTTATTGTGGAGACTTACATCGTAAGTATGATATCGTCGGCGTGACATCACTGCGGGAAGTCCAAAGAGGTAGGTGTCTAAACCATTTCTTATCACTCCTCTCTAAGAAACTGTCATGCCCGAAAATCCGAGGAGCGCGACCGGCGCGCAACCAAGTAAACCCTACTGAGCAAGCCTGTTAGATTTCTTTCAACCCAAACTAGTTCATGAATAAAGAGGGAATGTTATCCTATCTTATCAAAACACTAAGCAATATTGCATTAGTGACTTTCATTTCAAAATATTATATAGTTTACAAAATATTACAAGTTCACAAGTTTAATGAAAAATATGTTTATCAAGTACAAACTTTTCTAGAGACCACCACCCACAAACAGTCTACGAAGCCTCAAAATACAAGAGAAGAGAAATAGAGAAATGCCGGCAACAAGGCTCCGGCTATACCTCAAAATGTGATGAGAAAATAAAAAAAAGATACATGACATGACACCGAGATGGAGTGGGGCTCACCAAGTCTGCTGGGAGAGTACCGCTATCACTGGCCGATACCACCCGCTGTGGAACTACCTGTATCATGAAACGATACAGCGCCTCGGCAAAAGGGACGTTAGCGCCGTCGAATAGTACTAGCATGTAAGGCTAAAAGTTCTCTTTCAAAATAGAATGTCCATATAAGCAGAAAGGACACATTGAAGCAGCAAGTAAAAAATAGTATGTATATATATATATATTTGGTTGGGAGATCACTAGCACCGATATTACCACCGTCTTTGTGAACACGGAGTCCGATCACGCCCGATCGGCTAGGCCATCTCCCCATTGAACAATGTGGGTTGACATTGTGATTCGAAAGAAAGTTGTCACAAGTATAGTGCCACCATGTGCGCAACATGGAGTCTGATCTCCACCCGATCAGCTAGGTCGCCTTCCCACATATGCCGTGTGCGTTGGCTTTTTCCTTTCAAATTCACAGGTATTGGTTTCATCCCACTTTGGGGGAATAGTCACAAGTTCACCATTATTTCAATTTCATCCCAAGTAACACTCCACTCCTACACTGACACATGTAGTTTCAGGTGTGGGCCTTATGACCCACCCTTCCTCGGTATTGCTAATGATACTCCCAAAAACATTTTTGATACGATTTAATATGGCACAGAATTGTAGTATAAATACAAGCATACAAATATAGCATAAATGCAACCATGCTTACCTTAATAACTTTCACATTTTATAGTTTTATTATTAATGTCCTCAATCTCTCCCGATAACAGTATCTCTTTGGCCCTTTGGGCCTTTCACAAGGTTCATCTTTTTCATGGCATGAAGGCCGTATTTGGTTTTTCCACATTTTCATCCTTTTATTTCCAAGGATCACCAACCAATATCAATGTACTAAATATTCCGAGAATCATATATTTTTGAGTCAATAGTAATAAAATCATCAAGCACAAAGGATTCTTCCCAAAGGGGGACATGCCAACCAACAATTGAAATACACATTAATGTTATAAGCAAGCAATCACCTCAATTATCCTTGAATTACCCCTTGTTCCATCATGACAAATGCACAACTTCAACATCGGAATGTGTAAGGACTAGCATTACATTGAATATATTTATAAAGAAAAGCATTATCTAAAATAGCCGCTTGTGAGTATAGTTCAGGTACAAGGCCTTTAGGCCATTCTATTTTTGGAAGTTAGTTCATAAGAGTTGAGTCGAGACTTATTTCATAATTTGCTAGACATTTTCTCATTCGATTCATTTCCAAACATCTTTACAGATTATCAACAAATAGGCACATTCAATCACGACACTTAGTACACATACGAGCAATTGGGACCATTAAACAAATCAAATTCTTCTTACCCGATTAGTATACTAACCTTCTTTTGAAAATGTGACTCAAGGCTATACAATTTTGGTAGGCTAACCACACATAAACTTACAAAAACAATATGGAATTCACTTCCGAGAGAGAAAGTTTAGCCTACATACCTTGTTTAAGCTTTCCTTAAGTTACTACGACGTTCCGAAAATTCTAGCAATCCCAATCTACTTTGAAACATAACAAAATTGGACACAAATTAGGAAGGTATTCATGATTTTAGCTCATTTGAGCATTTTATCAAATACTAGCGGAGCATCTTGATTTCAAATCTCTTTTACAAGATTTCCTTCATTCTCCTACCCAATATTTACTTATTTATGTTCAACGCTCTTCCCACAAACTTAACTTGTACATGCATGTATACATAATACTATTACCCAAGAATCATACCTCAATAACCCATCTCACAGTCTCTACAACACCAACACAACCTAGGTTAGGCACTTATGGCTTCCAATCACCATCCCATAATTCTAATGTATATATCATACATAAATAATCACCATACAGTAGTTAGAGATGATAGACTTACCTCTTGTAGTAAGAATCTTGGGAATCCCCACTTATAGTGTTCTTGATAATTTTAGGAATTTGAATGAGAATCTATGGATTTTCAAGATCAATCCTTGTTAATATAAGTGTTTAGGAGTAGTAATCAACTCAAAAATACTCCAAAAACATTACCTTGAATCATAGGAGGAAAGTATGGGACGGATTCCCCTTGATAGAGCAAGCCCTAGCTCAAAAGAATGACTTAGAGACTCTCCATACCCCCTCATGGGGTATTTATAGGGCTTCCAGGCATGCGACCGCGGTCAAACTGCGCCCGGGACGCGGTGGCCGCGCTCTTACCGCGGTCTGACCGCGCTCGGACGCATAAATTATTAGTTTTCCCACGGTCATCTGACACAGGTCGGGTAAAATGGTCATAACTTTTTTTGTACACCTCCAAATGACAAACGGTTTGATGCATTAGAAACTAGGCTCAAAGATCTTTAATTTGATAGGTTGTTCATCACACAACACTTTATATAAATGGAGATATGATTGTCCAAAGTGAGGTTTTGTACGTACTCATTTACAACTTTAGTCTATTATGAAATTTTCCAACTTGGATTAGGCTTAGGCCTCTCCTTAAACCCCAATTCACTTATAATATGACTATACGCTTATTAACATATCAAATTGTATCCATTATATCATGAATCCTCATTTGCAAACAAAATAAAATAATTAGCCTACCTTGGCACCACGAAATCTTAAATTACTTCGCAAAATTTTTGGGGGCATTACATTATCCCCCCTTAGGATCATTCGTCCTCGAATGAGGAGTAGAGTCTGCCCTAAACGCTTAACACATTATGTCCCCCCCCCCTTTTTTCACCTACCTCAAGTCCATAAATTTTAACTAACTCCCAACTTTTTCAGAAATTTCGGCAGAGTCTCCTTTGTAACTAGGCCTATCCACCTACCTGAGAACTACCAAAACCGTCCTAACAACTCATCCACAACTCGACAAAGCACCACAAGGTATATATCCATAACGATAATCTCTGCATTACGAGCGCTACATTATCATAATGTTACTTGAACATGGACCGCACATTCTTTAATCACAACACCTATAAGGTACCTTTCAAATCAAAACCAATTGTTATACAATCAAGCAAAAATATTTTCTTTCTATGACACTTTCGGCCTTCAAGGTGGCCTCATCGACATACAAGCTTTGCCATAACACATTTACAGAAACAATCCCATCCTCCAAACTTATCTAACAAGGATGACAGCTAGATACCTCGCATAAGCTAATTATCCATTAACTTCCCCTTCGATAATTCTCACCGGAATGATATACCAAAGATTCCCAATTACCTTCTTGGACATAGATACATGGAACATCGGAACCATGGAGTACAACGATACGATAGGGGGGGCAGGGGACATCATACTCATAACTTGATCCATCTTTTTCACGGTTCCATAACTTCTAAAGTGCACTACACCTACTTCATCCTTACAGACAACTCACACAGCTTCTTTCTAGAGGAAACCTTGAGAACAACTTGCTTACTTTATTTGACCCTAAATCTCTCTGATGGACACCCTAGTCGAACACTTGGTGACTTTTAACCATTATTCCATGAGGGGTTAGAATGAATAAGACTATAGAGTTCCCACCCAATATGATTGACCATGGAATGACGCTACCTTTTGACATGCTTGAACCCATACCCTTAATAGATTTACCATAAATAGGAACAACGAGGTTCGAGATTGGACTAGAAATGTCTCAAGAATTCATCAATGTAGATGTGTTGAGCAGGGTGTCTTATGAGGTTATATTATTTTAGGAAACATTAAGCTTACTATGGATCATGATGGCACGATTAATCATTGCAATGAAATCATTTGTTTGAAACAATGAGGCATAGAGTTTGGATGACACATCGGCAATAGAAATCATTTACGGAGGTATATTCAAGTACGTGCCCCAAGTCGTCTCCTGGAGTGTAGGAAAGATCAATTTATCAAGAATGAGAATACTCTGGAACGTTGAAAGAGATAGGGGTTTTCAGAATATATAGTCGAATTACATTCCTAACATTAATTGACACAAGGAATCTGCGCTACAAGTCCATGAGAATTAAATAGAAGTTAAACACTTGTGAGATTACTATAATTCACACCACTCAACCCTCCCCAATAGTTGTACCTATACAAGAGTACTAAAGATACGACAACTTGTCTTTCAAATTAATATGATATGTGCCAAACCCGTGACATCCAATATAAACATCACATCTTATGATAAAATCCACATTGCTAGGACTTCTTAATAGTGGCGGGGGGGGGGGGGGATCACGTGCTAGGTGGAAAGGGAATGAACTGCTTCCCATGAGATTGACATAGTTATGCTATCATAATTCTCCGGCTGTGATACCGGGCCACTTCACGGGAAACTTCAATACCAAGAACAAAGTGAGCTACTTATTGAGGAACGATTTGAGTGACCATGAAATTCATATTACAATGGGCAAAGAAAAGATCTTTTTGTGGCGGATTTGTGAAAACCTCAAATTCCTCAGAAACTTATACAGACAAAAGATCTACTTCAACTGGTATGAATACATATGATAGGAGCTGAGATAGGCTCTCATATTACCAGATAGTGAAAATACTTCGTGATAATATTGACGAAGGAGCAAAGTGACTGTTTGAACCATAGAAACTACCTACACCACGGAGAAAAGAGTGATTCAAGAAGGATCACAACACCATGCTACTTTACATTGAATTTGGCACCATATAGGCAAATTTTTACGACGGTTCATGCGTAAGCACAAGTGAGTAGATGTTATCTGTTTGAATAAAATGACCTGTAAGAAATTTATCAGATTTAGTTCCTTGGTGAGGGTCTAGGAAAGCAAGTGGAAATAGTAACCCTCGGAGTCTGACTCAATTCAGGAAATCATCATGGGACTCAATTCCTCATAAGGCAGCGAGTAAGATAATTGAAATAAAGAGGCTTCACGAATAATGCATCCTGCTCAAAGAGTAGATGCACATAATGGATCATAAGGTTGCCCTGACTCTATCCCAAATCCCATAGCAATGTAAGGATTGACATATGACAAAGCGAAACTAGTGTCAATTTGAACATATACTCCACGAGATTGAAAAGTCAATATACCTGTAACCATACCCAAAAAAGCCTCCGACCTTTGATGCCCCCTCATACCATAGAACCTGTAGGTCCTCCCGAGTTTTGAATACTACCCCCAACTGCTCCACGTCCTAAAGGCGCTATAGATGAAGTAGCTGAAGAACTGGCTGGCTGCGCCACACCTCTGCCCATGATCTGGTGAGATGAATGACAATCTCTTTTAAGGTGACCTGACATACCACACTGGTAGCACACATCAGTATAATAGCGACATACTCCCGGATGATATTTCCCACATTTCACACAACAGGGACGAGGTCCACTAAACTGACTCGCCCCACCGACCTGATACTCACCATTTTTGCATACATTATAAACTTCCCTTTATCCTTCCTCCAGTCTTCTGATGCGGGAGTACCGATTCCAGTATTAGTTTGTTGTGCGGGCCCTTGGAATTGCCCTGATCTACTACCCCAAACATGTGGTTGGGCATACTCACAACACGTCGTCAAATGTTCCTTCCCAAATACCGGGTAGACCGGGATAGTTTTACCTAACCTAGGGCATTTATTCTTCTTGTGACCCCTCTTTCCATAACTGTAACATATCCCAAGAGTCATCTAACATCTCCCCAAGACGCTTCTTGCAAACTGAACAATCTGGCTCATAAACACCAACAACCCTCTTTCGTTTCTTGGATGCTCTCACCACACGCTCTGGTGGTGCGATGACATTGGCAGGGACAAGGACACTTCCCTTAGCAATAAGTTCTTCCAACCCTTCCATGGCTTGGCGCATCCTCCCTACGAACGCATGCGCAATCTCCCCCAAATTCAATGGCGGGGTTATTCCTTCCTCGTTGCTTCGGACTCGTAGATTACTCATCTAGAAAAGGGGACATAACAAGGAAATTAGATCTCTACCTTGAGCTCTATGGCAAGATCTGGAATATCAAAGAAGGGTGGAATTCCTAAATGCACAAATAGCCTCCAACTTATAGATGTGGTAGACAACACACCAATAAGAAAGACTCTACTAGACACGACTCGGAGACATCCTAGGACACTTTAAAACCTTAGGCTCTGATACCAAGTTGCCATGCCCCAAAATTAGAGGAGCGCGACCGGCGCTCAACCGAGTAAACCCGACTTAACAAGCCTTTTAGATTTCATTCTACCCAAACTAGTTCATGAATAAAGAGGGAATGTTATCCTCTCTTATCAAAACACTAACCAATCTTCCATTAGCGAGTTTCATTTCATTTCTGTTAGTGACTTCATTCATAGATTACAAAATATTACAAGTTTACATGTTTAATGAAAAATATGTTTGTCAAGTACAAACTTTTCTAGTCCGGACTTCCAACATCAACCACCACCCACAAACAGTCTACGGAGCCTCTAAATACAAGAGAAGAGTAATAGAGAAATGTCGGAAACAAGGCTCTAGCTATACCTCAAAATGTGATGAGAAAATAAACAAAAGATACATGACATGACCCTGAGATGGAGTGGGGCTCACCAAGTCTGCTAGGAAGGGAGTACCACTATCACTGGCCGATGCTGCCCGCTGTGGAACTACCTGTATCATAAAACGATATAGCTCCCCCGGCAAAAGGGACGTTAGCAACATCAAATACACTAGTATGTAAGGCTAAATGTCCTCTTTCAAAATAAAATGTCCATATAAGCATAAACGACACATAGAAGCAGCAAGTCACAATCAACAATAACCAAATAACTAATTGAAACATAACGATTTTCAAGTAAGAAAATAGTATATATATATATATTTGGTTGGGAGATCACTAGCACCGATATTACTACCGTCTTTGATAGCACGGTCCAATCATGCTCGATCGGCTAGCCATTTCCCCACAGAACAATGTGGGTTGACATTGTGATGCGAAAGAAAGTTGTCACAATAATAGTACCACAGTGTGCGCAACAGGGAATCTGATCTCTATCCGATCAGCTAGGCCGCCTTCCCACATATGCCATGGGGGTTGGCTTTTTCCTTTCAAATTCACAGGTATTGGTTTCATCACACTCTGTGGGAATAGTCACAAGTTCACCAATATTTCAATTTCATCCCAAGTCACACTGCACTCCTGCACCGGCATGTGTAGTTTCAGGTGTGGGCCTTATGACCCACCCTTCCTCGGTATTGCTAATGATACTCCCAAAAACATTTTTGATTCGATTTAATATTGTACACAATTGCAGTATAAATACAACCATACAAATATAGCATAAATGCCACCATGCTTACCTTAATACCTTTCACATTTTATAGTCTTTTTACTAATGTCCTCAATCTCTCCCGATAACAGTATCTCTTTGGCCCTTTGGGCCTTTCATAAGGTTCATCTTTTTCATGGTATGAAGGCCGTATTTGGTTTTTCCACATTTTCATCCTTTTATTTCCAAGGATCACCAACCAATATCAATGTACTAAATATTCTGGGAATCATATATTTTTGAGTCAATAGTAATAAAATCATCAAGCACAAAGGATTCTTCCCAAAGGGGGGACATGCCAACCAACAATTGAAATACGCATTAATGTTATAAGCAAGCAATCACCTCAATAATCCTTGAATTACCCCTTGTTCCATCATGACAACTGCACAACTTCAACATCGGAATGTGTAAGGACTAGCATTACATTGAATATATTTATAAAGAAAAGCATTATCTAAAATAGCCGCTTGTGAGTATAGTTCAGGTACAAGGCCTTTAGGCCATTCTATTTTTGGAAGTTAGTTCATAAGAGTTGAGTCGAGACTTATTTCATAATTTGCTAGACATTTTCTCATTCGATTCATTTCCAAACATCTTTACAGATTATCAACAAATAGGCACATTCAATCAAGGCACTTAGTACACATACGAGCAACTGGGACCATTAAACAAATCGAATTCTTCTTACCCGATTATTATACTAACCTTCTTTTGAAAATGTGACTCAAGGCTATACAATTTTGGTAGGCAAACAACACAGAAACTTACAAAAACAATATGGAATTCACTTCCGAGAGAGAAAGTTTAGCCTACATACCTTGTTTAAGCTTTCCTTAAGTTACTACGACGTTCCGGAAATTCTAGCAATCCCAGTCTACTTTGAAACATAACAAAATTGGACAAAATTAGGAAGGTATTCATGGTTTTAGCTTATTTGAACATTTTATCAAATACTAGTTGAGCATCTTGATTTCAAATCTCTTTTACAAGATTTCCTTCATTCCCCAACCCAATATTTACTTATTTATGTTCAACGCTCTTCCCACAAACTTAATTGTAGATGCATGTATACATAATACTATTACACCCAAGAATCATACCTCAATAACCCATCTCACAGTCTCTACAACATCAACACAACCTAGCTTAGGCACTAATGGCTTCCAATCACCATCCCATGAGTTCAAATGTATATATCATACATAAATAATCACCATAGAGTAGTTAGAGATGATAGACATACCTCTTGTAGTAAGAATCTTGAGAATCCCCACTTGTAGTGTTCTTGATAATTTTAGGGATTTGAATGAGAATCTATGGATATTCAAGAACAATTCTTGTTAATATAAGTGTTTAGGAGTAGTAATCAACTCAAAATACTCCAAAAACATTATCTTGGATCACAGGAGGAAGGTATGGGACGGATTCCCCTTGATAGAGCTAGCCCTAGCTCAAAAAATTACTTAGAGACTCTCCATGCCCGGTCATGGGGTATTTATAGGGCTGCCAGGCATGCGAACACGGTCAAACCGCCCCAGGGATGCGGTGTCCGCGCTCTTACTGCGGTCTGGCCTCGCTCGGAGGCAGAAATTATCAGTTTTCCTGCGGTCGTGCTGCGGACGCGCATCTGACACAGCTCCGGTAAAATGGCCATAACTTTTTGTATGCACTTCCAAATGACAAATAGTTTGATGCGTTGGAAACAACACTCAAAGAGCTTTAATTTGATAGGTTGTGCATCACCCAATACCTTATATAAATGGAGATATGATTGTCCAAAATGAGGTCTTGTGCGTACTCATTTACAACTTTAGTCTAGTATGAAATTTTCCAACTTGGCTTAGGCTTTGGCCTCTCCTTAAACCCCAATTCACTTATAATATGACCTATACGCTTATTAACATATCTATTGATATCCATTATATCATGAATCCTCATTTGCACACAAAATAAAATAATTATCCTACCTTGGCACCACGAAATCTTAAATTACTTAGCAAATTACAGAAATGCAGTGACTATCTGTATACGGTGAAATTAGAGGGTCCAATTGCTCATTATCAAAGAACCTCGGAAGAACGTCTCGAAGTCCCGGGGCTACAAGTCTACGATCGAGATTCCTCCCTCGAGGTTTGTTGACACTCTATCTTGTGATAATGTCAACCACAGCCACGACAGAAACAGGGAGTTCCCAAGGCACATGGCTAGGACTGACAGAGATTAGGAAGCTACTCTAAGACCCGAGTTACAACTCCATATCTTTGTAATTAATGCTTGTTGTACTATAATGGGATTTACCTCCTATATATAGGGGATCCTTATCACTTTGTAAAGGTTGGTAACTTCAGTTACTTCATACGAAATTATACAAGAACTCTCTATTTCACTCTCTCACATACTCTCTTGATATTATTGCTTTCATTTCTTATCTTCTTTTTTTTCATAATTTATTGCATACCATTGGCCATAAAGAGTCTTCATTGATTATTTCATATATGTTAGCCCAAACCCGGTTACCCTCAACAGCTCACGGTCGAGTCCCGGGATCGACCTCGAGGCCCAAAATCGACAAGCCCGAGTTCCCAAGCAACTGGCCTATCGGTTTAATTGTAGCTCTCTCCTTAATTCTATTTCGCCTCTAAATATCACACACTAGCATCAACTCATTAACAAACTAGCATAAAAATATATCACATATTTTTAGAGTCCCATCAACAAATTTAATTGTTATTACCATTTTCACGGTAAACAATAACCATAATTTTGCTTTAGTGAGAGTACCTGGATACAGCAAAACGGAAAAGAAAATCCTGATGTCAGCTAGAGTGAACAATAAGAAGATCAGCAACAGTGAACAGCAATGAGAATCAGAACAAAACAGCTTCGATGATCAGCTATTTTCATCTTGGAAAACCCAAAATTCCCATAAAAAACCTTTAAGTTCTAAAACTCATAAAGTAATTCGAGCCAAATAGGAATGCAGAAAACTTTTTTTTGGGTATTTTCAGGTATGAATCTCTGATCTTTTTGAGTGAGAGAAGGGTCTATATATAGCCTTTTCAGGGTTCCATGTGCTGCTGAAAACAAAATGGGAATTATTCCCTCACAAGGCATCTTTCCTAACAGAATTGGGACAACTGACAGCTTTTAATTGGCACCAGCATTTGTGCTGGCTAAAATTGGGCCAGCTGCCCCAGATTCTAGAAGTTTCGTTACTCAAAATCTTATTTCCTATTCTCAAATTAAACTCTTAAGTTTTTGATTGTTCAATTAACATCCTAGGAGTTTCTAAGAATTTACTAAACTAGGCAAACAAGACAAAATAGACAGCTATGAGTAAAACCAAATCAAACAGTAAATAAATAATGAAAGGGTGAATATCCGACCCTTAGCACAAATAAGAAAAGGTTCCATTTCATGAGGAGCTCCCAATATCTAGACTTAACGTCTAGTGAAAAATTTGACTACAATCAAGAGAAGAATGGACATTGAACATTTAAAATACGAAATCACAAAAAATCCAAAAATCTAAATCATGCAATTAAGACCATGAAATACAACGACAAAAAACAAGAAGAACAGAAAATCATGATAAAATTCTGACCTTGACAAACCAAGAATCTAAAAATCAAGTAAATAAAAAAGAACAAACAATTCGAGTGAGTAAATACTAACGAATGATTTAAACAAGTAAATAACCTAGACAAATAGACCGACATATGGTTTCAAAAAATAAAAATAAGAAAGTAAACAAACAAAGAAAGAATCAAAGAGGAAAAAGGGAGGTGTTGACTAACCGGAAAAGGATTGGTGAATGAATCGAACCAACGACCAAGAAAGCGGAGAATCAGTAGTTTGGTCAAAACAGATGTGGCTCTCGAAAATGAACCAAAACTCGTAATAATCAAGGCTTCTCAACAAGAACGATTGGTTAACACGAGTCTTGAGTCGAATCAAACTCTGGAAGGCAAAGATTTGAACTCAAAAGAACTAGGGTTTTCTTCCGACTTTCAGATCTGAAATTTGGGTTATTTGAGGGTGTTATTTGGGGAATTGATGAAGAGTTTGGGAAGAGGAGGGGACAGGGTTCCCTAGTATTAATTAGGGGAGGTTTGGAACATTAGGTTTTTTTAGGGTTGGTGCTTAGATCTGAAATTGGAGGAGCTTCATGGGGATTTAGAATAAGGAAAGGATGGGGATTATGGGGTGTTAATTTGGGGGTGTTTAGAGTGTCGTCGCCGCGGTGGGGCAATTTCTGGCTCCGGAACAAGGCGGAGCATGTGAAAGGATTTAAGGTGGCTAGGGTTTTGTTTAGAGATAGGGTGATGGTGAAATGGGGGGGTTCAAATGGGGGGGGGACCGGATTTCGGACATCTTTATACAAAGACAACGCCCAGTTCATAGCCGTTTGATCACACAAGATCAACGGCTGTGATGACAAGGGCCAAAAACGGGGTCGTTTGATGATGGGGAAGACTAGACCGGATAATTCAAAGTTTGGGCTTGGATTTGGGGTGGTTTTGGGGCATAAAACTGGCCCAATTGGCTTTTAAAAATCCAGCCCTCTTCTCTTTTCATTTTCATCTTTTTTGTTTTGTTTTGTTTTTATTTAATTAAATAAAATCCTAAATTATCTAAACTGTAAAATTACACTAATTATCTAATTATAATAATTATAAAGATTACTTGATCCTAAATTAAAATAGAAAAATCACTAATCTCAAAATTAAAAGGTAAAATGTAAACATGAGCCATTTTTTAATTTTCATTTTTAGTAAAACAATTAATTAATTAATTAATCCTAAAAGATAAAAACAAATATCTAAATGAAATGCATGGCATTTTTGTATTTTTTCATGATTTTAATAAAAGTAAACATGCACAGAATATGCAAACAATTAACACAAATTCCTACAAAAATTCTATAAAATTGCAAACAATTGGGAGAAATTTATTTCTTTAATTTGTAGGAGTATTTCACATAGGTAAAAAATCACGTGCTCACAACTGCCCCTCTTTGCTCGGAAACACGAAGAGTTTTTGGGCAAAGATAAAGTGAGCGGATACGAGCTATTTTTGCCCGTTTGAATACTCTGTGGGAAATATTTTTTGAAAGGTCTTACCGAACCTTGCTTCCGAGGTTGCCAATATATTATTGGCTATAAAAGGAATCAGGTTAGTGTAGTTCGGGACGTTTCGGTAGTTGGGACTACTGGAAAGCTGTGATTTCACTGTTGCTGCTGCTGCTACTGCTTGTTGATCTCCTCATTAAACCGAAACGAGATAAAAAGAAGCTAGGATAAACTATGATCTATGAATTATAAGAATCCATTCTATCATCTTCAAACTTAGTCTGGCCGTTTCTACAGTTCTGTTGTGCCTCTTGAACTTTTGACCTGCACTCTCAAGACAAATTTCTATTGTTGCTAACTCGAATTAAATTTTGAAATGAGTTCCCTTGTTTTCTTGGTGGCTGCCTGATTGCCGAAACTTGGACCCTATTCCCTTGTTCTCTAGGTAGGCGCTCGATTGCCAAAATTTGAACTATATTCCCTTGTTCTCCAAGTGGGCGCCTGATTCCCAATACTTGAACTGTATTCCCTTGTTCTCCAGGTGGGTGCCTGATTGCCAAAACTTAAATTGTATTCCCTTGTTATCCAGGTGGGAGCCTGATGCAATAACTTGAAATGTATTCCCTTATTATCAGGTGGGCACCTGATGCAAAACTTGAAATGTATTCCCTTGTTATCCAAGTGGGCACCTGATGCAAAACATTAAATGTATTCCTTGTTATCCAGGTGGGAGCCTGATGCAAAAACATGAAATGTATTCCCTTGGTATCTAGGTGGGCACCTAATGCAAAACTTGAAATGTATTCCCTTGTTATCCAGGTGGGCACCTGATTAGAAACATGAAATGTATTCCATTGTTATCCAGGTGGGCGCCTGATGCAAAAACTTGAAATGTATTCCCTTGTTATCCAGGTGGGTGCCCTGATACAAAACTTGAAATGTATTCCCTTGTTATCCAGGTGGGCGCCTGATGCAAAACTTGAAATGTATTCCATTGTTATACAGGTGGGCGCCTGATGCAAAACTTGAAATATATTCCTTTATTATCCAGGTGAGCGCCTGATGCAAAAACTTGAAATGTATTCCCTTGTTATCCAGGTGGGCGCCTGATACAAAACTTGAAATGTATTCCCTTGTTATCCAGGTGGGCGCCTAATGCAAAACTTGAAATGTATTCCATTGTTATCTAGGTGGGCGCCTGCCATTATAACAAAGCAAACAAAACAAATAAAACTTTTTTGCCCCAGTTTGATACTGGGAACCTCTGTGAGTATTAACCGAATCATGTTATCTAAAAGAGCTACAAGAATTTAATGGTTAAATCTCATTATCAAAGAGGGTCCTGAAGGCTTTAAATTAAATCTCATTATCCACGGGGTCCTGAAAACTTGAATCTAAATCCCATTATCCAGGAAGATTCTGAAGGTTTACGGTCGACCTTGTCTGGCATATGCTTTTCTTGCGAAGGGTTCCTCCGGAACAAACGAAATTTCCTTCCACTGTTTCAATCAAAGAAAATTTTACCAGTTTGCAAATGTGGTGGTTAGTTTGCGGCGTTCTTATTGAAGGCGGCTTCTCCACTGCCATGCTTTGTTCTAATTGGCTGCCTTGGACTTGCAAAGAATTATTTCTCCTTCTGACTGGATCTCAACCAAAGGACCGTGAATGACCCGAGTGCCCTACACTCAACCCGTTGTTTTATATTTTTGTCCTTCCAGTTTGAACCTCTGTATTTTCCACAAAATTTCCAAACCACTCGACCACTTGAACTTTCACCAACACCTTATTTTCCATTTGCATCATACTGTTACTGGTATGTTTTGGCAGCACTCTGCTTTGTGCAATTTGGAAGTTGGTAGTAAGCTTTGAAATCCTTTCTTACTTGCTAAACAATGCTAACATTGGGGAAAGCCTTAGAGAAATAGACCCAAAAGAAAATGAAATGGAATGACTTCTAGAGTTAGGAGTAAAGGCGAAAATTCGAAACAAGAAGACTGTTTTGAGGAAGAAAAGTAAAAGAGACATATCTGAGTGAGGCAGCTGGCACCAATGATCATGACATCCATTTCGGATTAACCAGCCTAGCATGTTCAACCAATCACCTTTCATTTGTCAAACTTTATGCCCTGGAATTCCCATAATCCAATCTTTTTGCAAAGTCACCATCCTTGTTCGACTTGCGGCGCCCTGAAGGGTTTTCACCAACAAACCTCTCTCATTTGTTCATCTCTCAACTCATCGTCGCCTTTTAATGCCCGTGAAGGTTTTCTCCAATAAGACTCTCTCATTTTAATTTCTCTCATCTTTCCATCGCCCTACGGTGCCCGTGAGAGTTTTCACCAATATGACTCTCTCATTTATTCATTTTCCTTGTGCAGAACGGAATGTTTCCCCTAATGCAAATCATACATCTATCTCGCTTGACTTGGCATTCTCAAATATTGATTAGAAGGTCTTTTTTTGGACCGTAATGCAAGATTTTGGAAATGGTTAGAAAGAAAGGGTATCATGAAGGTTCAAAACAACTTGAATGAGTTCAAAATTACAACTTTTGGAATCAGATCTTATATAAAACCGCAACTTCTTCCTAGTTTCTTTGCCTGGGGACTTTTGAATTTTTATTTTGATGTGACCGAACTGTGAGGCTGCATACGTATTCTTAAAAGGAATCAGGTCGAACGTAGTTCATGGCATTGGAAATGATTTATCTTTGTTATTTTGCTTCTTCTTTTTTTCTTTTCTTCTTTTCTTATCTTCCCTTTCTCTTTTTCTCTTCTTTTTTCCCTCTTTTTCTTCTTTATTTATCTTATATATCAATGTTTCTGAACTTTGCTTCTGATTCCAAAAGAGGGATATGAAACAAAATAGACAAGGCTCAAAGGGGTAACAAAAGATAAAGTGTTTATATAGCAGAATAAAATGTCTTCGTCATTCCAATCTTCAAAAATACGCCAAGTACAAACAAACAATTTAGACAAACCAAAGAAATCAAACATAATATCTTTTGACTGCATTAGAATTGATAGTCATATCTACACATTTGTCTTCTACATCTGTTAAGTACAAATCACCATTGGACATCACTCTCGTTACAATGAACGGCCCCTGCAAATTTAGGCAAACTTGCCTTTCGCTTCAACTTGATATGGAAGGATGCATTTCAATACTTGCTGACCCACTTTAACTTTCCAGGGGCGCACCTTCTTGTTGTATGCTCTTGCCATTCTCTTTTGATACAATTGACCATGACACACTGCTGCCAGTCTTTTCTCATCAATCAGACTTAATTGCTGCGAACGGGTTTGACCTACTTGTCATCATCAATTTCGGCTTCAGCAACAATTCGAAGGGATGGAATTTCAACTTCCGTGGGTACCACTGCCTCAGTACCATATACCAACAAATAAGGAGTTGCTCCTACTGAAGTGCGAACAGTAGTGTGGTAACCCAGCAAAGCAAAGGGCAACTTTTCATGCCATTGCCTATAACCTTGCACCATCTTCCGAAGTATCTTCTTTATTTTGTTGTTGGCCGCCTCAACAACTCCATTTGCCTTGGGGAAATACGGAGTGGAATTTCGATGTGTAATCTTAAACAATTGGCATACTTCTTTCATCAAATGGCTGTTAAGATTAGCATTATTATCCGTGATGATTACCTTGGGGATTCTGAACCGACAAATGATGTTTGAATGAACAAAATCAACCACTACCTTCTTGGTCATATATTTGAAAGTCATAGCTTCAACCCACTTGGTAAAATAATCGATGGCCACCAGAATAAACCTGTGCTCATTTGATGCTATTGGCTCAATTGATCAAATGACATCCATGCCCCAAGCAACAAAGGTCCACGTTGCGGACACTGTATGCAACTTAGATGGCGGAGAATGAATCAAGTCTTTGTGTACATAGCATTGATGACACTTGCACACAAACCTGATTCAATCTCATTCCATGGTGAGCCAATAATACCCTACTCGAAAAAATTTCTTTACCAGAACATACCCACTCATATACGGCACGCAAACTCCGGAATGTACTTCTACCATGATAGACGTGGCTTGTTTAGTATCTATGCATCTCAACAGTCCAAGATCTGGAGTCCTCTTGTACAAGATTCCCCCTCTCAAGAGAAATCCACTAGCCAAACGTCGAATTGCTCTCTTTTGATCAACTCTGGCTTGTACCGGATATACCCACATCTTGATGTATTCCCTGATATCATGGAACCACAGTTCACCACCAAGTTCTTCCTCAACCACATTACAGTAGGCATGTTAATCACAAACTTGAATGTGTATAGGGTCAACATAAGCTTTGTCAGGATGGTGCAACATCGACGCCAAAGTAGCCAAGGCATCGACAACCTCATTATGGATCCTTGGAATGCCTAAATTCTATTGATTTGAACCGTTGACAAAGATCATGAAAACGTTGTTGATATGGTATGATCTTTAAATCCGGAGTCTCCCATTCTCCCTGAATCTAGTGCACCAAAAGATTCGAGTCTCACAAGATCAAGACTTCCTGGACTCCCATATCTACCGCTAAACTTAAACCCACAATGCATGCCTCATACTCAGCCATGTTATTAGAACAATAGAAATGAAGATGGGCCGTGATAGGGTAATGTTGCCCTGTTTCAGAAATGAGCACAGCCCCTATTCTGATATCTTTTATGTCCATCAAAGAAAGGTTTCCAACATGGCTTTTCATCTTACTCCACCTCGTCAATATGCATCACCTTTTCATTAGAAAAATAAGTTCTCAATGTCTCATACTCTTCATCCACCGGGTTCTCGGCCAAATGACCGGCCAATGCTTGTGCCTTCATCGCGGTCTGAGTCACATAGATAATGTCAAACACTGTGAGCAAAATGGGAATAGGATTCTGAAAGATATACTTTAGAAGATCCAAATAAGAAATGAGGTAAGTAGTGTAGGACGACAGATAATGCTTCAACTTTTGTGTCACCCAAGTCAGGGCGCAACACGTTCTTTCAAGGGGAGTATACTTAACCTCATAGGATGTGGACTTCTTGATAAGATAATAGATGGCTTGCTCTCTCCTGCCAGTGATGTATGTTGACCCAGCACGCAATCGGACGAATTATCCAGGATTGTCAAATAAAGAATTAAGGGCCTTCCGGGTTCTGGCGGAACCAAAACAAGTGGATTTGACAAATACCCCTTGATCTTATCAAATGCCTCCTAGCACTCATCAGTCCATTTGACCACAACGTTCTTCTTTAGCAACTTAAAGATGGGCTCATTACCTGCTGATGTAGTTAAATCGCCCGTGCAGACTCATTACCTCAATCTTATTCCTTGGTGGTGGTAACTCCTAGATAGCTTTGATCTTTGACAGATCCAACTCAATGCCTCACCGACTGACTATAAATCCCAATAGTTTTCCAAACGGAAGGCCAAATGCACACTTGGCAGAGTTAAGCTTAAGATTATACCTGTGGAGCCTATGAAAGAACTTCCTCAAATCTCCGACATGGTCGGACTGCTGCTTTGACTTTATGATCACATCATCTACATAAACCTCAATCTCCCTATATATCATGTCATGGAACACAGTAGTCATTACCCTCATGTATGTTGCCCCGACATTTTTCAAACCAATTGGCATTACCCGGTAGTAATAAGTTCCCCATGGTGTGTGCTCCCCATGGTGTGTGAATGTTGTCTTTTCTGCATCCTACTCATCCATCAAGATCTGGTGGTATCCCGCATAGAAATATACAAAAGACCCGATCTCATGCTTGGCATAGTTGTCAATCAGAATGTAGATATTTGACAATGGAAAATTATCATTTGGACTTGCTTAGTTGAGATCACGGTAATCAACGCACACCCTGGTCTTGCCGTCCTTCTTTGGCACTAGCACAACATTAGCTAACCAAGTGGGGTATCATGTGACTCGAATAACCTTTGCGCCCAACTACTTTGTGATTTCTTCCTTGATCTTCATACTCATTTCAGTTTTGAACTTCCTTAACTTCTTCTTGACAGAAGAGAATGCTGGGTCAATGGGCAATTTGTGAACCACCAAGTTAGTACTTAAACCCGGCATGTCATCATATGACCATGCAAAAATGTCTTTATATTCAAACAGTGCTTTGATTATTTCCTCCTTGATTTGTGGTTCCAAGTGTACACTTATTTTAGTTTTCATGATATTATCTGGATCCCCTAAATTGTTTGCTTTAGTTTCATTCAAATTAGGCTTCGGTTTCTCTTCAAAGTGACTTAGCTCTATACTAATTTCCCCAAATGCTTCCTCTATATTATATTATATTTCATCATCACACTTTATTTCTTGGATTATTATTTTTTAGTTAGATTGGCTTTTAAGACTTTGCCGAAGATTCCTCATGCATGTCATGTCATTGAAACCAGCATAAAAAGAACTGTAAAAGAAAGATAAAAATGCCACTAACAGGAGTAATAGAAAAAGGGAAATTGCATTTCATTGAAAATAAAGGATAGAAGGGTTTGTACATCAAAATAGACGGAAAATAAAATCTGAATTATAACCCTAGAATAATCTAGATAACTGAAAGGAAGACAAAGCAAACTAACAAACCTCCTTCAGGTTAGGGAGAGGAGTGGCATCCCAGTTGTTAAGCTTCACTTTTGGCCCAATAAATTGCACATCCGCTTTGCTGGAACCTTCCCTAGTTTCTACCATGTTCACCTCATCAAATAGGCTCTAGAACCTTTTGACCAATTCTTCATCAAAATCAACCACAGGATTTGGGACGGTTGTCACTGGACTCTTCACGACCCTTCCCTTGATGAAAGACCTGGAGAGACATGGGGCTGGCTTAGGGAGCAACCATGCCTTCTTTTTTAGCTTTCTAGCCTTCTTCACATCATCACCTGTAGGCTCTAAACCTAGACCAAATGTACCTATATTTTCACGCAAAGACACTGGTTGCACAATAACCTGCAAAGATGCACCCAGACTCTTGCCCGACACAAAACCATTTTTCAACATTTCAGTTGCTACCATGATGGTTGTAGAAACTAGCTTTGGACCTGGATGTATTCCCCTTCAGAAACCTTTTCAACCGACACTGTTTCGGAAACTTAATAGACCCACGGCCCTTTATATTCTTCATCCTCGATAAACGGGATGGATGTATCATTGAAAGCACATAAGTTCTCATCAACATGCAAGACAACTTCTTGTCTATCCCACTCGAATTTCACCATCTGGTGTAGAGACGACGGAACTCCTTTGGCAACATGTATCCAAGGCCTACGCAACAACAAATTGTATGAAACGGCCACATCCAGTACCTGGAACTCCATGGTAAATTCAACTGGTCCAATTGTCAACTCGAGCATGATGTCACCAACAAAGTCTTTTCCCCCTCCGTCAAAACCTCGGGCAAATATATTGTTCTTGTGGATCCTCTCATGGTCTTTAACTTGTTCAGAGTAGAGAGGCAGATGTTTGCACTGGAACCATTGTAAACTAACACCCTTGTGACTACAGAATCTTCACATTTCACTATGAGATAGAGGGCTCGATTGTGTTCCATACCCTTCAGAGAAACTCATGATCCGAGGACGTGATCTTGTTAGACTCGAATATCTTATTTGTAATCTTCTCCAAATAGTTCAGTGTGATTTTGTCAGAGACATGACCTTCGTTCAGAATCTTCGTAATGGCCTGACAGTTCTCATCTAAATGGATCAAAATTGATAGCAAGGAATTCTGAGCATGAGTCTTTCTCAACTGTTCCACGATAGAGTAACCTTGTACCTTCATTTTTCTCAAAAACTCCTCCGCATCTTCTTCAGTGACCAGTTTCTTTACTAGTCTTTGAGTGTTTTAGCTTTCCTTAACTCTTCCGAGGCGAAGCATCTCCCCGAACGAGTTAATCCCTGGTCCTCATTAACTTCCTTCCCTTATAGGTCACTATCACTCGCTCATAGTTCCATGGGACAGTCTTGGTGTTAGCTACCGGCAGCTGGGTTACATATTTGATAATGATAGGGTCAGTGTAGGAACCCTCCTCAATTATGAAATGTTTACTTGCTACCCCCAGCACTATCACATTTTGCTTTTCTTGCTTTCATATAACATCTCTTGGGGACCTCTTTTCAGCTACCACAACTAGTTTATCATTTGGCATGCTCAACTTGTCTGCCGATCCTTCACCTATCAAAGAGGTTGCTTTGGCAACAACTAGGTCCTTGACTGACTTACTTTCACTAGATCGAATCATCATGACGGACTGTGAAGGCTTCTTGGGCTCCCCATCCTTGTGCACGATCTTAAGCATGTGCGTTTCATCATGGGATGGCAATGGGTTCTGATTGATGTTGGGTTCTTTTAGGCTCTGGACCACAATTTCGTTTGTATCAATAAGCTCTTGGATGGCGTTCTTCAAGTGCCAACACTTTTCTGTGTCGCGGCCCAGAGCATCAGAGCAATACGCAGATCTGAGAGAATAATTCAAGTTCTTTGGAGAGGGATTTAGTAGTTTTGACTCAATTAGCCTCAAAACATCCAACTTCCTCAACCTTTGAAATAAGCTGGTATAAGATTCAACAAACAAGGTGAAAGTTTTCTTCTATTGTAACCTTTCATTTCTGTATTCTGACCTGGTTCGAAAGTTTGGACCAGTGGGGCTTCAGTATGTTTGTGGAGGTAGGTAAGGGTTTCGTGAAGCTGGGGCACGCCATTCCGGGTGAGGAGGGGGTTGAGTATATGATTTTGCGTTATAGACATGGTATTAGGGTGGCCTGACTGAATACTGAGGCTCTGGTGGTGGGAACTAGTGTTGGGGTGGATTATATGGAGTTGGGTATAGGTTTGAGGTTGGGGTCGAGGTTGAGTGTAGTGGTGAGGAGAAACACCTAGGCCATTCCATGATCCTGAGACGACCATAGCGACATCCTCTTTCTTCTTTTTCCCTAGCATGCCTCCGATGCCATTCTGGAGTGCTTGCATTAGTTGCTTTGATGGAAGAGTAGCTGATGATCTTGCTTGACTTAAGCCCTTCTTCTACCATTCCTCCCATTTTTACTATTTCATTGAAAGACTTACCTATGGCCGAGATCAGATGACCAAAGTAAGTAGGCTCCAAGGCCTGAAGAAATTATTCCACCATTTCGTCCTCCTCCATTGGAAACCATATTCATTGAAACTTTTACTAGGCTTATTATCTATCTTAGTCAAAGACAACCGATCTGGAACAATTTCTATGTTGTATTAGAAATTTCGAGCGAATGCTTGGGCCAAATCATCCTAGGTATACCATATACTGTGATCCTGATAAGTGTACAACTCCAATGTCGCGCCACTCAGACTCTGGCTAAAGTACGCCATTAACAACTCATCTTTCCTACCGGCTCCTTTCATATTACTGCAATATCCCCTTAAATGGTCCACATGATCTCTATGCCCGTCATACAAGTCAAATTTGGGCATTTTTAACCCAACAGGTAGTTGTACGTAAGGGAACAAACACAGATCTTTGTAGGCTACACTCGCTTGGCCTCCCAGCCCTTGCATATTTCTGAGCGACTATTCCAGGCTTCTCACCTTCCTAAGCATCTCCTCCTGTTCCGGGGTTTTAGGTGGTTTCTCAGTCTCAAAAAGAAGGTCAAAATGAGGAGTGTAGGAGTAATGATCTCGGGCCTTGAAGGTAGGCTTTGGGGAATAGTACTGATCTCGGGCCTAGAAGATCCATGGAGTGTAGTTGGTGGAGGTGCTATAAAAATAGGGGTAGCTGGTGGAGGGAAGGGTATGGGTTTGTTTTGGCTGGTAGAGCTTGTATGGTTTGAGAAGTGGTGCCATGATATTGGTGGTAAGGGGTGAAGCTTTGTGCATGTTGTGGGGATGGATCAACAGCGGGAGGCTCTTGAGATTGAGCTAGTGGTGGAATGAAAGCAGGGTTGGCGGGGTATGATGGTGGGGGATTCCCTTTCATCCATGTCTGGTATATTTCGGCCATTTGGTGCTTCAACTTATGTAACTCCTCTTTCAGACAAGATTTCAAATTCCTCCACCTCTCTTGGTGGATCAATAATACTTGCGTCCACTTCTTGGCCAACCATGATCAACTTGTTTTTAGACCTGGTGTTGTACGGGTGGGTTACCAGAATGCTAAACAAACTAACCACCTTCATGTTCTCAATGACAACAACAACCTTGTTAGTTTTTAAGATTTAGAAGATAGGCAACCGCACATTTGGGATGCAATGCACCTGAACAGTTAAATATTTCTACTATGTATTTGAACGGCTACATGTTTCATCTCGGTATTCTAGCTAACTCTCCTCATTTTGCACTTTTCCTTCTCTCTTTTCTTTTCTTTTTACTCCAGTCGTTTTTTGCCCTTTCCCACTTGGGTTTTGTCATTCCCCTTTTATTTTGCCTTTGTTTTTGCTCTCTCGTTTTGCCATTATTTTTCTTCCACTTAATTTTTTTATTTTCTCTCCATTTTCTTTTTCTTTTCTTCTCTTTTTCTTCATTTTTCTTGTTTTAGGGTTATGATCGAATCATATGGGGATTGCCTACATATGATAATGCCGCATGAATCAGATCATTACGCAGTTCAGGTGATAAATGCGAAATAAAAGAAAGACACATTTTTTTATTTTAGTTTTTTCAAATAAAATAAAAACATTCCTTTTTTTCCGATTAAAACGACTCCACCCTATAGACTTAAACATTTTCAAAAACTAAAAACAAGACTCAAAATGAACTAACAGACTCTAGAAGAAACATACTCGAAAAAAATAAAATCAAGAATACATAAGTGCTTCCACTACTGCTCCAGTTGGTCTCACTGCGGGCCTATGCGCCATATATTCTTGGAGGCGGAACAGGTCGTCCATGATCTACCGGACAAAAATCATAACTGAAGCGAAGAACATGGACCTTGTCTTTTCCTCGCATTCATTGCATTTCAACACAATGTAGTCTACAATCCTCCTAACCTTCTCCCTGATGGTACCCTTCTCTTGTAGCAGCCGTCCAATCTGCCGAGATCTGGCCTCCAAAACTTGTTCGGCTGTATGATTTTGCTTTTGAAGCTGTTGCAGGTCTTTTTCTAGCTGCGACATCAGGGCATAGTAGTGCTCCCTTTCTTCTTTGAAGTCTCTTGCCTGCTTGGTCATTTCGTTCTCAAGGACATTGACCTTTTTCTTTAGACCTACCATTCCTTTGTCGTACTTCTCCTTCAGATGATGAACGAAACTTGCCCGTCCATCCGCATTCTTAGATAACTTAGCTCGAGCCTTTACTAGCTTAGCTTCAGTCTTCTCTAACTCAAATCCGTAATCATAGACTCTCATCCTGAGCTTGTCTATAAGTTTCTCATCTTTTTCACTTCTGACAGGGTTCTCAACTGGTAATTTCATTTTTCGAATTTCGGCTCGGAGGGCTTCATTTTCTTGGACCAACCTCCTCCTTTCACCTTCCGCTTCTTGCCCCTGGAGATCATTATTGAATTCCATGTTTCTCAGTTTCTCTTCCAAGGTGTGAATGGCGACTTGATATTTTTTCTCCTTTTCTCCCCATACCAACCTTTCTTGGACTTTATCATCAAAAGCTTGAACATGAGGTCTCTTGGCAGGCCTCTCGGGCTCGGACTCAGGCTCGGGCTCGTTGTTTGCACAAGACCTTTTCTCAAACCATGCAGCGTAATCTGGATCCACTCCCCTCTTTGCAACATCTGGTACCTGGGTGCCATTTTTCAGATACCGGCAACCATTCCAATCCTGCTGAACTAAAGCTTTGGGCAATGTAGCTCAATGACCTAGGTTGTTAGATCTTCATCTTCGGGCACCACGTGATATCTTCCTAACTGCCTTAAGACCCTCTACGGTGCATATGGCTGGAAACTCCTCAAACCCATCAATATTAGGTAACCCTTGGTAGCTGTCATGTGTATGACTTCTGTCATCGGGAGCCATCCTATAGTACATTCGACCTGACTTGCTTTTAGAGCTTTCAAGTGGGAGACCCATGCTTCAAACCCTTCTGGAGCATTGTAGTCTTTCACCCTTTCCTCGTAGCTCTTGATGAAGTTATTTGTGTTCAAACCATAGCTCATGAATTTGGGGTGATGGCGGAGATACTCGATCAACCACATTTGTAGAAGAATGTTGCAACCTTCAAAAAATTGAGCCTCGGCCTTGCACAGCTAGTGACCAATTTGACTACAGTCAAGAGAAGAATGGATATTGAACATTTAAAACACAGAATAACAAAAAACCCAAAAATCTAAATCATGCAATTAAGACCATGGAATATAACAGAAACAACAAAAAACAAGAAGAACATAAAATCATGATAAAATTCTGACCTACACAAATCAATAATCTAAAAATCAAATAAACAAAAAAGAACAATCAATTCGAGCGAGTAAATACTAACGAATGATTTAAACAAGTAAATAACCTAGCCAAATAGACCAGTAGATGGTTTAAAAAAATAAAAAGAAGAAAGAAAACAAACAAAGCAAAAATCAAAGAGGAAAAGTGGAGGTGTTGACTAACCAGAAAAGGCTTGGTGAATGAATCGAACCAACGACCAAGAAAGCGGAGAAACAGTAGTTTGGTCAAATAGTTGTGGCTCTCGAAAATGAACCAAAACACATATTAATAAAGGGTTCTCAACAAGAACGATTGGTTAACACGAGTCTTGAGTCGAATCGAACTCTGGAAGGCAAAGATTCAGACTCAAAAGAACTAGGGTTTTCTTCTGACTTTCAGATCTGAAATTTGGGGTATTTGAGGGTGTTTTTTGCGGAATTGATGATGAGTTTGGGAAGAGGAGGGGATAGGGGTTCCCTAGTATCAATTTGGGGAGGTTTGGAACATTAGGTTTTTTTTTGGGTTGGTGCTTAGATATGAAATTGGAGGAGCTTGGTGGGGATTTAAAGGGAACCGCTTGGGGATTTAGAATAAGGAGAGGATGGGGATTATGTGGTGTTAATTTGGGGGTGTTTGGAGTGTCACCGCTGTCGTGGGATGATTTCTGGTGCCGCAACAAGGCGGAGCCGGTGAAGGGATTTAAGGCGGCTAGGGTTTGGATTAGAGATAGGGTGATGGTGAAATGGGTGGGGGGTCTGAATGGGGTGGACTGGGTTTCGGACATCTTTATACATAGATAACGCCCAGTTCACAGCTTTTTGATCACAAAAGATCAACGACTGTGATGACAAGGGCCTAAAACTGGGTCGTTTGATGATGGGGAAGACTGGACCGGGTAATTCAAAGTTTGTGTTTGGATTTGGGGTGATTTCGGGGTGTAAAACTGTCCCGATTGGATTTTAAAAATCCAGCCCTCTTCTCTTTTCGTTTTTCATCTTTTTTCTTTTGTTTTTCTTTTCCTTTTCTTTAATTAAATAAAATCCTAAATCAAATTCCTAAATTATCTAAATTGTAAAATTACACTAATTATCTAATTATAATAATTATAAAGATTACTTGATCCTAAATTAAAAGAAAAAAATTACTAATCTAAAAATTTAAAGGTAAAATGTAAACTTGAGCCATTTCTTGATTTTCACTTTTAATAAAACAATTAACTAACTAAATAATCCTAAAATATAAAAACAAAGATCTAAATGCAATGAATGGAATTTTTGTACTTTTTCATGATTTTAATAAAAGTAAACATGCACAAAAAATGCAGACAATTAATACAAATTCCTAGAAAAATTCTATAAAATTGCAAACAATTAAGAGAAATTTATTTCTTTAATTTGTAGGAGTATTTCACATAGGTCAAAAATCATGTTCTCACATGTATCAGGTGCTACTTTTGAGTAGGTTGTTGATATTGCCCGAGAGAGTGAGTCAGTTCGTCGCCAGGAGCGAGATGAGAGGGCGGCTAAGGGATCTCGGGAAGTTAGTTTTGGTGGTGCTCCTTCAAGAGGCCAGTTTCAGCACGGGAGGAGCCGTCCATTCGGACATGCTCAGTCAGCTTGACCGGTTCATCGTGGGGCATCATTAGGCCATGGTTCTAAGAGTTCTCATTAGGGCCATTCATCACTTAGTGCCCTTCCAGCACATAGTTCGTCCTGTTCTCCATCAGTCCAGGGCTCTTCCATGATAGGTCTTTCTACTAGTCATCCTGGTGCTAGGGGTTCCCTTCACTCCCTATCCCCCATACCAGGGAGTTGTTATGAGTGTGGAGTGTTTGGGCATATGAGGAGACAATGTCCTCGTCTTTTTGGAGGTCCATCTCAGCAGAGGAGTCAGGCCTCGACTTCAGCTCCAGTTACTTCACCACCCCCCAGACAGCTAGGGGTGGGGGTCAGTCAGCTAGGGGTCGCCCTAGAGGGGGAGGTCGATCAGGTGGTGGTCAGGCTTGTTTTTATGCGCTCCCAGCCAGACCAAATGTTATTGCTTCAGATGCCGTGATTACAGGTAATGTCTCAGTTAGCGACAGAGATGCCTCTATGTTATTTGATCTTGGTTATACTTTTTCATATGTTTCATCATATTTTGCTCGTTATTTAGATACGCCCTGTGAGTCTCTTGTTTTATCTGTTAGTGTATCTAGTCCAGAGTGGTGACTATTGGGGTTATGGAGATTCAAGTGGACCTTTTGTTGCTTTGTATGGTGGAATTTAATGTGATATTAGGCATGGATTTGCTATCTCCATGTCTTGCTATTTTGGATGGTCATGCTTAAGACAGTGACGTTTGCTATGCTGGGTGTGCCACGGATTGAGTGGCGAGGTTTGACTGTTTTTTGTTTCTAGTAGGGTGATTTCATTTCTTAAAGCCTAGCGGATGGTTGGGAAGGGTTGTATTTCTTATTTGGCCTTCATGATGGATGTTTGTGCAAAGACTCCTACCATTGATTCGGTTCCGGTAGTGAGGGACTTTCCGGACGTGTTTCCTGCAGACCTATCGGGCACGCCATCGGACAGGGATATTGACTTCGGTATACATTTTGTGCCGGGCATTCATCCCATTTCTATTCCACCATATCGTATGGCACCGGCGGAGTTGAAGGAGCAACTTCAGGAACTCCTTGATAAGGGGTTTATTCTGCCTAGTATGTCTCCTTGGGGTGCGCCTGTTCTATTTGTTAAAAAGAAGGATGGCATGATGAGGATGTGTATTGCTTACAGGCAGTTGAACAAAGTTACAATTAAGAACAAGTATCTTTTGCCTCGTATTGATGATTTATTTGAACAGCTTCAGGGAGCGAGAGTCTTCTCCAATATTGATGTCTTGTCAGGATACCACTAGTTGGAGATCACAGACTCGAATATTCTTAAGACGGCTTGCAGGACCCGATATGGTCATTATGAGTTCCTTGTGATGTCTTTTGGGCTGACCAATGCCCCAGCAGCATTTCTGCATTTGATTAACAGTGTGATTTAGCCTTATCTCAACTCGTTTGTTATTGTTCATTTATGATATTCTGGTGTACTCGCCTAGTCAGGAGGAGTACACTGAGCATTTAAGATTTGTATTACAGCGGTTGAGGGAGGAGAAACTTTATACAAAGTTCTCTAAGTGTGAGTTTTGGCTCAATTTAGTGGCTTTCTTGAGGCATGTGGTGTCTAGTGAGTGTATTCAGGTTGATTCAAACAAGATAGAGGGGGATCAGAGTTGACCCAAACCGTCCTCAACCATAGAGATTAACAGCTTTCTTGGTTTGGCGGGTTATTACTGTCGGTTCATTCAGGGATTTTCATTTACTGCATCACCCTTGACCAAATTGACCCAACAGGGTGCTCCATTCAGGTGGTCGGATGAGTGTGAGGCAAGCTTCCCGAAGCTCAAGACTACCTTGACCACAACTCCATTGTTAGTTTTGCCATAAACTTCAAGTTAATATATAGTATATTGGGTGTGTGTTGACGTAGGAGGGTAGAGTTATTGCTTATGCTTCTCGTGAGTTGAAGCCTCATGAGAAGAACTACGCTATTCATGATTTGGAGTTGGCTTCCATTGTTCACGCATTGAATATTTGGAGGCATTATCTCTATGGTATGTCTTGTGAGGTGTTTACTAATCATCATAGCCTCCAGCACTTGTTCAAGTAGAAGGAGCTCAATTTGAGGCAACATAGATGGTTGGAGCTGCTAAAGGATTATGATATCATTATTTTGTAGCATCCGAGGAAGGCCAATGTAGTGGCCGATTCCTTGAGTAGGAAGGTGGTGAGTATGGGCAGTCTGGCATATATTCTAGTTGGGGAGATACCACTTGTAGGTGATGTTCAGTCCTTGGCTAATCGATTTGTGGTTAGATATTTCGGAGCCAGTTGGGTCTTAGCTGGTGTGGTTTCTCGATCTTCCTTATTTGATCGGATCAGAGAGCGACAATATGATGATCCTCATTTGCTTCTCCTCAAGGACAGAGTTCAGCACGACGATGCTAGAGATGTGACTATTGGTGATGATGGGGTATTGAGGATGCAGCGCTGGATATGTATGCCCAATATAGATGGGCATCGGGAGTTGATTCTGGAGGTGGCCCATAGCTCTTGGTATTCCATCCATCTGGGTGCCGCAAAGATGTATTAGGATTTGAGACAGCACTATTGGTGGAGGAGAATGAAGAAGGATATTGTGGGATTTGTAGCTCGGTGTCTCAATTGTCGGCAGGTGAAATATGAGCATCAGAGATTTGGGTTGCTTGCTTCAGTAGATAGATATTCCAGAGTAGAAGAGGGAGCGGATCACCATGGATTTCGTAGTTGGACTCCCATAGACTTCGAGGAAGTTTGATGCTATTTGGGTGATTGTGGATTGGCTGACCAAATCCGCACATTTCATTCTTGTGTGTACTACCTATTCTTCAGAGAGGTTAGCTAGAATTTATAACCGAGAGATTGTTCGCTAGTATGGGGTTCTAGTTTCCCTCATTTTAGATAGAGGTACTCAATTCACTTTGCGGTTTTGGAGAGTCGTGTAGAGAGAGTTGGGCATTCAGGTTGAGTTGAGCACAACTTTTCACCTCAGATGGATGGGCAGTCCGAGCGCACTATTCAGATATTGGATGGTATGGTATGCGCTTGTGTCATTGAATTTGGGGGTTCCTGTGATTAGTTTCTACCCCTCGCAGAGTTTGCATATAACAACAGTTATTAGCTGAGTATTCAGATGGCTTCATATGAGGCTTTATATAGGAGACGACATAGATCTCCAGTTGGATGGTTTGAGCCGGGCAAAGCCAAGATTTTGGGTACAGACTTAGTGCAGGTTGCTTTGGACAAGGTGAGTGTGATTCAGGAATGGCTTCTTACAGCGCAATCAAGACAGAAGAGTTATGAGGACAGGAAGGTTCGTGATGTGTCATACATGGTTGGGAAGAAGGTTCTACTGAAGGTTTCACCCATGAAAGGTTTTATGAGTTTTGGGAAGAAAGGTAAATTGAGTCCTCGGTTCATTGGGCCTTTTGAGGTGCTTCGGAAGATTGGGGAGGTGGCTTATGAGCTGGCTTTGCCACCTAGCCTGTCGAGTGTGCATCCAGTATTTAATATTTCTATGCTCCGGAAGTATTTTGGTGATCCGTCTCGTGCTTTGGATTTCAGCATGGTTCAGTTAATCGATGATTTGACTTATGATGTGGAGCTAGTGGCTATTTTGGAGCGGAAGGTCCAAAAGTTTAGATCAAAGGATATTGCTTCAGTGAAAGTGTAGTAGAGAGGTCGACCTGTGGAGGAGGCTACCTAGGAGACCGAACGGGAGATGTAGAGCAGATATCCTCACCTATTTGAGGTTCAAGGTATATTTCTTGACTCATTCAAAGACGAACATTTGTTTAAGAGGGGGAGGATGTAATGACCCAACCGGTCGTTTTATGTGTTGCAATCTCATTCTCCCCATTTCTGCTTCCTCATATGTTGTTCAACTATATTTCATCATATTGTATTGGTTGTTCTGTGTTCGGAATGGTCATGGAGTAAAATGAGACACTTAGTCTCTTATTTGAGAGCTTAAGTTAGAAAAGTCAACCAGATGTTGACTTATGTGAAGAAGTTCTCGGATGTGAATTCTAATGGTTTGGATAGCTTTGTTAGGTGATTTTTGACTTAGGAGTATGCTTGGAATGTAATTAAGAGGTCCGTGATTTAAAATTGAATTAGCAAAATTGGAAATTTGGCATTTTTCGGTCAGTAGTGGAAATCTTGATATCGAGGTCAAAATGGAATTCCAGAAATTGGAGTAGGTTTTTTGTGTTATTTTTTATGTATGTACAAAATTTGAGGTCATTTGGATGAGGTTTGATAGGTTTTTGGATCGCTTGTGGAATTCGGATGTTTGGAAATCCTTAAGCTTGAATCCGAGGGTGATTTGGTGTTTCGATGTTCTTTTGAGTGTTCCGAAGGTTGGTTTATGTTTCAATGATGATATGTGACATGTTGATATTTTTGGTTTGGGCCCTGAGAGCCTCGGGATGAATTCGGAGGGTTGTCGGAATGATTCGACTTGAATTGGAGCAGCTGAAGCTGCTGCTTCTGTCATATCCGCACATACGGATTGCGCACTGTAGGTGTGAGGCCGCAGGTGTGAGAGCAAGGCCGCATATGCGAAAGATTTGGAACTCAGACAAGGCCGCAGGTGCGCACTAAGGACCGCAGAAGTGAAATTCTTAGGGTTAAGTGAAAATCGCACCAGCAATGTTTTTTCCGCAGGTGCGGCGTCGTAGAAGCAACTTGGAGACCGCAGGTGCAGATATCACTAGGCAGAAACTATATAAGCATCACTTTGCGAATTTCAGTCTTTTATCCACCATTTTTGGTCGAGTTGGAGCATGGGGACCTCGATTTCAAGGGAAAATTTAGGTGTTTTCAGTGAGGTAAGCTACTTGAACTTGTATTTTGTGTTATGGTGATTATTCCATTGTTTAATCATGAAATTAGTGGGAAATTTATAGAAGACATTAGGGGATTAGGGCTTGAAATTGGAGAGTTTAAATTGCGGATTTAGGGCCATTTGAGGTCCGATTTTAATGATCTTGGTATGTATAGACTCGTGGGATGATAAGGATCCTAGTGATGAGATATTTATCTAATTTCGAGACGTGGGTTCGGGGGTCGAGTTTGACCAATTTCGTGATTTTTGAGTTAATTTGATAATTTTCGTGTGGGCTTTGTTCCTTTGGCATATATTGATGTTATGATTCTAATTTTTGATAGATTCGGAGTGATTTGAGGCCGACTTGAGAGGCAAGGGCTTTGTCCGGTTCGAGGTAAGTAACAATTGTAAATCTAGACATGAGGGGATGAAACCCCAAAAATTCGTTCTATTTTGATAAATGAGGTTACGGACATGTGGGCGTGCACCCATAGTGATTGTCACTTGGTCCGTCCCGTGGCAACTGTAGAGTTGCATATTTTGATAAACTCTATATGATATCTATGTGTTTTAGGAATAAATTTGTTAACTTGGGCTGAATGCCATGTTTGGGGCCTTGTGCCGAACTGTTTGGATATCCCCCACACTATTTTGATTTGAAAGCATATCCTCAGTCATGATTTTTACCTGTTTATTGTTTGATTCAGTTTTATTACTCTAGTTTCAAATATATGAAAATTGTTTGGGTTGACTTCCCTGATTTTTCACTGAAATGCCCGAGTGACTGTGAGGTTGATGGCTGAGAGAGGTTGAGGACCTGATGGTGAAGAATATATACACATTTATAGATGGGGTTGTACGCCGCAACGATATTTATATGTATATGGATCGGGCTGCACGCCGCAGCGATATAGCGCTTGGGCTATAGGAGCCCCTTTGGGGTCTGTACACCCCCGGTGAACGCAATCGACTATATATTTACAGATCGAGTTGCACGCCACAGCGTTTATTATTATGAGATATCTATTGAGTGGGAGTGCTCAGTGTGAGCATTGATTGATGAGAGTTGAGTCACGAATGACTGAGAGGCTTGCCCGAGGGGCTATATATTTGACTGATACTTTGCCCAAGGGGCTTATTTTTATGAAATTGTTGTTCTTACTTTTCTTTTTATACTGATCCTCTACTGAAAAATGTTGAACAAATGTTTTAACTAACTTTCATTGAAACGGGAGTTTTACGAGATGTTCGCAAATTGAATTACTCATTTGACTTTGTATTTCCATTGAGATTCTATGCTAGACTATGTATATGATTTAAATGTTTGTCACTGTACTCAGCCTTTATTTATAATTATTACTTACTGAGTTGGTGTACTCACGTTACTCCCTACACCTTGTGTGAAGATCTAGGTGCCAGGGCATCTGAGTGAGAGCTGATCTTTGTCTTTAGAGTACTTTCCGAAGACAGCAAGGTAGTTGCACGACGTCCGCAGACCTGCCTTTCTCCTTCCTATCCTTAATCTTATATATTTTAGTCTTATCTTGTATTGAGTATATAGTATCAGACTGTATTTTAGTCGCTCGTGACTAGTATCAAACTGTATTTTAGTCCCTCGTGACTAGTATCAGACTGTATTTTAGTCCCTCGTGACTATTGACTCGGCTGGCCTAGTAATGTGATAGGCGCCATCACGATCGGGGTGGTTTGGGGTCATGACAATTATTTTGCACCTCATACACTTTCTTTACTTTAGAACCACTGGTCTGAGCTAGTGGAGATTCAATTTTTAGCTTTATGCGGTCACTAATACCACTATATGTTTTTGCTATTGTCTTCTCTCTCTGGCTGTCCAGTGAGTAAAATTCATTGAATGTCACATCCCTACTTGTAATTAACCCTAGAGTTTTTTGATCTATGCACCACAACCTATAACCTTTCACTCCAATTGTACACCATAGAAATATGCACTTTTTTGCTATCGGTTTAAGTTTTCTAACCCTCACATGAGCATAAGTAGGACAACCCAATATCTTCAAATTTGAATAATTAGCAGGCGAACCGAACCACACTTCAAAAGGAGTTTTGAACTCAATAGTTGTGGCTGGAGAGTTGTTGACCAAATAACAAGTTGTACTGATTGCTTCAGCCCAAAAATTCTTGCTTACATAAAAGTGTGAACGTATGCTCTATACCATCTCACAAAGCGTTATGTTCATACATTCTATAATATCATTCTATTGTGGTGTTCCGACATAAGTACGGTGTTTCACTATGCCCTCTCTGCTGCAGAAATTATTGAATTCAGAATTGTAAAATTTCAACCCATTGTTAGTCCAAAAGCGTTTAGCTTTTCTTTTTGTCTGCCTCTCAACCAATGCTTCCATTTTACAAATATTGAAAATGCCTCACCTCTTTTTCCAGAAAATATACCTACATCATCCTTAAGTAATCAACAACCAAAGTCACAAAATACCTAGTATCACTCTTGAAAAAAATCCTATTTGGACCCCACAAGTCTGAATATATATAATCTAACTTGTCTCTAGTCTTGTGCACTCTTTTCTTGCTAAATTTTATCCTTGTCTATTAACAAACCCATCAATGCTCATAGAAATTCAAAACATGATTTTTGGACCCATTCAGAAATTTTTACTTGCTCAACACATACAATCCCTTGTCATTCTTATGACCAAACCGCAAGTGCCACAACTGATACTGATTCAGATCACTTTTTAATGAAGCTACAACAGCTTCCCCTTCAACTACACTGACCTGAAGATGATATAACCTAGAATGCAGTTTACTCTTCATGAGTGCCATAGAGCCTTTGCATATTTTATGTATTACATTTTCGGAGTGAAACTTATACCCTTGATCATCTAAAGTCGAAAAGAAAATCAAATTTCTTTTTATCAAAAGAACATGCCAATTGTCATTGTTTGTGATAATTTCTTCGAACATTCTCAATATGACGTTACCAATCCCCTCTACCGGTAATGGATTATTATCTCTCATGTAGATAGTGTCACTGAACTGCTTGTATGTTGCAAACCAATTCTTGTGTGGATAAATGTGAAGAGTAGCACCAGAATCAAGAACCCAGAAATTCTGCCCATTACTAGAACTCACGGCAGAGACTTCTCCTACATAGTCACTATTATCACAATTATTGCTCGTGTTAATAATATTTGCCGAAAATATATTTTTTGCTTTTGACTTTTCTCTTTCAACTGAGGACAATCTCTCTCATAGTGACATTGCTCCCCGCAATCATAACAGCTCTGCTTCATTGCTCTAGACTTCGATCTGGCTGTTGACTTTTTTCCATTAAAGTTCTTTTGTTGTGTTGTTCCTCTGCTCACAAGACCCTCGCCCTCAATTCTGTTGTCTGGAAAGCACTTTTTCAACTCTTTAGATTTTAGTGCATTACTAACATCTTCCAGTGAAATACTATCTTTCTCGTATAGCAGCGTATCGATAAAAGTATCATAAGATGGTAGTAAATAACATAACACATTCAAGGCATGATCCTAACTCACAATTTTAATATTCCTCAGGTCCATTATAATTGAATGAAACTCCTCAAGATAAGTTTTAACAGGTGTACCTTCTTTCATACAAAGATTGTATAACCTTTTTTTCAGGTAGAGGTGATTTGTCAGCGATTTCTTAGAATACAGATCTTCTAACATCTGCATGACATTGCTACAGAGGTTTCTTCACCAATTTCCCGAAAAAAGTTATCTGTAATGCTCATGAAGATCGCACTCAAAGCCTTCTCCGTCGGGTTTGCCTTCTTTGTCTCTTTCATCTCTTGAGGAAAATTCTAATCAATTGCCTTCTTTAACCTTTATAAAACCTGGGACGATTGCCTCCTAATCTTCCATAGACTGAAACTAGATCCCCCGTCATATTTATCTGTTTCGCACTTTGTTGAAGATGATGAAGGCATCTTAACCCTAGATTATATGTAGAAATCCGAACCTTTCTCTAACACCAATTGTTGCAGAAGATCGTGGCTTAACTAGCACAAATCATATATAAAACAAATAGAGAAGAAAAATTATCACAAGAATTTAATGAGGTTCAACTAAGCCTAATCCTCGGGGCAGAAGCAGAGAGTTTTCCATTATGAATGAGAAGAAAAATACAATACAATCTATAGAATCTATATATTATATATATATATATATAGAGAGAGAGAGAGAGAGAGAGAAAGATAGATCCCAAATAGTCTCAAACCTATAAGAGAAAGATTTCCAATTTGACAAGAACAATAAGTTTTCATTTTTCCATTCTTAAGCCACAAATAACAAATTACCTATTCTTGAGCTTTTCAGTTGCTGAAATTTGAATTCCAGGATACATCTGGAATTTTCATTTAATATTGTTCGACCTCCTGCACCATGTCCTAAAGTTTACTTGTACTTCTCCATCTATGATATATATACTTGGCAATTCATTATTTTTACGGTTTCTGCCGTAAATATGTGGTTTTCACGGTGTATTTTGGACCAAAAATACATTAACTTTAGTTTGTGGCTTTTTGTATTTTTCTCCTGATTTTTGTCTATTCATGAATCATGATGTACTTTTATGTTGTATATGCTAAATAGTAAAAGATTAGACAATGGTTGAACGAATCAGAAGAAACTTTATAAAATTAAACAATAAACGAATTTTCTTGGACGCATCGGAAGAAAGTGTTTACAAAGAACCACTTCAAATATTTAATGTCAAGAAATGGACGAAGAAGAACAGTTATCTTTCGCCTTTAATATATGTACTCTACAAAAACTAAACAGTAAAATTTTCCAGGTACGTACATCGGAATATTACACACATTATTCGATGACCACTTAATTTAATTAAGCATGATTCATAGATTGTAAAACAGTCCAATAATACTCTTATTATAGTGTAATATTATCCGCTTTGGACAAAACCCGTACGGTTTTACCAAAGGTCCAACACCATTAAGAGATCCTCATACCTTATATGTAGACTCATAATCTTTTCAGGTACCAAAGTAGTACTTTGTTCGCACACCCAACAATCATCCCCTCGAACTAAGTTCTGGCCCACTACCATGTATCACGGGTCTCCCCCTCGAACAAAGTTCCACGTGGCCTATTACCATGATTCATGGGTCAATTCTTTTAGATTCACCCACATTGTTAGAGTATAATGGCAACCAAAGCTCGCAACTCGTTTTCTCCTGGTGTCCGCGACTCTAAGCTCGTAAGGGTAACCAAACCGAGCCTCGCGCCATCACTCTAACATCGCCATACTCGTCCCACTGAACATGGGCTCTGATATCAGTTGGTGGGCTAAAATGGACCAATGATACTCTTATCAAGGTGTGATATTGTTCGCTTTGGGCCAAACCCGCACAATTTACTCAAAAGGCCTCACTCCAGATTCTTACTCCTTATATGTAGACGTTAAAATTACACGGGGAGCCCTATTTGGTGGCCCCCATTTAACCTATACCTATTTTTTTTTAAAAGTTTTAACTTGTACCAAGTTTTTAAAAAATTTCAGTCTCTTTCTCCTCCTCCTTCTCCTCCTTCGTTTTCTTCTTCTTCTTCTTGTATTAACAACTGAAAGGCACTAACAATCTGAGATTTTGTGTTGTGGATTGTAAGATTATGGTGAACGAATCATTGGTTGTGGTGATGAAAGCTGTGGAAAAAGGGACACAGTAATCAGAATTCTGGCAAACACATTGGTAGAACTTTTTGTTGGCTGTATCTGAAAGAACATTTGTGGAAAATAGCAATAAGACTACTAATAAAGTTTATATTTCACTCTTCCTGCAAAATATTACTTCAGCTTATATAGTGCTGAAATTTTAACAAATGAACTAAATAACTTCAGCATCTTCTGCAAAGCGGGTACGCTTGTAATTTTTTTTGGCAAAGCGGACATATGTTAAAACGTGATTCAAAAAGCGAGTATAGATGCAAATCCCCCTATGTAGACTTTTAATCTTTTCAGCTACCAACGTAGGACTTTGTTCCACGTCCTAGCATAGATTAAGTATGAAAATATATGTGCATTACCCTTTCTTGTGTTTTTTAAAGAAAATTAATGATTTCTTCACGTGTAAATGTAATGGTATAAAATATGCAAGGGAAATTATTTCCCAACGCGTCCAACCTAACATGCCCCTTCGAATAATTACGGAGTATTAAAATATTTGTTCCTCTCGTGTAGTTAGACCTTTTATAGTGGGAATAATAGAATTCATAAAAGAATGAAGAATTTCATTGCGTGGAATTTTATGAGAATGAAATAATATTTAAATATTGCAAAGTTCGTTGTACGAGTAGAAAAGTTTCAAGTGTGAGAACGGACTCAATATCATATAATCCTATGATAGTGCAATGGATTCATTTCAAAACAATTAGTGTTGTAATTTCAATATTGAACTTGAACGTTCCTAGATGGACATTCCCGAGTGGAAGTGGGAGAGGATCACTATGGACTTTGTTGTTTGACTTCCACATACTTTAAGAAAGTTCGATGCTATTTGGGTAATTGTGGATCAGCTGACCAAATCCGTGCACTTCATTCCTGTGTGTACTACCTATTCTTTAGAGCGGTCGGCAGAGATCTATATCCGAGAGATTGTTCGTTTGCATGGTGTCCCGATTTCCATCATTTCAGATAGGGGCACTCAGTTTACTTCGCAGTTTTGGAGGTCCGTGTAGCGAGAGTTGGGTACTCAGGTTGCGTTGAGCACAACTTTTCACCTTCAGATGGACGGGAAATCCGAGCGTACTTTTCAAATATTAGAGGACATGTTGCGTGCTTGTGTCATTGATTTCGGAGGATTGGAGAGGTGGCCAATGAGCTTGCTTTGCCACCCAGCTTATCGAGTGTGCATCCAGTATTTTATGTTTCTATGCTCCGGAAGTATATTGGAGATTCGTCTCATGTTTTGGATTTCAGCACGGCTCTGTTGGCTGGTAATTTGACTTATGATGTGGAGCCAATAGTTATTTTGGGTCGTCAGGTTCAAAAGTTGAAGTCAAAGGATATAGCTTCAATCAAAGTGCAGTGGAGAGGTTGGCCCGTGGAGGACGCTACCTGGGAATCCGAGCGGGAGATGCGGAGCAGATATCCTCACCTGTTTGAGGCTTCAGGTACGTTTCTTGATTCGTTCGCAGACAAACATTTGTTTTAGTTGGGGAGGTTGTGACGACCCAGCCAGTAGTCTCATGAGTTACCGCTCTGTTTTCCCCATTTTTGCTTCCTTATGCTTTGTTTATCCGTGTTATGTGGTATCGGGTTGGTCAGATCAAATCCGGAATGATTTTGGTAAGGTTTGAGACACTTAGTCTCTTTTAAGAAAGCTTAAGTTGGAAAAGTCAACCGGATGTTGACTTATGTGTTAGAGGGTTCGGATGTGAGTCCGATGGTTCAGTTAGCTTCGAGAGGTGATTTATGACTTAAGAGCGTGATTGGAAGCAATTTTGGAGATTCGTAGTAGATTTAGGCTTGAATTGGCAAAGTTGATATTTTGGCGATTTCCGATTGGTAGGTGAGATTTTGATATAGGGGTCGGAATGGAATTCCGAGGGTTGCAGCAGTTTCGTTGTGTGATTTTGGAGGTGTGTGCAAAATTTTAGGTCATTCAGACTTGGTTTGGTTGGATTTTTGGTCAAAAGCGAAATTTGGAAGATTTTAGAAAGTTAGGCTTGAATCCGATGTGTTTTGGGTGATTTGATGTTGTTTGAGGTGTTTTGATGATTGTAACAAGTTTGAATAAGGTATTGGGATATGTTTGTGCTTTTGGTTGAGGTCCCGGAGGCCTCGGGGTGATTTCGGATGGTTAAAAGAGAAGTTTGGAATTTGTTGCAGCTGTTGAATTGCTGCTTCTGGTATTTTCGCACCTGCAGTTTGGGGGACGCAGGTGCGGCGCCACATATGCAAGAGAGGAGCCGCTGAAGTGGATTTTTTGAAGAATTCCAGGAACCGCAGAAGCGGTTAAGATGGCCGCATCTGCGGAGTCGCACATGCGGAAGGCTTATCGCAGATGCGATTTTGGATTGGTTAGTGATTTCCGCAGATTCGGAGGAATAAGTGTAAATGCGGTACTGCAGATGCGGTTGAAGGACTGCATATGCGGAAAGTCCTGGACACAATATATAAGTTATTTCATTTCGCGAGATTGAGCTATTTCACCATTTTTGACTTCAGCTTGGGAGCTTTTTGGGCGATTTGAGAGGGGATTTCAAGAGAACTTCATTGAGGTAAGGAATTTGGACCTAAAACTCGTCCCTATGCTATTATTTCATGGATTAGAGCTAGAAATTATGGAAATCAAAGGTTAAAATTGGGGAAAACTAGGGCTTGAAAACTTAGGCCTTTAATTGTTGATTTGAAGGACCATTTGGGGTCGGATTTGAGAACTTTTGATATGTATGAACTCGTGGGGAGATAAGGAACCTATTGATGTGAAAATCATTGAATTCCGAGACGTGGTCCCGGGCGTCGAGTTCTGGTTATTTAGGGATTTTGTCATATATTTATTGCTTTCGCTTGGGCTTCGCTCCCTTAGCCTATTTTGATGTCCTCGTTCTGATTTAGGATAGATTCGACGTGAGTGGAGGCCGATTCGAGGGGCAAGGCGTCGCGAGCTAGGGATTTGATAGGTTCGAGGTGATTAATGATTGTAAATGATGTTCTGAGGGTTTGAAACCCCGGAGTTGCACAACGTAGTGCTATATTGAGGTGAGACACACGCTTGATGATGAGCGTGGGGTCGTGCACTATTGGGGATTATGAGTTGGTACGTCCCGATTGATGATTTTACTGCGTATTTAATTGAAAACTATTTGCTATCATCATTATTTGGGCTGAATGCCATATTTGGGCTTCGTGCCAACTGTTTGAACCCGTTGGGGCTTTTGATTGATATTTCCTCACTGTTTGGCTTTATATTTGAACTCAGTCATGCTATTTTCCCACTGTTTTCATACTAAGCCATGTTTACTAAATTTTATTACTTAAATTATGTTTGGGCTGAGAAACACTTTTTTTACTATTGCCCGAAGGGCTTGTGAGGATTTTGACTGAGTAGGGCTGAGGGCTTATATTGTGAGGAAACACTAATACTGATTTGAGGCCGAGGGCCTGAGATATGTACGCCACGAGGTGGCTTGATTGATATGAGGCCGAGGGCCTAGTTTTGATGCCATGAGGTGGCTTGTTATTGCGCTTGGGCCGTAAGGTCCCCCTCCAAGAGTTTGCACACCCCCAGTGAGCGCGGGTACTCATTGTGATGTGAGATTGAGCCCGAGGGGCTAGTACTGTTCTGAGATGTTGCCCGAGGGGCGGATTTGTTGATACTGTACCCGATGGGTGAACTTCTATTCATTTACTTTACCTTAACTGCTCGTCAATTACCTTTTTACTTGTTGAAAAAGGATTTTGTTTAACTTTCACTTGTTTATCGCTTTTAAATGATTTTACTGCTTCATTATAGAATACCTTGTGCCTTACATGTTTTCTTACTTTCAGTCGTTATTTACATTTGTTACTCACTGAGTTGGAGTACTCACTTTACTCCTTGCACCCTATGTGCAGATTCAGGCGTATCTGGTCCCGCTCCTGAGTGTTGATTCATTCCAGCTTTAGGCGGATCTCGAGGAGTCTTTACGTAGTTGTTGGCGTTCGCAGCCCAGAGCTCCTCCCTATCTCTTTTCCCTATGTCCTTAGTTCAATGTTAAACTCTGTAGTTACATTTGAGTATTTAGTGTTTTTAGATACTCGTGACTAGTGACACCCCGGTTTCGGGCTGTGTTGGGTTGTTCTTCTGCGTATTTATGATATTATTTGCTACTTTGGATTATTTTATCATGTTTCGACTGTTTCTAATGCTTAACTGATGATAATTGCAAAATGGGAAGTGTTGGCTAGCCTTGTCTTCACGAGAGGTGCCATCACGACCGGGTTTGAGGTTTAGGGTCGTGACAATATCAATAACTGGCAGCAGAATGTATAACGGAAAACAATATAAACAATCTATTTAGAACACATGATAAGCAAAGAAATGGGTTAGTTTCAACAACAAGTCATCAAGTAGAAACACAACCATATGACAACTCGTACCCGCATTTTGTCACAATAAAAATATCCACCTTATCGCTCCGCACCCGATGCAATACCAATATCTACCCATTATTGCTCCACACTTGAAAATAATAACAATATCTACCCTTATTGCAATGCACCAGACAACATTAACATTATCAACCCTTATCGCTCTCCATCCGACAACAATAACAATATCCACCCTTATCACTCCACCTGACACAATTGCCATAATCACAACGATGCAATAAGCCAAGTCATTATCTAAGACATGCGCTCACAATTTATCAATAAAGGGCACAAGGACATGGGAATAAATAAATGCAGACGAGGGTTCAACATATACATCATGACTACGGCTAAATCAATTTAGCAATGATTTCATAAATGCCTAACTTGGCCAATATAGGAAATGAAAATCCTCAAACATAATCTCTCGCATGAAATAGATAAGCTCACGTGGCCACACAATGAATTATACATTTATCAAGAGAGTAAAAATCAAATCAATGTATAGTCGAGACATAGAGTCTAATTCATTTTTCATACATAGCACCTGCATATGTGCTCATCACCTCGTATATACGTCACATCACAACATCACAATTAGGGAAATACTGTACAATCTTAAGGGTTATTCTCACACATAAGATTAGGCAAGATACTTACCGCAAACAAGCCAAATCAATATTCTAAAAAGTCCTTGTCTCTCGAATCGACCTCCGAACTGGCCAAATTTAGCAAAAAATAACTTAATAACATCATACAAGGCTAGAGGAATCAATTCCAAGTAATAAAGCTCCAATCTTTGTCAAATATCAAAAGTCAACCAAAGTAAACCCGAGCTTGCCTCCTGAAACCCGACAAAAGTCACAAATACCCATCATTCATTCCAACACAAGTCAAAATATGCAAGTTTTATCCAAATTCGAATCCAAATCGGGGTTCAAATCTACATTTTTCAATTTCGAAATATTTTGCGAAAACCCAATTTTTCTCTCTTACATTTCATCAACTTAATGCCTAAATAAAAGATAGGATCAAGAAATAAGATTCAATCCGAGTCAAGAACACATACCCCAATCCAAGTGGTTAAAATCGCCCCAATCCGAGCTCCCAATCTCAAAATAAGATAAATAGAAGAAACCGTCAATAAAATATATTCTACCTAGAACTTTCGCTTCATGACCAAAACTACCTCTTCTGCAACGTCTTTTTCGACCAAAATGCTCCCTTTTGCGAGTTTCACTTAAGCCTCCGCCTTTTCGCTTCTTTGGACAAAAATCTGCTTCTACACAACCGCTTCTATGCTCCAAGTAGTGCACCTGCATATGGTTCGCCGTATTTGCAAAAATCTTTGATCCCAACTGACTTCCCATCAACGACCCACGTGTTCGCTTCTACAGACTTGCACCCGCAGTCAAAAATCTCGCAGGTGCGAAAACACTAGAACTGATAGCCAATTCAACCTCACATGATCTCAAGCCCATCTGAAACTCACCCAACCCCTCGGGACCCGTCCAATTATACCAACCAGTCCAAAAACATAATGTGGACCTACTCGAGGTCTCAAATCATGCAAAGTAACATCAATACTATAAATCACACCTCAATTCAATCTTAGTGAGCTAACCAACTTTCAAACTTTCAAAGCTCATGCTAAATAATTCCTAACCAACTCGGAATAAATCCAAATTTTGCGCACAAGTTCCAGATGATATAACAAACCTATCCTAGCTCTTGAAACAACAATCAAAACCTGATAGCCTTAAAGTCAACTCTTGGTCGAACCTATAAACTTCTAGACCTTCAATATTTTTAACTTTCATCAAATAGAGCCAAATCAACCTAGGAACATCAAAATCCAAATATGGACATATGTCTGAGTCCAAAATCCCCATATGAACATAGTGGAACCATCAAAACATAATTCTGTGGTCGTTTACATAAAAGAAAAACCCCAATCAACTCTTATTACTTAAGCTTCCAACCTTGGAACGAACTATTCCAATTCACTCTAAAACCTTCTCGAAACTAAGTAAGCTGCCCCGCAAGTTACATAACAACAAACAAACATACCGGAGCATCAAATGGAGAATAAGGATTTAAATACATAGGATGATCGGCTGAGTCATTATACTTCAATCCCTTCCTATTCACTCGTAAGTGAGGTGGTATACTTGATATCAGTTGTACACCGCCAAGGGGTGGTTATGTTATATATGTTGTGTGGGATGATTTCCCCTTGTTACAAGAGCATACTACTATTTTTGCTCTCCAGAGAGGTTTCTATTTATAGTAGCTCCGGTGTTAGTGTTACCCATGGGTTTAGGGCTAGATGCAGTATATTATAAAGCTTCATGCGCTAGTCTTGGCACGTTACTAGAACACAATGGATGGGTGGTTGCCTAGGTGTTAAGGCAATTGAAACTCCCTAAGAAGGATTGACAGGTTCGCAATTTTGAGTGTTGCATTTGTTTTGGCAGGGAAAAGTAATTTGTGCTATGGATATTCAGTGTTTGGTCGATAGATTTGCGATATTGGTTATTCCTTAGCTTAGTAGAGTTCTCCCTTGTGTTGTTTGATCTCATCAAGGACAATTAGTATGAATTTTTCCATTTGATTTTCCTCAGAGACACAATGTTGTGAGGTGGCGCTTAAGAGGTGGTCATCAAAGGTGATGGTGTATTGAAACTTTAGGGTCGGTTTGTGGTCCTAGTGTTTATGGTCAAGGGATATGATCCTTGAGGAGGCTCTTAATATGCAATATTCTATTTCTTCAAGTGCTTCGGAGATGTATCATGACTTGAAGTAGTATTATATATAGTAGAGAACAACGAAAGACGTTATTGACCCAGCATCGCAGTGTTAGATAATCAACAGGTCAGGATGACTATGAGAGACCAACTGATTTACTTCAGAATTGAGAGTGTATCATTATAGGTTTTGTGAAAAAGATGCCATGGATTTAGAGGAAGTTTGAGGCTAATTGGGTCATTATGGACCAATAAGGGTATTTCATTCTAAAGACAACTTCTTACATTTTTGAGGGTTTGAATTCGACAAGAAGGGTTTGTGTCACGGCCCGAAATTCCAACCTTGGGCCCGTGATGGAACCTAATACTGAATGCAAGGCAAGCTGACACCATATATAATGCAAAATAAAGAAAAGCAATAATTGTCTGATAATTGGTCAATAGCATAATATAAACCACCCCAAGATCTGGTGTCACAAGTACATGAATGTCTAGATCAAACTAAATACAAGGTTTCAAAAAGAAATACAACACTGTCAGAAATAAAATGGAAGCAACATAGTAGATATAGGAAAGTGACTCTAGGGCCTTCAAACGGGATGTTACTCTACCTTCAATCACTGACTGGTGTCCACTAAGTGCCTCTCAAAACTCTACTGGTATCAACGCTAAAATCTACAAATAAAGTGAAGAAGGGTAGTATGAGTACAATCGACCGAATGTACTTAGTATGTATCGAGCCTAACCCTGTTGAGGTAGTGATGAGGCTAAACAAGAGTCGTACTAAAAACCTATGCAAATATATATATATATATATATATATATATATATATATATATATATATATATATATATATATGTAAAGCCCCAAAAATGAAAAGTTAAGTATTAAAATAAATAACAGGGTGGGGGCATATAAAAGGGGCAACAGCTGGAACAATAAGTACAAAATCACCAAGTATGTCTCTTTCCAGAATAAGCAACGAAACCGCGAAGTTAAACTCACAATTCATGTAAAAATCAATGAAATCATCTATTTTTATGAAATCACCCTTCGTGCTTTTACTCATATCCTCACCATATAATATAAATGTAATTGCACGGCATCACCCTTATGCTTTTACTCTCATTCTCACCATATAATATAAATGCAATTGCACGACATTAACGTTAATACTTTTCTCTCATCCTCATCATATAATATAAATGCAATCAAGTGCACAATATTACCTTGGTGCTTTAATCCTCTCATTCACTCAATCAATGATAACAATGTGCAAATAAGGCACACCAACACCCTTCTTGCTTTTCACTCTTCCTCACCAAGAAATAATAATAACCCAAAGTATCAATCAAGGTTGGAAGCAAATTTCAACTTTAACTGTGGTAATAGAATAAGTCTTTTTAACTCTCAATATCATTACAACTTCAAATTAAGCAATAAATACGGAAGCAAACAATTAAATAGTAACAATTGTAATGACTCGACCGATTGTTTTTTGTATTGTAGACCCTCTCCTATAAATTGGATCTTCTATGTTAATTTATGGTTAGGTGAATTTTCAAGGTGGTTGGATTGCTATCGGGAGGGTTTTGGGGTGAATTGGGACACTTAGTCCCAAGGTTGGAATCTTAAGTTGAAGAGTTGACCGGAGTTTAATTTTTGTGTAGACGACTTTAGAATGGTGTTTTGATGATTCCAGTAGCTTTGTATGATAATTTCGCACTTAGGCATGTGTCCAAATTTTGAATTAAAGGTCTGTTGGTTGGTTAGGTGCCTTTTGGCAAAATTTGAAATGTTAAAGGTTTGTAAGGTTGATAGGTTTAACCGAGAGTTGACTTTGTTGATATCACGTTTAGATTTTGGTTACGGAAGTTGTATTAGGACCGTTGTGTCATTTTGGACTATGCAAAATTTGAGGTCTTTCCGGGTTGGTTTGATGTGATTCGACATGAGTTTTAAAAGTTGGAAGTTCATTAGATCCTTAGGCTTTAATCGTGGTGTGATTCATGAATTTGATGTTATTTAATGTGATTTGTGGCTCCGAGTAGGTTCGTGTTATAATTTGGGATTAGTTTGAGGCTACAACTGGTATTTTCGCATATGCGGAATGGTGATCACACATGCGAGTTCGCACATGCGGAGATGTATATGCATAAGCAAATTTGGTGGGAGAAGCAGGGGGTCTACGAACGTGGAAGGCTCAGAGCAGAAGCGGAAGAGCATCTACGATAAAGGAATGCAGATGCGGATGCGCACTATGGTCTACAAATGCAGAAGGTTAGATGTGAGAGGAAGTCGCAGATGCAATGTTTTGACCGCAAATACGGTACCACAGATGCAGTTTTGTGACCGCAGATGTAGAATCACTGGCATATTTTTATATTCGTAGGGTTTGGTCTTTTTTCTCAATTTGAGAGTTGTGAAGCTCGGCTAGCGGTGATATTCAGGAGACTTTTTGCAGCAATTAAAGAGGTAAGTAATGTATATTCGATTTTGATGATAGATGTTGATTACCTATAAATTATTTCATCTAGTTTATGTGAATTTAAGGCAGAATTTGGGGATTTTAGACTATGTTAGTGAAGAATTTTCTGGATGGAATTGGATGTAACACATACTTTTGGACTCGTATCGGAACGGGTCTTCAAAATTTGTGTAGGATCGGGGTTGCCTTTTTAGGTTGAGTTTCTTATATTGTGGGATTGTTTCCTATGGCTCTTATCGACGATATTAAGTTGCTTTGACTAGATTCGAGTTGCTCGGAGGCCGATTCATGCGGGAAGGGCTTATTGGAGTATTAATCAACACATTTTGAAGTAAGTAACATATATAAACTCGGATTTGAGTGTAATTAATCCTGGGAAGTATGTTATATGACACGTGTTGAGTTGACACACGTGCTAGGCAACAGGCATTTGTGCGTGCACTGGAGTATTCATGATCTGAGTGGATTTTAGACTATTACCGGACTTGTTTTGCTATCATGCCTTGTTATATCCGTGTTTTCTCTATTTGTATGATTATTGGAGCTATGATTTGCGTTAGAAATCATGTCTAAGCTATGTGCTTATTGGATTGAAACAAAAGAGGGCTATTCTTTCTATTTTGAGGTGCTTGCCTTAAATTGTAGTTATATATTCAGTCATAATTTCCTCATTTGCATAACATGTCTCAGTATATGTATATTACTTGTTTATTATATCACATGTTGTTGTTTTCCATATGTGATATTGTTTGGGCTGAGTTCTATGAGGTTGTGAGCTCTTGAGACTTGATAAGGCATTGACTAATGTGGTCCATAGAGTCGTGTTGTGAGATATTTTTATTGTGTTACAAGCCGCAACGGAGTGATATATGGATTAGGTTGCATGCTACAACTGAGTGATATTTGGATTTGGTTGCACGGCGCAACAGATTATTTATTTAAATCAGGTTGAACGCCGCAACAAGCCATATTGGCCTTTGATTAGCGCTCGGGTCAGGATCCACCCTTCCAGAATCTGATATTTATAGCGAGCGAATGAATAGTGATATATATACACATGCTTTTATGAGGGGCATTTATGCAAGACAACCATTCAGTGCTGAGTGTAGTTGTGTGTAGTGGTAAGAGGCATTGTGCCAGGCACCGTGAGTGTGCTGAGTGTGGTTATTCTTGATTGTTTCACTGTGATGATATTGATCTGACTTGTATATTTGGCATGTAGGCATAGAAATGTATTTACCTCATGCTAGCTTGTCGATGAAATGTTATCTGTGTCGGACTTTAACTGTTATACTTGGAAAGCATGTCTAAATTCTCGTAATGTTAACGAGTTAAATATGATATCATTGAGATATTAACTTATATTGTTTCATTTATATACTGAGCTGTTATTGATATTGATATTGGTCACTGTGTGTTTATTCTAAGCTTGTCATTTATTTCATCCTAAGGTTAGATTTGTTACTTATTATGTACATGGAATCGAGTGTACTCATACTACGCTTTGCACTTCATGTGCAGATCTAGACACTTCCGAACACAGTGATTGCTAGAGTTGTGTTAGATCCAGCTTTTAGGAGACTATGAGGTAGCTGCTTTGTCGTCCGCAGACCTTGAAGTTCTATTTCATTTACTTCCATTATTGCTTTTCTATTGCTCAGACAATATTGATGATTTGGCATTGTATTTATTATTTTCAGCAGTGTTCTTGTACTCAGTGACACCAAATCATTGGGATGGTTGTAGTGGTATTACTATTTTTTCGTAGTTATTTCATGATATTTTCATTGTTGAGTTTATTAAATATTGTTTTATTGAACTAGTTGTTATTGTGAAACCATTGGCTTTCCTCGCAAGTAGTGTTAGGCGTCGTGCGACTCCTAAGGGAGTTCGGTCGTGATTAGTTGGTATCAGAGCACTACTTGCCTAAGTCACACGCGACATGAGCAAGTTTAGTAGAGTCTTGTGGATTGGTACGGAGACGTCTGCACTTACCTTTGCGAGGCTACTGAACTATTAGGAAAACTTCATTTTCTTGCATTCTTGTCGTGCGGATTTGTTAATTCTGAAGTCCGAAACTCTATTCTTCTATTCTCTCACATATGGTGAGGACATGTTCAGTTGATCTGGCACCAGTACCACCAGTCAAGGCCACGAGAGGTTAGGGCCAAGGGATAAGCTGCGTTAGGGCTCGCACTACAGCTAGAGAAGCACATGTGGAGCCACCAATTGCTCCAGTGGAGGATCAACTACTACATATTGTTGAGTTGGTGGGAGCATCACAGGCACCGGCGGCACCTATTGTGTTAGCTGGTCTTCAGGAGGCTTTGGCTTAGATCCTGAGCGTGTGCATGAGCTTAGTTAGGCAGGTGTGGTACTAGTCGCACCAGCTACCTCACAGGTTGGGGGAGGATCCCAAACTCCTACCACCCATACACCGGAACAGCTAGCTCAAGGTTATCAAACACCGAGGGTGTTACTAGTTTAGCTAGTTGTTACTGCAAAGGCCAAGGTTTGTCCACCCATGTCCTCAAGGATCAGAAGAGGTTGGAGTGGAGTAAAAGTATTGACCCTCATGAGTTCAATGGATCAGTGTCACATGATGCTCAGGGATTTCTACACCGGTGTCATCGGATTCTTCCCACAATGGGTATTATGGACATCAGTGCAGTTGCATTTACTACGTTTTTAGTTGACAGTGGCAGCTTATAGATGGTGGCAGAACTATGAGACAGGAAGGCCCGCTGATGCTGCACCATCGACATGGCATGAGTTCTCAGTTAACTTCTTAGAGAAGTTTGTCACACAAACATATAAAGAGGAGTTGCGTAGGGAGTTTGAGCATCTATGCCAGAGAGATATGATCTTGACTCAGTATGAGATGAGATTCATGGATTTGGCATGTTTTGCCATATGGTTGGTTCCTATTGAGAGATAGAAAGAGGATTAGGTGGTTCATTGATGGCCTCAACAATGGGATACGTTACAGTTTGGCTTGAGAGGCTGAGATGTATGCTAGGTTTGACCGGGTGGTTGAGGTTGCAAGAAGCTTGGAGAAGGTTTGCAGGCTCAAGCGAGAGGAGAGGGAGTCCAAGAGGACTCATGGTTCAAGTGGTTTTAGTAGTGCCTCATCTGGAGGCCAGCCAAATCACAACAGAGGTCATCCTTTTAGGCCCGCTCAAATGCTTTATCAGGTTTATCTTTGGTTCTTTAGCTAGAAACAATTCATATAACACTTATCCGGTTCAGCCATCCTTCAGTTCACTCCCAGCTTAGAGTTCATACCCTACTCTACCAATTCAATGTTCATCAGTATCAGGTTCTTCTAGTGGTTATTCTAGTTCATAAGATCTGGTTTAGGCCCCGCACTTATCCCAAGGTCGAGGTTGCTACGCGTGTGGGGAGTTGGGTTAAGGAGATATTCCCCCATCTTATCAGATGTCTTGTGTAGTCGAGAGGTTAGACTATGACTCCTTCACCTGTTGCAACACCACCCGCTCATCTAGCTCAGGGTGGAGGTCATACGAGTTGAGGTCGCCCTAGAAGGGGAGGTCACACAGACGATGGTCAGGCCCGATGCTATGCTTTTCCCTCCAGGCTAGAGGCACTTGCTTCCGACTATGTGATCACATGTATTATTTTAGCATGCCACAGGGATGCTTAAGTGTTATTTGACCCTAGTTCCACTTATTCATATTTGTCATCATAATTTGCTCGTTATTTAGATATGCCTTGTGATCTATTAGTTATAATTGCTCATATATCCATACCGATGAGTCATTCTATTTTTGTGGGCCGTGTTTATTGGTTGTGTGTGGTGTATATTGGGAGCTATGAAATGAGATTTGATCTTTTACTACTTAGAATGGTTGATTTTGACATGATTTTGGGCATGGATTAGTTGTCGTTATATCACGCTATTCTTGATTGTCACACTAAGGTCGTGACATTGGCGATGTCGGGGTTGCTGAGGTTGGAGTGGAGAGGCTCCCTACATCATGTTCCTAGTATAGTGATTTCATTTAAGGCTCAACCGATGGTTGAGAAGGGATGTCTGGCATACTTGGACTTCATGAGGGATGTTAGTGATGATACTCCTACTATTGAGTCTCTTTCGGTAGTGAGAGATTTTCCAGATGTGTTTGTAGCAGACCTGTCGAGCATGCCCACCCGACAGGGATATTGATTTTAGCATTGATTTGGTATTGGACATTCAGGCCATCTCCATTCCACCACATCGCATGGAACCAGTAGAGTTAAAGGAGTTGAAGCAAAAACTTTAGGAGTTGATTGATAAGTTTTTATTAGACCGAGTGTCTTTCCTTGGGATGCTCCTATCCTATTTGTGAAGAAGAAATATGGCTCTATGAGGATGTTTATTAGCTACATGTAGTTGAACAAGGTTACAGTTAAAAGCTAGTACCCACTACCATGTATTGATGACTTATTTTATTAATTTTAGGGTGCTAGAGTATTCTTGAAGATTGATTTGTGATCGTGGTACCGTCAGTGAAGATTCAGACTTCAAATATTTTGAAGACGACTTTCATGACCCTCTATGGTCACTATGAGTTTCTGGTGATGTCTTTTGTGCTGGCCAGTGTCCCAGCAACCTTTATGCACTTGATGACCATCGTATTCCAGCCATATATTGATTCCTTAGTTTTCATTGATGATATATTGGTGTATTCATGCAACCAGGAGGATCATGAGTAGCATTTGAGGATCGTGCTCCAGAGAGTGATGGAAAAGAAGCTATATGCTAAATTCTCAAGTGCGAGTTGTGTCTTGATTCGGTAGCATTCTTGGGCCACGTGGGGTCTAGTGAGGGGGTTAAGGTGGATTTGAAAAAGATTGAGGCAGTTCAAGTTTGGCCTAGAATATCTTTTGCTACACCAATCTAGAGTTTCCTTAGTTTGGCAGGATTTTATCGCTGTTTGGTGAACGAGTTTTCATTTGTAGTAACCCATTTGACTAGATTAACCCAGAAGGGTGCTCCATTTAGGTGGTCTGATGAGTGTGTTGAAATATTTTAGAAGCTCAAGACTGCCTTGACTACAACTCCAGTTCTAGTTTTGCCTTCGAAATCGAGTTCTTATACAATTCAATGTGATGCTTCATGGATTGGAAGTGGATGCATGCCGATGTAGGAGGGCAGAGTTATTGAGTATGCCTCACGTCAATTGAAGCCCTGTGTGAAGAACATTCATGTTTTGGAGTTGGCGGCCATTGTCACGTGATGAAGAATTGAAAATATTATCTTTACGACATGTCTTGTGAGATATTCATAGGTCACAGGATTCTACAACACTTATTTAAGCAAAAGGATCTAAAGTCGAGGCAACATAGGTAGTTAGAGCTACTAAAGGACTATGATATCCCCATTCTTTATCATCTGGGGAAGGCTAATGTGGTGGCCGATGTTTTGAGTAGGAAGGCTGAGAGCATGGGATGTTCAAACTTTGCCTAATCAGTTGGCGAGGTTGGATATTTCGGAGCCTAGCCATGTTCTTGCTTGTGTGGTTTTACAGTTTTTGTTGTTTGAGCGCATCAAAGCACGCAAGTATTATAATCCCCACTTTCTTGTCCTAAAGGACATGGCACAACACAATGATTCTAAAGAGGTTACTATTGGTGATGATGGGGTGTTGAGGATGTAGGGTCAAATCATTGTTCCAAATGTGGATGGGTTGCGAGAGTTGATACTTGAGGAGGACAATAGTTCGTGATATTCCATCCATCCGGGGGTTGTGAAGATGTATCATGATTCGAGGCAGAACTATTGGTGGCGGAGGATGAAGAAGGATATTGTTGAGTATATGGCTCGGTGTTTACACAGTCAACAAGTGAAGTACAAGCATCAGCGACACGGTGCTTTGCTTTAGAGTCTAGATATTCTGGAGTGGAAGTGGAAGCATATCACTATGGATTTTATAGTCGGTCTTCCACGAAACATGAAGAGATTTGATGTAGTATGGGTCATTGTGGACACACTGACGACCAAGTTTGCACACTTCATTCCATTCATAACTACCTACTCTCTAGAGCAGCTAGCTTGGATTTATATTTGAGAGATTGTCTGCCTTCATGGTATGCCGGTGTATATTGTCTCGGATTGAGGCATGCAGTTTGCATCACATTTTTGGAGACCAATGCAGCATTAGTTGGGCACACATTTCGAGCAGAGTACAACATTTCATCCATAAATGGATGGGCAGCCCGAGCACTATTTAGATCTTGGAGGACATGTTACATGCCTGTGTTATTGATTTCGGGGTTTCATGGGATCAGTTTCTACGGTTAGTAGAATTCTCCTACAACAACAGCTATTAGTCGAGTATCCAGATGGCTTCTTATGAGGCCTTTTGTGGGAGGCAATGTCATACTCCGGTTGGTTGGTTTGAGCGTAGGGAGGCTAAGTTTTTGGGCACTGATTTGGTCCGTGATCCTTATAAGAAGGTAAAATTGATGCAGGAGAGGCTTCGTATAACACAATCTAGGCACAAGAGTTATGCTGATAGGAATGCTCGTGATTTTGCATAAACGGTGGGTGAGAAGTTTATACATATATTTTCGCCCATGATGGGTGTGATGAGGTTCAGAAAGAAGGAAAAGTTGAGCCCTAGGTATATTGGCCCTTTTGAGGTGCTTGAGAGTTGGAGAGGTGGCTTATAGTCTTGCCTTGCCACCTAGTGTATCGGGACTTCACTCAGTGTTTCATGTTTTGATGCTCTTGAAGTATTATGGTGATCCGTCACATGTTTTGGATTTCAGCACTGTGCATATAGATGGGGATTTGGCTTAGAATGTGGAGCCGGTGGCCATTTTGGATAGGCAGGTTTGAAAGTTGAGGTCGAAGAATATTACATCGGTGAAGTTTCATTGGAGAGGTTAGTCGATCGAGGTGGCTACTTGAAAGACTGATGCATCGTAGATATACTCACTTATTTGAGACTCCAGGTATGTTTCTAGACCCGTTTAAGGACGAATGTTTGTTTAAGAGTATTACATCCCGTACTTTTCTACAGAGGATTTGAGACACTATTTTTAGTGACCACGACTGTTAATATTACGAAAGTCTCAATTTAATTTGGCAACCTCCTTACCTTCATGCCAGCTCTAAGCCATACACGTGATTTACTATATGCATGATCAATCCTTGGTAAGTAATTGTGTAAACTGAACCAAGAAGTATTTATAAAATACATAAAATTCAGTAAATACTGTAATAAAGTTGGTAAAACAACCTTGATACCGTTAGATACATTTTGATATGGTATTTATATTGAGTGGAAAGTTTTTGTGAACAGTTTGAAAAATATGATTTTATATAGTTATTAATATTACTACTTTCGAATATATTTTAAATTGTACACATAATATGAGGAAGTTTATGAGATTTTCTTTATTGTAGAGATTGAGATTATTTTCTCACAAAAGATGTTATCCTTTTACCATTTTAAGAATTAAGCGTACGAAAATTCGTACTCTTTTTATGAGATTAGGAAAATTCTAAGTTTAGGAAATATGTGCATTTTTTACATGGATATTTTAATAAAATAATAATATATGTATTAATTTTATATGGTACCACATGACCACGATAGTAAAGTATATTATAGTAAGGTGTATAAAGTGTATTAAAAATGAGTAGTATTTTAAGTAATTTGGGATAATTTTTAATTACGTGGGTAATTGGTTAATTATTCAATTGGAGGGGATTAATAAATTTGGATAAGCTTTAGTACATCAACGTGGCTGCCACCTATGGTCTATAAAGTGACTCATATATCATGTGTAAATATGTCATATTATAAGAATATACAACAAGATTTTAGTAGTTCTCACCCATTCCCTTTTTGATTTTTCACGTTTTTATCTTAAGAAGGAGCTGATAGACACACCATTTCTAGGCATATTTAACTATGTCGAAGCTAGAGTTGTGGCATACTAATGTGTCCATTTGAATTCATCTCCACTGCCTACTACTAGCCTTATTAACATGGTTAATTGCCAATGACTTGCCTAAAAGAGCTTTTGAATTCTATTGTCAAATGAGGGTAGTAGGTGTCGTTCCTTCTTTCCCTTGTGTGCTTAAGGCTTGTTGTAATGTAGTAGATGTGAAAAAGATTCATGGTTAGTTTTTAAACTTGGGTTAGAAGTTGATTTGTTCATTGGCTGTGCTTTATTGCATAGTTACTTGATGTATGGGATGGTAGATTTTGCGTTAGATGTGTTTGAGGAGTTGACGGAGAGGGATGATGTTGTGCTTTGGAATGATACTGGCTGGAGTTAGAGCTTTTTTGGGAAGTTGGGTTGGTATTAAATGTGCTCAAGGTTAAGTTATTGTAATCAAGATTCCATTAAAAGAACTAAGTGGCAGACTAAGTGAAATTTTTTTCTTCAGTTTCAAGCTCTCAGAAAACTTAGTTTACATGATAATGAAATAGGTGGTTGAATTCCTACTTCTTTGGGATTTTTGCCAAATTAAAGAAGTGTTCAACTTTACAAAAAAAAAAAAAGGTATGTTAAGGTTATCCCTTCTTTGTTTTTGGCATGATCTATACGGCACAAACGAAACAAGAAAATGCACAAATTCTATAAATGACTCTACTTTTTAGAAATACTAGAGATGTCGATGTTCTTGATTCCCTATGTGTCATATTATTCTATCATCTATTCATGGGTCTCAGAAAATACATAAGTTGATAAAATTTATTTCATGATACTAATCAGAGGCATAATGGTCTTATGACACTCCGAAAGATTTTATTGACGTACTCATCATGCATTGCATTCATTTATATTGACTCATGACCAGATGGCGTTATACACGTGTATATATGTATATTATATGTATATGGGATATGGGAAAATGTTACGGCATTATATACGCACCACCACCTGATCAGCTGGTATACGTTGATCATTTGCCCACAGTGGCCGACATGATATGATGGGATGCCCTCAGAGGCGTGATGATGTTATGGCATTACATACATGTATATATATGTATATATATCTATATGGGATATGGGAAAGGTTATGACGTTATATACGCACCACCTGATCAGCTGGTATACGATGATGATATTGCCCACAGTGGCTGAAATGATATGATGGGATGCCCTCAGAGGCTTGATGATGTTATGTACATACAGACCTATGCATTACATGACATTAATATGCATATGCATGACATTATAAATATTTCATGATTTACAGAGCTATTCAAACTTACAGGATGAGTGCTTTACTCCATGTTTCTTCCATGCTCTTTATATATTTATTTTCAAGCCTTATATACTTAGTACATTCTTTGTACTGATGTCCTTTTGTTTGGGACGCTGCATTCATGCCTATAAGTATAGATAATCAGTTTGGCGAGCCCTCATAATAGACGAGATTGGCATTGAGCGAAGGATCGGTAAGTCTCCACCTCATTCGGAGTGTAGCCAAGTCTATGAGTCATTGTGTCAGAGTTTTACTACAGACTTATGGATAGGCCAGTACCCTGTCCCATATTATGTCAAATAATATTAGAGGCTTTGTAGACTAAGGTTCATTTTGAACAATTTGTCAGAGGCCCTGCTGGCCCATATGTATTCATGTTTTTAAGAACGATACTTTATCGATATAGGTTGCCCACTTACAATTATACATTATGAGTTGTGGCCATGTGGGCCCGTGATAGTTACGAATTGAATAAGTTCAGCTAACCCGACCTATGTATGTTCAAGTTTTGGTCGAATGACCATGAGTTACAGAGTGGTTCGCTCGGGCCGACATCGGGTGCTAGCCACGCCTCTCCAGGTTTGCGGCGTGACAAAGAGGGGGAGAATGTAACGATCCGGATTGTTATTTTGTATATTGCAGCCTGGTTCCCCTATTTATTGCCTCTATTATGTTCATTAATGGTTAGGTGACTTGCTGGGGTGGATGTATTTCTTTCGCTGAGGTTTTGGGGTGAATTGGGACACTTAATCCCAAAGTTAGAAGCTTAAGTTGAAAGAGTTGATCGGAGTTTGACTTTTGTATAGACGACTTCGGAATAGTATTTTGATGATTTCAATAGTTTTGTATGGTTATATCGGACATAGGCGTGTGCTCAGATTTTAAATTGGAGGTCCATAGGTTGGTTTGGTACTTTTTGGGCGAAAGTTGGAAAGTTGAAGGTTTGGAAGGTTGATAGGTCTGACTGAGAGTTGACTTTGTTGATATCGGGTTAATATTTTTGATGCAGAAGTTAAATTAGGACTGTTGTGTCATTTGGGACTTGTATGACAAATTTGAGGTCATTCCCGATTGGTTTGATATGATTTAGTATCAGTTTTGGAAGTTGGAAGTTCATTAGTTCCTTAGGCTTGAATCTTGGTTTCATTAAAGGTTTTAGTGTTGTTTTATGTGATTTGAGACTTCGAGTAGGTTCATGTTCCATTTGGGACTTGTTGGTGTGATTGGACGGGTCCTGGGGGCCTCGGGTAAGTTTCAGATTGATTTCAGATCATGTTAGATGTTATTGCATTGCTGAAGTTTGTTAGGACTATTGATTTCGGATCTACGGAAGGGTGATCGCACATGTGAGTCCGCAAATGCGGAGAGGCAGCCGCAGAAGTGAATTTGGCTAGAGAAGCAGAGGGTCCATGGATGCGGAAGTCCCATCATAAAAGTGGAAGCACATCTGGGGTGAAGGACCACAGATGCAGATGCGCACTATGGTCCGTAAATGCAGAAGGTCGTAGGTTGAGAGGAAATCATAGATGCGATTTTTTAGCCACAAATGCGGTACAGTAGATGCGGAGTCACTAGCAGATTTTTATATTCGAAGGGTTTGGTCTTTTTTCTCATTTTAAGAATTGTGGAGCTCAGCTAAGGGCGATGATTGGGAGACATTTTGCTACAATTGAAGAGGTAAGTAAAGTTTATTTATTTTTGATGAAAGATATTATCATTTCATCTAGTTTATGCGAATTTAAGGTAGACTATAGAGATTTTAGTCTATGTTCTTAGAGAGTGGGATTTGATGATTTGATGGTTGATTTGTGGATTGAATTGGATGAAACACATATATTATGGGTGTTCGGAATTTGTGAGTTCGGTCGCATTCCGGGGAGCAGGCCTAGGGTTGACGATTGAGGGTAATTAACCTTGGGAACTATGTTATATGAGACGTGTTGGGGGGATGCACATGCTAGGCAACATGCATGTGCGTGTGCATCAGAGTATTCATGATCCGAGTGGACTTTAGACTATTACTGGACTTGTTTTTCTATCATGCCTTGTTATGTCCTTATTTTCTCTATTCCTGTGATTATTGGAGTGATGATTCATGTTAGAAATCATGTCTAGGCTGTGTGCTTATGGGGATGCGATTGAGTTGTTTGCCTTAACCGTAGATATATACTCAGTCATGATTTTCTCATTTGCATATCATATCTCAGTCTTTGTATATTACTTGTTTATTACATCACATGTTGTTGTTTTCCATACGTGATATTGTTTTAGTTGAGTTTTATGAGGTTGTGAGCCCTTGAGACTTGGATATAGATCGGTTTGCACTCTGTAACAAAGTGATATTTAGATCGTGTTAAACGCCGTAACAGATTGTTTATTTTTATCGAATTGTACACCACAACAGGCCATATTGGCTTTTGATTAGCGCGTAGGCCAGGATCCTCCCCTCTGGAGTCTGATATTTACAGTGAGTGTAGGCATAGTGATATAGATACACGTGCTTTGGTGAGCGACATTTATGTCAGGCACCCGTTTAGTGCTGAGTGTAGTTATATGTAATGGTGACAGTCATTACGTTAGGCACCGTGAGTGTGTTGAGTGTGATTATTCTTGATGTATTCACTGTGATGATATTGATCTAACATGTATATTTGACATTTAGGCATAAAGATGCATTTTCCTCATGATAGCTGGTAAATGAAATGTTATATGTGTTGGACATTAACTATCATACTTGGAAAACAATTTCTAAATTCCCGTAATGTGAATGTACTAAACATGATATCATTGAGTTATTTACTTATAGTTTTTACTTTATATCTCGGGTTTTTACTGATTATTGATATTTGTCAGTAATAGTTACTTCGAAGCTTGCGACTACTTTTAGCCCAAGGTTAGGTTTGTTACTTATTGAGTACACGGGGTCGATTATACTCATACTACACTCTGAACTTCGTGCGCAGATCTTGGTACTTCCGAACGCGGTGATTGGTAGAGTTGTATTGGATCCAGATTTTTTAAGACTACGAGGTAGCTGCTATGTCGTCCGCAGAACTTGAAGTAATCTTTCATTTACTTTTGTTATTATTGTTCTATTTCTCAGACATTTGTATTGAGGATTTGCTCGTGTATTTTTTAGTTTTAATATTGCTCTTGTACTCGTTAACACCAGATCATTGGGATGGTTGTTGTGGTATTAGTGTTGTTCCATAGTTATTTCATGATATTTTCGTTGTTGAGTTTATTAAATACTATTTTATTGAATATGCTATTATTGTGAAACTGTTGGCTTGCCTAGGAAGTAGTGTTAGGCATTGTCGCATCTTCGTTGGGAGTTGGGTCGTGACAACAACCTAATTAAGACATGGAAGGCATAGTAAATGAAAAAACACGATACAACAAGACAATTTCCACCGGATGCATTAACCCATGACAACGCATATATACTCTTCACCTTGTATGTACGCCGTCCCCTCACATAATTCACATAGCAAAGAGACAAACATGTTCTAATTCCCTCAAGTCAAAGTTAATCATGGAACTTACCTTACTCCGCAACCAAATAAATAGTCAATCATGGCTTTGCCTTTCGAACAAACCCCCAAACCAATAGAATCTAGCCAATTGTTGATCAAACAATTCAAAAAAAGCTTTAGAAACTATTCTCAAATGAAAAACGTTCAATTTTGGTCATTTTTTAAAAATTCAACCCCGGGTCTACTTGGTCAAACTCTGAGATTTGGACAAAATTCTGATTACCCATTCATTCCTGAGCCCGAATACGTGATTTGTTTTTAAATCTGACCTCAATTCGTGGTCTATGTCTCAATTTCATAAAATCCTTAAGTTCTAACAAAACCGCTAATTTCTAACATGGAATTCATTGATTTGACATTTAAATTCATGAAAAGTAATAGAAATTGATTGAAATCTAGTTAAAGTTGCTTACCAATGAATTTGGAAAGAAAATCCTCTTCAAAAATCGTCTCTAGAATGTTTGGGATTGAAAAATAGTGTAAACTGAACTAAGTCCCGGTTTTTCCGTAATTTACCCAGCTGTAGATGTTGCATTTTCGAACATTTGATCGAAAATGTGATGTCCACAAATACGACACACTGATCGCCTTTGTGATCAGTGCATCAGTCCTACTGAAGTCGCAACTACGACATTTCCTTCTGAAATGCAAATAGCCCACCATCGCAAATGGTGGTAAATTGTTCAAATTTGCGAAGCTGTCCTAAATTTTCAAGGATAGCAAATGCAACAAAAATGTTCGCAAATACTATTGTACAACATCCGTAAAAGCAAACCTTCTCTCACAAATGCGAAGATACCTAGCCTAGCCCCTTTATCGCAAATGTAATCCATTGACCGCAAATGCAAGCTAGACCTCACAAAATCGAGATCTGCAGACTTGCACCAACAATTGCTGAGCACCAGTAGTTCCCAACCCATCCTTAAGATCTCCAGAACTCACCCGAGCCCCTCGGGCTCAAAAATGAACATGCACAAAAGTTTTAGAGCATCCTACAAACTCGCTTACTACATCAAATCATCAAAATAATATCAAATAACAAGAATCGATCATCAAAATTCAAGGATTTCAACTTAAAACTCAATTTTTACAATCTTTCACATAATGCGCTAAAACTTGTTAGGGTCACCCCGGATCCCAAGAAACGTGCGTACAAGTCAAAAAACATCATATGAACTACTAGAATTGTCAAAATACCGATCCGAGGTCGTTTACCCAAAATGTTGATCGTGGTCAACTTTAGCCTTATTTTTTAGTCAAAAATCACTTTTTCATCAAACTTTTTATGTAAAAGCTTTCTAGAATATGACATACACCATGCATGCAAATCTATAAACATCAAATGAAGCTATGGGAGGTCTCGAAACTCTAAAATTAAGGCTAGTACTCAAAACGACCTACCAGGTCATAACATTTTGCTTGGGCAACAAAGGGAGAGTGAATTCATGATTATCATCTTGGTGTGCTATACAAACTTATGTTCTGGGTATGTTTAGGGATATTGCCATTATTCATCAATGGAACAAATAGATTCTTACAGAATATGGACAAGTGTGGCCTGAAGAGATTAGTTAATTGCATAGTGGTTGTAGCCGCGTCAAGGTCATAGAAGATGTTAATATAAGGTCACGCAGGAGGGCTATATCATGTGAGAAGATTGGGGGTTGCATAACTGTTTATAAGGTTCCTACAAAGAGTTTTACCTTCTCCCTAGTGGAATTCATGTGCTACAATATGCGCTTGGATCTCTTGAGGAAGATAGCAGAACCGTCATATGGGTAAGTGTGCATTAGTTTGATAATTTGGGATGCATCATGGTCGGTGCAGCATGAGCTTATGAGAATTTCAGCAGAGCAACAGTGTGGAATCATGGCGAGTAAATATGGGCAATCATTATTGGTTCTTGGGTGGTGTGATTGTGTCTTAAGCCAACTACGGGAGTTTACCATCTGCGATTGGGTTATTGGTCAGGTGTTGTTATAGATTCTGGACTAAGGGATGTTTGTGGATTAGTTATGACTTGGGGAAGATGACTTCGAGGATGATTTAAGCAATGTATTTGTTGGGTGGTTGTTGTATTTCACCCTAGTGTTATATGGAGGTTGTGGAAGGACCGAGGTTTGATATTCTTCTGTGGAGGGTAGTGTGCAAGGGAAAGGATTAGCTCGAATCTTTTTGGGGAATATTTATGTGCTAATAGAGCACTAATCGTTTAGCACATTTGGCTATATATTTGGTACTAGGACTAAGTAGGAGACTCTCGAGAATGTTCTAATGGATTTAGTATTAAATATGTAGTATCTATGGATTTTCGAATTCGTGTGTGACTAAGGACTCGAGCTTTGCGTTGGGTTGTGAATGAGACTTGGATTATTTCTATATCATTATTGGTTCTATAAGGTAGTGTTTGGATGATGGAAGAAATAACTTCAGATTCATAGAACATCTCTTAGATCGGGCATTTCAGTTTGACGTATTATCGGGTACATGGGGGGATTAAAGTGGTTTATAGGTCTCAGGGAAATATGGTTCATGTTAGGATCACTTTGGGATGAGTAATAATTGAGGTTCATTATGTACTAGTAGTGAGTAGTGTTGCATTAAAGGAAGGTTATGAGATATCCCAAGGAGTTGGCCAGCATAACAACGATTGGGTTCAACATGGTATGGAAATAATCACTTTCTTCCGTATTATAGAACTTTATAGGATATTTGGTGGCAAGACTTCTTGGGTTGGAAATCTCTGGGAATTGGTTGATTTAGAGGCATTTAGTTATGATGGCTTGGTTATGATGTCTTGTATAGGTATGACGAGTTTGTTGCATGTTGTAATTTTCTTCTCAATTGGGTTAAGAGAAAGGTTTTTGGTCGATGGAGTGTGTATTCTATTTTTGAGATGTGGATTATCTGTCTCGTTACGGGCTATGGAAATATGTCCAGGATTTTAGGGATGATTGTATATATCATGGATAGAGTCATTATGGACTATTGGAAGGCTACTGGCATATTTTGCAATTATCTGAATCGGTTTGGAGGCCTATCGGTAGGCGTACTAAGAGTGTGTATTCTACACTGATTTGATTCTCTTATTTAATACAGCATCTTCGATGGTTGTGTCATCGGGCATAATTATATTATACATGCCCTAATCTATTTCATGTATTACCTCTTACGCTATGATGAATTGTGACATGATTCTATTAGTCACACGCATGTGGTAGCCCTGTTTATGCCTTGTGGTGATATATGAGTGAGATGTCTCTTAAGATGTTGATTTAGTTATTACCTGTAGATGTGCTTGCCATTTTGTAGCGTAGTATGCTATCCGTCTACCCATGGTTATGATTATGCACTTTTCGTGCTTGTCGTTTGTATATATGTGTTGGGAGTATGAAAATGAAGGCCCAATGGTTATTAATAAGATTGCCATGGATCAGGTTGCACGCAACCACGGGTATTGTGTATGTATAGGGTGACACACTGCTACGAGTACATATGTGGATCAGGTGCCATATTGACGTGGGGATCAGGTTGCACGCCGCAATGGAGTTATGATGGGTACGATTCATTCAATGTTATTCGTATATTTTGCTTTTCCACTGTGTGGTGAGTTCATAACATTATGTTTTGTTGGTATATCTGCTACGCATGCTTAATAGTTCTCTTACGTGGGTTCCCTTCCCACTTCTGATCATATTCAGAATGTTGCTTGTGATGTGCATAGATCACATCGTATGATATTCATGATGGTGTTTGATATGGATGCAAGTTGAGCAGTTTATGCTGCGTGAAATGAGCCTAATTGGACCTAGAATCAGTTTAATTAGACTTGTATAAGGTATGTTTGGAAGAAGAATGTCATTAATCAGCTCAGAATTTGCAATGGTTCTCGTCATGCGAGAGAACTCCATGTCTTGTTGTATTGTTGGTGATTACGAGTTCCTACATATTTCTTTCTTCATTAAGTCATTGCGAATGTTTGGAATGACATTTTATTTTTTCATAAGGTACCAGAATTGGTTATGAGCAACTATTGTGGTGGGAAGATATTGCTATGGGCATATGAGTTTAGCGGTATGTCGTGTGGTTACATCTTGGAAGTATACTACGGTTTGATACAGTTGGTCGAGTTGATACATTGCATATGTAACAGGATCGAATCTTATAGGGGACTCTAAAAGTTGCATTTTGGTTCTAAAGTTTGTAAGCTAATGTTGCACGAAGAATCTTTAGCCCGTATGGTGTAATGGATTTATATGGTTTGAGGTGATGTGAGATAACCTATGGGTATGTGTATGATGATCTATGGAAAGACTCCTGGCACATTTAAGGATGGGCGAATGTTTAAGTGGGGGTGAATGTAATGACCCGACTAGTCGATTTGAGCTTTGGCATTTCCATTCGATGGTTCGAGACTTTGCGTAGCTTCACTTGATGCATTATGGCTTGCGTGTATGGTTGGGATTGATTTTTGAGATGTTCAATGGTATTGAATTTGGATAGTTGGCAATTGTTGCTTGATTTTTTAGCTTGGCGGGTAGAGGTAAATCTCTTGTCTATCTTTATAAGAGGGAGTTATCCCTATAGGTGGCTTGATTGCTACTTGAATCATGATTTAGGAGCCACTTATATGCGAGATGACATGCGTATATGAATAGATAGGTTTTGGATCATATCCAATATGTATTGACACAAATTTTTCATCTTTGAATTATGTGAAGTTGCTATCCATGCCCTAACTTATTCTATGACTATTTGATAATTAATATTCATCAATTACGAGCATACCTAGGGTTATGACTTGTTGATTTTTCAAGAGGGTTACTTGCCCATGCCGGGCTTTATTGTAAATTCTTTGTCAGATACTTGCCTTGTTTGCTCCATGATTTTTGATGGTTTCTATAGCCTAATTATGTCGTGTTAACAATATGCTTAAGTTAGAAACATTCTAAACAACTTATTGAGTCGTTGTGATAAGTTGAGTTGCATGACTTGTCATAGCCATCACTTACCTATTTGAGCTTTAATTTGTATTCTTATTATCATATCTTGTGCTCTTTTTATATTATTTCTCACATGTATGCATGAATAGAAAAGTGGTTATTGAGGAAAGTGAGGATTTTGGCATTATGGACACTTGAGCGAATATTGGTACTGATTATTTGATGGATGATGTTATGATTAGAATAGGTTGCGTGTTTTAATGATTGATTGATGATATTATTATGTCGAACGCGTTGTGCACTGCAACGGTTAATTGATGATCTTTAAATATAAAATTGTCAAAGCTTGGATCAAGATCCATCCCTATGGAGTCAAGTGATTACCCATGTTACGTTAGGCCCTTAGAGTGTAGGCACCCATGATTCTTTTGTTTCTTGTAAGACACGTGACCTGTATCAGACACATGAATTTGTGTTATGAATTGTTGATATGGATCAAGAGCATGTATTTGTAGTCTGGGACTCATGCTTTGGCTGATATACAACTAGATGTTGGATCCTGAGCATGCATATGTACATATTTTTGACTCATGATATGATTTGATATAAATGTTGTTGACATAGATCATGTCTTGGTATGAGGATCGAGGTATTGATATCTTTATTGATCTCCTTATCTGTTAAGCCTGCCTAAATTCTGTATGACTAGTGTTTCTTTGTGTTGTTGTGTTTATTTAATGATAACATGCTTATTTTTTGTATCTTACTTATGATTTACCTGAGTATTCGATGGATGGTGAGTGTCAGTGTCGATCCCTCGTCAGTACATTTTTGAGCCTAGACTTGATACTTACTGAGTATCGAGGTTTTATACTCATATTACACTTTTGTATATTTTGTACAGGTTCTATGACTGTTATTAGCAGTGCCATTGAGTTGAGTAGGATCACTATATTGGAGACTTTGTAGTGTATTGTTGTACTTGATCTGGTTCGCAACACAAGAAGTCCCCTTCTGTACTTATCTATTTTTCTGTTCGTGTATTTCCTTTCAAACATATGTATTTATTCAGTTGACTCTAGTTACTCTTACTAGATGCTCGTAATGTAGTGATACTGGGTTTCAGGCAGTTGGTTAGACATTTGTGGTTATGTTTACACCCTGTCAAGGATAATGTAATCATGGTATTGTTTGAAACTAGTCTTGTTAATTATACTGTAAAAATGGCTAATAGCTTAATAATTGGATCTTGTATTGGCATTTTGGGTCGTCACATGCCATATCAACTTCAATATCACAATAACCGCACAAAAATAACCATGGTGATATAACAATACTAATCCACTGAAATGTCAAAATATTTCATAATCATATCAATCCATACAAACATCTCCAATAACAAAGGATGTATGCATATGTTCAAGAATTAACCAATAAAATGCACAAGAACATAATAAATAAAAATCCAAATGTGTTCTTATGATATAAATTATGACTAGGACTAAATCAAGTATGGCAACAATCACAACTATAAACAATCATGTCCAAATAAGATGTAATTAGCTAAAATATAATTTCTAGCAATATTAAATGGGCTGACCTAGTCGTACAATTAAATAAGGTGTAAGTCAAGAAGAACAAACAATAAAACAAGGGATAAAAAAGCCTAAAATACCCCAAACATAGTATAGTCTTAGTGTACGTATATATGCTCGTTATTTCACGTATACGTCACCCCAAACCAGGTAGCATGTATCACAGAAGGCTGATTTGTAGAAAATTCCCTCTTACTAATGTTTGACGAGACTTACCTCCTCCCGGAACGGCTTCAAACCCTCAAATACTACATTTTCTTTAAAATTCTCCTCCAAATGACAAAAATCTAACCAAATAATACTTAACATGGTCACATTTAGTCATTGAAACAAATTCTAAATAATAAAGTTTCAATCTTTAATCAGATCCCGTAAAAGTCAACAAAATTCAATCCGAGCTGACATGGATTAAACCCGAGTCTAAGTTCAAATCCAATTGACCCATAACCTCACGAGTCCAAATATGTGATTAGTTTCTAAATTCGAATCTGAACCTAAAAATACACTCTCTTAAGTTGTAGACAAAAATCCCAAATTTTACTCTTAAATTTCATATATATGTGTAGAAATCTATGGAAAACTAAGATATATAATCAAAACCAAGTAAGAATTATTTAATCTCAATATGAGGGTAAAAATATCCTAAAACATCTCCTGCTCTCGAAGTCTAGGTCTCAAAAATGGTAAAAATTAAGCTAAATACCGCAATCTAGACGTCAAATACCCTTTCCAGCAAAATACACATTACGATCGCGACCTACAGCTCACGTAATCGCTAAGCATAGAGTTACACCATTTGAAGTCCTTCTACGGTACCGCAACAACACACATGTGATCACAAAGACCAATTGTCCATCCATTTACGCGATGGTGGACACCCCTCTCGTGATTGTGATTAAGCAACTACCAGTGCTACGCCATCACGAAGCTCCCTATGCGATAACGAAGCACAAATCCCTCAGTCCACTCTCCTTCTAGGTGATCACAACACATGTTATTGTATCGCAATTCAAACCCCTAGCATAAAAAACCAACATCTAACTCAATCCAAAATACTTCGAAACTATCCTGAAACTCACCCAGACCCCTGAGACCCCGTCCAATTATTCTAACAAGCTTGTATACCCTATACTAACTTATCAAAAATCCAAAAATACTACAAACAACATCAAAACTACTAATCAAGCACCAAAACTTTCTTAAGTTCTAAATTTCAACTTCCAACTAGAAACGCCGAATCAATCTCGGGCCACCGAGACCCACGCTGAAGATACATACAAGTCCAAAATCACCATACCAGCCTATTAGAACCTTAAAATTACAAAATCCAGGGTCATTACCCATAATGTTAACTTTGGTCAACTCTTCCAACCTTAAGCCTCAACTTAGGAATTGAGTGCTCCAAATCACTCTTGAGCCTCTCAAAAATCAAACAACACATCCCCATAGGTCTCAAATCATCAAAAAAAACTTCGGAAAGCATCAAATAGGGCAATGGGGTTCTGGAACTCAAAATGACAGGTCAGATCGTTACAGTTGGAAGTCGAGCGTAAGAAATATCTTAGTTCCACTCCAATATGCGACCGCCACAGGACCTGAATTTGGTCAAGTATAGAAAAATAGCTTAGGTTCTATCCAATACACAACCACCATGCAGTCATCTATAAGTATAAAATTTAAGATTACGAATTATTTTATGATTTTGAATATTGAGTTTTCTTCCACAAAGGTGTTATGACCTTGGGAAAACTCCCACACTATTAGGTGAGTATTATGAACATTTTAAAGTTTGTTTCCTCTAATGATACTAGTTTTAACATGAGTTTATATTAAAATCTTTAGATTTCACCATCAAAGCTTTAAAGTTTTTGCAAGAACACCCATCAATGAAGAGTTAGGGTTTTGGCTTTGAAAGATAAATCCCTTCACATAAATCTTGAGTAAATAAAGTACCAAAATAAATAAGATTTTTACACAAAATCTTTAAAAATTAAATCTTGAATCTAGAGTTATTCATGTTGAATAAGGTGTTAATAGTGATTGAATTGTAGGTGTTGTCTGGTGAATTTTGATGTAGATTAAGGACGATAGACATAATTTGGGTTGATTAGAGAACACATTGCTCAAAAGGGAAGATTGTAAGGTGAGTTAAAACGTGTTCGCACTGAAGTTCTTTCTCACAAAGTCATTCATATAACGTATTTGATTAACTGTTTATAAATGTTCATGTGAGTTTAATTAGAGTGAGTGGGCTTACTTTATCCATGTCATGCATATAAGATATCTGATTAAAGGTTTATAAATATTCATGTGAGTTTAATTGGAGTGAGTGGGCTTACATTATTCGTGTGTCACATGCGCTTGTAACGACTCGTCCAATCGTTTTGAGTTTTAACATTTTTGTTCGATGGTTTGAGACCTTGAATATTTTCATATGATATATTATGACTTGCGTATATGGTTGGTTTCAATATTCGCAATGTTTGGGATTGATTTGATAGAGTGATTCTCAATTTTGAAGACTTAAGTTAGAAGAGTTTACCAAAATTTGACTTTTTTAGTAAACAACCTCGGAATCGCGATTTGATGGTTTCAATAGGTTCGTATGATGATTTTAGACTTTGGCATACGTTCGGATTTGAATTTGGATGTTTTTAGATGGTTTTTGTTCTATTTATCGAAAGTTGAAAATTTGAAGAATTGGATAGTTCATAGGTTTAATTGGGAGTTGACTTTGGTTTAATCGGACTCCTTTGTAATTTTGAAAACTTGGATAGGTTCATTAAGTCGAATGGAATTTGTGTGCAAAATTTAGTTGTATTCAGGTATGTCTAAGTGTGATTGGGATACATTCGGCGAAGTTGAAGTGTTTGAAAGTTAAGAGAATGATTTGTTCTTTAATTCCAGGTTTTGATGTTATTTTCGGTGCTTCGAGCCTTTCGATAAGTTTGAATAATCAATTTTGACTTACTGGTATGATTGGAGGAGGTCCCTAGTATCAATATTCAAATCCCTCCATAGGGGTCGTGATGGCCCCTAGTTTCTAAAACTAGGTAAGCAGATCACTTAACATTATTTAAAACAATAAAGCATGATATAACGAGCAGATCGTTTAACATAAATGCGAAAATAGAAGTAGTACAATCTAAGGCGGCAATACTCAACATAACTCCCAAAAAATAGGTAGTAAATAGTCTCGAAGTCTAGCTGAATACATAGAAATATCTCAAATACACATGTTCAGATCATAAAATGATAGTATTAAGGAAAGAACTTCAAAGGACTACGATGGTCAATGCAACTACCTCGAATCCTCACTATCCGTGAATCCCTCACTTCCTAGATCTGCTACCTTCAACACCTGGATCTACACAAAAAGGTGCAAATATATAGTATGAGTGCACCACGGTCGGTACCTGGTAAGTAACTAGACTAACCTTGGTAAGTAATGACGAGGTTCAAGTCATATGATACTCACTAATCAACAATAACATGTGCAATAAATCAAAAGGATGGAAACAAAAAAAATAACAAAATACAATAACATATATCATCGGAACAAGTGATAGCAGTTAAAAACAATGAAACTACTCAGGTTCAACAAGTCGTTAATATAGAAATTCACACCAATGATACCTCACACCCACGACAAAGACCTCGTGCCGCAGTACCAATCACACTCGCACGCCACAGGCCCCGTGCCAATAATACTAACACTCGCATGGATCATCATAATGGCGCTCTCTAATTCGATCATATAAGAAAGACCGAGAAACCACACAAGCCAATATCTGACTGGGCTCTGAAATATCCAACCTCACGAACCAATTGGCCAAGGCCTGAACATCAACTGCAAGAGGTCTCTCCCCAACTGGAATATATGCCAAACTTCCCATACTCACTACCTTTCGGCTCAAGGCATCGGCCACCACATTGGCCTTTCCCGGATGGTACAATATAGTGATATCATAAACCTTAAGCAACTCCAACCATTTCGACTACCTCAAATTAAGATCCTTTTATTTGAACAAGTGCTGGAGGATACGATGATCTGTAAACACCTCACAAGACACACCATACAGGTAATGCCTCCAAATCTTCAATCCGTGAACTATGGCAGCCAACTCCAAATCATGAACGGGGTAGTTCTTCTCATGCAGCTTCAACTGACGAGAAACATAAGCAATAACTATATCCTCCTGCATCAACACACAACCAATCCCAACTCTTTAAGCATAACAATACACGGTATATGAACCTAAAGCTAATGGCAAAACCAACTCTGGAGATGTGGTCAAGGCTGTCTTGAGCTTCTGAAAGCTCTCCTCACACTCGTCCAACCATGCAAATGAAGCACCCTTCTGAGTCAACTTGGTCTAGATCAAACCTAGAAAGCTGTGAATCTCTATGGCTGATGATGGTCTAGGCCAACTCTAAACCGCCTCTATCTTCTTGAGGATCAATCTGAATACCCTTGCTGGACACCATGTACCCCAAGAAAGCCACTGAACTGAGCCAAAACTCACAATTGGAGAATTTTGCATAAAGCTTCTCCTCCCTCAATATCTGCAACACTACTCTCAAATGCTCCACGTGATCCTCCCGACTACGTGAATACACCAGAATATCATCAATGAAGAATATGACAAACGAGTCAAAATAAGGCCGGAACACGCTGTTCATAAAATGCATGAATGTCGTTGGGGCATTGGTCAGCCCAAAAGACATCACCAACAACTCATAATGACCATATCGAGTCCTGAAAGCCATCTTAAGAATATCTGAGTCCCTGATCTTCAACTGGTAATAACCTGAACGGAGATCAATCTTAGAGAACACTCTCGCTCTCTGAAGCTGGTCAAAGAAATCATAAATACGAGGCAAAGGATACTTGTTCTTAATTTATACCTTGTTCAATTGCCTATAATCAATGCACATTCTCATTGTTCCATCCTTCTTCTTCGCAAATAGAACCAGCGCACCTCAAGGTGACACACTAGGCCGAATGAACCCTTTATCAAGGAGTTCCTGAAGCTGCTCTTTTAATTCCTTCAACTTCATTGGTGCCATACTATACGGCAGAATAGAAATGGGCTGAGTGCCCAGCACCAGGTCAATACCAAAATCAATATCCCTATTCGGACCCGGCAGATCTACAGGAAACACATCAGGAAAATCCCTCACAACTGTAACAGAATCAATACTAGGAGTCTCAACACTGACATCCTTCATGAAGGCTAGATACGAAAGACAACCCTTCCCAACCATACGCTGGGCTTTCAAGAATGAGATCACTCTATTGGGAACATAATCAATCACGCCTCGCCACTCAATCCGTGGCACGCCCGGTATAGCCAATGTGACTGTCTTAGCATGGCAGTCCAGAATAGTACGACACGGAGATAGCCAATACATGCCTAAAATAACATCGAAATCCACCATACACAATAATAAAAGATCCACACGAGTCTCCAAACCCCCAATAGTTACCACACACAATCAGTAAACACGATCTACAACAATAGTATCGCCCACAGGGGTAGATACATGAATAGGTGAAGAAAGAAACTCACCGGGTGTACCCAAATAACGGGCAAAGTATGATGACACATAAGAAAAGGTGGAATCTAGATCAAATAATACAGAGGCATCTCTGTGGCAGACTGAAACAATACCTGTAATGACAGTATCTGAAGCCATAACATCAGGTCTGCCTGGAAGTGCATAGAAACGGGCCTGACCGCCACCTGATCGGCCTCCCCCTCTATGGTGACCCCTAGATGACTAACCTCTACCCCTAGCTGGGTGGGTGGGTGGTAGTAAAGTAACTGGCGCTGAAGTCGATGACTGACCCCTCTGCTGAGATGAACTCGCAAGACGACAAGGGCACTGCCTCTACATATGACCTATCTCAGCACACTCAAAACAACTCCCAGGTACTGGAGAAGGGGATTGAAGGGAACCCCTCACACTGGAGTGACTAGCAGATGAACTCGGCATAGAAGAACCCTGAACTGATGGAGCACAGGTCGAACTCTGAGCTGGAAGGGCACTAAGTGATGACTGGACCTGATGAGAACTGTGAAAACAATGACCCGGCGATGCCCCATGATAACCTGGGTGAGCTGGCTGAGTAGACCTGAATTAACGGCCTATGCCATGCTAAAAATAACCCCTCGAAGGAGCACCATATAGCTACCAGATCCTTGAGGCCTCTTAGCCTCCCTCTCCTCTCTCTCCTGGCGACGATAAGACTCAATCTCATAGGCGATATCCACAACCTCCTCGAAAGTAGCACCAATCACCCTCTCCCTAGTCATAAGAATACGGAGCTGGTAAGTAATACCATCAACAAACCTCTGGATCCTCTCTCGTCTGTCGGAACCAATCAGATGGCATGACGAGCCAACTCAGAGAACATCAACTCATACTGCGACACGGTGATCTTCCCCTTGACACAACTACTCAAACTACCTACGTAGCTCCTCTTTGCGAGACTACAGCACATACTTCTCTAGAAAGAGAACGGAGAATTGCTGCCAGAAGGGGTGCTGCACCAACAGGCCTACGCCTCTCAATATCCTCCCACCAAGTAAAGGCAGCTCCAGAAAACTGATAAGTGTTAAAAGCAACCCTGCTAGTCTCAAGAATACCTATAGTATGAAGCATTCTCTGAAACTTATCCAAAAATCCTTGGGCATCCTCGCCTTATGCGCCACTGAAGGTCGGAGGCTGCAATCTACTGCATCTCTCCAACCTACACTGCTCATCCTCCGACATGATAGGAACCACATAGTTCTAAGTAGCTGTAATCGGCTGGGATGGATGCGCCCCCGGCGTTTGAAGTCCCTGTACGACCTGCTCAGGTGTGCGAGCGGTAGGAGTGTGATTGTCTCTTCCGACATGAGAAGTAACTGCGGCTGTAATGGCTGAAACCGCCTGAGCCAGGCCAGTGCAAACTGATACGATCTGAGCCAAGGCCTTCTGAAGACCCGGAATTACAATGGGCACAGTTGGTGCCTGAGCTAGTGCTGCTGGATTGTCCATAACTGGGACATGATCCTGAACTGGGTCAACTGGTAGATCTACAGGTGCTGCACTAGCTACTCTACCTCTACCACGACCATGACTACGTCCTCGGCGTCTGGTGGCCATATCTGTGGCATTGGTGGTCGTCCACCCTGACCGATAGCGCATGTCCTCACCATTTGTGAGAGAATAGAATAACAGAAGTTTAGTACTCGGATCAACAAATTCACACGACAAGAATTTCAAGAATATGAAGTTTTTTCTAAAGGTTTTGCAGCCTCTCGAGGATAAATACAGACGTCTCTGTACCGATCTTCAAGACTCTACTAAACTTGCTCATGACTCGTGTGACCTATGTAACCTAGGCTCTGATACCAACTTGTCACGACCCTAAACCCTAAACCCGGTCGTGATGGCGCCTCTCGTGAAGACAAGGACATCCGACACTTCCCATTTTGCAATTATAATCAGGTAAGCATTTAGAAACAGTCGAAACAGGATAAAATAATCTAAAGTAGCAAATAATATCATAACTACACGGACGAACAACCCAATAAAGCCCGAAACCGGGGTGTCACTAGTCACGAGCATCTAACAGCACTAAATACTCAAATGTAACTACAGAGTATACCACTGAACTAAGGACATAAGGAAAAGAGATAGGGAGGAGCTCCGAGCTGTGAACGCCAAAAGCTACCTAAACACTCCTTGAGATTCGCCTGAAGCTGGAATGAATCAACACTCTGGAGCGGGACCAAATACGCCTGAATCTGCACACAGGGTACAGGGAGTAAAGTGAGTACTCCAACTCAGTGAGTAACAAATGTAAATAACGACTGAAAGTAAGAAAACACGTAAGGCACAAGGCATTTTCTAATGAAGCAGTAAAATCATTTAAAAGCAATAAACCAGTGAAAGTTAAGTAAAATACTTTTTCAACAAGTAAACAGGTAATTGACGAGCAGTTAAGGTAAAGTAAACAAATAGAAGTTTGCCCCTCCGGCACAGTATCAAAAAATCGGCCCCTCGAGCAACATCTCAGAACAGTACTAGCCCCTCGGGTTCAATCTCACATCACAATGGATACCCGCGCTCACTCGAGGTGTGTAGACTCATGGAGGGGCCCCTTACGGCCCAAGCGCAATAACAAGCCATTTCGTGGCATCAAAATAGGCCCTTGGCCTCATATCAATCAAGCCACCTCGTGGCATACATATCTCAGGCCCTCGGCCTCAAATCAGTATCAATGTTTCCTCACAATATAGGCCCTCGACCTTATTCAGTCAAAATCCTCATGAGCCCTTCGGGAAATAGTAAAAACAGTGCTTCTCAGCTCAAACATCATTTAAAATATCATTTAAGTAATAAAACTGAGTAAACATGGATGAGTATGAAAACAGTGGGAAAATAGCATGACTGAGTTCAAATATAAAGTCAAACAGTGAGGAAATATCAGTAAAAAGCCCTGATGGGTTCGAACAGTTTGCATGAAGCCCAAATATGGCATTCAGCCCAAATAATAATGATAGCAAATAGCTTTCAATCAAATATGAGGTAAAATCATTAATTGGGACGGACCAAGTCACAATCCCCAATAGTGCACGACCCCACGTTCGTCATCAAGCATGTGTCTCACCTCAATATAGTACTACGATGTGCAAATCCGGGGCTTCAAACCCTTAGAACATCATTTACAATCATTACTCACCTCGAACCGGCAAATTCCAAGCTCGCGATCCCTTTGCCCCTCGAATCGGTCTCCGCTCGCATCGAATCTATCCAAAATCAAAAATAGGACGTCAAAATAGGCTAAGGGAACGAAGCCCAAGCAAAAATAATCAATATATGACACAAATCCCTAAATTACCAAAACACGACCTCCGTTCCCACGTCTCGAAATTCAAAAATTTTTACATCAATAGGTTCCTTATCTCTCCACGAGTTCATACATATCAAAGGTTCTCAAATCCGGCCCAAAATGGTCCTTCAAATCCACAATTAAAGGCCTAAGTTTCCAAGCTCTAGTTTTCCCCAATTTTAACCTTTGATTTCCATAATTTCAAGCTCTAATCCATGAAAAAATAGCATAGGGACAAGATTTAGGTCCAAATTCCTTACCTCAATGAAGTTCTCTTGAAATCCCCCTAAAATCGCCCAAAAAGCTCCCAAGACGAAATCAAAAATGGTGAAATAACTCAATCTTGCAAAATGAAATAACTTATATGTTCTGCCCAGGCCTTTCCGCATCAGCGGTCCTTCAACCGCATTTGCGGTTATTCCTCTTCTTCTACGGAAATCACTAACCAACCCAAAATCACATCTGCGATAAGCCTTCCACATCTGCGACTCCGCAGATGCGGCCATCTTAACCGCTTCTGTGGTTCCTGGCATTCTTGCAAAAATCTACTTCTGCTGCTCCTCTCTCACATATGTGGTGCCGCACCTGCGGCCCCTAAACCACAAGTGCAAAAATACTAGAAGCAGCAATTCAGCAGCTGCAACATATTCCAAACTTCTCCGTTAACCATCCGAAATCACCCCGAGGCCCCTAGGACCTCAACCAAAAGCACAAACATATCCCAATACCTTATTCAATCTTGTTTCAATCATCAAAACACCTCAAATAACATCAAATAACATCAAATCACCCAAAACACATCGGATTCAAGCTAAACTTTCTAAAATCGTCCAAATTTCGCTTTTGATCAAAAACCAAATCAAACCACGTACGAATGACCTAAAATTTTGCATACACCTCCCAAATCACACAATAGAACTACTTCAACCCTCGAAATTCCATTCCGACCCCTATATCAAAATCTTGCCTACCAACCGAAAATCGCCAAAATATCAACGTCGCCAATTCAAGCCTTAATCTAATACGAACCTCCAAAATTCTTTCCGATCACGCTCCTAAGTCACAAATTACCTCCCGAAGCTAACCGAACCATCAGACTCACATCCAAACCCTCTAAAACATAAGTCAACATCTGGTTGACTTTTTCAACTTAAGCTTTCTTAAAAGAGACTAAGTGTCTCAAACCTCACCAAAATCATTCCGGATTCGATCCGACCAACCCGATACCACAAAACACGGATAAACAAAGCATAAGGAAGCATAAATGGGGAAAACGGAGCGGTAACTCATGAGACGACTGGCCGGGTCATCACAGATATATTGTACTGGTTATTTTACTAGTGAGTATCACATAACTTGAATATCGTTACTACTTCACCGAGCTTAGTCTTGATACTCACTAGGTACTGATTGTGGTATACTCACACAGCACTTCTGCACATTTTAGTGCAGATTCGGGTGTTTAAGGAAGCATCCCTAGGGAGTGAGTGCTTACACTAGTTGCGAGGATTCAAGGTAAAACTGCATGGTCGTCGCCTTCCCTTGGAGACCATTCTTTACATCGACACTTTTAATTTTGATATCTGAATAGTATTGTATTTTGAGACATCCTTATGTATTTAGTTAGAGCTCATACCCAATAATACCTAGTTCTATGAAGATGTACTAGGTATTGCCATTTTTTGCTTGTGTTATTAATATTTCTACTTTTATATTGAGTTATGTATTGTTATATAATGTTTTGTTGATTTAATGTTGTTAAGTGACTAGCTTACCTAGTCTTAGAGACTAGGTTCCATCATGACTCTTATGGTGGGATCTACGTCATAACAAGTTAATATCAGAGCTCTAAGTTCATAGGTTCTACGGTTATGATATGTTTAGCAGAGCCTTGCGAATCGGTACAAAGATGTATGTACTTATCTTCGAGAGGCTACCGGGCTATTAAGATACTTCACATTCTTTTATCATTTATCGTGTGGATTTGTTAATTCCAAAGTTTGAATCTTAACTCTTTTATTCTCTCAGAGATGGTGAGGACATGTTTTTCTTGATCAACTGAGCATGCAACAACACCCCCCTATTAGAGCCGCGAGAGGCCGGGGCCAAGGTAGAGGCAGAGGAGGGGCACGTGTCGTAGCTAGAGAACCTACTAGAGAAACAACAGTGGAACCACCAATATATCCTGTTGGGGAGTAGGAGCCTGATCATCTTGAGGAGGTAGGACCCGCTGGGGCACCTGAGGGGCCTATTGCTACATCGGGGCTCCAGGAAACATTGGCACTTCATGAGTATGTTTGGGAGTTCGGACCAGGCAGGGTTGATTCTAGTTGCACCAGCTACTTCACGTGCTGGGGGATGAAATCAAACACCCGTTGCCCGTACAGCAGATCCTGACACATTCTTATCATACATCGGATGTTGTGCCAGTGTAGCCAATAGTTGCACTTCAGCCCCAGGTAGAACTAGTTCTGTCGGCGGAGGGGCAGAAGAGAATGGAAAAGTTTCAAAATCTTCATCCTCCCCAGTTTAGTAGATGGGCTTCTGAGCATGGATAAGGCTTCTAGGATAAGTATCATCGCATTCGGCATACCATGGATTTGGTGACAGACTTATGAGGTCGGTGGGCAAGTTGGTGCAACACCACATACATGGTCCTAGTTCTCTGATCTTTTCTTAAGGGAGTTTATTCCACACACCCATAGAGACGAGTTACGTTGTACGTTTGAGCATGTGCGCCAGCAGATTATTACCATGTCTAAATGTGCTATGATCATTATAGAGTTATCTCGTCATGCACCTTATTTGGTTTCCACAGATAGAGAGATAGTCCACATATTTATTGTAGGACTCGCCTGCAGCCTCAGATTTGAGATGTCATGAGAGATGGAGCTCAGACTGCATTTCATCAGGTTATAGATATTGCTAGGAGGTTAGAGCGTATATGTGGGCAGGAAAGGGAGGATACGGAGGCCAATAAGCCTCGTGGTCCTAGAGGATTTAGTGGTTTCTACTCTACGGCCAAGACCCCTCCTGGCATCGGCTTTGTTAGTCGACAAGTTCAATCCTCACTTCTGGTTTCACGTAGTGCTCCAGCTAGCCATGGATCTTAGAGCACTCGTACTGGACCACCATCTCTCAGTGCACCTTCAACACAGGTTCCTACAACGGTCATTCCAGCCGTTTGGGTTAGACTCAGTACCAGCAGCCACGCCCCCAGAGAGGTTATTTTGAGTGTGGGGATACTAGGTACATTGTGAGATATTGTACTAGACATCAGATAGGTGGACCTCAGCAGGGTACTCAGGCTATGGTTCCCGCTCTAGTTGATACTCCACCTGCACAGCCAGCTAGAGGTGGAGGACATGAATGTAAAGGTAGTCCTAGAGGGAGAAGTTAGTGTCGTTGTTATTCTTTCCCTTGTAGGACTGAGGCAGTTGCATCAGATACAGTCATTCCATGAATCATTCTGGTCTATCATAGAGATGCATAAGTTTTATTTGATCCGGACACTACTTATTCCTATCTGTCAACCTAGTTTTCTTCATATTTAGATTTGTCTCATGTCTATCTGGATACTCATGTTCATATGTCTATATTCATTGGGGATTCTATTGTTATGGACCATGTATATCGTTCTTGTTTGGTCACTATTGGGGCCTATGAGACTAGGTTGATCTTATGTTGCTCAATATGGTGGATTTTGATGTGATTTTTGTATTGACTGGTTTTCTCCATACCATGCTATTCTTGATTGTCACGCTAAAGACCGTGTCATTGGCTTTGGTAGGGTTGCCAAACTTGTAATAGAGAGGTTCTATGGGGGCATATTCATAGTAGGGTGGTTTCCTTTTTAAAGGCTCCAAGGATGGCTGGGAAGGGGGTTTTGGCGTACTTGCCTTTGTAAAGGATGTGAGTGTTGATATTCCCACGGTTGATTCAGTCCCCCTAGTAAGGGATTTTCCAGATATTTTTCGTACAGACCCACGGGGCATTGCCACCCGATAGGGATATTGCTTATTGTATTGACATGGCAATAAGCACTCAGCTCATATCTATTCCCACCATATCGCATGGCTCCAGCATAGTTGAAGGAACAGCTATAGGAGTTACAAGATAAATGTTTTATGTGTGGTGAAATTGGGGAGGCCGATTTCTCCTTGACAAAATGCTTTGGAGGGTGATCCCGGAGGCCCGAGATCTCTAGCCGTTCACTTCCCTCAGGATCTGTCGATGCCCAGCCAAGAATAATGCCGACCGAAGTCCCGACGAATGTAGGAATCTCCCGAGGAATGCATCCGGGGTCGATCAGGTCTATTTGAGCAGCTCAACATTGGCCCACTTATACGTCATAAAGCTAGCTGCTTGTCCCATCCTATTTCCTTTATCACGCAATGTATCTTGTATTATGATTGGGCTCCCCCCTCCTATAAAAGGGGAGTCACTAATACCCTGTAAAGCAGAGCTCCAACTATTTCTCCACAAGATCAATAATATCTCTCTCTCTCTCTCTTCTCTCTAACTCGCTTGCTCTCACTGACTCGAGGCCACTTTAGCATTTATCGCTTTCTTACTTGTTCTTTATTTATCGCTTGGCCTTGGCCATATAGAGCTTTGTTTGATCATAACCTAACTGTTATCCCATTCCCAACTATCCCCGATAGCTCGAGCTCGATCCGGATATCGACCCCGAGGTCCCCCATCGACCAGTCCTATACCCGGGTAGCTGGGCTCTCAGTTTGATTACTACCTCGTTTTAGCTTGTATTTCCTCATTAAACTTCATATTCCTAGCATCATCTGCTCTAACAACTACCATAAAAATAGATTACGTATGTTTAGAATCTCATTTACAAATTTAATTAATGTTACCATTTTCACGGTAAACAGTTTGGCGCCCACCGTAGGGCTAAAAAGAATAGTGATTATTTTCTTGATGGTTTCATTGCACACTTTTTTTTGTCCAAGATCTCTTGATTTCAGGTCAAAATGTCTGGCCCGGTAAACAGAATCGAGAACGACAACCTCAAAAACTGCAGGGAAAATGGCGTGGTTGTCCGGACCGCTGGAGCGCCACTACAGAATCCCAATAACGCGCCCAGACCGATTCTAGCGGACGTGGATTCACAGGACACACAACTGGTCAACGAAACTTCCCACACCGACAGAAGCATATAGCATAGCAACAAACAGGAAGCCCAAAAAACACCAGCCCGGGAAGAACAGGAAGTTAGTCTTCATGTTATTTTTGAAATGTTACAGGCACAACAGTTGGCCATTGCTCAGTTGCAAAGCCATCCGAAGACTCCCAGCACAGCAGCGCCGGAAACAGCTCCCCTCGCCGAGCAAGTGCTCAAAAGATCATGCAATAACGGGTCCATAGCAGACCCTGCCATAGTAAAGATGCTCGAGGACCTCACCAAAAGGATTGAATTGGGAGAGAAAATGATTTCACCCAATGATAAAAAGGTCGAGACTAGGGTTGATAAGATCCCGAGTGCGCCCCCGATCCTCAAGGGCTTAGATTCGAATAAGTTCATAAAGAGGTCGTTCCCCAAGGAAGCATCCCCTAAGCCCATTCCAAAGAAGTTCAGAATGCCGGAACTCCCAAAGTATAACGGTACTACCGACCCTAATAAACACATTACTGCCTACACCTACGCAGTGAAAGGCAACGATATAAAGAATGATGAGATCGAGTCTGTATTGCTGAAAAAATTTGGAGAAACACTTTCAAAGGGGACCATGATGTGGTACCACAACTTGGCTCCAGACTCCACAGATTCATTCGCCATGCTAGCAGGCTCCTTCGTAAAGGCACATGCCGGAGCCATCAAGGTAGCAATGAGGAAGTCTAACATTTTCAAAATCAAGTAGATAGAGACAAGATGCTACGGGAATTCATGTCCTGTTTTCAGATGGAACAGATGGAGCTACCGCCAGTCTCCGATGACTGGGCAGTACAGGCCTTCACCCAAGGCCTGAACGAACAAAGCTCGGTGGCTTCAAAATAGCTGAAGCAGAACCTGATCGAGTATCCGGCCGTGACTAGGTTGGAAGTCCACAACTGGTATCAATCAAATATTAGAGCTGAAGATGACTAGTTAGGAGCCCCTTCGGGCTCAGTATACCCAAATAGACTCTTGGCAAAGGAATCAAAACCAAACAAAGAAAGGTACCAGCCTTACCTCAAAGATAGGAGGAACGCCCCAAAGCGCAACCTACCTCGCAATGATCGGAAGGTGGGCCGAGGACAGGACCCTCGAGGGCTCATCAATAGAACGAGGTTCTATCGAAACATAGTGCCAACGAATGCGCCCCACATATCAGAATACAATTTCAGCGTCGACGTGTCGGACATAATGTTCGCTATCAGTAAGATCAGAGACACCAAGTGGCCCTAACCGATACAGTCGGATCCTTCGCAAAGGAATTACAACTTAGTATGCGAGTTCCACAACACGCACGACCACAGGACCGAGGATTTCCATCAACTATGAGAGGAGGTGGCTAAACTGCTTAACAAAGGACACCTCCTAGAATTCCTTAGCGATCGGGCCAAAAACCAGCTCCGAGAAAGGGAGGCAACCAAGAAAAATGCGGCAAACGAGCCGCAACATGTCATACAAATGATCATGGGGGTCGCCGATTCCCCGCAGGAACCCGTGACAAGAAGAATAAAAATATCCATCACCAGAGAAAAATAGACTCGGGGATATATCCCCAAAGACTCCCTCACATTCAGTGAAGAGGACACCGAGGCACTGTCTCAGCCCCACAATGATGCCCTGGTAATTTCCTTCCTTGTAAATTCTTTTTAGATAAAACGTGTACTCTTGGATCCATGTAGCTTGGCCAATATTGTCAGATCAAGGGTGATAGAACATATAGGAATGCTCGACCAGATCGTGCCCACCACTCGGGTCCTCAATAGATTCAACATGGCGAGCGAAAAGACGAAAGGATAAATCGTCCTTCCGGTTACCGTGGCCGGCACGACCCAAGACACCAAATTCCATGTCATCGAGGGAGATATGAGGTATAACGCCTTATTTGGGTGGCCGTGGATAAACTGCATGAGAGCAGTACCATCCACCCTCCACCAGATGATAAAATCCCCAACAAAAGACGAGATCAAAACCGTTTACGTGGAACAACATGTGGCAAGGGAAATGTTCACAATACACGACAAGGTACCAACGCTCATACCTCTGCCCCCGAATAAACCAAAAAGAAAATCGGGCCTTACCCTCGGTCGAGCTTAACAAAACGAAGTAGAAATCCACGCCGCATCTCTGCCCCAGGCAATTATAACGAACCAATCTTGAGACATCGCCATCATATCTAACTTCAAGGTACGACCATCTCCCTTGTTATTTTCAAATTTGCAACTAACCCCTATCGAGGCACCCGACCAGAGCTGTCAAAATGCTAGCGCTGTCAGAGGACCTCAAGTCTCTAAAAATGCACCCGTTGAACTCTTTTCCTTTGACCGAGTTTTTGTCCCAAAAGAAGGATTTTTACCGGCAAGGTTTTTAACGAGGCAACGTCTGCGAGCTGCCTAAAGGGGAACTCTGCAAAATGCTTAAGACTTCCCTTGCGGCCGACTTTTGAATAGCGAGGGGCATTCCCCCGGAAAGCTACCCGCTCAAAGGAGTTTTGGAAATGCCAAATAAGGTTCCTATGGGAAAACAATGTATCGGACCGAACGGTCGAACGAGCCATGACCATATACTAAGGCCCCCGTCAGCGAATACATGTATTATTGTATCGAGCAATCAAAGAATACCTTTTGTCAAATGAAAAAAAGAAGACTCCTCCTCAGAGTAAGGTAACAAATTCTTTCACTAGAAACGTCCCGAAAACTCGGGAACGGACGCAAGCAGTTCGAATGCTCGGACGGACTCCGGGTCGAAGCTCTGAAGCCACAAAAACTTCAGGCGAGGCAACATGAAAATCGTCAAGCGATAAAATTTGATCTATTTTAGATCGATTCAACACAACAATATATATCTACGTAAATGAATCGAAGGGTATCTGCCACCAAAAGCACCTCGTACTCCAACAAAAGAAAGTTCAGCATACTCACAGCGGGGATCCCTCCATCGAATGCGTCCCGAAGTACTCGGAGACTTGGCGTCAACAATTTGGCACCTGCACGACCCAGGTCGGAACTTCGGGCTCATAAAGCCCCAGCAAGGTAACTTCGAGCTTACAAATGATGGCCTTCGAGCCTAAGCAAACTCAATGACTCGGAGACTGTCGCCAAACGCCTTACACTAGGAAACCCGAGGCCATAACACCCCGAGCGGGCAGACCCAGTATAACCATATCTATTCTACAAAGCAGCACAAACTGTAAGACCTCAACAGGCATGACAAAATTGTAAGACCTCAACAGGCATGTCAAACTGTAAGACCTCAACAGCCATGAAAATTTTTGTAAGACCTTACTACAGGCATAAAACTCAAAATCCCGAAGTTTAGGCTATACGTCGCATTTGTAAGAATCCCGAAAGGGCATACCCTTGGTGTAGTTGCCTAAACTATCACTCGAGATAAAAATGGCTCCATCCAAACACATATTACTACGGTCAAAATGGTTGATCCAGCCAAATTAACACGACTCAGGGACGCCCGACCGTCACTAAACAAAATCGCAAGCCATTACTTTGAATACAGTTCGGAAAGAACCGGTTAAAACAGGCTTCCCTCAACAGGAAAACAATCTTCGACCATGTCAGCTCCAAATCACAAGGCTTCGACCTACTCAGCCTACGAGCTTAAAACCTTCGGAGGTGCTCGAACATCGCCGCTAACGACATGAAATTGAGGTTCTTCTCAAACCGACGACGGGTTAGGCAAAATTATCAAAAAGACCTTAACGGGAGGAATACAAAGCCTACAAAATGCCTACAGGCAAAAGCGTAAGAGCCATTGTCGCCACCCAAAAAAGCCTCCGGGCCGCACACTAAAAGGTCTTAACGACCAAATAGCGTAAGAGCCATTGTCGCCAGCTTGAAAATTGACAACTTGAGTATTAAAATGAGCTCGAGTCAAAACCCAATTTGGAGATCGGATCTAAAATAGTTAACTATACAAGCCTCCAAACCGCATATTAAAAGGTCTCAACAACCAAACAGGGTAAGAGCCACTATCGCCAGCTTGAAAATCGAAAAAGCTTGAGGGTCATTGAAGCTCAAGTCGCAACGCGACTCGGAGACTGTACCCAAAATAGTTGAAACAACAATCGACCAAGGGCGAGAAATAAAAACCATCATTATCCGCCTATGCAGGCACGAAAAAACTTGAGGGTCAATTGAAGCTCGAATCACAACGCGACTCGGAGACTGAACTCAAAATAGTGGAAACAACAAACGCCCGAGGGCGATAAATAAAAACGATTAAGATTCGCTTATGCAGGCACAGAACATTGGAGGTTTGGTAAGCTCGAGTCAAGGCCAGGCTCAATGATTGAGCATAAACAACTGGGCAAAGCACAGAGGCCCCAACTCCTACTTACAATAAAAGTCGCACTTAAAAGCCTCCGGGCCAGCCTATTTAGCTCCGGACCCACGAGATTCCCGCCAAACACTGAAACCAGCCTGCCTGGTCAAAGGCAATACGGGAAGAGAAACAAAATAGATAAAGCTTAGAGTTATCTCTTGTTTTATATATGCACGAAAGGCGCGCTCTCTATCTACAAACATGCTCTACAAATAGCAAATATAAGGTGGCAAAATCTATGTTCCACCCCAAAAGGTTACGACCTACAGACCCCAGCCTTGCTCTCTGTGGCATCGGCAAGAAGCAACCAAGCATCACGCTCGACCACCTTTGCTCAAGCAAACCCTTCCAGGAGGACAGAACCTTTGGCGTGGGTCTTTTCAAGCGCCTCTCCCGAGATCTACGATGAACGTATCCCTCGTTCCTTTTCTCACGATCGAGGGCCCACTCCAACTCAGATCGGACATTAGTGACATCCTTTAAATTGGTCGCCACTCCCTCATCTTCCTCGGTCTGACTTAGTACTACATCAGTCCGGGCACCGGTTATTTTCAACCCGAACTTTTGAGGAATCAGACTATAGCTTCGTGAATATGTATACTGAAATCGAAGCTCGAGCCTGCATTTGAACCTTCAGTTCACCATAAGCATTCTTGGCTCGGTCGGCTTTTCCCCTAAGGTACTCCTAAGCCTTCGCCTTTTTTCTGCAACTAAAAAATAAGCAAAGCCTAAAAGGTTGAAAAGGTGAAATGCTTACCACAAGAAGGATCCTGCCTCATCAAAAGGCTTCTGTAATGCGAGCTCTGATACGCTCCTAACCGCCAGTGCACTGACTCAGCCCCTTCTTCTCCTCGCCAAGAAGACTAAGGGACTTACCCTCATACAGGGCCCCCCGAAGTCTAGCCCCTTGGCGGAGCAGCTTAAGCTTGAGCCTATCGAAGTCTTACAGAGCGAAAACCTGATAAGAAAGAGAAGATTCGAGTTGCGGAAGAATCATATTGAAACGCACCGCGAAATGAAGCCGGTGGACCTCCACAAAATCCGAGCACACTCCTGTTGGCCCAACCTTTTTTGGTCCAGAAGAACCAACCCCGGCCGGGGCGTAATCACTCAAAAGAACCACCGCTCCGGAACTAAGGACTCCAGGAATAGCAGGCTCGAATGATGCTCTCCTCAAAAGCATAGGCCCGCTTTGGCCCGTTAAAAGATCCATCGCATTATGAGCGCATATCTCATGTATCGCGGTCATCCCTTAGCTCAGAAGACTACAACTCCTCCCCCTCTCTGGAGTGGGCACAGTCTCGCCCCTGACGGACCATCTGATACCAATAACGCCTGTACAAATGCGACGAAAGAAGAAGGGCACGGCTACTAAATTCGCTATCACTGTAAGCAGAGCTGGCACAGCACTGGGCGCGCCGCCTAAAGAGTATCGTTCCATTTTTCAAACAAATAATGCGGGTTCCAAAGATATTGTATCAGTGGTAAACACCCGAGCGGAGCGACTTGTCCGTGCTGGGTCTCTACTGTCCCCCAAATAACAGTTGTTAAGGGCATGATCCACCGGTGCCATGGAGCCAGCATACTCTGATGACCCCCAGGGAGGCGAAAGCGGCCTCACGTTACGTATGGGAAGAGCTGCAACAATTCAAAGCCGACCAAAGACACTAACCATCAGCACCACCTCCAGTCTCGAGGTAATACTCAATCTTGAAGACCTCTGTCATAGTAAGACGATGCTCCAAAGGGCCAAAAATGCCTTTACCAACACAAGGTTGGAACACATCTTCAAAGGCCTCCGCCAAGGGAAACCAGCTTGTGAAGAAATAGGCGTTTTTAACAAACACCCCTACGAAACGGGCTTCGGGTGCTGTCCAAGATGGTCCGAGCACGGGCAGGCCTCCGTTCAGAGACCACCTTCAGGAAGTCACCGGCGTCCCTGGTCTGCGGGTCCTCGAGCTAGTTTCTTGTAGAGGGTTATTATGAGGCCCAAAAACATTATCCACGCCTCCATGTAAGGATGGGGTCCCAGCGGCCTGAGGTTATTGGCCTTATTCGGGTTCAGTTCGAGAAATCGCGAAGGACCCCACGTGAAGCCGTTTTTATCAACCGAAGGCCGGGAAGAATACTTGCATCTGAGGTCAGTATCACAAACGACAAAACAAGACCATGTATTCAGAGCTGCCAAAAACATAAAGAAACACAGCAAGTATCGAAGGAAGGAATCGAGGAAATATCTTTGTATTTATAAAAATGTTTGCTTACAACAACCCTCGAGGGGTCCTTACATATGATTACGAAAGCCTGCAGGGGGATATTCACGTAAAAATAGAGAAGTTCAAAGGATATGCATACAACAAGAGCCTAAGAATCTAGCATAGTCCCTAAATGCGGCATCTCTGTCATCATTCCCTCAGGCGTATGACCTCAAAGACAATATCTTCCAAGTCCAATCCCCTTGGGGACCCCATCCTAATCCTCCCGGAATGGCATCTTCAAAAGAAAGGATATATAAGAGGAAGGTGGGGGAGAAGAGCAAAATGACGAGGGAGAGGCCGGAAGAAGACAAGAAGTGGCTGGGTAAAAATTTGGCTAGTACAAACTCCGCCAATACTACCATTTTAAAGCCACTTCATGAGATGTTTCCTCAGCCCGGGAGGCAATAGCCAGTAGAGTCTGTCGCCATACCCCCCAAGAATCCAAAAGGGGTGTAACGTGCTGAACCGAGGGAAGAGGATGAGCAGTGGTGTATAATTCGAGCCCCCTCTTGAGCAGCGGTGCATAATACAAAGTTTCTCCCAGGGTCGGAGGAAATCGGCCCTCTGCCTCATCACCCCGAGCCAACGGCGACTGCAACAACAGCAATAACAATAACAACAATAATAGCATCACAGCGGCATAACTTCGTCCAACAAAAAAGGGATCGATAGTTCGGCCAAGGCACACATACGTAAGATCTTGAGGCCATAGGCCTCAAACATAACAAGATGGAAAAGACTAAATATAGCAGGAAAGGAGGAAAATATGGGTATCAAATGAAGTTTGAATGAGAAGCTGACCAGAAGAAGCCCCATTTATAGGGGGAGGCAAAGTAACCGACGGTGCCATTACTGCCCTCAAAAAGCGTAACAGCAGGTGCAATCAATGCATTCATGGAATCTGAGTCGATAGTAATAACACAACCCTGAAGAACGAAGAGTCGCAACATTTCAAATGATCCTGGAGAAGCAGAGAGGCGAAATGCCTCGGCACTTATAAAAGGGGGGGCTGCACCATCAGCACGACGTCATTATGGGAAACCGAGAAGTGGGGTGTCAGAATCATTTCTTATCACTTCCCTCTAAGAAATGCGGAGACTATCTGTGTGCAGTGAAATCAGGGAGGCCGGTTTCTCCTTGACAAAATTCTTCGGAGGGTGATCTCAGAGGCTCGGGATCTCGAGCCGGTCACTTCCCTCAAGATCTGTCGTTGCCCAGCCAAGAATAATGCCGACTAAAGTCCCGACGAACGCGGTAATCTCCCAAAGAATGCATCTGGGGTCGATCAGGTCTATTTGAGCAGCTCGACATCGGCCCATGTATACGTCATAAAGCTAGCCAGTTGTTCCATCATATTTCCTTTATCACGCAACGTATCTTGTCCTAAGTTTGGGCTCCCCCCTCCTATTAAAGGGGAGTCGCTAACACCCTGTAAAGCAGAGCTCCAACTATTTCTCCACAATATCAATAATATCTATTTCTCTCTCTCTCTTCTCTCTAACTCGCTTGCTCTCACTGGCTAGAGGCCACTTTAGAATTTATCTCTTTCTTACTTGTTCTTTATTTATCGCTTGGACTTGGCCATATAGAGCTTTGTTTGATCATAACCTAACTGTTATCCTATTCCCGACTATCCCCGATAGCTTGAGCTCGACCTGGATATCGACCCCGAGGTCCCCCATCGACCAGTCCTATACTCGGGCAGCAGGCCTCTCGGTTTGATTATTGCCTCATTTTAGCTTGCATTTCATCATTAAACTTCTTATCCCTAGCATTATCTGCACTAACAACTAGCATAAAAATAGATCACGTATTTTTAGAATACCATTTACAAATTTAATTGTTGTTACCATTTTTACGGTAAACATGTTTCATCAGGCCTGGTGTTTCACCACCGATGTTGTTTGTAAAGAATAAGGATAGGTCGATGAAAATGTTTATTGACTACAGGTAATTGAACAAGGTTACCATCAAGAACAAGTATCCACTGCTACGTGTTGATTATATATTTAATCAGCTTTAGGGTGCTACGGTTTTCTCGAAGGTTGACATGAGATCAGGGTACCATTAGTCAAAGATCAGGGCTTATACTTTCTTAAGATGACCTTCAGGACTCGTTATGGCCATTATTAGTTCTTGGTGATGTCTTTTGGGATGACCAATGCCCCCAACAACTTTCTTGCATTTGATAAACAGTGTGTTTCAGCCTTATCTGGATTTATTCGTCATTGTGTTCATTGAAGATATATTGGTGTATTCTTGTAGTAGGGAGGAGTACGAACAGCATTTGAGGAATGTGCTTCTAACTCTGAGGAAGAAGAAGTGTTAGTTTGTGTAAGTCCACAAAATAGTAGAGTACCTGGTCCTCTATGAGGTTGTACTGAGAATGCTAATAAAATAGTAAGTAAATAAGACACGGGATTTTTACGTGCAAAACTCCCAACTCAAGGGGACAAAACTATGACCTACACCTGTAGGCGTTCAATTCACTAACTTGTAAACACTTATTACAAGCCACTTTGTAATGACTCCATTACAAAGAATTTAACTCAACTAACTTGTGATACTCTTACCACAAGCCACTCTATCACTCTCTAGTTACAAATACTTTAACTTATGACTAAACCTAGTCACAACATAAACTCAGAGAGTTCACAGATTTTACAAGAAGGTTCCTAATCAATGCTTCTTGCTAAGAAACTTTTGAGATATAGTAAGAACAATCACAAAGTTACAACACAACTAAGGACAACAAAATACTAGCTTTATGATCTGGTCGGTAGTAGCGTTAAACTTTGTTCTTCAAGCTCATGAGAATTAATTTCTCTATTTTGCAAAAGGCTTGAATAAGAAACTGAAGTGTTCAAGTGATGTTTTGATATAACACAATGTTGATACATCTTGATGACATCACTTGAAATGATGTAAGGACTTTAGTTGGTCAAAGAATAAGTGGCCACTGGAAACAGTGCAGTACAGGCAGAAACAGTGCAGGCAGTCACGTCGCTTCCAGCTGTATCTCATTGACTTTGTACTGCTATGAGGGAACAACAAGGGTATCAGGTCCTTGTTTTGTTCTCTATCCCCTGAAGCTATAGCAGTTCACATTTAGTTGGAATCCATTGACTTGCAGTGTAGCCCAAGTGTGTCAGGTTCCTTATCTGGTTCTTGATAATTTGTTAGCTCATCAAAACATAAGTTCAAAGACATTGAAAACCTATCAATTTCCCCCTTTTTGATGATGACAAACTTAAACATTGATAACATGTATTTAGAGCATGAAGAACCAGATAAAGTAACAGGAACTCATAAGTTCCCCCTGACTCTATGCCTCTTCCTTTTATTTTTATTTTTCCCCTTTTGGCATCATTAAAAAGACACAAATAGTCAAACAGCAGAAAGTAGTGCAGCCTAGCTAACTCATGCCACATATGTGCACACAACATGATAGAGAAGAGAATTTAAAATTCAATAAATAAGACAATAAAAGAGGATAGATTTTATATGCCTTTGCTTAAAAAGCAAAGGCAACATTAGACTATTAATACGGGAGCAGTACTGTTTCATCCCAACCACATCAAAAAAAATAAAAGAAAGCAAAACATCTACCAGAGGAAAAAAAAACTTAAAAGAACATTCCAGAAACTGGTCACTGAAGGGGTACTTAGGGGGCACTAGGAGTAGAGGGCTTGGAGGCTGCAGCAAGTGTTTGGAGAACTAGGTCTATTCGGGCATTGGCCGACTTTTGCTCATTGAGCAGTTCTGCTTTCAGGTTCTCTACTTGCGCCCTGAGATCAGCATTCTCTTTTGTCAAATGATCTACTTCATCATTTGACGCCGGAATCCCTTGGGCTTGCTGATCTTCCAGGATAGCATTCCTATCCTTCAACCGGCAAATCTCCTCAGCTGCACTATTATGAGCATTAATAAGCTGTGAGACGGTTGATGTACTTCCTACCTCCCCCCCCCCCTTATTTTCTATGCACTCACATTCTTCCAATGTTGTCTGTGAGAAAGACTACTTCTTAGTCCCTACCTTGCCTTGCCCCAGTGGCACCTCGAAGAACTTAAACACTCGCTTAAGCAGAATCCCGTAGGGAAGGCCATGCTTACCATCCTTGAAGGTAGCTACCTTTTTCATGTGTTCAATCATAATAGCAGGCAGGCTTACAGGAGTAAAGCTATCCAGTTGTTCCATCAAAAACAGGTCAGACTTAGAAGTCATGGACCTTCTTTTAGCACGAGGCAATAGAACTTTGTTTACCAATTCGAAAAGCAGTTGATAAATAGGGAGTAGTGCCTTTTGTGGATCTAATCCCCCTTTTGGTTCGCATTGTATTTTCCACGGCATTTCAGAAATTATACTGACACACATCCTTCACACTGGATACACCAACTGTAGGGACTTTAAGAATTTCCCCAAGCACCTTTACATCGAACACGATATCTACTCCATTCACCAAAAGCACAAATGTGGTCGGTTTCAACGGGAAAGAGGCTAGCAAAGAAGCTTTGGACCTCATCCTCATATACCTTAGGTGCATCTATTTGGAATAGATTTGCCTATCGTTGAAACTCAACCATTTAAAGAACTTGTCGCATACTAGCCTCTCAGAGATTTATAGGTCAAACATATGACCCAGCAGAACCTTTTGATGCCCTAGGCGTTCTGAAATGGAACTGCTTTCACTCCTCAGTCTCTTCACAGAACCAGGTTCTTGAACAATTTCAGACTTACGTTTACCGAACTTCCCACCACTTGATTTCTATTTTCCCTTAGACTTGATTAACACATCCTCATTAGACATCAAGGATTCACTCACAACATCCTTCAACTTGGAACTAGGGGTTGAAACTCCCTCTACTGAAGCAGACTACTTCTTCTTCTAGGACCGTCTCACCAATGAACCAGGTTCCTTTGGTGTTTCCTCTTCCACTTCTACCACAGGGACTGCTTTAACACATACGGGCACATTATCTTTCACCAACCTCCTCATTTGCTTCTTACTATTTTTTCTACTTTTTTGGAGGGCAGAGTCGTAGACCACTTTAGCTTGAAACCTGGTAGTAGGTCGCTTAGTGGAAGACTCAGGTGTAGACACCACTCTTCCCTTAATTATGAACGCATCAAGAGCCAGGTTGTCTAAATCCTCCTCATCTCAGGAGCTTGAATATCTAGAGATGCAACAGCAAATGCAGGAACAGAACTATCCTGGGAATGAGACCCCTGACCTACATCCTCCGGAGAGGGATCAGGTACCTCATGTGAGGGCCCAGTAGTTTCTGCTAGTGCAACGTCCTCAACAGTCACTGTGGCTCCTTCTTCCCCCATACCCTGTACCTCATTTTTCTGAGAAATTATCTCATGAAGGACACCGCTAGGAGATACCACAAAGATGGTTCCAGCATTTTCTTCCTCAATCGACACTACTGCCACTACGGAATCTACAGTAACAATGGCAGAACTCTCTGCGACCTCATTGCTTTCACCTTGTTTGCCACTTATTCTTTGATTAGTGGGACCTCAGAAGATAGAGAGGATGGATCAACAATTTTAGGGGTTTCTGAAATGGAGAGATATGGGGAATTTGGGTTAGGAGTGATTTCAATGAGGAGAGTAGGGGCGGTCATAAAAGACTCGGAGGGGACAGAAGACTCCATAGGATTTTCAGTACCAGGGATGACTGAGGGAGGGATGTCGGAGTTTGTACACCTATTGAAAAGATGGAGTGAAGGTACTCTAAGAAGTTCTAATGGAAGACTTGTAGTTTGTGGAGAAAATAAGAGGGTTTTATTAAGGATGGATAATTATAAACAGAGAGATAAGGACCGGTTCTGAAACGGCGGTTGTGCGTGGAGAAGTGCAACATTTCAGAGGGAGATGGAATGATTTGAAGTGAATAGATGTGACAATAGGATCTGAAAAGGTGGATGACATGGCAGTTGTGTTTTTTACCTTTTTAAGACATGTATTAAAGAATACACAGAACTACTTGCCTTAGGTACAAGAACTAGGTTCTTGACCTGTTATTTGAAAGTATCAATCCTTTTTTATCGTCCATGCGTTGTGTTTACTGCTTCTATACTCATCATGTATGTTTACTTACAACCGTATTGAAGTGAGTTAGTCTTGGCCAGAAAACACTTTTAGCTAGTTTTACTTGAAGGTGATTTTCATAGCCAAATGATGAGGAATCAAGTCCTCAATTGGGCTTTAGCATCCACAGCTTCACTCTGTTTCTTTCAAAATGTTCCCTGCTAAATGCTTTGGTGAAGATATCTACAATTTGGTCTTCTGTGCTATAGAATTTCATACAGATCAACTGTTTCTCCACATTGTCCCTTAGAAAGTGATGCCTCACATCAATATGCTTGGTCCTTTTGTGTTGAACTGGATTCTTGGCCATGTTGAGTGTACTGGTGTTGTCACATAGAAGAGGCACACTCTCAAAAAGTACCCCAAAATCTTTTCGTTGTTGCTTAATCTATAGAAGTTGAGCACAACAGGATGTTGCAGCTACATATTTTGTTTCAGATGTTGAAAGGGCCACTGAATTTTGCTTCCTTGTTCCCTAGGAGATGACACATGATCCTAGAAAGAGAGCCATTCCAGAAGTGCTTTTCCAGTCTACAAGATAACTTGCATAGTCTGCATCAGCATATCCAATGAGATTAAAATTGTTGCTTCAGTGATAATAAAGAACCAGGTCTTGTGTTCCTTTAAGGTATCTTAGAATTCTTTTGATAGCCTTCAAATGAGATTCCTTGGGATTTGATTGAAACCTTGCACATATCCCCACACTGAAGAAAATATTGGGTCTACTGGCAGTAAGATAGAGAAGAGACCCAATGATGCCTCTATACATGGTTTGATTCATAGGAGATCCAGTTTCATCCATGTCTAGTGGAGTGGCCGTCGCAATAGGAGTATCTATCACCTTTATACTTCCATGTCAAACCTCTTCAAGAGCTCCCTAATGTATTTTTTCTGACAAATGAATGTACCCTTTGAGGAATGTTTTACTTGAAGACCCAAGAAGAAGTTCAGTTCCCCCATCATGCTCATTTCAAACTCACTTTCCATAAGTTTTGCAAATTCTTCACACGGAGAGTGAGGTTGCCCCAAAAATGATATCATCAACATATACCTGAACAATGAGCATATTCCTTCCTCGTTGCTTTAGTAATAGGGTGTTGTCAATTTTCCCTCTTTTAAAATCATTTTCCAAGAGGAACTTTGACAGCCTTTCATACCAAGCTCTAGGAGCCTGCTTCAACCCATACAATGCTTTGTCCAGTTTAAACACATAATATAGGTGTTCATGACATTCAAACCCTGGAGGTTGCTTCACATACACTTCTTCCTTAAGAAGTCCATTCAGAAAAGCACTCTTGACATCCATTTGGAACAAGGTGAATTCCATATGAGATGCGAAAGCTATTAGAATTCTAAAAGCTTTCATGCGAGCGACCGGAGCAAACGTTTCATCATAACCAATCCTTTCTTCCTGAATGTAGCCTAGAACCACTAGCTTGGCCTTGTTCCTTGTGGTATTTCCATGTTCATCAAGCTTGTTCCTGAATACCCACCTGGTTCTTATAATGGTTCGATCTGAGGGTCTAGGTACCAGGTGCCAGACATTGTTCCTTTCAAACTGATGTAACTCATCTTGCATGGCTGTAATCCAATCTGCATCTTTCAAGGCTTACTTGATATTATTGGGTTCTATTTGGGAGAGAAAGGCTTAGAAGGCAAGTGAATTTCTGGCTTTTGACCTGGTTTGTACTTCGGATTCTAGAGGGGTGATTATGTTGTTAAGAGGATGAGAGCTTTTATGTATCCCGTTAGAAGTCTGAGGTTCGTTTGTAGAGAAAGTGGGTACATTTGACTTGTTATCCTGTGTTCTTCTCTCAGGTGCTAGTGGTGTACACTTAACAGTGCCAACCACTCTTTCTTCAGCTTCAGTAGTTGTAATTGAAGTACCTGGTTCCATTGAAGATGAGGCAGCATTGTCTTAACTCAGCTCTTTTACTTGGCTCATCATATCTACCTTTCCATTTGTCATGTCAATGACTTCACTAGGGATTGGTAAGGGTTCTCTATCTTGATCTTCTTCAGCACTCTTCTCACAGGATGGATAAGACTCATCAAAAATAATATGAACACTTTCCTCAACACATCGAGTCCGCTTATAATATATCCTGTACGCTTTACTTTGAGAATAGTAGCCCAGAAATATTCCTTCAACACTCTTGGCATCAAATTTACCTAGCTGATCATTTCCATTATTGAGAACATAACATTTGCACCCAAATATTCTTAGGTGAGTCAGCTTGGGTTTCCTTCCATTCAGCAACTCATATGGGGTTTTGTTCAGGAGTGATCTGATCATGCACCTGTTCACCAAATAGCAGGCAGTGTTGACCACTTCAGCCTAGAAGTTTTTTGCAATTCTACTGTCGATTAGCATTGTTTTTGCCATCTCTTCAAGAGTTCTGTTCTTCCTTTCCACTACTCCATTTTGCTGGGGAGTTCTGGGAGCTGAGAAGTTGTAAGTGATGCCATTTTCCTTGCAGAAATCATCAAATTTGGCATTGTCAAATTATGTTCCATGATCTTATCTAATGCATGCGACTCTATACTCCATCTTCACCTGGATTTTCATCCAAATGCCACAAATACCTCAAAGGTTTCATCTTTAGTTCTGAGAAATAGAGTCCATGTGAATCTGGAGTAGTCATCCACTATCACGAAAATATATCTTTTTCCTCCCCTGCTTTGCACTCTCATAGGACCACATAGGTCCATATGCAGAAGCACGAATGCCTTTAAGGTGCTCACATCCCTTTTAGACTTAAAAGAGGACTTCACATATTTTCCTCTAGCACAGGAATCACACACTATTTGCACCTTGAACTTTGACATGGGCAGACCATGGACCAGGTCCACAGTTCAGCATCATCATCAATAGATTTTAGACAACTCAGATCACCATTTTGTAAGGACTCGAAATTAGCAACATAGATGTTCTTGTATCTCTTGGCCACAAGTACCACTTTACCAGTTACTAGATTAGTAACTGTACATATCTTGGACAAGAATTCCACCTTGTTTCCTTTATCACAGATCTGAGAGACACTCAAGAGACTGTACTTAAGGCCATTGACATAGTACACATTTTCAATAAAATGAGTGAGTGACTTCCCGACTTTTCCAACTCCAAGAATGTACCCCTTTTTCCCATTGCCAAATGATACACTCCCTCTTTGCAGGGCTTTTAGTGAAAGAAAGTCCATGGTGTTCCCAGTCATGTGCTTTGAACACCTGCTATCCACGAGCCATTGTTGACCGCTTCCTTTCATTGTTCCTTGCACAAGAAGATCAAGAGTTAGTTTTAGGAACCCAAGCAAGTTTGGGTCCCTTGTAGTAGGCACGAGGATGAATAAGAGCTCTCTTAGTCCATACAGGTAATATGCAATTTTTGTGAGTAGAAGTTGGTCCCTCTTCTATAGTCACTTTTTCAGCAAAATACTTTATTTTTATGAACAGATTGAACCTTGGCCTAGCAATTTTCTTTGAAGTGCCCATTATTCCCACAGTGGGTACAAAGCCAATTATTAGGAATAATGACGTAGTTTCTATGAGGGTTGTAAGGAGTTTTCTCCCTTTGGAACCCTATTCCATGCCTGTTTCCACCACTATTAGTTTACATGGCAGTGATAGCTTCTGAGGGCCAGGTTCACTTTAGGGACTTTTCAAGATCATTTTTTACTATTTCCAGTTTAGTTTGGAGGTGCTTGTTTTTCTAAGTTTCAACATACATCCTAGTTCTCAAAGCTTTCAACTCATTTGAAATCCTTCCATTGTTTCCCTTAGGTCTGCAATTTCTACCAAGAGATTATCTATTGTTTTATCAGCTTCCCCTAGTTATAAGATCAGGTCATCCTTATCCTCCACAAGATTATGATAGGCATCAATCAATATATTATCTAAAGAAATAAGTTTCTTAGGAGAGTAGGATTTCAGATTTCTCTGAACATCCTTGAAATTTCCCTCTTTGTCGTCATCGTCTTCATCATCATCTGATTGGGCCATCAAAGCAAAAGTTGGGTAATATTCATTTTCCTCGCTTTCAACTGCCATCATGGAACTATCGCGAGCATCAACTTCATCTTCAGACTCACTAGAGGAATCCCCCTGTTGCAATAGCCTATTTCTTTCCATGGTCAGCAGATCTCTTTCTTTTGAAGTCATTGAGAGGAATCGTGTTCCTCTTAGCTGCTTTCTCAGGGTTGTACTTGGAGAAATCTTCCTTCAAGAGAGGATATTCTTTGATGAAGTGTCCAGGCTTTCCACACTTATGACAGAGGTCATAGTTTTTTGGTTTGCTAGAGCTGCCCCTTTTTAGCATTTCTCCATTTCTTCTGACCATCATCTGAAATCTTTTGGTCAAGTAAGCCATGTCATTATCTTCCTTACTTGAGTCATTGTTATTAGCTTTGAGTATCAGGTTCTTTTCTTTCTTTGGTTCTCTTCTTTCACTGTCTTTCTTCCTCTTCATCTCGTAGGTCATTAAATTTCCAACCAGCTCTTCTATGGTCAACTCCTGCAAGTCCTTTGACTCAGTAATAGCATTCACCTTGCTTTCCCATAGACTAGGCAGAATACTGAGGATTTTCCTCACCAACTTGTTCCTAGGAATAATTTCACCAAGTGAGTGTAACTCATTTATGATGGAAGTGAATCATGTGTGCATATCTTAAATAGATTCATCATCCTTCATCCTAAAGTTTTCATACTCGGTAGTAAGCATATCGATCTTAGATTGTTTTTCTTGTGTGGTTCCCTCATGAGCTATTTGCAAAGCTTCTCATATCTCATTGGCAATGTCACAAGTGGAGATTTTATTGTATTCTTCAGGTCCTATTCCACATACCAGAATTTTTTTGGCACAAAAATTCTTCTCCACAGCTTTCCTGTCTGAGTCAGTGTATTCTTTACTAGTTTTTGGCATTGAAAATGGAAATTCTTCCAGTACCTTTGTTGGAACATTAGGACCGTCACATATGACATCCCATAACTGAAAATCCTCAACCATAATAAAATCATGCATTCTTGTTTTCCACCACCCATAGTATTGTCCATTGAACCTGGGTGGTTGGTATGTAGATTAACCTTCTTCAAAGTTTGGTGTAGCAGCCATAAGGATCCTTCCTAGGCGTTAGCCTGATAGGAGGAACCTGCTCTAATACCAAACTTTGAAGAAGGTCAATCTACATACCAACCACACTTGTATGCTAAGTTCTCCAGGTGTGAATTTTGGCTGGACTTGGTGGCATTCTTAGGCCGTGTGGTGTCTAGTGATGGGACCAAGGTGGATCCGAAGAAGATTAAGGCAATTCAGAGTTTGTCCAGACCTTCTACCCTTACCATGATCAGAGGTTTTCTAGGTTTGGCTGGATATTACCGTAGGTTTATGGAGAGGTTTTTATTCATAGTAGCCCTATTGACTTGATTAACTCCGAATGGTGTTTCATTCAGATGTCTTATGAGTGCGAGGAGAGTTTTTGGAAGCTCAAGATAGCCTTGACTACAGCTCCAGTATTGGTTTTGCCTTCATAATTGTGGTCATATACGATTTATGATGATGCTTTGGGGTTTGCATTGGGTGTATATTGATGCAGGACGGTAGTGTGATTGCTTATGCATCGTGCCAGTTGAAGCCCCATGAGAAGAACTACCTTGAACATGATTTGGAGTTAGTAGTTATTATACATGCGCACAAGATTTGGAAGCACTACTTATATGGCATGCCTTTATGAGTTGTATACGGATCACTGGATTCATCAACATCTATTCAAACAATAAAATTTGTTCTTGAGGCAGTGGAGGTGTTTGAAGTTATTCAAGGACTATGATATCAACATTATTTATCATCCGGGGAAGATTAATGTGGTTGCAGATGCCTTGAGTAGGAAGGTATGGAGTATGGGGAGTCTTTCTTTTATTCCAGTTGGGGACAAAACTTTGGCTATGGATGTTCAGGCTTTGGCCAACAGGTTTGTGAGATTGGATGTTTCGGAGACTACCAGAGTCCTTGCTTATATTGTATCACAATCGTCCTTGTTTGAGTGCATCAAGGCTTATCAATATAATAATCCCTAATTGCTTGTCCTTAAGGACACGGTGCAGCAAGGTGGTGCCAAAGAGGTGACTATTGGTGATGATGGTATGTTGCGGCTTCAGATCCATATTTGTGTTCCTAACATGGATGGGTCGAGAAAGCTGATTGTTGAGGAGGCTCATCGTTTGCAGTATTTTATTCACTCGGGTGTTGTGAAACTGTACCGTTTTGAAGTAGCATTTTGATGGTAGAGGATGAAGAAGGACATTGTTGGATATGTTGCTTGGTATTTGAATTATCATCAGGTCAGGTATGAGCATCAGAGTCATGGTGGGTTACTTCAAAAGATTGAGATGCCGGAGTGGAAGTGGGAGCACATCATTATGGACTTTGTGGTAGGTTTGACACGAACGTTGAGGAGATTCGACATTGTTTGGGTCACCGTGGAAAGACTGACCAAGAATGCACATTTTATTCCATCCATGACTTCTTGCACTTCGTAGAAGTTAGCTATGTTCTACATCAGGAAGACTATCCGCTTGCATGGTATGCCTACGTCTATTATCTTGTATTGGGGAACTCGGTTTACTTAGCATTTTTGGAGAGCTATTTAACATGACTGGGGCACGCATGTCTATTTGAGCACCGCATTTTACCCTTAGACGGATGGGAGATCTGAGTAGACCGTTCTGATTTTGGTGGATATGTTGAGGGCATGCACTATTCATTTTAGAGATGAGCAGGACCAGTTTCTACCTTTTGCAGAGTAGCCTACAACAATAGCTACCAGCCGAGCATCCAGATGGCTCCGTTTGAGGCAGTATATGGGAGGCAATATCTTACACTGGTGTATTGGTTTGAGCCCGGCGAGGCTATGCTACTAGTAGGGATTTGGTTCATGATGCTTTAAAGAAGGTGAAATTGATTCAGGACCGTCTTCATACAACGCAATCCAGGAAAAATAGCTATGCTTATAGGAAGGCTCGTGATGTGCGTTCATGGTGTGTGAGAAGGTTCTACTCAGAGTTTTGCCCTTGACGGGTGTGATGATATTTGGGAAGATTGGCAAGTTGAACCCTCTGTATATTGGTCCATTCCAGGTGTTGGAGAGAAATGGTGAAGTGGCCTACAGACTCGTTTTTCCACCTAGCTTATCGGGAGTTCATCTAGCGTTTCATGTTTTAATGCTTCGGAAGTACTATGAGGATATGTCCCATGTTTTGGATTTCAACTTGGTACAGTTGAACAATATTTGACGTATATTTATGAGCCGGTAGCCATTTTGGATAGGCCGGTTTGAAAGTTGAGTTCGAAGGATATTGCATCAATGAAGCTTTAATGGAGATGTCAATCGATTTAAAAGGCGAGTTAGGAGATTGAGCATAATATGCGGATGATATCCACACCATTACGGCACTCCAAGTACAATTATAGACACATTCAAGGACGAACATTTGTTTAAGAGAGGGGAATGTAATGACCCGGCCGGTCATTTTGTGTATTTGAACCTAGTTTTCCCATTTGATGCTCCCCGTATCTGTATTTGTTGTTATCTGACTTACGGGGATGGTTAGTTAGTTTCAGGAATGTTTTGGAGTGAATTGGAACACTTAGTTCCAAAGTTGGAATCTTAAGCTATAAGGGTTGACTGGGGCTTGACTTTGGTGTAAGCGAGCTCAGAATAGTATTTTGATTCTTACAATAGGTTCGTATGGTAATTTTGGACTTAGGAGTATGTCCAGGTTCGGATTTAGAGGTTCATAGGTCGATTTGGCTCTATTTAGAGAAAGTTGGACAATTTAACTAGGAGCTGACTTTAAGGCTATTAGGTTCGGATTGTTGTTCCGGGAGTTGTAATAGGTTCATTATGTCATTTGGATCTTGTACACAAAATTTAGGGTTATTTTGATTTTGTTAGGCGTGATTCGACCTGAGTTTTGAAAGTTTGAAAGTTGGTTAGCTTACTAATCATGAATTGGGGTGCGATTCATAGTTTGGATGTTAATTTGTGTGATTTAAGACCTCTAGTAGGTCCACGTTATGTTTTAAGACTGCTTGGTATGATTGGACGGGGTCGTTGGGGCCTCTGGTGAGTTTCATATATGCTTCTGATCATTTGAGGTTTAATTGGTTGATCGGGTCTTGTGTTTTGGCACCTCCAAGATTTGGCCCGCAAGTACGTGTCCGCGGAAGTGGACATAGGGGTCGCATATGCGAAGTTGGATAGAATCAGGGATTTTCGCAGATGCATGCAGATGCGGCAAACCTTGGACAGGTGCACACACATATACTTGTGCCATAGAAGTGCTCTGCAAAAGTGAAGGGGCGGAGGCTTAAATGAAATTCACAGAAGTGAGCATTTTTGTGGAAAAATGACATAGCAGAAGCGGTAGCTTTGGTTGCATAAGAGACAGTGCTGGGCAGAATATATTTTAATGAGGGTTAGATTCATTTTAACATATTTTGAGATTGGAAGCTCGGATTGGGGCGATGTTTTAGGCTATTATTACCACTTGGATTGTGTTAAGTTTTCTTGACTTGGATTTGATTTTATTTTATCATCCCATCTTTGATTTGGTTTTCGGTTGATGAAATCTAATAGAAAAAAAATTGGGGTTTTGAGAAAACTTTTCTAAAGTGAAAAATGGAGATTTGAACCCCGATTTGAAGTCAAATTTGGATGAAACTTGCATATTTGGACTCGTGATGGGATGGTTGATCGGGATTTGTGGCTTTTTCGGATTTCGGGAGGTGGGCCTAGGTTGACCTTTTTGTTAGCTTTTTAATATTTGATAAAGATTGGAGGTTTATTACTTGGAAACGATTCCTATAGCCTTTTTTTATATTATTGAGTTATTTTTTACTAGATTTGACCCATTCGGATGCCAATTCGAGAGGCAATGAATTTTTAGAGTATTGATTTGGCTTGTTTGAGTTGAGTATTTTTCCTAATCTTGTGTGAGGGAATAAACCTTAGACTGAGACCGTATTTGCCTAGTTGTCATGTTGTGTTGCGACGTACATGCGAGGTGACCAACGCATATGTGGGTGCTATGTATGAAAAATAATTGGATTGTACTCTAGGTCTCTACTTTACCTTGATTTGATATTTGTACTCTCTTGATACATGTTTATTCGTTTTATGACTACATGAGCTTATCCGTTTCATGCTAGTGACCATGGTATAGAATTTTCATTTCCTAAATTGGCCAAGATGGGCATTTATGGGATCATTGCTAAATTGATTTAACAATAGTCATGCTTTATATGTTGAACCATTTATTTATTGCCACGTCCTTATGCCCTTTATTGATAAATTGTGAGCGTATGTCTTTGATAGTGACTTGGCTTATTGCATCGTTGTGATTATGGCACTTATGGACATGTTGGGTGGATTGTTTGGGTGTTGGCATGATATTTTTGTCATGCGGATGTGCTTGATATTGTTATTGTGTCGGGTGTGGAGCGATAAGGGTAGATATTATTATTGTTATTGGGTGCGGAGTGATAAGGGTGGATATTATTATTGTCATCCGGTGTAGAGTGATAAGGGTAGGTATTGCTATTCTATCGGGTGTGTTGCGATACGGGTCAACATTGTTATTGTGACAAAATGGCAGTACAAAGCATTATATGGTTGTGTTTCTTTTTTATGACTTGTTGCCAAAACTGACCCCTTTCCTTGCATTGAGTTGTTATCACATGTTCTAAATTGATTGTTGATATTGTTTTTCGGTATACATTCAGTTTCTAGTTATTGATATATTGCATAGGTTATTTGACTAGTGAGTATCACATGAGTAGAACCTCGTCACTACTTCACCGAGGTTAGACTTGATACATTCTGGGTACCGACTGTGGTGCACTCATATTATACTTCTATACATTTTTGGGTAGATCCAGGTGTCGGATGTAGTGGCCCTAGGGAGTAAGTGCTTACACTGGTTACAAGGATTCAAGGTAGAGCTGCATGATCGTTGCATTCCCTTGGAGTCCGATCTTTACATTGATATTGTTATATTTCATATCTGAATAGTATTGTATTTTGAGACGTCCTTATGTATTCAGTTAGAGCTCATGACTCTGTACTACCTAGTTCTATGAAGATGTATTGGGTATTGCCAATTTGTCTTTTGTTAACCAAATTATCGCTTTTATATTAAGTTATGTCGTGTTATATCACGTTTTGTTGATTTAATGTTGCTAAGTGATTAGATTACCTAGTCATAGAGATTATGCAGCATCACAACCCCTATGGTGGAATTTGGGTCGGGACATGAAGATATAGTCTTCAAGTGAAACAAAGTTGCACGAAAAGGGACCAAGAAAAGGAAAGTTTCCTAAATCGCTATAGCCTCTTGAAGATAAGTACAGACGTCTCCATACCAATCCGCAAGACTCTACTAGGCTTGCTCATGCCTTGTGAGACCCATATGAATCTCATGCTCTAATAGCAACTTTTCACGACCCAAAATCCCACCAAAGATTATGATGGTGCTTAACCTGCTTGCTAGGGCCAACACTCAATCTACATCACAAGATCCAATTATTAAGCCATTAGTCGTTTTAACAATATAATTAACAAAACGAAATGAGTTCCAAATCAATAACATGATACATAATCCTTGACATGGTCTAAACGCAACCACAACTGTCTAATCAACTACTTCAAACCCGATATCAATACATCACGAGCATCTAGTAAGAAAAACTAGAGTCAGCTGAATAAATACATCTATTCGAAAGGAAATACACGAACAGAAAATAGATAATTAGGGAAGGGGACTCCATGTGTTGCAAACCAAATCAAGTCCAACAGCTCACAATGGAGTCTTTGCTAATAATTGTCTCGGAACCTGCACAAAATATGCAAAAGTGTAGTATGAGTACAAAACCACGATACTTAGTAAGCATCAAGTCTAGCCTTGAATAAGTAGTCGTGAGGGATCGACATCGACATTCATTATCCATCAAATAATCAGATAAAGCATAAATAAGATACTAAAATAAGCATGTTATCAGCAAATAAATACGACAACTCAAAGAAACACTAGTCATACAAAATTTAGGCATTCTTAACAGATAATGAGGGCAAAAAAGATATCAACACCTCTATCCTCATACCAAGACATGATCCACATCAAAAATATTTATATCAAATCACTGCATAAGTCAAAAATATGTATGTATGCATGCTCAGGATCCAACATCTAGGTATGTACGAGCCAATTCATGAAAACTACTAATACATGCTCCTGATCCAACATCTAAGTATGTACGAGCCAATTCAAGAGTCTCAAACAACTAACACATGCTCCTGATCCAATATCACTATATATAAGAGCCAATACATGCCCTGATACAACATCAAGAACTCAACGCATAAATCCATGTGCTTGCCACATGCCACATGTACAACAAGCACCAAAAGAATCACGGGTGCCTACGCTCACAGGGCCAAGGTAACATAGGTAATCACCTGACTCTGGAGGTACAGATCCATAACTAAGCATTGATCATTTTATATTTAATGACCATAAATCAACCGCTGCGGCGCGCAACCCATTCCAAATCATAATATCATTAATCAATCATTGCGGCGTGCAAACCGTTCCAATCAGAATATCATCAATCAAATAATCAATACCAATATCCACTCAAGTTCCTGTAGTGCCAAATTATCAACTTTTCTCAATAACCAATTTTCTACTAATGCATATATGTAAGAAATGATATAATAAAAATGCAACGACCGGACTGGTTGTTTGTGTATATGAGCCTTGATTCCCCTGTTGATTCTTCACACATATGAATTTGTATACGCGTATATAATGTCATCTTGTCATGGGTCAATGTGCATGTATAAATGCATGAAATGCATATGAAATACGTTAAAAAAATCTCTTGGTACGTCATAAGACTATTATGTCTCTAATTAATGTCTTGAAATAAATTTTTCCAACGTACATATTTCTTTGAGATCCATGAACAGATGATAGAGTAATATGACACATAGGAAATCAAGAACATAAGTATCTCTAGTATTTCTATAAGTGGAGTTATTTATAAAAACTGTGTATTTACTTGTTTCGTTCATGTCGTATATATCATGCCAAAAAGAAAGAAGGGATAGCCTTAACATACCTGGAGTAGGGAAAAATTCGTGTGATATTCTTGGAAATAATTGCACCGTAATCTTTTAGAACCGCAAAATTTTACGTTGCAAATAATTTTCTTTGGATTCCTTTTTGTTGCAAGTACTCACGTTCTTTTTGTGGAAAAATTGGTAAAGAATTACATTGAACCTCACATCTGATTGTAAAATTTTGACAATAAATTTGTTGAAAGCTTTGCTGGAGCATCTTCTTTGAGAATTTGTGTTAGGAAAATGTTAGATGAAGCAAAATGAAGTCATTGTTAAGTCATTGCTGATTTTTGAGTCCAATTTGCCAAATATTGCCAAACTTTACACGTAAGTAGCATATATATATATCACTTAATGTTGCCACCTTTCAACCAAGATTGTTAGTCACATACTTTAAGTGGGGATGCCACATCATGTCACTTAGTACTTATCAATTATATCCCTGGTTAATTAGGTAATGTCCTGTTATCCAGTAATTAACCAATTACCCGCATAATTAAGAATTGTCTCAAATTACTTAAAATATCACCCACTTTTAACATACCTTATACACCTTACTATTATGGTCATGTAGTATCTTCTAAGGCACTGGTCCATAAATATCGGATATTAACGCTTGGCCCGTATTTTATCCCAACATGCCAAACTTGGACGAAAATTCATTCTCTTTGACTTTCTTCCCCTCTCATCTTTACTAATTTACTCATCACTTGTGAAATAGGATAATCCTTATAATCTCTGAATAAACTTTTCCTTGGACTGATGTCAATTACCTTACGACAAATTCAATGTACAATAATACAGGGTGCAACATCATCGTAATTTAATATTGCGAAGTGTAACATCATCGTAATGTAATACTGCAAGGCGTAACATCATCGTAATATAATACTGCAGGGCGTTACATCATCATAATATAATACTGCAGGATGTAACATTATCGTAATATAATACTGCAGGATGTAACATCATCGTAATATAATACTGCGGGACGTAATATTAACATAATATTGCGGGGCATAACATAATTCCCCCTTTGGAACATTCGTCCTCGAATGTTTACTGATGCTCTTATCATTTTCATAACTTATAGTTTTTGTGAATAACTTAATGCTCTCCTTGCTATTTAAGCAATTATTTTGTGAATAAATCCAAAGGTCAGGGCATTCCCCCCTTTAGGACACTTTCTCACGCCACAACTTGTGGCCGGAATCCTTCTAATCTCGTAACTGTTCCACCTTCTTTTATGCAGCCTGTACGACTCTAACCTTGTAAGTACGCCTATGCGATCCTCTCTCATTTTCCCTCCAGCTTTTAGCCAACATTTAGGCTTTACTTTGTGAACATATACAAAGCTTGGTGAGATGTCCCTCTGGGAATCTATAAGTATACTGAAGTTCTTTTCTCGAGACTTTGTCGAATTTATGAATATTGCTATATCTTATTTCGTAGACTCGATTATCCATTCGTATGACTTTACTGCATCTAAGTAGGTTAGTATATCATCTCTCTTACTTCGATTTGTCGTTCCTGAGGTATGCGACCAAACTCCAAGTTACTTTCGTTGCTTATCCTATATGCATAAGGCTAAGTCCTTTAATGCTTCCTCATTACTATTCATCTTAAGAATAATGACCTAATCTCAGCTCATACTTTGTGACTTTTGTCCATCCATTATGACTCGCCTCAATATTGATCTAAAATATACCACTGATTACTTGAAACTTCTTACGTAATACCTTGCCACTAGGGCTTACGTTGCATCGAGAAATATTTGAAGTGACTCGTATTTCATAGCATCCCAATGTGATTCACCTTACGTGGGTATTTTAATCATATGAAACTCATGAAATCCCCCTCTTCTATTTTTTTCTTCTTCTTCTTTTTTCAAATCACTACTCAATCGAAGGCCTAAACATCATCATTTACTTATCACAATTACATCCTTATTCCATTAACAAGGCAACATTCCATTTCTTCTCAATTCTATTAGTCTTAGACTCCTTTGAGTTCATTCAGGCTATACTGAACTTTATATAACTTAGATAAATCATTAGTTCTCTTGTTTTCATGGACTTAATCCCGAGGACTTATCCATTCTCGTCACCTTTTCACTTGCCTTGCCTTATGCGTACTCATGTCTTCTTAAAACTTTGTCACTCTACCATACTTTAGCTTGCGACCTATACATATCCAATTTATACTACTCGCAACCTTCCTTCAACTTGCATGCACCATAGATTTCCTTATGTTATTATGGAACATCAAGCGAGACATCAGATCGTCTCTAACTCTTCTCTACTCTCTTAACTAGACTTCTCGATACTTAGAAACCATGCTATCATTCCTGGTTATTGAATCCCCGCACTTCTAGCCTTCTATCCGAAGTCTGGAGTATTCACAACCTTATGCATTTGAGTATCTCGTACGTTGTTCACCTTTACCTTACTTACTTAAAATCTCACATCATATCTTCTTTCTTTTTCATAACCTCCCTTCCACATAGGTATGATTCACAGCACAACTTGAAGCTCTATTATAATACTACAATCTGGTGGGAGCTTCGTACTGACTTCTTATGAGGATGTTACTTTTTTAACTGCTTTATCATAGAGCTATTATAGAATATAGCTACTGTACTATCTCTCGTGTACCTCTGATATCTAAGAGGTAATACTGCAATGTTCTCAATCAAGAAATGTATAATTTTCTGGGTCCAATAGTCAGATTCCTGATTTACTTCATTGATTTAGCTCTTTAGTTTCTTCCTCCTTTTGATCAGTCTTTACGTAGGCTTAAGCTATATTCCGATCTGCGGCTCCCGGTATTAGTTATTACTTTGGCCTTTCATGGGCGTTATGGAATATCCATGATACAAATTTCAACCTTTTGTCTATGACCTGGACTCAATTCCTTCTTTTAACTTATACTGGAGTCTTCTATGGGTGTATGATTGTCAACATATATGTTGCATGGGTAATACTCCAAAATATTAAGTGCGTTCACAACGTAACTAACTCCGGATCATTGATCGAATAATTCCTTTCCTTCCTTATTAGCCTTTTTTAAGGTAAGCTATTACTTTTTCTTGTCCTTCTACCCCCTTGTTGCGTCCATACTTAGCTTATCTTAGTGCCCACATATGCCAGAGTTTTCTTGCAACTCATATGATCTCGAATATTACTTTTAATTTTACTTCCTGCTCATTAGCCATTGTAGGTAACACTTTTCTTTGGAGTGCTTACAATGTTGTTGTGAGACTATTGTTATAAGACCATTTCCTCTTTAGGTCATTGAGTTTAGGTTGAATCCTTCTTCCTTATTTCCCTTAGCTTAGTCTTTCATTGTAGTATTTCGGGAGGATCCTGTGACTCTTGTAAAGCTGTGAGCTTATTACATTGTATACTCGACAGACCTTCTAATGTCCTTCCTTGCCTATACTTATTTGTAGTTACTTATCTCCATGCCCTTGTGCTTGTGGGGTTGCTTTTGAACTGACATTTTGACTATCTTCCTAGTGGCATTCTCTTTTATTTCCGCAATACTCATGCGGTACCTTTAACTACCTCAACTCCAATCAGAATATTTCTCAAGGATCACGATATCATAACTGCGAGGCTAAATTCACTATATTAGGTTTTACTATGTTTATCTTGCACGATCTGTTGACTCGACTGTAACCTCCTGTTTAGCCATAACTAGGCTCTTCCTTAATCAACTATCAACTACTCGTTGGCCTATTCTCATATCAATGTTCCGCGTAACCTTTCTTGGGTTATTTCTTTTGTTTTAACTTACCTCTCGCACTAACTCCTTATCTATCAATAACATTTTGGGCAGAACTCTTACTTCCTCTCCTTGACGTCGTGTTTGTGTACTGTTCTGGAATAGTCACATATATGTATGCTTTGGATGATTGCAATCTCATCCCTTTTTCATTTTTTTTTGCATTCTTCCTTTACCTTTCCATAATTACTAGAACCACTTAATTCTGGCCTAATGCCACATCATTCCATATTCCCCCCTTTAGGGAAGTACTAATATTTAGCGCTATGATGATCTATCTATAGATGTTTTACTTCTTCATCATTGGCGTCTTCTCACATTATCGATGACCCTTACTCGCCTTGCGGTAATCCTTCTGTACCAAGGGTAACAAAATTCCTTACTTACGAGGATGGCACTTAGTGTAACTGTCACACATAGTCCCTTAAGCTTAACTTTGCTCACATTGCTTGCTTTAGGGAAGCATCTTCCTGAATGACCATTCTCAGAATTTCTCATGAATCTTCTTATGATGTCCATTCTATTATCGCCGGAACAAAATCTAAAACTCTCATGATGTCAACTATTATCAATCACTCAGTCCCTAATTCATATTTAGTTTATCTTGTTCAACAATCCATACTTGTTCTATTACTCTGGGGTCTAACTTTTCCTTTTGGTAATCGCATTAGGGTTGTGAACTTATTTCTCTAAATGAGGACATGACTGTATGGCCTATACTCTTTTATTGTCCTAAGACATGTCACCCCTCGTCTCTTCCTTCACTTGACTATAGATTCTATAATACTGTCGTCTTTTGATCTACCGTTGTCATCCATGTATCATATCTTACTCATAATGTTTCATTAACTCTTTTATTTCTTGCTAACATTTATGCCTATCACTTTATTCTGAAAACTTGAACAAGACATTCTTTTGATTTTAGCTCCTCTTTGTTCTATCTAGTGGCTCTTCGGGTTGTTTAACGTTCTTGCTCTATAAGGGACGCGAGCCACACTAAGGTAATATTTATCCCTTCAAGGCTTCCAGTGTGTATCTTTATAGCACTCATATCTAGCTGTACTATTTTAGAGTGCGCCCTCTGGGTGTCTCACAAGGAGATCTATTACCACATTTGCAATATACTTCGGAAATGTCAACTAAAGCAATTAATCAATTCACCATTTTGGGTTACTCTAACCCCAGCCGGATCCTGATATTCCGTCCTTTTTTTAATCTACCCTTGTTAGCCCCTAATAGGGTATAACTAAGATGGGTGCGGCCAATTATACATACCTCTGTTACTGTTAATGGTAACTCACAATACTTATATTTTTCTGCCAAAACTGTAATACTGATAATCTTCATTAACTAGGTGTCTCGTACCCTTCTTCACCTTGCTTCTTTTACTTGCTAAAACTTGTGTCTCCCTCTTTATTCCTTTTTACCGTAAGAGTGGATAGGCATTCTTGCTATAGATATTCTTATCAAGAAGCTTACGCATCTTAGTATACACATGATCTGCGGAAGACCTCATTTTTACTTATCGTAAGCATGATGCAAAGTCGAGTTCCTCTAACTCAACTCTTCCATAGCCATATCTCTTACCAACCATTTTTCTATATGTAGGTATCGTCGTACTATAAGCAAGATAGAGTTTAGGAAATTGAGTTCTTACAACTGAGCTCTACCACACGATCTAAAGTAGGAAGAAAGTTTGACAGTCCTAAATGCCTTGTAGCCTCCTACTTATAAGTATGGTGCACGATACACCCATAAACAAAACTCTACTAAACACGGCTTGTAGACTTCCTAGGATAGAACTGCTCTGATACCACTTTTGTCCCGGCCCAAACCGATGGGCTGCGACGAGCACCCGGTACCTTACTCAACTGAGTACCAACATAACATACCTTTTCATGTTATACTATTATAGATAACTGAGCCGGAAGGCTGTCGTGAGATAAGTAGAATACAACATGTGATACCAGCTTATACATAAGACATACGGGCCTATAAGACCAAAATAACCACTCATATACTGAACATAGGCCGACAAGGCCATATAATATTTTACGTACATGACATCAGTCTACAAGCCTCTAAGAATACATAATTTTCATAAAGGTCCAGACAGAGCCCCGCCATATCAAACAATACACGTCTAAATCATACTAACCAAACAAGCAACTCCGAAGCAAATAGAGCGGACCAACATCTTCTACTGAGCTGATAGCCTACTTGGAGGGCTCTCGACCTATCTATCGGGACCTGTGGGCATGAAACGCAGTATCCCCAGGAAAAAGGGACGTCAGTACAAATAATGTACCGAGCATGTAAGGCACATAAATAAGTACATAACAGACATGGAAGAAAAATAGAGTAAATGACTCAACCTGTAAGTCTGGATAACTCTGTAAATCATGAAATACTTATAGTGTCATGCATATACGTATGAATGTCATGTATTGCATAGGTACATGTGTTGATAACATCATCAAGCCTCTGAGGGCATCCCATAATATCATCTCGGCCACTGTGGGCAAAATCATCAACGTATACCAGTTGATTAGGTGGTGGTTCATATATAACGTCATAACCTTTCCCATATCCCCTATATATATATATATATATACGCATATATAATACCATCTGGTCATGGGTCAATGTGCATTTATAAATGCATGAAATGCATATGAAATACGTTAATAAAATCTCTCGGTACATCATAAGACCATTATGTCTCTAGTTAATGTTATGAATTAAACTTTTCCAACTTACATATTTTTTTGAGATCCATGAACAGATGATAGAGTAATATGACACATCGGTAATCAAGAACATAAGTATTTCTAGTATTTCTATGAATGGAGACATTTATAAAAATTGTGTATTTGCTTGTTTCGTTCGTGTCGTATAGATCATGCCAAAAAGAAAGAAGGGATAGCCTTAACATACCTGGAGTAGGGAAAAATTCGTGTGATATTCTTGGAAAACGTTACTATCGTACTCTTTTAAAACCGCAAAATTTTATGTTGCGAATAATTTTATTTGGATTCCTTTTTTCTTGCAAGAACTCACGTTCTTTTTGTGGGAAAATTGGTAAGGAATTACATTGAACCTCACATCTGATTGTAAAATTTTGAGAATGAATTTGTTGAAAGTTTTGCTGGAGCATCAGCTTTGAGATTTTGAGTTAGGAAAATGTTAGATGGAGCAAAATGAAGTCATTGTTAAGTCATTGCTGATTTTTTAGTCCAATTAGCCAAATATTGCCAAACTTTACACGTAAGTAGCATATATATACATACCACTTAATGTTGCCACCTTTCAACCAAGATTGTTAGTCACATACTTTGAGTGGGGGACTGCCACATCATGTCACTTAGTACTTATAAATTATATCCCTGATTTAATTAGGTAATGTCCTGTTATTCGGTAATTAATCAATTACCCGCATAATTAAGAATTGTCTCAAATTACTTAAAATACCACCCACTTTTAACATACCTTATACACCATACTATCATGGTCGTATAGTACCTTGTAAGGAACTAGTCCATAAATATCGAATATTAATGTTTGGCCCGTATTTTATCCCAACATGCCAAACTTTGACGAAAATTTATTTTCTTTGACTTGCTTCCCCTCTCACCTTTATAAATTTACTCATCACTTGTGAAATAGCATAATTCATATAATCTCTGAATAATATTTTCATTGGACTGATGTCAACTACCTTACGACAAATTCAATGTACAATAATACAGTGTGCAACATCGTCATAATTTAATACTGCAAAGCAAAACATCGTCGTAATGTAATATTGCAAGGCGTAACATCATCGTAATATAATACTGCAGGGCGGGACATCATTGTAATATAAAACTATAGTATGTAACATCATCGTAATATAATACTACAGGATGTAACATCATCGCAATATAATACTGTGGGACGTAATATCAACGTAGTATTGCGGGGCGTAACAGAATGGGTTGTCGGATTTTATGAGTATTGTCGAGTTCCGAGGGGCGGGCTTGGCTGTGATTTTTGGCCGATTTTTAGTTTTGATTAAGGATTTGATCTTTATCATTTGGAATTATTTCCTTGGGCCTTATTTGATGTATTTGAGTTGCTTTTGGCTAGTTTTGAGCCATTTGGAGGTTGCTACGCGCGTGATGGAATTTTTGGAGCATCGCTTGGCTTGCTTTGTATTGAAATTGGCTTGTTCGAGGTAAGTAACACTTCTAAACTTAGAGTTGAGGGTATGAAACCCTGAATTTTGTGTTGTGATTGGTATTGAGGTGATGCACATGCTAGGTGACGGGCGTGTGGGCGTGCACCCTATGAATTGTGACTCTGTTGTTTCCGTGGCATTGTATAGTGGCCCTATCTTGTTGATATATGTGTTTTCACCATGTGATAAAGTAATTGAGCCGTAAATCATGCTATATATCATGTTTAGGCTTTATGTCGATATTATTGGGACCTATAGTGGTCATTTCTTGTTGTCATCTCACTGATTTCATTTATATTTTGTAGTCAGTCATGTACATGCATTTCATATCATATCTCATTCTCATTTGTTATTTATTGATACATCATATCATTGTTTCGGGCAAGTTTTCATGACATTGTGAGCCCTGAGTGAGACTAGAGAGATTGATGACTAAGTAAGGCCGAGAGCACGATTATAAGTGATAGTTATAAGATCGGGCTGCACGCCGCAGTAGTTATATTGATTTGGGATAGTGCTTGGGCTGTATGAGCTCTTTTGGAGTCTGTGCACACCACCAGTGAGCGTAATTGATTATATTGAGTGATGAATCTTCCCTGGACATGGATCTTTTTCGAAGTATTATATACCTGGAGATGTATCTTCTCCACGGGCTGGATTGGCCGTACTCAATACTGAGTAAATGTTGATCAGTTGATGTATATATTCCGGGATGGATCTTTCCTGGGTCGGATTGGCCATATACGGTACTGAGTGATTAGGCATGATGAGCAGAAAGTGTGAGATAATGAGATTGAGTACTCTGAGAGTGTGAGTACATGATTCATCTGTGAGATACATGGCATTGACATGTACACATGACATACAGGCATAGAGATGCATTTTTCCTCATGATGTATGGTATCACGTCATTCATGACTTCTCATGCATACTAGTATATGAGCATAGAGAGATATTTTACACTTCCTATGTGGAAAGAAAATGAAACATCTTATTTATTGTGAAAAGGATTTTTAGAAAATTTTCAAGTTTCAAACTATCTCATATTTTTCGATGATTTCGGTAAAGGATAGAGTTTTCACTGATATACTTGAAAAGCAGATGTCACGACCTAAACCGATGGACCGCGACGGGCGCCTGAGTCTTACCAATCAAACACCCCTAAGCATACGTCTAAAATATGAACCTGAATAACATCTGCTACATTACAAAATTAACATATATGAAAGAAGCCTGCCATCAAGGCATATGTACGTATATAGACAGAATACAGTGGGCGAGCCAGCAAGGCTGCTATAGATAACTATACATCAAAAACTGAAAGCCGACAAGGCCACATATAACCCAACTAGACATACTGTCTATAGACCTCTAACAGAAACATAACTGTACAAAGACAGGACTGAACCATGTCATACTCATATACATATATATGTACAATTGTATCGTACCAATATCAAAAGTAGCTCCAGATCAGATGGAGCATGCCAACTCTCGCTGATTAGGGATCCTAAGAAGGAGGACCGTCAACTTGCCTACCTGCACCTGCGGACATGAAACGCAGGCCCCGTGGAATAGGGCGTCAGTACGAAAAATGTACTGAGTATGTAAGGCATGGAAATTAATACGTAATAGACATAGATGAAACATGGAATACTGAAACACATCTTTAAATCTGAATAACTTTGTATATTTTGAAACGTTTATAACGTCATGCACGTGCGTGTAAATGTCAAGCCATGCATAGGTATGGATTTACATAATATCATCAGCCTCTGAGGGCATCCCATCACATCATATTGGCCACTGTGGGCAAAGTCATAATCGTATACCAGCTGATCAGGTGGTGGTGTGTATATAACGCCATAACCATTCCCATATCCCATATACATATATATACATACATATATACGCGTATATAACGTCGTTTGAATACATACATATATATATGCGTATATAACACCATTTGAATACATACCCATATATGCATATATAACGCCGTTTGAATCATATTTCAGCCACTGTGGGCAACATCATCATCATATACCAGCTGATCAGGTGGTGATGCGTATATAACGCCATAACCTTTTCCCATAACCCATATATATATATTTACAAATATACGCGTATATAACGCCATGTGGTAATGGGTCAATGCACATGTATAAATGAGTAAAATGCATGAAAATACATAATAATCTCGATATTCCTTCCGGATAAACTTTTCCAGCTGCGTATTATTCTGAGACCCATGAACAGAAGATAATAATAATTCTCATGGGGAATCAAGAATATAGACACCCCTACTATTTCTATGAATAGAATAATTTATAGAAACTGTGTATTTGCTCGTTTCTTTCGTATAATCTGGACCATGCCAAAAGAAAGAAGGGAGGGCCTTAACATACCTGAAGTAAGGAAAACTCCGTATAATATTCTTGGCTAAGATTGTACCGTACTCTTTTAGACCAAGAAAATTTGGATGGAATTAAACTTCTGCTCGTTGAAGTGCTTGAATGATTGCGCTTCTGTTTCTGGCATTGAAGTATCTGAGCAATTGAATGTCCTTGACATTGAAATGTTTAAACCAAGAAAGGAAAGCTTGCTTTAGGATTTCTTTGGGTCATTTTTCTTGGTTCTGTTTTTGGTCCAAATGAAATGAAAACCAAGACACTTAATTTACCATGAAAAGTTTCCAAGGATTTCATTATTCTTTTGTAAATGAAAAGCATAAGATGTTTATGAATTAAAATGATGAATCTATGTAACCTTGAATGAAATATTAACATTTTCAAGAATTGAAATCCTTGGAATTGGACACATAATCAAGGAATGACCTTAGTCATATCCTTGTAAGGTGGCTAGCTGCCACGTTGCTTTTGGGGTGGGAATTATTATTAATTTTTATCCACTTATTAGTTAATTGGGTAATGTCGTGTTACCCGACGATTAATCAATTACCCGCATAATTTAAAAATGATCACAAATTACTTAAAATTCTATTTATTTTTAAAATACTTCATATATAATTTATATATTATACTACCATGGTCATATAGTACCTTGCATGGTACTAGTTCATAATTATCGGGTATTATCGCTCGCCCCGTATTTTATCCCAAATTGTCCACTTTCAACGAAACTCGTTTTCTTTAATCCATGTACCCCTTTATCCTTCATAACACTTATTTATTGCTTGTATAAATAGCATAAGTATGTTAATGTCAAGATGAACTCATCCCCGAGTCTACGTCGGTTAACTGAAAACGAAATTTTAACGTACGAAAACGCGAGATGTAACATTCTTCCCCCCTTAGAAACATTCATCCCCGAATGTTTAACCTTTCGGGATCTATATAACCTTGGCAGAGTCGCCCTTGGTAACAATAATGTAGCCAACTCTTCCTATAGAAACTCAATAATTCAACGCCACCTAGGACCACGACCATCAATAACGACAATGGCCTCACACGACCAATTATAATAACTAATACTAGAATCCATGCATGTACCTTAAGGTTATGACGTCTCAGTCGGATCCTTCTCTTGAGGAGGAAATAAGTAGGAATATCTAAACTTCATGTCTTCCTTGGCCTCCTAAGTCACATCTTCCACATTATTATTTCTCCAAAGTACTTTCACCGAAGCTACGTCTTTAGTTCTCAATATCCAAACCTGTATGTCTAGTAAAACAATGGGAGTTTCTTCATATGATGGATGCTTTGTGACCTGAACGTCGTCAACTGACACGATTCTGGAAGGATCTCTGATATATTTACGGAGCATAGACACATGAAAGATTGGATGTACAGACTCCAAGTCCGAAGGCAAGTCTAACTCATATGCTACCTGGCCTACCTTGCGTATGATCCTATATGGTCCAATATACCGAGGGCTAAGTTTTTCTTTTTTTTCCGAACCTCATGATACTTTTTATTGGTGATACCTTCAGGAATACCCAGTCATCAACCTGAAATTCCAAGTCTCGCCGTCGATTATCCGCATAAGACTTCTGACGGGCTTTGAGCTTCTAATGGCCTTTCCTATATAAGTTTAATTTTTCTCTATTGCTTGTTGTACCAATTTTGGTCTTACTAATGTAGTTTTCTCAACCTCGAACCACCCTATAGGCGATCTACACTCTTGTCCATAGAGAGCTTCGTATGGAGCCATCTGAATACTGGAATGGTAGCTATTATAATATGCGAACCTAATAAGCGACAAATGATCATCCCAGCTACCCTTGAAGTTTATCACACGAGATCGCAACATATCCTCCAGTGTTTGAATTGTACGCTCAGCCTGTCCGACTGTCTGGGGATGAAATGCTCTACTAAGACTTACTTGAGTCCCCAATCCCTTTTGGAAGGATCTCCAGAAGTTAGCTGTAAATTGAGCTCCTCTATCTGAGATAATAGATACAGGTACACCATGTAGTCGTACTATCTCCTTAATATAAAGCCTCGCATAATCTTCTGAGGAATACGTAGTTATAACAGGCAAAAAATGGGCTGACTTTGTGAGCCTATCAACGATCACCCATATTGAATCGAACTTACATTGGGTACGAGGTAAGCCTATGATGAAGTCCATATTGATTATTTCCCATTTCCAAGTCGGAATCTCCATAACCTGCAATAATCCATCGGGTTTTTGATGCTCGATCTTAACTTGCTGACAGTTAGGGCACTGAGCAACAAATTCTGCTATATCCTTTTTCATTCCGTCCCACCAATATATTTCCCTGATGTCATGATACATCTTTGTCGTTCCTGGATGGATAGAATAACGGGAATAGTGAGGTTCTCCCATAACCTGCCGACACAACCCTGCAACATTAGGCACCCATAATCGCCCTTGATATCCCCGTCTTCTGTAATTACAAACGGTGTCTTCTCCTTCTGAAGAGTGGCATCTCTATAATTAATTAGCACAGGATCCTCGTACTGGCGTTCCTTTACTTCAGTTACTAAAGATGATGTTTCCGTATCTTGAAGAGTAATTCCAATGTCACCTGAGTCCAGTAACTGAACTCCAAGACTAGCTAGCTGATGAACCTCATGGGCTATTCCCCTCTTTTCTGGCTGCAAATACGATAGGCTACCCATAGATCTATGGCTGAGAGCATCGGCAACTACGTTTGCCTTCCCTGGATGGTATAAAATATTAACGTCATAGTCTTTAAGTAGCTCCAACCATCTCCTTTGACGAAGATTCAATTCCCTTTGCTTGAAGATGTACTGGAGGCTCTTAGAATCCGTATAGATATCAACGTGAATGCTATACAAGTAGTGCCTCCACAGCTTTAGTGCATGAATCACCGCAGCTAACTCTAAATCGTGGGTCGGGTAGTTCTTCTCGTGCTTTCTTAGTTGTCTAGAAGCGTAGGCCATAACCTTACCATGCTGTATCAGCATACAACCTAATCCAACGCCTGAAGCTTCGCAATAGATAACATAACCATCGGTCCCTTCTGGAAGCGTTAGAACCGGTGCTGAAGTTAACCTATCCTTTAATGCCTGGAAACTCCGTTCACAAGCATCAGTCCATTGAAACTTTGCTCCCTTCTGAGTCAACTTTGTTAAAGGTGATGAAAGGGAAGAAAATCCTTCCACAAATCTCCTGTAATATCCTGCCAAACCAAGAAAACTACGAACCTCTATTGGTGTTGTGGGCCTAGGCCAAGTCTTTACTGCCTCAATATTTTGTGTATCCACCAGGATGCCTTCACCCGAAATGATATGCCCAAGGAAAGTTACAGAGTTCAGCCAGAATTTACACTTAGAAAATTTTGCATACAACTTCCTTTCTTGTAGAACTCTGAGCACTGTACGCAGATGACCAGTATGCTCATCCTCTAAACGAGAATATACCAATATATCGTCAATAAATACAATTACAAAAAGATCTAAGAAATGCCTGAACGCACGGTTCATCAAATCCATGAATACTGTTGGGGCATTGGTCAGACCGAACGACATAACCCGAAACTCAAAATGCCCATATCTAATCCTGAATGTTGTCTTAGGAATATCTTCATACTTAACCCTTACTTGATGGCACCCAGACCTCAAGTCTATCTTTAAAAACCACTTGGCACTTTGTAACTAATCAAATAAGTCGTCAATCCTCGGGAGCGGGAACTTATTCTTGATCGTCAACTTATTCAGTTGCCTATAATCAATACACATTCTTAAGGAACCATCTTTCTTCCTTACAAACAACACAGGTGCTCCTCACGGTGACGTACTAGGTCTGATAAAACCTTTTTCAAGCAAGTCTTTTATTTGTTCTTTCAACTCTTTCAGCTCTGCGGGGGCCATTCTATAGGGAGGAATAGATATTGGGTGAGTATCTAGTAGTGGTTCAATAGAAAACTCAATTTATTGCTCTGGTAGGAGACCCGGAAGCTCATCGGAAAAAAAACATCGGGAAACTCATTCATCACAGGGACGTACTGAATGGTTGGTAACTCTATTTCCGTATCCCAAACCCGAACTTAGTGATAAATGTAGTCCTTTCTGATTATCTTCTTTGCCTTGAGCTGGGAGATAAATTTACCTCTTGGTGATGCGGTATTATCTTTCCATTCTAAAACAAGCTTTCTTGGAAACTGAAATCAACCCACATTTGGTCTATACTTGATGTTAGCATAACAAAAGGCCAATCAATCCATATCAATTATAATATCAAGTCCTACCTAACCGAGTACCACATACCTTGTCCTTGTTTGTTCTCAAATCTATCATGGGTCATTACGACAACATCCATATATATATATATATAACAACATTAAGACTTAACTCGCATAACTAATTTAGAAAAAGGTTTATATACATAGGGGTCGACTAGGCCGTAGACATATCATACCCAAAACTATATACATGATACTATCTGCAAAGCCTCTAAGTAGGCATAACCAATATATATACAAGTCAGGACGGGGCTCCCGACATCCTCATAAAACAACTAAACACCTTTAAAACCTTGACATGGTAATATTCTAAGAAGAGGTGCAACTCACTAACCAAAAACTGATACTTGTAGGAAGCCTACAGTAGAGGGTCCTTGCCTCGTCCTACATAAGAACCTCGATCAGACACACTCCGGACGGAATCCTCATGTCCTTATCAGTTACCTTCCTTCTCTTGGCCTGGCTACTATCTTCTTCCTCTGCGTATCCCATAACATACACTGAAGAACCTTGATTGACGGACTCCCAAGACTGTGGACTATCCGGAATCTCAGAAGAGCTGGTGTCCTCAAATACCTTGACATAGTTTTGAGCTTGATGGAATCCCGACTGTGCCAATCCATGCACTACTCCCCTCTTACCCTGATCAATGGGCTGTGAAACTAAGGGCCTTGGTGAGGTCGGAACTCCACTCACCCCATCTACTACCGGAGTGGTTGAAACAAATCGAACAGATGGCTCATATGGATCCTCAGATGGATTCTCCTCAATAGAACCCATGATCTCTAATGGGTCTGAATCCATAGTATAACTTATCTCTCTTTCTGGCACCTTTGTAGCCTTCTGACCCGTGCTAGCCGCTGTAGTCTTCGTAGGCATCGCTAAAAACGTAACACATCGTTAGGAACAAGAATGCTTATATTGCACGATCTAAGATAAGAAAAGAGGATAACATCCTATATGTCATGCAGACTCCTATCTATAAGTGTGCTGCACGACACACCCATAAACCAGACTCTACTAGACACGGTCTGTAGACAACCTTAGGATAGAACTGCTCGGATACCACTTTTGTCACGACCCAAACCGATGGGCCGCGACGGGCACCTGAGTCTTACCAATCAAACACCCCTAAGCATACGTCTAAAATATGAACCTTAATAACATCTACTGCATTACAAAATTAATATACGTGAAAGAAGCCTGCCATCAAGGCATATGTACGTATACAGATAGAATACAATGGGCGAGCCGGCAAGGCTGCTATAGACAACTATACATCAAAAACTGAAAGCCGACAAGGCCACATATAACCCAACTAGACATACTGTCTACAGACCTCTAACAGAAACATAACTGTACAAAGACAGGACTGAGCCATGTCATACTCATATACATATATATGTACAAACATATCGTACCAATATCAAAAGTAGCTCCGGATCAGATGGAGCATGCCAACTCTCGCTGATCAAGGATCCTAAGAAGGAGGACCGTCAGCTTGCCTACCTGCACCTGTGGGCATGAAACGCAGGCCCCGTGGAATAGGGCGTCAGTATGAAAAATGTACTGAGTATGTAAGGCATGGAAATTAGTACGTAATAGACATAGATGAAACATGGAATATTGAAACACATCTTTAAATCTGAATAACTTTGTATATTTTGAAACATTTATAACGTCATGCACGTGCGTGTAAATGCCAAGCCATGCATAGGTATGGATTTACATAATATCATCAGCCTCTGAACGCATCCCATCACATCATATCGGCCACTGTGGGCAAAGTCATAATCGTATACCAGCTGATCAGGTGGTGGTGCGTATATAACGCCATAATCATTCCCATATCCCATATACATATATATACATACATATATACGCGTATATAACGCCGTTTGAATACATATATATATATATATATATATATACGTATATAACACCATTTGAATACATACCCATATATGCGTATATAATGTCGTTTGAATCATATTTCAGCCACTGTGGGCAACATCATCATCATATACCAGCTGCAACATCATCATCATATACCAGCTGATCAGGTGGTGATATGTATATAACGCCGTAACCTTTTCCCATATCCCATATACATATATTTACAAATATACGCGTATATACCGCCATCTGGTCATGGGTCAATGCACATGTATAAATGAGTAAAATGCATGAAAATACATAATAATCTCGATATTCCTTCTGGATAAACTTTTCCAGCTGCGTATTATTCTGAGACCCATGAACAAAAAATAATAATAATTCTCATGGGGAATCAAGAATATAGACACCCCTACTATTTCTATGAATAGAATAATTTATAGAAACCGTGTATTTGCTCGTTTCTTTCGTATAATCTGGACCATGCCAAAAGAAAGAAGGGAGGGCCTTAATATACCTGAAGTAAGGAAAACTCCGTATAATATTCTCGGCTAAGATTGTACCGTACTCTTTTAGACCAACAAAATTTGGATGGAATTAAACTTCTGCTCGTTGAAGTGCTTGAACGATTGCGCTTCTGTTTCTGGCGTTGAAGTATCTGAGCAATTGAATGTCCTTGACATTGAAATGTTTAAACCAAGAAAGGAAAGCTTGCTTTTGGATTTCTTTGGGTCATTTTTCTTGGTTCTGTTTTTGGTCCAAATGAAATGAAAACCAAGACACTTAATTTACCTTGAAAAGTTTCCAAGGATTTCATTATTCTTTTGTAAATGAAAAGCAGAAGATGTTTATGAATTAAAATGATGAATCTATGTAACCTTGAATGAAATATTAACGTTTTCAAGAATTGAAATCCTTGGAATTGGACACATAATCAAGGAATGACCTTAGTCATATCCTTGTAAGGTGGATAGCTACCACGTTGCTTTTGGGGTGGGAATTATTATTAATTTTTATCCACTTATTAGTTAATTGGGTAATGTCGTGTTACCCGACGATTAATCAATTACCCGCATAATTTAAAAATGATCACAAATTACATAAAATTCTATTTATTTTTAAAATACTTCATATATAATTTATATATTATACTACCGTGGTCATATAGTACCTTGCATGGTACTAGTTCATAATTATCGGGTATTATCGCTCGCCCCGTATTTTATCCCAAATTGTCCACTTTCAACGAAACTCGTTTTCTTTAATCCATGTACCCATTTATCCTTCATAACACTTATTTATTGCTTGTATAAATAGCATAAGTATGTTAATGTCAAGATGAACTCATCCCCGAGTCTACGTCGGTTAATTGAAAACGAAATTTTAACGTACGAAAACGCGAGATGTAGCAGCAGAACTATTTTCGGGAATTATGAAAAAGTTGAGCAGTTTAAATTTTGAGTACTTTTTTTATTACTTGCTTTACATTGTTATGAACTGCTGTTGGTTATTGGTGTTGTACCTGACCTATGTTCCAGCTCGTCACTATTTTCAACCTAAAGTTAGGTTAGTTACTTATTGAGTACATGGGGTCGGTTGTGCTCATACTACACTTCTGCACCTTGCGTGCAGATATTGACTGATGATGTTGTTGTGATCCACGGGAGCTGGGATTGAAGATGTATTTGTGTTCCTGTTGTAGCTATCTCTTGTTCATGGTAGCATTAGATTTATAATACCCTATTTATGTACTTTTTAGATAGATAATGTATTTACTTCACACCAACTTTGTAAACTCTATTCTTATAAGCTCATAATTTGTACTACCAGTCCTTGGAAAATGTATAAGATTCAGATAATTCTTTTTGTTTAATTATTTTATTGATACTATTGAAATTGAATAGTTATTAGTTGGCTTACCTAGCGGGTTGGATTAGGTTCCATCATGACTAGTGAATTTTGGGTCGTGATAGTGGGCTTCGGTTATTGAGGATTGAGGCAGATCAGTTGAGTGTTGGGTGGAGTTTGCAGGGCTATAATGAGTGTTGGCTGTGGGAAAGTAGGCTTTGATTTGGTCTCTATACTAGGCTCTTGAAAGTGGCAAGGAGGGGGAAAAGGTGTCATTCTATGGAAACATGATAGAGGGATTAGTGGCATGTGAGGGTACGTGTTGTGTGTGTTGTAGGTGGCTGGGCAGTTGTGTCAGACAAGAGTGGTCTTGCATGTGGTGGGCTGTTAGGTTGGAGATGGGTTGGACCTATAGGTGTAGCGTTAGAGCTAGTATTGGGCTAGCCCAAAGTAGTGATAGATTGTAGATTTGTGGAAGAGAAGTCATTATTGTTTAATAAAGAAAACATATTATTATGAGTAATATTGTCAAGGATGTTATTGTCTTTTCCGCTTCCTATAGTCGTTTGAATGAAAGGTGGTTTAGGGTTAGAGGACTTACCTGGGTTGTTCTTGTGCACTGTTCTTCGTGATTGTGGCGGAGCGTCAGAGGTTGACGGCTCATTATTTAGAACTTGTTTGTGCATGGGTACTTTAGAGGTCGATTTTTGCGGGAAAGCGACTGTTTTCCATTCATGGTCTGGAGTTGGTGCAGAAAGTAGTGCATTGGAAGGGAGTTGTTGATCATGTAGTGGGGGGTTTATGGGCGCTTGTTATGGAATTTTTGGTTGGAGAAGATAGGTGCAGTTCTTAGTGTTATGTCCCAGTCGTCCACAATTAATACAAAGTAAATTGAGGCCCTCATACAAGATAACTTGTTTATGTGTGCCAATAAAAATATGGGATTTTAATAGCTTATTGAGAGACACATCTACACAGATACGCGCGTATCGTCCTCGAGTAGTAGTAGAAGTGCATGCATCAATCTTAAGTAGCTTACCCACCTTGTTTCCTAATTTTTGAAGGATGTCTAGGTCGTAAAATTCTATGGGGAATTCAGGCAGACGAATCCAAATTGTTGAATAGGTGAATTGTGCCGTAGAAGCATGAAATTTTGGTTCCTATCAGCGAACAGATAGGAAGTAGTTTAAAACAAACCATGGCCCATCATGTAGAGCATGTAACATATTTTCTTCTTTTTGGAATTTTAATAGGAAAAAATTGGAGCCCAAATCAATTAAGGGTACCTCTTCTGTTAGTTTCCATTGTGTAAATATTTTTGTTTGAGTAGTTGATGTCCTATTTTGAGCCCAAAAAATTTGACAATAACTGAGTATTTCTGTGATGACCCAAAAGGTCATCTCTTGTTTTAGAAGTCAAATCTATATTCCGAGGTCTTAAAACCCTCCTTTTGTTTAACCTCTATTTGTGTGTGCAGTCCGGACGCGTTTCCGAAAAGCCTTTATGTGAAATTGTAGAAAAATAATGAATTTGTCCTTTAAAATTGATTAAAGCTGACTTCGGTCAATATTTTTTGTAAACGGACCCGGACCCGTGATTTGACAGTCCCGTAAGGTCCGTAAAAAATATGGGACTTGGGTGTATACCCGGAATCGAATTCTGAGGTCCCTAGCCCGAGAAAAGAATTTTTAAAGAAATTATTTACTGCAAAATATAAAGGCTTTTGAAAATAAAATTGTGTGTGTTCTTGATGGTATCCGGCCCGTATTTTGGTTCCGGAGTCCGATACATGTTTAAAATAATAATTAAGTCGAATCTGTGAAATTTGGTAAGAATCGGGGTTGATTTGGTATGAATCGGACCTTTAGTTGAGAAAATAGAAATTTCAATGTTCTTAAAGAATTTCATGAATCTGAGGTTAAATTCATAGTTGTTGATGTTATTTTGATGATTTGATCGCACAAACAATTCCATATGATATTTTTAGACTTGGGTAAGTTTTGGATAGGCCGCGGGGTGAGTTTGGACTTATATAAAATTGTTGTTGCTGCTGGTATGTGTTGCAGGCTCTGATCTCGCATTTGCGAGGTCAGGCTTCGCAATTGCGAGCCCAACAGGCTTGGCAATTGCGAGGGCTTGATCACATTTGCGAGGAAAGCCCAGGCCTGCCTTGTTCGCATTTGCGAACTTTTCTTCGCAATTGCGAAGCCATTAAGGGAAGGAAGTCATCGCAATTGCAAAGGAAGCAGACATGCAGCAAGTTCGCAATTGAGAAGCCTGTCTCGCATTTGCGAGCTTCGCAATTGTGAAGCTCCTGTCGCTATTGCGACATCTGCGGCCTGTTAAGTGGGATTTTGACAGGATTTCAACTCATTATTTCAATTTTTAAAACCCTAAGCTCCATAGGCAATTTTCCAAAGAAAGGTTCTTCCCCAAATCGTAGGTAAACAACTTCTAACTCATTTCTTTAAATCTACTTCATTTTTTGCATGATTTCATAACAAAATCTAAGGTTTTCATGGGAAATTGGGTATTTTTGGGTAGAAATTAGAATTTTCAAATTTTGGGGATTTGGACCTCAATTTGAGGTCGGATTTAAAAACTAATTACATATTTGGGTTCGTGGGTGAATGGGTAGTCGGGTTTTGGTTCGATCTTCGAGTTTTGCCCAAGCGCGCCCAGGGTTGATTTTGACTTTTTGGGAAAAATAATGGGAAATCTATTTTCATACATCAGAATTGGTTCATTTAGTATTTATTGATGTTATTAAGTATATTGTGGCTAGACACAAGCGGATTGGTGTTGGAATCGATGGGTAAAGCGGTGTTTGAGTGTTGAATTACACGTTGGCTTGAGGTAAGTGTTTGGTCTAACCTTGACTTGAGAGAATAGGAATTCCCGACTTATTTGCTATGTGAAATTCCATGTGTGTGGCGTATAAGTGATGTGACGAGTACCTATGCGCCACCAAAATTACCATGTTTAGCTGTTTCCCTTCCCCATTTCCTATTATAATATCCCCCGTCTTAATTGCTACTTGCTTATAGCTGTTTCCATGCCTAAATTGCTGCTTGTTTACAGATACTTCCATGCCTTAACTGCTACTTGTTCATAACTGCTTCCATGCCTTAACTTCTACTTGTTCATAAATGCTTCCATGTCTAATTGCTTTATATTAATTGCTGCTCTCCTTGTTGAAGTATTCAATTGTTCCTGGTTACGTTTTATTATTCTGTTGGTCTTTATTGGTTTATGGGTGCCTCGTGGTACAACTTGGTTGGTCTCGCTGGATAGTTTAAACTGGTGAAGATGTTTAATTGTAGTGATATTATGTTGTGTGAATTGAGGTATAAGAACATTGGAGGATTTGGCTTAGTCTGTGAAACACTTGTCTTCATTTTTGTGATTTATAAATTGGGATCGGGTTGCACGCCATAACAGTGTTATATTATAGAATTGGGTTGCGCGCGGCAACAAGGAGTAATAAGGGTGGATAGGTGGGATCGGGTTGCGCGTCGCAACCGGAGGAATAAGGGTGATTTGTGTTGATGGGTAATAAGGGTGGACATATGGGATCGGGTTGCACGCTGCACTGGGTAATATGTGTTTAGGAGTACTGATACTGCACTCTGCACTTTATGTGCAGATTTCGGACTAGTGCCTGATCAAAGTTCGAGGGTGCTGCCTTCAGTTCAGGAGACCCAAGGTAGTCCTGCAGGCATCCGCAAGCCCTGGCGTCCCCTTATACCTTTACTACATTCTGTTTTTACTTTTCTTCGAAACAGATGTATATTTTCTTTCAAACCATTACTTGTAGTAATCATAGACAGTTCGTAAGTTGTGACTCTAGTTCTGGGTAGATGTTATTTCGGATTTCGTGATTGCTCAAAGTTAAACCTTTAAATTGTTTCTTCCACATTTATTTATGTTGGTTCATTCCATTAAGTTTTAAATATCTGAAAGATAAAGGAAAAAGGTGTAATAAACTGTGACGTTGGCTTGCCTAGCGAGCTCAATGTTAGGTGCCATCACGGTCCCGAAGGTGGGAATTTAGGTTATGAAAAGTTGGTATCAGAGCTCTAGGTTGCTTAGGTCTCACAATTCACGGACAAGCTTGGTAGAGTCTGAGGGATCGGCACGGAGACGTCTATGCTTATCCCCCAGAGGCTACAGAGTTAGGAACAGTTTCACTTCTATTCATCTCTATCGTGCGGTTTGATCTCTCAAAGCTAATTGAATTCTCTACTTTGTTCTTTCACAGATGGCGATAATGCATATTGCTTCGTCAGCTGATAAGCAGCCCGAGCCCCCAACGGCAGCTCCTACGAAGGGCAAAGGACGAGGTCGAGGTTGTGCTAGAGACTGAGGCAGGGGCAGAGCACAGCCCAGAATAGCAGCACCAGCAACGGAGCCTCAGGTTGAGTTTGATGATGAGGTTCCGGCCGAGACTGTTCCAGCGGGACCAGCTCAGGTCCCAGAGGGGTTTATAGCTACCCCGGTACTCCAGGATGCTCTGGTCTGTCTAGTGGTCCTTATGGAGAGTGTTACCCAGGTAGGCTTACTTCCTATAGCACCAGCTGTTTCTCAGGCTGGGGGAGGAGCACAGACTCCCGCTACCCGCACTCCGAAGCAGATGACTCCTCAATTTCAGACTCCATCAGCTCAGCCAGTTGGAGTAGATGAGACGGGTGTGGTAGCTCAGACTGGTGATGGAGCAGCTATGTCTGCTGATGTTTTGTGGAGATTGGACAGGTTCACCAAGCTTTTCACTATCACCTATGGCGGTACATCTTCAGAGGATCCCCGGTACTATTTGGATAGTTGCCATGAGGTTTTTCGGAATATGGGGATAGTGGAGACTAGTGGGGTCGACTTCGCTGCCTTTCGCTTATCAGGTTCCGCCAAGAAATGGTGGAGGTATTTTTGTTTGGCTAGACTAGTTGTGTCGCCTGCTTTGACTTGGGATCAATTTTCTCAGTTATTTCTAGAGAAGTTTCTTCCTATCACTCAGAGGGAGAACTATCGGAGGCAGTTTGAGTATCTCCAATAGGGTTCGATGACCGTCCCTCAATACGAGACCAGATTCATTAACTTGGCCCGTCATGCTCTTCTTATACTTCCCACCGAGAGAGAGAGAGAGATAGAGAGAGAGAGGGGGGGTGAGGAGGTTTATTGAGGGACTCGCTTAGCCTATCAGATTGTAGATGGCTAAGGAGATCGGGAGCGAGATTTCTTTCTAGGATGCGGCTAATGTGGCCTGGAGAGTTGAGGCAGTTCTATCTTAGGGGAGTGGTTAGGGGCCCGATAAGAGGCCTCATCATTTGGGTAGATTCAGTGGTTCCTCGTTTGGAAACAGGGATTCTTTTGGTAGGGGCCATCCTCCCTAGCTGTTTCTCTCAGCACTTCAGGCATCTCATGGAGCTTCGGGGGGCGTGGGTCTTATGTACCTCCTTCAGGACAGCTAGCTTCTTTCATAGCACCTCCTCTTTAGAGGTATTATCATGGTTAGTCGGCCCGCCAAGGTTTGTCTGAGTTTCCTCAGCCGCAGCATTCAGGTGGATGTTTTGAATGCGGTGAGTATGGTCATATTCGGAGGGCTTGTCCGAGATTAGTAGGTGTTCAGTTGCAACAGCAGAGTCCTTGTGTCATGATTCAGGCACCACCCGCTCAGCCAGCTAGAGGCAAGGGTCAGGGAGCTAGAGGTAGGGGTCAGCCCGTTAGAGGTGGAGGTCAGGCCGTTAGAGGTGGAGGTCATGTCGCTAGAGGTGGAGGCTGTCCAAGAGATATAGTTCAGGGTGGTGTGAGCTCGCCCCAATGTTATGCTTTCCTAGCTAGGCCTAAGGCTAAGGCATCTGATGTCGTTATCACATGTACGGTTTTAGTATGCAGCAGAGATGCTTCAGTTTTATTTGATCCAGGGTCTACATACTTCGATGTATCTTCTTATTTTGCTTCATATTTGGTTGTACCTCGTGATTCTTTGAGTGCTCCTGTTTATGTGTCTGCACCGGTGGGTGATTTTATTGCGGAAGATCGTGTCTATCATTCATGCATGGTTGTTATTGGGGGTCTTGAGACCCGTGTAGACCTCCTAATTCTCAATATGGTATAGTTCGATGTCATTCTAGGGATGGATTGGCTATCACCTTACCATGCTATATTGGACTGTCATGCCAAGACTGTTACCTTAGCATTGGTGGGGTTGCCTCATTTGGAGTGGCGAGGGACTTCTGGTCATTCTACCAACATGGTTATCTTATATATGAAGGCTCGGCGTATTGTTGAAAATAGGTGTTTGGCCTATTTGGCGTATGTTTGCGATTCTAGCACTGAGGTTCTTTCTATAGATTCTATGCCCGTTGTTCGTGAGTTTCTAGAGGTATTTCCTGCAGACCTGCCAGGGATGCCACCCGACAGGGATATTGACTTTTGCATTGATTTGGCTCCGGGTACTCAACCCATTTCTATTCTGCCATATCGTATGGCCCCGCCAGAGTTGAAATAACTGAAAGAATAGTTGCAGGACTTACTGGATAAAGGCTTTATTAGACCTAGTGTCTCTCCTTGGGATGCGCCAGTGTTGTTCGTTAAGAAGAAGGATGGGTCGATGAGGATGTGCATAGATTATCGGTAGTTGAACAAAGTCACCATGAAGAACAAGTATCCATTTCCGAGGATTGATGATTTGTTTGATCAGCTTCAGGGTGCCAAAGTGTTTTCGAAGATTGATTTGAGATCTCGCTACCATCAGTTGAGGATTAGGGCATCTGATGTCCCCTAAGACAGCTTTTCACACTCGGTACGGGCATTATGAGTTCTTAGTGATGTCATTCGGGTTGACAAATGCCCCGGTAGCTTTTATGGATTTGATAAACCGTATGTTCAAGCCTTATCTAGATTCCTTTATGATTGTCTTCATTCATGATATTTTGATCTACTCCTGCAGCCGAGAAGAGCATGAGCAGCATCTTCGAGTCGTTCTTCAAATTGTGAGAGACAATCAGTTGTATGCTAAGTTTTTGAAATGTGAGTTTTGGTTGAGTTTAGTTGTATTCTTGGGTCATGTTGTATCAGCAGATGGTATTCAGGTGGATCCGAAGAAGATAGAGGCAGTCAAGGACTGGCCTAGACCCGCATCAGCTACAGAGATCCGGAGTTTCTTGGGTTTGGTGGGTTATTACTGTCAGTTTATGGAGGGGTTTTCAGCTATAGCAGCCCCGATGAAGAGGTTGACCTAGAAGGTTGCCCAGTTTAGGTGGTCGGACGAGTGTGAGGTGAGCTTTCAAAAGCTCAAGATATCTTTAACTACGGTGTCAGTGTTGGTGTTGCCCACAGGTTTAAGGCCATATATAGTATATTGTAACGCATCTCGTATTGGACATGGTGCGGTGTTGATGTAGAATGGCAAGGTTACTGCATATGCTTCATGACAGTTGAAGATTCATGAGAAGACTTATCCAGTTCCTGATTTGGATCTAGAAGCCATTGTTCATGCGTTGAAGAATTAGAGGCATTATTTATATGGCGTGTCATGTGAGGTGTTCACAAATCACAAGAGTTTGCAGTATTTATTCAAGCAGAAGGAGCTCAATTTGAGGTAGAGAAGGTGGTTGGAGCTATTGAAAGATTATGATATAACCATCTTGTATCATCTGGGGAAGGCCAATGTAGTGGCTAATGCTTTGAGTAGAAAGTCATATGGGCAGCCTTGTGTATATTCCGGTCGGTGAGAGATCGATTGCTTTGGATGCTCAGGCTTTAGCCAATCAGTTAGTGAGGTTAGATGTTTCTGAGCCCAATCGTATTTTAGCTTGTAGAGTTGCTCGGTCTTCATTATTTGAGCATATCAGAGATCGGCAGTATGATTACCCTCATTTGCTTGTCCTTAGGGATACAATGAGGCACAGTGGTGCCAAGAAAGTCACAGTTGGAGATGATGGAGTTTTGAGGATGCAAGGTCGTATTTGTGTGCCTAATGTTGATGGACTTCGTGAGTTGATTCTAGAGTATACCCAAAGTTCCCGGTATTCCATTCATCTGGGTTCCGTTAAGATGTATTAGGACTTGCGGCAGCATTATTGGTGGAGGAGGATGAAGAAGGACATTGTTGCATATGTAGCTCGGTATTTGAATTGCCAGCAGGTAAAGTGTGAGCATCAGATACCTAGTGGTTTGCTTCAACAGATTGATATTCCTAAGTGGAAGTGGGAGCATATCACTATGGACTTTGTTGTTGGACTCCCACGTATTCAGAGGAAGTTCAATGTGGTATGGGTTATTGTTGATAGGCTGGCTAAGTCAGCGTATTTCATTCCCGTGGCAATCTCCTGTTCTTCAGAGAGGTTAGCTAAGATCTATATCCAGAAGATTGTTCATCTTTATGGTGTGCCCGTATCTATCATTTCTGACCAAGGTACATATTTTACCTTGCATTTCTGGAGTGCAGTTCAGTGTGTGTTAGGTACACGGGTCAAGTTGAGCACAGCATTTCATCCTCAGACGAACGGGCAGTCCGAGTGTACTATTTAGATTTTGGAGGATATGCTCCAAGCATGTGTTATTGACTTTGAAGGTTCTTGGGATTAGTTCTTGCCATTAGTAGAGTTTGCCTACAATAACAGTTATCAGTCAAGCATTCAGATGGCTCCCTATGAGGCATTATATGGTAGACAGTGTCGATCGCCGGTTAGGTGGTTCGAGCCAGGAGAGGCTCGGTTGTTGGGTACGGATTTAGTCCAGGATGCCTTAGACAAGGTTAAGATCATTCAGGATAGGTTTAGTGCAGCTCAGTCCGGGCAAAAGAGTTATGCCGACCGCAAGGTTCATGATGTAGAATTCATGATCGGAGAGCGAGTGTTGCTTTGGGTGTCGCCCATGAAGGGCGTGATGAGATTTGGGAAAAAGGGCAAGCTAAGCCCTAGGTTCATCGGTCCTTTTGAGATTCTTGATCGAGTGGGAGAGGCGGATTACAAACTTGCGTTGCCGCCAAGTTTATCAGTTGTGCACCCAGTGTTTCATGTTTCCATGCTTCAAAAGTATCACGGCGATCCATCACACGTGTTAGACTTCAGCACTGTCCAGTTGGACAAGAACTTGACCTATGAGGAGTAGCCGGTAGCTATTCTAGACCGACAGGTTCGTCAGTTGAGATTGAAGCATTTCCCTTCAATTCGTGTGCAATGGAGATGTCAGCCTATTGAGGCAGCGACCTGGGAGTCCGAGTCCGATATGCGGAGCCGATATCACCATCTTTTCACCGGCTCAGGTACTTTTCTATATTTGTTCGAGGATGAACGGTTGTTTTAGAGTTGGAGAATGTGATGACCCAAAACATTATCTCTTGTTTTAGAAGTCAAATCTAGGTTCCAAAGCCTTAAACACCTCCTTTTGTTTCACCTCGATTTGCGTTCGCAGTACGGGCGCGTTTCCGGAAAGGTTTTATGTGAAATTTAAGAAAAATAACGAATTTGGCCTTTAAAATTGATTAAAGTTGACTTGCTATGAATCGGACCTTTAGTTTAGAAAATGGAATTTCAATCTTCTTAAAGGATTTCATGAATCTGAGGTTAAATTCGTAATTGTTGATTTATTTTGATGATTTGATAGCACGAACAAGTCCATATGATGTTTTTAGACTTGCGTGCATGTTTGGTTTGGAGCCCCGAGGGCTCAGGTGAGTTTTGGATAGGCCACGGGATGAGTTTGGACTTAGATAAAATTGTTGTTGCAGCTGGTATGTGTTGTAGGCTCTGATCTCGCAATTGTGAGGTTAGGCTTCGCAATTACGAGCCCAATAGGCTTGGAAATTGCGAGGGCTTGATCGCATTTGCAAGGAAAGCCCAGGCCTGCCTTGTTCGTATTTGCGAACTTTTCTTCGCAATTGCAAAGCCATCAGGGAAAGGAAGTCATCGTAATTGCGACCAATAGCTCACAATCGCGAAGGAAGCAGACATGCAGCAAGTTCGCAATTGTGAAACCTGTCTCGCAATTGCGAAGCTCCTGTCGCAATTACAACATTTGTGACCTGTTAAGTGGGATTTTGACGGGATTTCAACTCATTATTTCAATTTTTCAAACTCTAAGCTCCCATAGGCAATTTTCCAAAGAAAGGTTCTTCCCCAAATCATAGGTAAACAACTTCTAACTCATTTCTTTCAATCTAATTCATCTTTTTGCATGATTTCATCTCAAAATCCAAGGTTTTCATGGGAAATTGGGTGTTTTTGGGTAGAAATTAGGATTTTCAAATTTTGGGGATTTGGACCTAAATTTGAGGTCTGATTTCAAAACTAATTATATATTTGGGTTCGTGGGTGAATGGGTAGTCGGATTTTAGTTCGAACTTCGAGTTTTGCCCAAGCGAACCCGGGGTTGATTTTTTACATTTTGGGGAAAACAATGGGAAATCTATTTTCATGCATTAGAATTGGTTTATTTAGCATTTATTGATGTTATTAAGTAAATTGTGGCTAGACAATCGGATTGGTGGTGGAATCGAGGGGTAAAGCGGTGTTTGAGTGTTGAATTACCCATTGGCTTGAGGTAAGTGTTTGGTCTAACCTTGACTTGAGGGAATAGGAATCCCCGACTTATTTGCTAAGTGAAATTCCATGTGTATGGAGTATAGGTGTGGTGGCGAGTACCTATGCGCCACCAAAATTACCATGTTTAGCTGTTTGTCGTCCCCATTTCCTATTATAATATCCCCCGTCTTAATAGCTACTTGCTTATAGCTGTTTCCATGCCTAAATTGCTGCTTGTTTACAAATGCTCCCATGCTTTAACTGCTACTTGTTTATAACTGCTTTCATGCCTTAACTGATACTTGTTCATAAATGCTTCCATGCCTAATTGCTTTATATTAAGCGTTGCTCTCCTTATTGAAGTATTCAATTGTTCCTGGTTACGTTTTATATTTTGCTGGTATTTATTGGTTTATGGGTGCCTCGTGGTTCACCTTGGTTGGTTTCGCTGGATAGTTTACACTGGTGAAGTTGTTTAATTGTAGTGATATTCCGTTGTGTGAATTGAGGTATAAGAACATTGGAGGATTTGGCTTAGTCTGTGAAACTTTGTCTTCATTTTTGTGATTTGTGTTGATTTATAAATTGGGATCGGGTTGCATGCCGCAACAGTATTATATGATGGGATCAAGTTGCACGCCGCAACAAGGGATAATAAGGGTAGATAGGTGGAATCGGGTTGCGCGCCGCAATAAGAGGAATAAGGGTGATATGTGTTGAGGAGTAATAAGGGTGGACAGGTGGGATCGGGTTGCACGCTGCAATAAGGAGAACTAAAAGAGAAGATTGATATTGTTGTTGTTGTTTATATGATGGGATTGGGATGCACGCTACATCAGTTGTTGTTATGTGTTCATATTTGTTGAGATCCATTATCATGATGTTGAAACACCCTTAAGGATTGGTCATAGCTGAATATTAGTAGAACAGTCGGATTTCGAATCTATTTAATGCTAGTTATTGTTTGATTACATTCTGTATCTCCTTTCCATTTAGTATAGACTGTTGAAGGTTGTATTTGTTGTATGCCCCGCCGTAGCCTCGTCACTACTTCATCGAGATTAGGCTCAGCACTTACCAGTACATGGGGTCGGTTGTACTGATATTGCACTCTGCACCGCCTGTGCAGATTTCGGAGCTACTGGTTGATCAGAGTTCGAGGTGCTGCCTTCAGTTTAGGAGACCCAAGGTAGTCCTGTAGGTGTCCGCAGGCCCTAGCGTCCCCTTCTGCCTTTAATGCATTCTGTTTTTACTTTTCTCCGAAAGAGATGTATATTTTCTTTCAGACCATTACTTGTAGTAATCATAGACAGTTCGTGAGTTGTGACTCCAGTTCTGGGTAGATGTTATTTCAGATTTCGTGATTGCTCAAATTTAAACCTTTAAATTATTTCTTCCACATTTATTTATGTTGGTTGATTCCGTTAAGTTTTAAATATCTAAAAGATAAAGGAAAAAGGTATAATAAATTGTGATGTTGGCTTGCCTAGCGAATTCAATATTAGGTGTCATCACGGCCTCGAAGGTGAAAAATTCGGGTCGTGACAATTTCCAAGGGGAGTAGAGTCGTGTTTTATCACTTGAAGATAGTGGAATAAAGTTATCTAGGTCAGAGGTAGTGTCACTTTCATCACTGAGATCAATAGCAGTCGTAACGTAGTGAGATTGGTGGAGGGCATGAGGAACATGTGATGTGGATAGTAATTTATTTAGGAAGGAACTAGTTTGGGGAACTTGTAGAGGAGTCATCAATTTGTATAGTGTTGATATCAGGAAGTTCATTTATTGGTAATTTGGGTGGGATTTGTTTACTTTCCATGTTATTATTCATTGGAGGAAACCATTGAGGAAATAAGGCTTAGTGGTGGAGGTGGAGAGAGCAGAGAGCATCTCTGTAGTTTTTCATTACTACTATTTTTTGATAGGGGTGTACAAAGGAAACCGATAAACCGCACCAACCCGATAATTCGAGTCAAATCGAGGAGAAAAAATTGACTATGGTTTGGTTTGATTTGGTTTGGTGTTAGCAAAAAAAAAACGACTGTCACAACCCAAATTCTCCCTCCGTGAACTGTTGTGACGGCACCTAGTCCCTACGACTTGGAAAGCCTAACAATTTGCAGAAAAAGGAAAACAAATACGAAACTAGCAAAATACAAGTAATTAATATAATAGAGAAGTTTAAAAATGTCGCTTGGCATATACAATTTCGCTCTCACAAACTGAACACAAGGCACTCCCAAACCCTGGAATCTCATGAAATCACAAGCTATGGAAAACTACATAGTGTTCTAACTCCAGAATCTCTAATCAAAAGTAAATACAGGAAGTCTATAGCTAAAGGGAAGAATAGAGAGGGACTCTTGGATCTGCGGACGCGGCAGATATAACTCGAAGTCTCTGATATAGATTGCCTCACTGGTAGGACGGCTGAGCAGCAGAACTTGGATCTGCACACGAAATATATGTGCAGGAAAGGGCATGAGTACACCACATCGGTACCCAATAAGTGCCAAGCCTAACCTCGGTCGAGTAGTGACGAGGAAGGTCAGGGCCCTACTGGTTATATATATATATATATATATATAGCAAGGTAAAACAATATGATATATATATATATATATAACAAGGTAAGCATTATGAAATGAAGCAGTATGATTAAAGTACTAATAGTCGATAAAGAATAAAAGCACAGAAAGAATATAACTCAGTACACAGAGATAGCAACAGGGGGATCTACCAGGATATCGTCTCGTAGTCCCAAACGTAAATGTGCAGAGGGATATATCGGAATACCAATCCGTAGTCCCAAAGTAAATATCCAGTACATGGGAATCTACCATGTGTCATCCCGTAGTCCCAAATATAAATGTGCAGGGGGATCTACTGTAATACCTATCTGTAGTCCCAAATTAAACATGCAGGGGGATCTATCGGGATATCGTCCCATAGTCCCAAAGTAAATCACACAACAGTCTCAAGAAAGAATCTACAGTTCTATTCAAGTTTGTACCAAGAAAAAAGTAGAGATTTCTATTCTAAACATGCCACACAGAATTCAAGCAAACAGTTTAAGCAGATAGTACAGTTTCGTCACTTAAGCATGATTTCCTAAGATAAACAGTAGGCTTTAAATACACGTAGTGTTCAACAAAAAGGAACCACGGATATTTACTTAATGAAAATGGGGTTTTGCAACAATTAGCATGTGTACGCACTCATCACCTCACGTGCACGACACTCATATAACAACAGTACCAAAATCCTAAGGGGAGTTCCCCCACACAAGGTTAGGCAAGCCACTTACCTAGAACCAGCTCAAAATCAACCCGAAACCACGCTCTTGGCACGAGTATCCAACTCCGAGTGATCCAAATCGAATCAAATAAATTTCAAAATGTAAATATAACTACAAACAATGAATTTATATAAAGGAATCGAAGCTAAGGTAAGAAAATAGAAAAACGCTCAAAAATCCTCCCCGAGCCCACGTCTCGGAATAGGGTAAAAATCACAAATTATGAACACCCATTCACTCATGAGTCTAACCATACTAAAATCACTCAAATCTGATACCAAAACCTTGATCAAAATCCCAAAATTAGGCCTAAGAACTTTTCTCAACTTTTTCCCAATTTTTCATCCAAAACTCGAAATTAAATGATAAAACTAACAATAGATTAATTTATTAGAACCAAATTAGAGTTAGGATTCATTACCGAATCTTGCTCCTTCAAAATCTCTCCAGAAATTGCCCTCTACCGAGATCCAATTCGATTTTCCAAGTTACGAACTCAAACCCTCAATTTTCTCCTTTTCTGCCCAGCGATTTCCATATCTGCGAGGGTCCTACCGCACCTGCGGTCCCGCTTCTGTGTCCAACACACCGCAACTGCGGATTTTCATTAAAAAAACAAGTTCCGCACCTGCGCCCACTTACCCGCAGATGTGGTCCGCATCTGCGGTCCTTGGGTCGCATCTGCAACCAACTTCACTATTGCCTTAGACCGTACCTACAGTTCCCAAACCGTTCCTGCGGCATCGCACCTGCGGTCCAAGCTCCGCAGGTGCGAAACCAACCGGTTCAGCAAAGTTTAGAAATTCCTAAGTCCAATTCAACTTCCGTTAAGCATCCAAAACTCACCCGAGGCCCCCGGGACCTCAACCAAATATGCCAACCAATCCTAAAACATCATATGGACTCAGTCCAACTCTCAAATCTCATCAAACAATGCCAAAACCACGAATCACCCTCCAATCCAAGCCTAATGAACTTGAAATCTCAAGACTTCTACAACTGATGTCGAAACCAACCAAACCATGTCCGATTGACCCAAAATTTTGCACACAAGTCACATTCAACACTACGGAGCTATTCCAACTTTCGGAATCGGATTTCGACTCGATATCAAAATCTCACTATCGATCCGGAAACTTCAAAAATTCAACTTTCGGCATTTCAAGCCTAAACAAGCTACAAACCTCCAAAACACAATCTGAATACGCCCCTAAGCACGAAATCACGCAACGGAGCTAACAGAATCAACGGAAGTCCATTCCGAGGCCGTCTTCACACTGATCCAACTACGATCCAAATTCTAAAGCTTAAGCTCTTATTTAAGGACTAAGTATCCCAAAACACTTCGAAACTCAAAACGAATCTTCCCGGCAACTCACAATAGAAGCAACAATCACAGGAAAAGCAGTTAATAGGGGAACGGGGCGTTAATTCTCAAAATGGTTGGCCGGGTCATTACATCCTCCCCCTCTTAAAACATTCGTTCGTCCTCGAATGAGCATAGAGACATACCTGAAGTTGTGAAAAGATGAGGGTAACGGCTGCGCATATCCTGCTCGGTCTCCCAAGTCACCTCCTTGACCGGCTGACCCCGCCACTGAACCTTCACTGAAGCAATGTCCTTTGACCTCGGCTTTCGAACCTTCTTGTCCAATAGAGCTACTGGCTCCTCAACATAAGATAGATCCTTGTCCAGCTGGACTGAACTGAAATCCAACATGTGCGATGGATCACCGTGATACCTCCGGAGCATCGAAACATGAAATATCGGATGAACTCCTACCAAGTTGGGAGGTAAGGCAAGCTCATAAGCAACCTCCCCAATGCGTCGAAATACCTCAAAAAGACCAATAAACCTCGGACTCAATTTTCGCTTCTTCCCAAATCTCATAACGCCCTTCATAGGCGAAGCCCCAGAGCAAAACCCGCTCTCCAACCATATAGGAAACATCACGAACCTTCCGGTCCGCATAACTCTTTTGTCAGAATTGGGCTGTGAGAAGTCTAACCTGAATCACCTTAACCTTCTACAAAGCGTCCTGAACCAAGTCTGGGCCCAATAATCTAGCGTCGCCCGGCTCTAACCAACCCACCGAGGATCTACATAGCCTACCCTACAAAGCCTCATACGGTGCCATCTGAATGCTGAATTGATTACTGTTGTTGTAGGCAAATCCCGTCAGTGGCAAGAACTGATCCCAAGAACCTCCAGACTCCATCACACAAGCATGGAGCATATCCTCAAGAATATGAATAGTGCGTTTGGACTGTTCATCCATCTGGGGTGAAATGTTGTGCTCAACTCCACTCGAGTACCCAACTCATGCTGGACGGCCCTCTAGAATTGTGATGTGAACTGAGTACCTCTATCTGAAATGATGGAAGGAATACCATGCAAACGAACAATCTCCCGAATATAAATCTTCGTCAACCGCTCCGAAGATTAGGTAGTACACACAGGAATGAAGTGCGCGGACTTGGTCAGCTGATCCACAATCACCCAAATGGCATCGAACTTCCTCAAAGTCCGTGGAAGTTCAGCTATGAAGTCCATGGTGATCTGCTCCCACTTCCACTCCGGAATCTCTATCTGCTAAAGCAAGCCACCTGGTCTCTAGTGCTCATATTTTACCTGCTGACAATTGAGGCACCGAGCTACAAACCCAACTATATTTTACTTCATCTACCTCCACCAATAGTGTTGTCTCAAATCCTGGTACATCTTCGCGGCACCTAGATGGATGGAATACCGCGAACTGTGGGCCTCCTCTAGAATCATCTCCTGAAGTTCTTCAACATTGGATACACATACCCGACCTTGCATCCTCAATACCCCGTCATCACCAAATGTCACATCTCTGGAATCACCATGCAGAACCTTGTCCTTGAGGACAAGAAAATGAGGATCATCAAACTGACACTCTCTAATACGACCCAACAAGGAAGACCAAGAAATCATACAAGCTAGAACTCGACTGGGCTCCGAAAGATCCAATCGCACAAACTGGCTGGCTAAGGCCTGAACATCCATCGCCATGGGCCTCTCTACTGCTGGTAGATAAGCCAAACTCCCAAACTCTCCGCCCGGCAACTCAATGCATCGGCCACCATATTGGCCTTGCCCAGGTGATACAAGATAGTGATATCATAGTCCTTTAGCAGCTCTAACCACCTCCTCTGTCGCAAATTAAGTTCCTTCTGCTTAAACAAATGTTGGAAACTCCGGTGATCAGTATAAATCTCACAAGGAACACCGTACAAATAAAGACACCAGATCTTCAAGGCATGAACAATAGCAGCTAACTCGAGATCATGGACAGGATAATTCTTCTCATGTACCTTCAACTGTCTAGACGCGTAGGCAATCACCCTACCGTCCTGCATCAATACCGCTCCAAGGCCAATTCTCGAGGCATCACAATAGACAGTATAAGATCCCGAACTTGTAGGCAATATCAAAACTGGGGCTGTAGTCAAAGCTGTCTTGAGCTTCTCTAAGCTCTCCTCACACTCTTCCATTCACTGGAACGGAGTACCTTTCTGGGCCAATCTGTCATAGGAGCTGCAATAGATGAAAATCCCTCAACATATTGATGGTAATAACCCGCCAAGCCAAGACAACTACGAATCTCTGTAGCTGAGGATGGTCTGGGCCAACTCTACACTGCTTTCACTTTCCTCGGATCCACCCTGATCCCTTCACTCGATACCATGTGACCCAAGAATGTCATGGAATCCAACCAAAACTCACATTTTGAGAACTTTTCATATAATTTCTTTTCTCTTAGGGTCTGTAGCACTGTCCTTAGGTGTTGCTCATAATCTTCCCGACACCGTGAGTATACTAGAATATCATCAATAAAGACAATGACGAACGAGTCAAGACGGTCAAAACACATTGTGCATCAAATGCATTAAGGCTGTTGGGGCATTGGTCAGCCCAAATGACATAACAAGGAACTCGTAATGACCATACCGAGTACTGGAAGCAGTCTTCAGAATATCTGGCTCCCAAATCTTCAACCGATTGTAACCTAAACGCAAGTCAATCTTAGAAAACACTCGTGCACCCTATAACTGGTCAAATAGATCATCAATTTGAGGTAAAGGATACCAGTTCTTCACTGTAACTTTGTTCAACTGGCAATAATCAATGCACATATGCATAGAACCATCCCTTTTTCTTCACAAACAAGACAGGAGCACCCCAAGGTGATACACTGGGCCGAACAAAGCCCTTATCAAGCAATTCTTGTAACTGATCCTTCAACTCCTTCAACTCAGGAGGGGTCATACGATAAGGAGGAATAGAAATGGGCTGAGTGCCTGACAACAAATCAATGCCAAAATCAATATCTTTGTCGGGTAGCATACCTGGAAGATTAGCTAGAAACATATCAGGGAAATCCCATACTACTAGGACTGAATGAATTGTAGAGGTATCAATACTGATATCTCTCACATAATCTAGATGCGCGTCACACCCCTTCTCAACCATTCGTTGAGCTTTAAGAAAGGAAATAACTCTACTGGGAGTGTGATCTAAAGTACCCCTCTACTATACTCGTGGTGCACCTGGCATGGCATAGCCAGCGTCACGACTTTGGTATGACAATCAAGAATAGCATAATGGGGCGACAACCAGTCCATGCTCAAGATAACATCAAGATCTACTATGCTGAGCAATAATAAATCGGCTATGGTCTCAAAACCACCAAGAGAAATTAAACATGACCGATAAACGCGGTTCGCAATAAGAAAATCTCCCACAAGAGTAGAAACATAAACAGGGGAACTCAAAAAATCCCAAGATACGCCCAAATGCGCTGCAAAATAAGAGGACACATAGGAATAAGTGGAACCTGAATCGAATAAAACAGATGCATCTCTATGACAAACCAGGACAATACCTGTGATGATAGAATTGGAGGCGACAGCCACGGTACGGGCAGGAAGGGAAAAATATCTGGCTTGGCCTCCCCCTCTAGGGCGACCTCTACCTCCCCGACCTCCACCTCTAGCTGGTGGGCAGGTGGGGTAGCAACTGGTGCTGAAATCATAGCCTGGGAACTCTGGGAAGCACGCTGTGGCTGAGAAGTCTGTGGAGGTGCTCCCCTCCCTAGTCTAGGGCAATCCCTCACCACATGGCGTGTGTCGCCACAATCAAAACAACCTCGCTGCTGATATGGCTGTGGGAATTGTGCTGTATGGGTACTCTAAGACCCCTAAACACCTGAAACATTGTGCGAAGCCTGAAATGCAAACCGAACTGGTTGACCCACAAAACCTCTACCATGTCGTACCCTGCTTCCAAAATAAGGACCAGTGGATCTCTCTATTCTACAAGGTCTCCTCGCCTTCCTGTACTCTCTCTCCTGACCTCGTCTGTCCTCTCTCTCCTAAGCCCACCTGTCCTCTACTCGGCGAGCGATCCTTACCACCTGCTGAAATGGGACCACAGGTTGTGTCACCATAACACCTGGAACCTGAGCAATGTGAACTCGCTACTCTGGAGTGGGGGCGGTGGGAGTCTGGGTCCCTCCCCCGATCTGTGAAGTAGTTGGTACAACCTGAATCAACCCTGCCTGAACCAATGTACCAAATATTCTCAAGAAGTATGCCAATGTCTCCTAAAGTGCTGGAGTAGTAGTAGTAGTAGTAGTAGTAGTAGTAGTAGTAGTAGTAGTAGGCGTATCAGGTACCTGGGCTTCGGCTGGAGCTGCTGGTGGCTCCTTGGTGGCAACACGCGCGGGTGCTCTGGCTGCACCACGTGTGCGTCCTCAGTCTCTACCTCGGCCCCGACCTCTGATGGCTCTAGCAGGGTGCGTGGGTGCCTGGTCATCTCCGGTAGCACGTGTCCTCACCATCTTGAGAGAATAGAAGGCAGAAGTTTATAATTTTTTTGATATCAAAATCTCGCAAGACACGAAAATCAAATGAAGTGGACTTTTTTCCTAACAGTTACATAGCCTGTCACAGATAAGTACAGACGTCTCTGTACCGATCCGCGAGATTCTAATAAACCGACTTGTAATTCATGAATCCTATGAACCTAGAGCTCCGATACCAACTTGTCACGACCCAAATTCTCCCTCCGTGAACTGTCGTGACGGCACCTAGTCCCTACGACTAGGTAAGCCTAACAATTTGCGGAAAAAGGAAAACAAATACGAAACTAGCAAAATACGAGTAATATAATAGAGAAGTTTAAAAATGACACTCAGCATATACAATTTCACTCTCACAAACTGAACACAAGGCACTCCAAAAACCCAGAATCTCATGAAATCACAAGCTATGGAAAACTACATAGTGTTCTAACTCCAGAATGTCCAATCAAAAGTAAATACGGGAAGTCTAAAGCTAAAGGGAAGAATAGATAGGGACTCCTGGATCTGCGGAGCAGAAGATATACCTCGAAGTCTCTGATATAGATTGCCTCACTGGTAGGACGGCTGAGCAGCAGAACCTGGATCTGCACATAAAAAACATGTGCAAGAAAGGGCATGAGTACACTACAACAGTACCCAGTAAGTGTCAAGCCTAACCTCGGTCGAGTAGTGACGAGGAAGGTCAGGGCCCTACTGGTTATATATATATATATATATATATAGCAAGGTAAAACATATATATATATATACTAACAGCCGATAAAGAATAAAAGCACAGAACGAATATAACTCAGTACACAAATATACCAACACGGGGATCTACCAGGATATCGTCCCGTAGTCCCAAACGTAAATGTGCAGGGGGGTCTACCGGAATACCTATCCGTAGTCCCAAAGTAAATATCCAGTACAGGAAAATCTACCGAGTGTAATCCCGTAGTTCCAAATATACATGTGCAGGGAGATCTACCGTCCCAAAGTAAATATCAGTACAGGGGAGTCTATCGGGTGTCGTCCTATAGCCCCAAATATAAATGTGCAGGGGGATCTACCAGAATACCGATCTGTAGTCCCAAAGTAAACATGCAGGGGGATCTACCAGAATATCGTTTCGTAGTCCCAAAGTAAAACACACAACAGTCTCAGGAAAGAATCTACAGTTCTATTCAAGTTCATACCAAGAAAAAAGATTGAGATTTCTATTCTAGAAATGCCGCATAGAATTCAAGTAAACAGTTTAAGCAGATAGTACAATTACGTCACTTACGCATGCTTTCCTAAGCTAAACAGTTGGCTTTAAATACAAGTAGTGTTAAACAAAAAGGAACCACATATATTTACTTAATGAAAACAGGGTTTAGCAACAATTAGCACGTGTACGCACTCGTCACCTCACGTAGACGGCACTCATATAACAACAGTACCAAAATCCTAAGGGGAGTTCCCTCACACAAGGTTAGGCAAGCCACTTACCTCGAATCAGCTCAAAATCAACCCGAAATCACGCTCTTGCCACGAGTATCCAACTCCGAGTGACCCAAATCTAATCAAATAAATTTCATAATATAAATATAACTACAAACAATGAATTTAGCTAAAGGAATCGAAGCTAAGGTAAGAAAATAGAAAAATGCCCAAAAATCCTCCTCCGACCCTCGTCTCGGAATCGGGTAAAAATCACAAATTATGAACACTCATTCATTCACGAGTCTAACCATACTAAAATCACTCAAATCTGATACCAAAACCTCGATTAAAATTTCAAAATTAGACCTAAGAACTTTTCTCAACTTTTCCCCAATTTTTCATCCGAAACTCGAAACTAAATGATAAAACTAATTGTAGATTAATGTATTAAAACCAAATTAGAGTTAAGATTCATTATCCAATCTTCCTCCTTCAAAATCTCTCCAGAAATCACCATCTACCGAGCTCCAATTCGATTTTCCAAGTTATGAACTCAAACCCTCGATTTTCTCTTTTTCTGCCCAGCGATTTCCGCATCTGCGAGGGTCATACCGCACATGCGGTCCCGCTTCTACATTAACACACCGCACCTGCTGGTTTTCATTAAAACAACCAAGTTCTGCATCTGCGACCATTTACCCGCGGATGTGGTCCGCTTCTGTGGTCCATGGGCCGCATCTGCGACCAACTTCACTATTGCCTTAGACCACACCTGCGATTCCCAAACCGCTCCTGCGGTGCCGCACCTATAGTCCAAGCTCCACAGGTGTGAAACCAACAGGTTCAGCAAAGTTCAGAAAATCCTAAGTCCAATTCAACTTTCGTTAAGCATCCGAAACTCACCCGAGGTCCCCGGGACCTCAACCAAACATACCAACCAATCCTAAAACATCATACGGACTCAGTCCAACTCTCAAATCACATCAAACAATGCTAAAAATTCAACTTTCGGCGATATCAAAACTACGGAGCTATTCCAACTTTCGAAATTAGATTCCGACCCCGATATCAAAATCTCACTATCGATCCGGAAACTTCAAAAATTCAACTTTCGGCATTTCAAGCCTAAACAAACTACGGACCTCCAAAACACAATCTGAACACGCCTCTAGCCCGAAAATCACCCAACAGAGCTAACGGAATCGATGGAATTACATTCCGATGCCGTCTTCACACTGCTCCGACTACGGTCCAAATTCTAAAGCTTAAGCTCTCATTTAGGGACTAAGTGTCCTAAAACACTCCGAAACTCAAAACGAATCTTCCCGGTAACTCACATTAGCAGCAACAATCACGAGGAAAGCAGTTAATAGAGGATTAGGGCGTTAATTCTCAAAACGACCGGCCGGGTCGTTACACCGACCATAATTGGTTTGGTGTGGTTTTAACTAAAAAAGTCAAACCGAAACCAAACCAACCTGACATTACATGTATACAAATTTTAAAAATATTTTATACATAAAAAAATTATTGTAATGTAATTTATAACTATTATTTAAACTCTTTAATAGTTATCTCTTTTAATGTATTGTTTCAAGCTTGGACTTAGAATTTTTGAATGATCAAATATATTTTATAGCCCATAAAAGTTAGTAACTCAAATAAAGCCCAAAGCAAAATCAAATCAATATAACAACAACAACAACCCAGTATAATCCCACTTAGTGGGGTCTGGGGAGGGTAGTGTGTACGCAGACCTTACCCCTACCCTGGGGTAGAGAGGCTGTTTCCAAATAGACCCCCGGCATCCTTCCCTCCAAGAACTTCCCACCTTGCTCTTGGGGAGACTCGAACTCACAACCTCTTGGTTGAAAGTGGAGGTTGCTTACCATCAGAGCAAATAATAATGCTAATAAAAAAAATTAATTTCAATACCAGAAATGACAATAGTATTGGATATTTATTTTTTTAGTTTCACATTGATTTCGATAATGAAAATGCATAACTCACTTTTAATATTATCAATTATGTAATTAATACTTAGTACTTATCAGTCTTACTTATTTTAATATGACTTAGTACTTTTAGATTATGTTTATTTTTATTATGGCTTATTAATTAGCAACATTTATCTTATGTGATTTGTTGAGTATTTTAGTATAATTATGACTCATCTCACATTATTTTATTGGGTAACATCTTATATAGTTTTATCCTACTAGGACCTAAGAAATATTAGAGCACGAATTATAAATTTTATGCTATGAAGATTTTATCGGAAAAAAATCCGAAAAAGTTCGAGAAAACCCGTGATTGAAAAACCCGACTTTTATTGGTTTGGTTTGATTTGTAAATTTAAAAATTCGAGACAATTGAGTTGGTTTGGTAATTAAATAATCCGAACCAACCTGACCTACGTATACCCTACTGCTAGATATGGAGAAAGTCACCTGCACTACAATCTATTAACGATTACACTGACAATAATTATTTGAAATTCATGAATGGGATTATTGAATCAAACTTAAAACCTTAAATTTGAAAATCTTTTCATCCTCTGTGTACAATTGGTTATTTGGGTTAATAGGTTGCTGATGCTGCTAAATTCTCTTAGTTTTTTTCCCCTTTCTTCTTCATTATTTATTTATTATTGAATATGTTTTCGAAAATATACATTGTTTCCTTTGTGAGTTGAATTTTATAAAAAAAATTAGTGTTGATATGTTTTTAATTAACATAATTTAATTCTTTAAAAAATGAAATATCATTATAATGATTTATTTATTTATTCATTTTTTAAAAATAGTGACATTGCGTACGATAAAATCTTGTGTACGCCATTAATTATTCGAAGGGGTCCATTTGAACCTCTTTCGTAAAAACTTATACAGTAAAAAAATGATTATATATGTATATAAATTGTCTTTTCATATATCAACATGAAAGAAACTTCTAGTGTAGCTAAAAAAAGTAGTTTCTTTTTCATAAACACAAGATCTACTACAAAACTTGATTATATATATTACAATCAAATCAGATATTACATTACGTACAACTAAGCAAGTTACTTTTACAATGAAAAGCTGAAAAATAGGGAGAATCCCTATATAATTGAGCATAACTGTAATTAATGTACATGGATAACTTCCATCCAAAGCAGTAGTGATAATCTTATTGGAACTTGTAACATATTTATTCTCTTTCTTCGTTAAATGCTACCTTATTAGGAGAGTAATTTGCATCCAGATATACCTCTCTTACTCTTTGACATAGCACTTCTTATCTTTTAAATGTTCAAAAAAGATAATTTAATGTTACTTATAGTATATATCATTGAACTTTTTTTAAAATTTATAGTATATTGAGTTATAACACTCATTCTTTGTGTATTTCGTGAAGAAATAAATTATATATGTATATATATATTATTTAATTATATAACACATAATTTATAAAAGAAAATATGCAGTATACAATACATTAATGATAAATTGGGGGAAAATTTATATGATAGATACTTTTAGGCGAGAGAGAAGAGAGAGATATTAGGATATATTTTAGGTGAGAGAATCTCAGGAAAAATATATTAGGTATATAAAAAATTATAAATTTTAAAATAAATTATATTATATATAATTTTGTGAAAGTAATTGTAGAAAATTTAAATATATGTTAAAAAGGTTGTATTCTATATAAATTTCTCTTATTTTTTAGAGCTTAAAAAGTACTCCCTCCAGTCTAAAATAAGTAATTTTTTGGCTTTTTTTTGTGATCCAAAATAAGTGATTTTTCCAGATTTCAAGAATAAATTAATTATATTTTTTCTACATTGCCCTTGGAGTAATTAATATTGAATATGTGTTAGGAGTGCTATGTGAAGAGATAGTAAAAATTAATATGAACAATTTTATTGCTAATTAATATTAAAATAAGAGTTTTTTAATATATGTAAAAATAACAAAAAAATACTTATTTTGGACCGGAGAGGGATAAAATCAAAAATTACAAAATGAGCATAACATTTCGAGGGTAACGTTCAATTCGCACCAGATATCTTCTATTGCTTTCTCTATCGTATTGGAAAGGGGGCCCAAGAAAAGAACATTGAAAAGGGAAGTGAAATGGAAGTTAATATTATATTCTGGAATCAGATATTGGTTGAGAGCAGGAGTGTCTGAAAGGGCGGTTGGGGTCGGATATGGTTCGAGATGAAAATGGGTAAATTATTTGACTCAATCCATATTTAATACGGATAAAAAATAGATTAACCGGCGGATAATCATATTATACATGACTTCTTGCATATATTTACTTTTGGAAGAATTTTTAGTCTTCCTAACCCGAGGAACCCCCAATTTGAGGCTTTACAAATATTAAATTTAGACTCATTGATTATTTATTGATTACTCATTGATTATTCATTTTCTAAATGGATAATATAATTCTCATCTATATTTGACTCATTTTTAAAAAAAATTATTATTTAATTTATTTGTTAGTAGATAATATGGATAATCAACTATTTTCTTTTAATTATTTTATCCGAATTCATAGCAGCCTTATTAGGGTCACGAGAAGTGACAAAAGCTACTGTTTGAATGTTGTTTCAGACATCAAGACATGGTACGCACGTGGGCATTGGTGTCCCACGAGGACGATCGTACACGTATGTCATTTTTGGACACTACTGATAAAATCCAAAGCCCGGCCCAGTTAACTGTGCGTTATTGGGCCCCCAATCTGAGTACATCAACCTCATCTCTCCTTTTTTTACATTCTTATCTGCATTCCCCTGGGAAAGAGTAACTGAAAGCGACATCTCTGGGTCCCAGCATACTTTCTTTTACACCGTATAATTTCCGCCACGTTACACGGGCTGTCTCCATCAAGGGGTCCTTTTTATGGCGGGGCCCATGGGTTTCAGAGCATCCGTGGTTTACGCTTCTCTGCTTGCGTGGCATTTGATTAACGACGATTTCTTTTATGGGAAAACACGTACACTTGGCGAATTTTTAATCGTCTTCTCTTAAAGTATCAGTTTTTTTGGTTTCTGTTTTTAATATTTTTTTGTTCTCTAACTACAAAAAATTCCAAAAAATAATCAAGCTAGCTTTGGTTATAGATTTTCAAATTTATTTTAAAAAAACTAATTTAGATGAAGTTTATTTGAAGATGAAAATCTGTTTGAACATAATTTTTTAAAATATATTTCTCTTTCTTTTTTTTTGAAAAAATATGAAATGTGACTTATACCTATAAATTTTAAAAACGATCAAAAATACCCAACAACTCTGAAGAAAATTCATACAAAACAAGCGAAAGAAATCTGAAGAAAATTTATACAAATTTTAGCAAATTACCTTCAATTTTTATCTTTGCGGTAGATTACCACAGATTGGCACAACAACTTTGGCGAAGGTTTTCTTCTGTTTATAGAGAAGGGAAAATCCGCTTGAGTTTAATGAGGAAAAAGTGGATAGATCTGGATTAGTTGGATCGTAATAACAGAAAGGGACATTTTTATAAAATGGAAAAGTTTGCGGCAATTTTTGAATTTTTTTAAAAATCAAACGATAATATTTGAGTCATTAACAGCTCTTTTGCTAGTTTTGGAATTTAAAAAATTATCAAAATATAGATAAAATCTATAAATAATAGATATTTGCCAAAAAAAAAAAAGTTTTGACAAAATTGATGATCTAACGGGGCCAAAAATCAAATGGGCTCATCCCAACTACCCGGAATACAATTTCCGGCTTACCTTGCAATTGGCTCTTCAAAATTTCAGGGTCGATTTCTAAGAAGAAAAAGATTGTTTGTGAGAATACTGTTTTTCGAAAGTAAAGAATCTTTCTATTTTGTCAAGTAGTACTCTTTTTATCTAATTTATGTAACATTTTTGTATTTTGAAATACCCGAAAATTGAGGCCTGATTTTGAAATTTATGGTTCCAACACTATTAAATTACTACTTTTTTCGTTCCAATTTATGTTAATCTATTTAATTGAGCATGAAATTTAAAAAAAATAAAGGTTTTTGGAATTTGTGATCCTAAACAAGTCAGAAAGAGGTCCAGAGTACTTGTGTGGTTAAAAAAAATTCTCATTAAGGATATAATTGGAAGTTTAAGCTAAATTGTTTCCAAATTTAAAAAAGAGTCATTCTTTTTTGAATGGACCAAAAAAAAAATAGGTTCACATAAACTGGAACGGATGGAGTATATGATATTAATTGGATCAATGAACTGGATTACGAGCTAAATATTCTTATACATTTAGTATATCTTTTAATATAAATATAGGATCAGGGGCAACAATTAATGAGTTAATGCGAACCCACAAGGGCGGATTTATTTGCCTAATTATGGGACACGTGAACACATGGTCTCATCGTCAAACTATGTATTTTATGTACATAGTTTCTAGAATTAGTATAATATTATATGTTGGCCTCCATGCTCCCAAAAGATTGAAGGGTGCACTTGATTGAATATTTACGTTGAGTAACAAGGATCGATTTCCACTTGAATCTTTTCTATTTTTTTTTAGTGGTGTACTCATGTTCAAGAAATCCTAAATTTGTCTCTACGAACCATACCTAATAATGTGAGTCCGGAACCAAAATGTGGTTGTTTTGGACTCAAATGACGGAAATGTGTAGAAAAAAAAGTTAGTGACCAAAATATATATATATAACGCCTTTTTAAAGGGCGCTATACCTTAACGGGCGTTTGCCTAGTTAAGGTATAGCGCCCTTTAAAAGGGCGTTATACTGGGTTTCCGATAGGGGTGGGCATAAAATCCGAAAAACCGAATTCCGAACCGAACCAAATTAATTTGGTATTTTGGTTCCGGTTTTTTCGGTTTTTCGGTCTAATTCGGTAATGAATTTTCGGTATTTCGGTATTTCGGTTTTCGGTTTTATAATTCTACAATTTTGGTAAACCGAAATACCGAAAATATTCAAGCAACTAAGCCCAATTATAGACCATGCCTCATCGCCCATCCCCAGCGTCCCACTCCCACCCAGGCCCAGCTCCCTCAACTCCCAACCCAAGCCCAATTAATTACCCAAGTCAAGTCAGATTCAGTTAATAGTTAATACCCAACCCAAGACCCAAGTCTTGAATTAAATTAGGCATTCTCATCAAAGTAGGGCATTAGCCATTAGGGCTTGCTTAATGCTTACTGCTTTAGACTTCACTCTTCATTGCTTAGGACTGTAGGAGATATCATCGAGAAGAAGAAGATGAGAATCGAGTCATCGACTGCGAGTCTAGGATATCACTTATCATCAGTCTGCGAGTCTAGACGAGAATCGACCGCTTACTTGCTTAGGATATCAGTCTACGTTTTGTAAGTCTCATCTCATCTTCACCGGTCTACGACTGCTTAAGTTTTGAGTTTCCGCATGGGCCTATAAAAGTATAAATTATAATGGTCCGATTTTCTGCATCAAACGAAGTACTATTCCAGTGTAGGAAAATATCATAGGCGGCGATTTCCAGCTCGATTCGATTCCTCACTCCTCACAAATTCCGGGCAAACGAAGTGTCGAAGACGCTGCTGCCTGTTCCAGTGTTCCGAGCTCGATTCAATTTCAATTTCAAAGGTATGTTTCGCTTTCTTTTGGTTGTACTGCTGATTGAATGAACTGCTGTTCCGAGCTTTTCCCTTTAGTAGGAAAATATCATCTGTATCACGTTCATGCTGTTTAATTCATTTGCTTGTATAATAACAGTTGTGAGTACACGACTATGTGTTAGGCTTACCATATGATTACTTTGTTTAGGTCTGATTTTTAGAACTTTCCTTGCATTTTTCTTGTGATAGACACACTGCTCTCTTTGAAAACCTTCAAATACAGTATCTTCTATTATGTTGTCTTCTAGAATTTCAAGAAAAGATTTAGTCACTCTCTTATTCTTTAACCCAGGATCATTTGTTGAACAATAGTCATTGAAACCTTTTATGTAGATTTTGGTTTCAAAATAACTGTTACTGGGAATTTATGTTTATATTTGTTTAATTTTGTAGGGTAGCAAGGTAGTTAATTTGTTGATTGTTACTGATAGCAAGGTAGTTAATTTGTTGATTGTTAATTTATGTTTATATTTGTTTAATTTTGTATAGATGGAAGATACAAGTAAAGTAAGTGATGTTGGTTCTAGTGAAAGTTTACCTATTACGGTAGATAGTAACACCAACACCATTGATACTCAAGATTCCAAGAAAAGGAAAGCAATGCAACCTAGGTCTGACGTTTGGAACCATTTTGATAAATTTGAGGTTAATGGGGTTGGGAAAGCACGGTGTCGATATTGTAAACAAGCTTATGCTGCTAATTCATCTAAGAATGGAACAACAGGATTGAAGAATCATTTGCTTAGATGCAAAGAATACCCACTTAAAATTGCAGAAGATAATAGTCAAACAAAGATAAATTTTCAATCTTTGCCAAAATGATGAAGGATCAATTTGGAAATTTGATCAAAAAGTGGTTAGGAGGGCCTTAATTGAGATGATAGTTACTGATGAACTACCATTTAGCTTTGTAGAAAATGAAGGCTTTATGAAGTTTATGAGAAAAACTCAACCACTATTTTGTCTTCCTTCTCGTAGAACAATAACAAGGAATTGTTATGAAGTTTACAGTGAATTGAGGCAAAATCTAAGAAGTTCTTTTAGAGAAGCACAACCAAAAATTTGCCTAACAACAGACACTTGAACTTCATTACAAAGAATAAATTATATGTGTTTGACAGCCCACTTCATTGATAGGGATTGGAAGTTGAATAAAATAATACTTAATTTTTGCCCTATCACTAGGCATAAGGGTGAAGAGATGGCTAAAACTATTAGGGATTGTTTGCTTGAATGGAAATTAGACAAGGTTTTCACTATTACTGTGGACAATGCTTCTTCAAATGATGTAACTGTCAAAGAATTGTCTAAACAGTTAGATATGTGGAAAACTAATATGATGAGTGGTAAACATCTTCATGTGAGATGCATGGCTCATATACTAAATCTAATTGTGCAATATGGTTTGAAAGAACTTGATGCTTCTGTGACACGTGTTAGAAATATTGTGAGGTATGTGAGATCTTCGCCTGCAAGGACCTTAAAGTTTAAACAGTGTTGTGCATATGTAAAGGTAGAATGTACCAAAACGTTGTGTTTGGATGTTCCTACCAGGTGGAATTCCACCTATTTGATGTTGGATACAGCACAACACTTTGAAAAAGCCTTTGACAAGTTGCATCTTTTTTATGATGGATTTTCTGCATATCAATGTTCTCATCTTTGTGAAGATGGTGGTAATGCAGGTCCTCTTGAATCTGATGATTGGGTGAATATGAGGAATGTGATAGAGTTTCTTGCACGATTTCACGAGCTAACTAAAAAAGTTTCAGGTTCACGTTATGTCACTTGTAATTCTCATTTTGAGGATGTATCTGAACTTTATTGTCATTTGAAAATGTGTTTAGCTAGTGAGGATGAGCAATTTGAGAAAAATGGCTCAGCAAATGCAAGAAAAGTTCAAGAAGTATTGGGGTGAGCCTGAAAAGATGAATAAAATGATTTTTATTGCTTCCGTCTTGGATCCACGTAACAAATTTGAATATGTTGAGGGAGCACTTGAAGAACTTTTTGGGGAGGAAAAAAGGAAGAAAATAAATGCTGAGGTGTATGCTTATATGAATTCTTTGTTTGGAGAGTATCTAAAAAGGTATTCAACCGAATCTTGTCCTCAATCTCCATCTAGTTCTACTTAATCTAACAACACATCTAATACACCTAGTGGGAGTTTTATAAGTGCATTAAAACTAAATACTAAGCTTAGCTTGAATAACCAAAAGGAAGACAATGGAAATGGGGGTGCTAAATCGGAGTTGAATAAATACATTAGTGAAGAACAAGATCCTTATAGTGAAGAATTTGATATCTTGAGTTGGTGGAAAACACATGCTCCCAGATTTTCTATTCTTTCGGAGTTGGCTCGTGATGTGTTGGCAATTCCAATTTCTAGTGTGGCATCGGAATGCGCGTTTAGCACTGGTGGCCGTATTCTTGATTCATTTAGGAGTTCATTGACTCCTAAATGTGTGCAAGCTCTTATTTGTCTTCAAGATTGTCTTAGAGAAGAGAAGAATCCTATTAATGTTAAAGAAGACTTGAAGTATCTTGAGAAAATCGAGCTTGGTAAGCTTTAATATTTTGTGTGTATTTTAATTCAAAATAATATATCATGCTTTTTCTTTTGTATGACATATTTGGTCGTATTATCTTTAGATATGGAAAATAATGGAAGCACTACTAGCATTGTTTGATGTATAGTTGCAACTTGCATCTTGAGTGGTAAGTTTAATACTCTATTTGTTTGGTGATAATGATATACTTAATATTTTGTAGTTTTGTTTTATTATCATCAAACTATAATATTCTAACTTATGATTTATATTTTTTTTAGGTTCAAGTGCAATCATGCCCCGTGCTACTGCTCAACGCTCCGATATTTGGGAATACTTTGTGGTGAAAGACCTCTCTGTTTTTGTTGCACTATGTTTAACTGTTTAAGTGTTAAGATTGTGCAGACTTGCAGTTGGCCAGTTGCAGTGTTGCATTGTGTTTAAGTGTTAATACTTAAAAGTTAAGACTATTTTTGTTGGACTGTGTTTACTTGTTTAACTGTGTTTAAGTTGTTGGACTTGTTGGACTATGTTAAGTGTTTAACTGTGTTTAAGTTGTTTAATATAGTTGTGTAATGTGCATTGTGCAGTTGGCCAGCTTTTGCCAACTATAGTATACGCCAGATTCATTGCAAGTTTGTATATGACATACAGTTAAGTAGTTAACAGTATTGACGATATGAAATTGTGAGTATACTGGCGTGCAACGGTGCAAGTTTGTATAATGTGTATTGAGTATTGACTATATGAATATGACATATGTGCACGTTTACGTTGTGGTTGTGCAGTTGTTTTAGAGTGAAAATTATAGTGTCAAATTAGAGTGAAAATTACAGTGTTGGTGTTTCAGCCATGTGCACGTTCTTGTTAACTTATTATAGTGTTATATATCGAAAAACATTCTTTTAGAGTGAATTTCAATTGTGCATGTCCAGTTGTCCACTGTTAGCACTTAGCACTTAGCATTGATTGTTTATTGACTGTTAAACTGAAACCATACCGAACCAAAATAAGAAATACCGAACCGTACCAAAATAATTTGGTACGGTATTTGGTATACACAATCGATAAACCGAATACCGAAATACCGAACCGAAATTCTAAAAACCGAACCGAAATACCGAACGCCCACCCCTATTTTCCGATACTACACCTCATTTAAGATCTTGTATGAAAGTAATATACGATAAAAGTAAGCTCGAGCTAGTAAGGACGAGTAAGTTAGAGAGAAGAGAGAGATATATTATTGATCTTGTGGAAAAATAGATGGAGCAACATCAGCCATTTACAAAGTGGCATGGATTCCCTTTATATAGGAGAGGGAATATGATATAATATAGAGTGCATTAAATGTAAAGATATGGGGATGGGACGGCTAGGCACGATGCTAGACCCTGCTGATGCTTGCCTCGAGAATTCCCTATCCTCGGAACCTTTGTTGGGTCGCAGACGAACCTCGGGGGAGGGAGCTCGATCGTAATCCTGCAACCTCGAGATACTGATATGACCCTCCGAATGCATCTTTGTGGCGGAAATAGACTCCTCTGATTTCACCATATACAGATAGTCTCCGCGTTTCCTAGAATGAAGTAATAGGAAACGATTTTGAACCGTCGTCTTGAGGTCATCATTGCCGTGACATCAACCGTTTAAGAGCATTAAATGCCATGTTTCAGAGAACTGTGCAAGGCCGCCGTCAGATGCGGTAATCGAGAAACCCATGAACTGCCATTGGCTCGTCCCTTCTGCTTCCGCAGCGGTTCCTATAAATGCATCGATTGCTTGACACTTTCCACTTTCACCCTACTTCCAAGCTCACGAGTCAGAATTTTTATATTTGACACCCCTTTATCTTTTCATAGAAGGATTTTTACCATTGACATGGCTAGGACCTCTAGGACGGTTCCCCAATGGAACGGCTCTGCATCATCATCCTGATCGCTTAAGGAAGAAACCAGAGCGGTTACCTCCTTGGAACAATGTACCCCACCTGATCTCGATGTGTCAGAGGATTTTAATATTGATGCCACTTCATCAACATCGGGCCGATACGAGCATGTGTCCTGATACGTTAGCATCATGACCGATATTAGCAAGGTGAAGAAGGACTGCCGATGGAACGAGGCAGTGGAGGTGGAGATTCCCGGTCCCGACGATAATATAACTGACTTTAAGGCTGGCTTCCTTCACGTGTACATCTACCCATTCACCCTGGGACCTAATAAATTTGTCGAGTCCCCTACCCTGGAGATAGACCCGGTTATCCTTGATTTCTGCGACCGATACCAAGGACGCTTGGTCAGAACTACCCTTCTTTTTGGAGGATAGTGTTGATGCTTCGTTATTTCACCGAAAGGGTTGAGGGTGAGATCTTTACCCTCAATCATCTGGTCAGTATGTACAACTCTCGATTGTATTGAGGCTTAATCAGGATCCGCCATCGGTCCAAAAAATCTTTTTTCATTAGCGTCGACGAGGGAAAGGATCGAGGATGGATGAGCAGGTTTATCCGAGTAAGGACCTAGGATATCATCTCGGGACAGAGGATGCCTTTTCCGGTGAGGTGGAATACCTGACATAAGAAATTTTCCCCTTAGCCGCTTTTTCAACTATTCTTCCTTTTGAAATAATAATCTCTTTGTGCTCCCTGCAGCCGCTGCTTGGCGCCCAGAGGTGGTCCCATATTTGTCAGAATGGATCGCGAGGTTGAACGAGAAGTTCCCATATCGCGTTCGGTCTTGGACCGACCTGGCTATGAAGAGTTGGGTGGCTAAGAATCATGGTGAGGTTCCTTTACCGCCTATCCTTCGTATTTTGTGTTTCTTTCTGAGCCCTTAGCGAAAGCGTATTGCGGTTACTATGCTGTTGTAGGTCTTGGCGAGCATATGATGATGATGCCACCCCCTGGTGGCGAAGCAGGGGCCTTGGAGCCTGACACGAGAAAGAAGAGAAAAAGCAGGGCAGTTGTTGTCCGTCCTACGGCAAAGAAAACCAGGTCACTCGAGCACCAAGCCGCTGCCGGGACTGCTGCTTCAACCTTAAAGTTGAATCCTGAAACCGAAGGAGAGGATGATGATGGAAGCCCGCTAAGGAGGAGAATGAGGTCGAGTGCGAGAGACTTGCAGGCACCTCGATCGGAGGCTGCTGAGTCCGAAACGGCTGTCTCCGGACGGGCTCGTGGGCCGGGGGTCCTTGAAGAGGATGTTGATGTAGCTTCGAATCACGCAACCGGATTTGATGCAGCTTCCGCCAGGAGGACTGCTGGCATTGATCCTAAAGGGTCGAGGCTTGGAGCCTTCCAGGAACATGGGTTGCCACTTGGAGAAATTGGCGACCTAAACGACTTTATGTCGAGCTTTCCGGTCTTGTCAGGGGAACTACTGGATGCCCACGGGATGATCGGCGCCACAGAGGGGACTCCTCTCAAAGGGGGAGACTTTATTGCTACCATCTTTGATGGTGTTATTGATAAAGCTGATCTCGATATTACTAGAGCCGTCAAAGCGGCGGAGAAGTTCATGCAGCAGGTGATAGCCATTTCTCGTGCATTTATTTTCGTCCTCGAGCATCATTCTTTGTCTTTTTAACTTTTCCGCTATGCCGTAGTGTAAGTGGATGTACGATCATGACATCCTCTTGCTCCGCGGAGAGCTTTCTTATCAGGAGAAGGAGTGTAAGAAGGTTACTTCGAAGCTTCATGATTTGGAGGCTCGCTCTGCCTGGGGAGATAAAGAGCTGGGAGAACTTCGGGCCGCTTTGGGAACGGTGCTCCGAGAGAAGGCTGATCTTGCTGCTCAAGTACTTTTACTTGCTCATGCCCGACTTTTATCCTGTATTCACATACGTTCCGTATTCATATATTCATTTTTTTACCCTTCTCATGTAGGTCGAGCAGAGTGGCTCGCAGATTAATCAATTGAATGCAGAGATCTCCGAGTTGAGAGAGCAAAATAAAATAGCGGCTGGGGAGTTGGCGACATCCCAGGATATTCTTAGAGGCTCTCGCAGGGAGATTGCTGCTTTAGCCGTGGCTAATTCCGAGGTCGAGCAAAATGTTGTTACTTATCAGGAGGACGTTGCCACGGCGCGTAGGGTAGCTCGTGACATATCCGTAGCAACTGAGTAGAAACTGACCCGGGCTATTGAGCATGTTAAGGCGGAGTCGAGGAGAGAGACCCTGGAGGAACTCGGGGCCAGAGGTATCGACCTGTCAGCTGACCTTAAGAAGGCCCGTACAGTGGAGGAAAAACTGGCGCTTTTGATTTCCCCTGATAAGGGCAAAGATGATAGTGACGAGGAGTAGTCTCCGAGTCATTTTTGTATACCTTACCCTTCCCTATGTATGTGGCCCTCCGGGGAATGGATAGTGTAAAGATGTTTTTCTTTTTGATAATGTAGAAAAGAAGATTTCATTCTGTCAGCCCTTCGCCTTGCCCCTTTGCTTTTGCCTATCGGTGCCGGACCTTCAGGGCCTGCTCTCGGATCAACCGGGACCCTGAAACTGGCCATACCCCGAGGTTAAATTGATAGCTCCTCTCGAACCGATGTTTGTGACGTCGGGGGTCTCCCCGAGGTCCCGCAGTTTTCTGAGTCACCTGGGAGCTGGAGTGACTCCGCCTGTACGTTCCCCTAGGAGAGGGTGACATTAACGCGGCCAGAATTAATTGGCCTTATTGTGTAAGCGGGCAGTTGTTACTTTGCCCCTATATATTTTTTCATCTGTCTCTTAAGGGGAAAATTTGTTGTTCTTCATAAGGCTTTCTCTTCTACAGAGCCTGGCGCTTTATGCTAGACCTTCTGTTTCCTTGTTTCAAAAAATGTTTTTGCTCGGATCCTCGCTTTTCCCCCCTAATCTTCCGTAGCGACGTCTGATCATCGGGTGGAGGGGAGTCTCTCCTGCGTTCCACATTCGGTGGTGCCAGCAGCTTGCCTCCGATATCGCGAGAGCCAGGCTCGGGGTGCTCCGTCTCGGGGTGGGCTGTCACGCCGGGGAAGCCTCCCAATATTTCGGGCCATCGAGAGCATGCGTCAAGGATCATTTCATCAGTGAGGGAGGATAACCTTGAGGTGATCAGAAAAGATTGTAGAGGGGGGAAGGCGCAATTTTGCAAGTACCTTCCCCCGAGGAGAGTTCCATGACATATGTTGAGGGATTTTTGAGCGTATACACTCTTATTTTCGCGCTGGGTTCCCCGTACCGGGTCATGCTTGATTTCTGTCGAAGATATCAAGTAACATTGGCATAGGTTCATCCCTCTCTTTGGAGAATAGTACAGGCGACGAGATATTTTGCCGACAAGGCTGGGATAGAATTTACCCTCAGCCACCTCATGAGGTTGTATCGACCATTGCGCTACCGGGGCCTGATTGCTCTTCAGCGTCGATCCACCTGAGCTCCTGCAATTGGCAGCGAGGAGGATGAGGACCGTGGATGGATGAATCGGTTCGTTTGGATCCAAACGACCAATGTTATCCCTAGAGAATTTTTGTCGTTTCCTAAGAAATGGAACTTCACACGTAAGTGCATCATATGAGCTGTCTTCGTTTCAACCTGAGGCTGGCTCCATAACGATATCTATTTGTTCTTTATTTGTAGCAACTCATTGGTCGCCCAACAAGGTCCCCGATTTAGCCGAGTGATCTATTTATGATAGGCGCCAGTGGCAAGATCTGTCAATAGGGAGATGGGAGGCGAAGCATCATGGTAGGTGCCCGCCGCTCTGCCTCCTAAGAAATGGCATCTTTCTTGCCGGCTTATTTGATTTATCTGTCACAGGTGCCGGGAGTCCTTTTGAGGCGGGGCCATGTTCTCCGAGGGAGGAGGAGAGGTTTCTGGCCTCAAGATCAAGGAGTGCCGATAAAAGGAAAGATGTTCCAAGGTGCGAAAAGGCTTGTAGTGAGGCGACTTCTTCACAGCGGTTAAGGAGAAGTGATTCGATTAATGGGCAACCTTCCGGGAGTGGCGCGTCATCAGAAGTTGCTTTGGCCTTCGGCGAGGCTCAACGTTTTGGCCTTATGGTGAGTTTCGACTGCTGTAAGAATGTTCTGGCCCTGCGCTCTTCTTCTTTTTCTTTTCCTGGCTTTCTTTCGTAGGCCTTCGACAGGCTTAAAGTCGAGCTGCTTCGTTGTGAGGCCCTGTTGCGGGAGGCTCTGGATAGGGAGAAATCCCTCAAGCTTCTTTATGTGACAAATAAAAGCAAGCTCTTCTATTTACAGCGTGAGGTGGACTGGAGCCGGGCCTGGGAGGTCCTCCTGGAGAAACAGGTACCCTGTAATTCACGCTGGCTTGCATTCTCTTTCTATCTTGTCATCTTGATGTTTTGCTATTTCAATTGAAGGACAAGGCGGATGAGCTGGGACAACTCTGGGACAAGGTTAGCCGAGTCAAACGCAAATTCACCGAGATGCAGGTGCATGTGAGTGCCCATTTTGTGACCAAAGAGAGGGCTCAGGCCGGGGCTTCTACTCTTGAGGCGCAAATCCAGACAATCTGTGCGAATGATTTTGCTCGGGAAAAGATGATCTCAGGGCTTTCATCCGAGCTTTCGAGGGCAAAAACCGAGGTGGTGAATGTCTGGGTCGAGGTTGTGATGAGCAATAATAGGGCGAGACAGAAATTGCCGGCCTATTCAAAGAGCACTACCGTTGCTAAAGCTGAGTTGCAGAGGGCCTTCGATCGTGCAAGTAATAGAAAAGAATATGTAAGGTGCAGATCTCGAAGGGAAATCCTCGAGGAGATTCATGCCAGGGGCTTCGATCTCTCGGGGGAAATTGAGCAAGCCAAAGGAGAGGAGTACGATGCCAAGTTCCTTTTGTCCAATGCTGAGGACGGTGAGGAGGAGGCCATCGGGCCATAGTTGTCGAAAGGGGGAACGTCTATTCCCTGCTTTCCTCTTTGTATGTATAGCTTTCATAATATGTCGTAGGCTGAGATTGTGCTTCATTGCCAATATGTAAAAATAAGAGGGGGAACCCCGCAATTTGTATCTTTTGTACTCTTGTTCATCGGGATTTCAATTGGGTCGATTCGACCTAAAACCTCCGAACCTGCAATATGGCCCCGATGTTTATTAGGCCGGCAATAGCAGCTTTTATTTTTTGCCCTTAGGCTTGCATACTTTAACCATCTTCGAGTTTAGTCTCCGAGTCGGGATTCAGCTCGAGCTCAATTTACCCTCGAGTTTTGCGTTTGCATGGGCTGGCAACAATGGCTCTTACGCCTTGGGCCGGAGCGACCTTTTATGTATGTGGACCTTAGGCATGCATAGTTAACTATTTTGGATCCGGTCTCTGAATCGGGTTACGACTCGAGCTCATTTTAATCCTCAAGTTTTCAATTTTCAAGCTGGCAACAGTAGCTCTTACGGTGTTTGGTCGTTGAGACCTTTTAATGTGCGGCCTAGAGGCTCGTTTGGCTGGCGATAATAGCTCTTACGCTTTTGCCTGTGGGCATTTTGTAGGCTTTGTTTTCCTCTCGTTAAGGTCTTTTTGAAATGATTTTTCCAGACCCGTCGTCGGTTCGGGAAGAACCTCGATTTCAAGTCGTTAGTGGCGATGTTCGAGCACCTCAGAAGGCTCTTAGCTCGTAGGCTGAGTAGCCCGAAGCCTTGTGATTTGGATCTGACATGGTCGAAGCTCGTTTGCCTGTTAAGGGAAACCTATGTTAACCGTTTCTTTCCGAAGTATATTCGAAGTAATGGTCTGCGATTTTGTTAGCGACAGTCAGGCGTCCCCAAGTCGCATTAATTTGGCTAGAGCAGCCATTTTGACCATAGTCATATGTGTTTGGTCGGAGCCATTTTAATCCCGAGTGATAGTTTAGGTGTCTACACCGAAGGTATGCCCTTTCGGGATTCTTAAAAATGTGACGTATAGCCTAAACTTCGGGATTGAATTTTATGCCTGTAGTAAGGTCATACAAAATTTTCATGTCTGTTGAAGTCTTACAGTTTGTCATGCCTGTTGAGGTCCTACAATTTGTCATGCCTATTGAGGTCTTACAGTTTGCCATGCATGTTGAGGTCTTACAGTTTTTGTCCCTATATAGAATGGATCTGGTTATACCGAGTCTGCCTGCTCGGGGTCTTACGGTCTTGAGTTTTCCAGTGTACGGCGATTGGCGATAGTGTCCGAGTCATCGAGTTTTCTTAGGCTCGAAGGCCGTTATTCGTGAGCTCGGAGTTACCTTGTTGGGGCTTTATGAGCACGAAGTTCCGACCCTAAGGTCGTGCGGGTGCCAAATTGTTGGCGCTAAGTCTCCGAGTATTTCGGAACATATTTGGTGGAGGGACCCCTGCAGTGAGGATGCTGAATTTTCCTTCTTTGGAGTACAAGATGCTGAAAGATTTTCTTTATTGCTTGGCGTGAATATATGTTGTTTCGCTGTTGTGAGCTCGGCCCGTGCGGGCGCGGCTCCTTGGACCATTTGGTCAGGCACATCATTTCCTGTTGGAGTCTCGTTCGTCATTTCTCGAAGCGGGGCTGGTTGCAAAGAAAGTCCCGTAGGCTCATTGAATCCTTCTTGGGAAGTGCTTGGGCATTGCCTCATTAAAAACCTCTGCCGGTAAAAACCTGTTTCGGGATAAAGAAACCGATCAAAGGAAAAGAGTGCAACGAACGCTTTGAAACCTCAGGGTCTTCGAGCCGGAGTGGCGTCCCGATTGCCTTGGTCCCTGGCCTGCACAAGAGTTATCGTGAAGTAGAAGATAGAAAGAGGGAGGGGTGATTATACCTTGCTGGCGATGGTGCTTTCGCGTTCTGGCGCTTATTTGGCGGTTGCTAGGTGGTCCTATATTTGAATGCGTCTGGGGTGACCATCAAAAATCGTGTGGACTATATGTTGTGTTCGTTTTCTTTGTTCCTTTTGGCCGTTTCTCTTTCCCGGGATTGATTTTTAGCCCGGCTGCTGAGAAATTCCTGAAGGTGCCCGTTATCGAGCAGTTGGGCCACTTTCTCTCGGAGCTGCCTACAATCCTCAGTTCGGTGCCCGTGAGAGTTATGAAACACACAAATCAAATTGTAGTTCTTTTGGGAAGGATCCGAGTGTACTGGTCTGGGCCATCTGGCATCCCTGATTTTGCTAATGGCGAACACGATGTCCGACACATCGACGCTGAAGTTGTACTCTGATAGGCAGGGCCCCTATTGGTCCCGCGTACCCATTGAAGCCACCTCTATTGAGGGGTTCCCGAGGGTTCTGTCTTTGGTTTACCAATAGGTCATAACGGGGCGGATTGCGCTTTGGAGCGTTTCTCCTATCATCAGTGTATGGCTGGTACCTCTCTTTGTTCGATCTTGGCTCCTTCGCCAAGAGCCTACTCGGGTATACTGAGCCCGAAGGGGACCCCAGCTGGTCGTCCTAGACCCTGATCTTTGACTGGTATCGGGTGTGGACGTCCGACCAGTTTACGGCGGGATACTCGATCAGATTTTCTTTTAGATGCCTTGATACCACCGAGCTTCGTTCATTCAGACCTTGAGTGTAGGCCTGCACTTCCTAGTCATCGGAGACTAGGGGTAGCTCCATCCATTTTGTTTGAAAACGAGACACGAATTCTCGCAGCATTTCGTTCTCCTTCTGTTTAATCTTGAATACGTCGGACTGCCTTGTTGCTACCTTGATGGTACCGACGTGCGCCCTTACGAAAGAGTCCACCATCATGGCGAATGAATCTATGGATTTAGGATCTAGGTTGTGGTACCACATCATGTCCCCCTTCGAGAGCGTTTCTCCAAAATTCTTCAGTAGGACTGACTTGATCTCATCGTGTTTTATGTCGTTGACCTTCACCGTGCACGTATAGGCAGTGACGTGCTCATTAGGATCTGAGGTCCCGTTGTATTTTGGGAGTTCTGGTATTCTGAACTTCTTTGGAATGGGTTTCGGAGCCGCTTCTTCTGGGAACGGCCGTTGCACGAACTTCTTCGAATCTACACCTTTTAGGACCGGGGGTGCGCCTGGGATTTGGTCAACTCTGAAGTTATAAGTTTCGACCTTCTTATCGTTGGCTGCTATCATTTTCTCGCCTGACTCGATCCTTTTGGTAAGGTCCTCCAGCATTTTCACAATGGCAGGATCGGCTACCGATCTGTCGTTGCTTGACCTCTCCGGTACCCCGTTCGGCTGGGGGAGTAGCTTCCGACGCTACTATGTTGGGAGTCTTCACATGGATTTGTAACTGAGCGATAGCCAACCGCTGTGCCTGCAACATTTCAAAAATATCGTGAAGACTAACTTCATGTGCTTCCCGAGCCGGGATTTTTTGGGCTTCTAGTTGGTCTCCATGCTGTATGCTTCCGTCGCTGTGTGAGGTTTCGTCGACCTGTTGTGCGTCCTATGAGTCCGCGTCCGCCAGAATCGGTCGGGGCGCATTATCGGGATTCTGTGGCTGCGTCCCTGTAGCCGGAACAGTGACGCCATTTTCCCCGTGGTTTTAGAGGTTGTCGTTCTTGACTCTGTTTACCGAGCCAGACATTTTGACCTGAAATCAAAAGATCTTGGACAAGAAAAAATGTGAAAGATAACTCGCGTTTGTGGAATGAAACCAGCAAGAAAATAATCACTATTATTTTTAGCCCCACGGTGGGCGCCAAACTGTTTATTGTGAAAATAGTAACAACAATTAAATTTGTAAATGGGACTCTAAAAATACGTGATCTATTTCTATGCTAGTTGTTAGAGTAGTAGATGCTAAGAGTATGAGGTTTAACAAAGAAATACGAGCTAAAGCGGGGTAGTAATCAAATGGAGAAGCTTGCAGCCCGAGCCTCGGACTGGTCGATATCTGGCTAGAGCTCTAGCTATCGGGGGTAGTCGGGAATGTGATAACAGCCAAGGTATGATCAAACAAGGCTCTTTACGGCCAATGCCAAGCAATAAATGAAGATCTTGTATGAAATTAATATACGCTAAGAGTAGCCTCGAGCTAGTAAAGACGAGTAAGTTAGAGAGAAGAGAGAGAGATATTATTGATCTTGTGGAGAAATAGATGGAGCAACATCAGCCCTTTACAAAGTGGCATGGATTCCCTTTATATAGGAGAGGGAATACAATATAGTACAGAGTGTATTAAATGTAAAGATACGGGAATGGGACGGCTAGGCACTATGCTAGACCCTGCTGATGCTGGCTGCTTGCCTCGGGAATTCCCCATCCTCGGAACCTTTGTTGGGTCGCGGGCGAACCTCGAGGAGGGAGCTCGATCGTAGTCCTGCAGCCTCGAGATACTGATATGACCCCCCGGATGCATCTTAGTGGCGGGAAATAGACTCCTCCGATTTCACCGTATACAGGCACATAACTTTGACCGTATACAAGAACTTACAACAAATTGTTTTCATCTTACAGCTCAATCTGGATTTCACATGGTCTAGAAGTTCTTGGAACGCAAACAAAGTGGAAAGCAACATTTCATATCTAAATAATATATAAGACGGAAAAAAGAAGAAGAAAAGCTTTTCTTCGTTAGGAATCACTAATTAAGCAGTAGGCTCTTGTAGTTCGTTCGTGCCTCCTTACTGCATTTAAAAGAGACCAGCTTGATGAACCTTGTGACTTGGGACACAAATTTGGATTATACCAACAACAACTTCTCGAAAATATAAAACTGGTTTTCAAATCTCTAATGCAAGTAGGTCATGTGTTGGAAGTGTCAGTTATGGGCCTATGCCTTTATTTTAAGGAGACACCTAACACTATACTTGTTATTTATGATGTATTAATAAAGAAATTTTACCTTCTATGACAAATTATTACACCTTATTTATTATAAACCAAAATAATTTTAAATATTATTACTTATAGCTAAATTTTTTATTTTATAGCAAAATAAATATTTATTTTATAGCAAAATAAATATTTATTTTATACTCTACCATTGAGGCGTGCAATACATCAGTTATGTTCTTTCTCTCTCTCTCTCTTCCTTCTCTCTCTATCAACAAGATTCTCAATCCTCTCTCTTCTCCCTCAAAAGTTAAATCTCTCTCTCTTTTCCATCAAGACAGTCGTCGTAGCAGCCATTTTTGGTGGTGATGGTGGACTTTCTGAAGCGAAGAGAATAGATCTGAAGCTAAGAGGGAGTAAGGGAACAGATCTGGCCATGTCGCTACGAATTGAGCTTTTGAAAATCTGAAGCAGAGTTGCCGGAGAAGATTTGAGGGGTCGGATTTTTGTTCGCCTTCATTTTTAATTTTAATACAATGTATACAGTATTTTGCTTGGCTGAAAACGCCATCTCCGGCGAACTTTCTTCTCTTCTTTGCTATTGAGTCACATACAATGATACAAATATATTGTATTTTGTACAAATAACTTAAATACACTATATTTTTGCCTCTATTTATGTATTCCGAAGGTCTGTATTTTTTTAAATACAGCCGAATATCACTTTTTTGTGATTTTATTGTTGTTTGATTACAGTCGAATTGAATACGGTGAATTGAATACAATGTATAATAGTGAATAATGAATATCATTGAATATATTGTATATAGTCGAATTGAATAGAATGGTATACTCCCTATTTCTTAATTTTTTTATTATTTGAATACAACTAAATTCAATATAGTGAAGTTGAATACAATTCAATATTGTGCTTTCTGTTATTAAACACCCGTAGTCACTATTTTTTAGGTGGATTGCCTCACTGTAATTATAAATGCATTCGCGTGAATACATGAAATACAAAATTAAACAACTGTAATCCCTATTTTTTAAGCAGATTACTTCACTGTATTTAGAAATACAGTCATGCGAATACATGAAATACATAATTAAACAGTTGTAATCCCTATTTTTTAGGCAGATTACCGCACTGTATGTATAAATACAGTTGCGCGAATACATAGAATACAGTACAGTAGGATCAAAATTTTGTAAAATTGATTTTGTTGAGTTAAATTAGGAGTGATACACGCCAATTGATCCTCTTTCCCTTATTAAACAACTGGACTCCCTACTTATTAGGCGAATCCACAATTGTATTCATGAATATAGTAGCGTGAATACAATCCGATATCAATAAAATATTAGCTATAGAAATTAAATATGTATATGATAGTTATAGGAAGTTAATAGCTACCAAACTATAGTAGTTTTTGAAAATTTCTCTTAATAAAACATCCATTTATGTGTTCTTTTATGGCCCAAATATTTTATCTGATACTTTTACTTTAGTGTTTGTAATAATATTTTTGTCTTACTAGAGGTAACATGGAACTCTCTTACACGAGTATCTATTTATTCTTTTGACATTTTTGTACTTTGTTATTTTTAAATATCAAAAACCTCTAAATACAATTATTGAGTGGAGGGCTTATGGGTATAGTTTATGGAAGAAATTACATCATATATCATTTGGGCCATACAACCCATTCGAAAATAGCCAACATTTGAAGCCTTGACCTGGTTTAGCCCAGGTTATATATGTCACGACCCCGGTTCACCCTCTGTGAACCATTGTGACGGCACTTAGTCTCTACGACTAGGTAAGCCTAAAAATGCGAAAAATAACCTAATTTGTGGAAGAAATAATTAAAATAGTGAAATAAAACAACGTTTAAAAGTTCCGCTCGGCATACACAATATCAACTCTCAAAAAATAATACATTTCCCAAAACCCGAAATCTCATGATCACCAGCCTTTGAATGTCTACAAACATCTAACTCCAGAATGTCTAACAAAGAAAAGAAAATACAGAAGGGTTAATACAAAAGGGAGAGTAGAAAGGGACTCTTCGGTCTGCGAATGCGGTAGATATACCTTGGAGTATCTTCAAGCGCCTCGTCTCAAGCATGATAAGTATGAGTAGAAGTACCTGGATCTGCACATAAAAAACATGCGCAGAAAATGCATGAGTACACCCCATCGGTACTCAGTAAGTGCCAAGCCTAACCTCTGTCGGGTAGTGACGAGGAAGGTCAAGGCCCTACTGAGGTTAAATAAACTATAAGGTTCAACGGTATAGAATAAAATAGTATAAATAAGTACAAAAATAAAAGTAACACAGGATATAAAGGACAGGAACAACTACTACAGAGGCAAAGTAAACACAGAAAGAAATACAGCTCAACACAAAGATAACAATTGGGGATCTCCCAGGATACCTTCCTGTAGTCCCAAATATATATATCTAGTGGATCTCCCGGGATACCGTCCCTTAGTCCAACTCATAATACGAGGGGATCTCCCAGAATACCGATCCGCAGTCCCAAATATAAATACTCAGTACAGGGGGAATCTACCAGGTACACTCCCGTAGTTCCAATGTAAATGTGCCAGGGGATCTCCGGAATACCGTTCCGTAGTCCCAAAGTAAACGTACAGGGGGATCTCCCGGGATACCGTCCTGTAGTTCCAATGTAAATGTGCAAGGGGGTCTCCCGGAATACCGTTCTGTAGTCCCAAAGTAAACATACAGTGGGATCTCCCGGGAAAGCGTCTCATAGTCCCAAAGTAAATGCACAGCAACAGCAAGAAGAGTACACAGTTCAATTCAAGTTCCATACCAAGGTAAAACAAGTATTTCTAACCTAGCATGCTCCACGTAATCCAAACAAGGCAATTTGAACAAGTAAGCAATTAAGTCAATTAGACATATTTTTCTAAGCGAATAACAGGCTTAAATTGCAAGTAATATGAATAGGAAAGGAAACATACTAGTAATTACTTAATAAAAACCGAATTTTTCAATAATTAGCACAAGTACGCACTCGTCACCTCACGTACGAGGCATTTCAATTATCAATAATACCAAATCCTAAGGGGAAGGTCCCCCACACAAGGTTAGGCAAGCCATTTACCTCGAACCAGCTCAAAGTCAACCCGAAACCACGTTCTTGCCACGAGTATTTGACTCCAAATAGTCCAAATCTATTCAATTCAATTGCATAATGTAAATAACATTTTAAGTAACTGATTCTACAATGAAATTCTAATCTAATACGCGAAATTAGGTAAAATGATCAAAATGCCCCTCGGACCCACATCTCGGAATCAGGTAAAATTTACATTTCCATAATCCTCACACTCTCACGAGTTCAGTCATACCAAAAGTACCAAAATCGGACCTCAAATGATCCCTCAAATCATCAGTCAATGATCTCTAATTAATCAAGCCCTAACCCCCAAATTACCACTGATTTTCCTTAAATTTTCATGCTTATAATGATAAAAATCACCTCAATAACGAGTTTAGGGACCAAAGACCTTACCCCAATGAATTCCTCTGAAAATCTCCCTTGAAAATGCTCCCCAAGGTTTCTTCCCATTTGAAAAGAGGAGAAATTAACTCAAATTCGTGATGGCAACTATTTATATGATCTCCCCAGCTAATCCGCTTCTGCGGTCATGGGACCTCACCTGCGGTCCCGCTCCTACGGCAAAACGACCGCACCTACGAAACTCATTATAAGCCCAAAATCCGCACCTGCGACCTACTCACCGCATCTGCGGTTACGCAGGTGCGTGAACCCTTCCGCACCTGCGGCTCCTTGCCTTTTTCCTCAGCTGGCCGCTTCTGCGGCTACGTTCCGCATCTACGGGAGTCGCTTCTGCGGCCTCTCAACCGCAGATGCAGTTATGATAGCAGCCCAAAGAACTAAGCTGCAAACTCCAAGTTCCAACTCCCCGTTAACCATCCAAAATCAATCCCGAGGCCCCCCGGGACCTCAACCAAGAATACAAACAAGTCATATACCACTATCCAAACTTTTACAAATCTTCCAAACATCTCAAACAACATCGAATCAACCAATTTACACCGGATTCAAGCCTAAGAAATTCAAAAACTTTCAAAATACGCTTTCGATCAAAAAGTCTATCAAAACTCATATGAATGACCTGAAATTTTGCACACACGTCACATTCAACACTACGGAGCTACTGCAACTTCCGTAATTCCATTCCAACCCTCGGATCAAAATCTCACTATCGAACCGGAAACTTCAAAAATTCAACTTTCGGCATTTCAAGCCTAAATTATCTACGGACCTTGAACACACATTCCGAACACGCTCCTAAACCCGAAATCCCCCAACGGAGCTCACAAAACCATCATAATTCCGTTCCGAGTCCGTCTTCACACTGCTCCAACTACGGTCAAATTTCCAAAACTTAAGCTCTCATTTAGGGACTAAATGTCCCAAAACTCTCCGAAACTCCAAATAAACCCTCCCAGGAACTCAAAATAGCAGAAACAAACACGGGGAATACAGTTAATAGGGGATCAGGGTGTTAATTCTTAAACGACCGGCCGGGTCGTTACATCCTCCCATACTTAAACATTCGTCGTCCTCGAACGAGCATAGATACATACCTGAAGTAGTAAAAAGATGAGGGTAGCGGCTGTGCATATCCTACTCGGTCTCCCAGGTTACCGCCTCGACCGGCTGACCCTGCTACTAAACCTTCACTGATGCAATGTTCTTTGATCTCAGCTTTCGGACCTGCCAGTCCAATATTGCCACTGGCTCCTCAACATAAGATAGATCCTTGTCCAATTGAACTGAACTGAAATCCAACACGTGCGACGGATCACCGTGATACCTCCGGAGCATCGAAACATGAAATACCGGATGAACTCCTGCCAAGCTGTAAGGTAAGGCAAGCTCATAATTAACCTCCCCGACAGGCCGCAATATCTCAAAAGGTCCAATAAACCTCGGACTTAACTTCCCTTTCTTCCCGAATCTCATAACACCCTTCATAGGCGAAACCCGAAACAGAACCCACTCTCCAACCATATAGGAAACATCACAAACCTTTCGGTCTGCGTAAATTTTCTGTCTGGACTGGGCTGTACGGAGTCTATCCTGAATCACCTTGACCTTCTCCAGAGCATCCTGAACCAAGTCTGTGCCCAATAATCTAGCCTCACCCGGCTCAAACCAACCTACCGAGGATCTACACCGCCTACCATATAAAGCCTCATATGGTGCCATCTGAATGCTGGACTGATAGCTGTTATTGTAGGCAAACTCTACCAATGGTAAGAACTGATCCCAAGACACTCCAAACTCAATCACACACGCACGGAGCATATCCTTAAGAATCCGAATAGTGCGCTCGGACTGTCCGTCCGTCTGAGGGTGAAATGATGTACTCAACTCCACCCGAGTACCCAACTCATGCTGAACGGCCCTCCAGAATCGTGATGTGAACTGAGTACCCCTGTCTGAAATGATGGAACTGGGATACCATGTAGACGAACAATCTTCCAGATATAAATCTCCGCCAACCGCTCCAAAGAATAAGTAGTACACGCAAGAATGAAGTGCGCGGATTTGGTCAGCCAATCCACAATCACCCAAATAGTGTCGAACTTTCTCAAAGTCCATGGGAGCCCAACTACAAAGTTCATGGTGATCTGATCCCACTTCCACTCCGGAATCTCTATCTGCTAAAGCAACCCACCCGGTCTCTAGTGCTCATACTTCACCTGCTGACAGTTGAGGCACCGAGCTACAAACCCAACTATATCTTTCTCCATCCACCTCCACCAATAGTGCTGTCTCAAATCCCGATACATCTTCACGGCACCCGAATGAATGGAATACCGCGAACTATGGGTATCCTCTAGAATCAACTCCAGAAGCCCATCAACATTGGATACACAAATCTGACCATGCATCCTCAATACCCCGTCATCACCAATGGTCACATCTCTGGCATCACCATGCTGAACCTTGTCCTTGAGGAAAAGAAAATGAGGGTAATCATACTCACACTCCCTAATATGATCAAATAAGGAAGACCGAGAAACCACTCAGGCTAGAACCCGACTGGGCTCCGAAAGATCCAATCTCACAAACTAGTTGGCTAAGGTCTGAACATCCATCTCCATAGGCCTCTCCGATGTTGGTAAATAAGCCAAACTCCCTAAACTCTCTGCCCGACGACTCAAGGTATTGGCCACCACATTGGCCTTACCCGGATGATACAAAATAGTGATATCATAGTCTTTTAGCAACTCTAACATCTCTTTTGGAGCAAATTTAGATCGTTTTGCTTGAACAGGTGTTGTAAGCTCCGATGATCAGTATAATCTCACAAGGAACCCCGTACTAAAATGACACCAGATCTTCAGGGCGTGAACAATGGCAGCTAACTCAAGGTCGTGGACAGGATAATTCTTCTCATGAACCTTCAACTGTCTGGACGCGTAGGCAATCACCCAACCGTCCTGCATCAAAATTGCTCCAAGTCCAATCCTCGAGGCATCACAATAGGCTGTATAAGACCCCGAACCTGTAGGCAATATCAAAATTGGGGTTGTAGTTAAAGCTGTCTTGGGCTTCTGAAAGCTCGCCTCACACTCTTCTGTCCACTGGAACGGAGCACCCTTCTGGGTTAGTCTGGTCATAGGGGGCTTCAATCGATGAAAACCCCTCCACAAAACGATGGTAATAACCCGCCAAGCCAAGAAAACTGCGGATCTCTATAGCTGAGGATGGTCTGAGCCAACTCTACACTACCTTTACTTTCTTCGGATCCACCTGAATACCCTCACTCAACACCACGTGGCCTAAGAATGCCACGGAATCCAACCAAAACTCACATTTCGAGAACTTAGCATATAACTTCTTTTCTCTCAAGGTCTGAAGCACTATCCTCAGGTGCTGCTCATGATCTTCCCGACTCTGGGAATACACCAGAATATCATCAATAAAGACAATGACGAACGAGTCAAGATACGGCCGGAACACACTGTGCATCAAATGCATAAAGGCTGCTGGGGCATTGGCCAGCCCAAATGACATAACAAGGAACTCATAATGACCATAACGAGTCCTGAAAGCAGTCTTCGGGATATCTAGCTCTCGAATCTTCAACTAATGGTAACCTGAGCGCAAGTAAATCTTAAAAAACACTCGTGCGCCCTGGAGTTGGTATCATCAATACGAGGCAAAGGATTTTCTTCACTGTAACTTTGTTCAACTAGAAATAATCAATACACATACGCATAGAACCATCCTTCTTCTTCACAAACAAAACAGGAGCACCCCAAGGTGATACACTGGGCCGAATAAAACCCTTATCAAGTAATTCTTGTAATTGATCCTTCAATTCCTTCAACTTAGGATGAGCCATACAATACGGAGGAATAGAAATAGGCTGAGTGCCTGGAAATAGATCAATGCCAAAATCAATATCTCTATCAGGCGGCATGCCCAGAAGTTTAGATGGAAACATATCAGAAAAATCCCGTACTACTGGGACTGAATCAACTGAAGGGGTATCAATATTGACATCTCTCACATAAGCTAGATACGCGTCACACCTCTTCTCAACTATACGCTGAGTTTTAAGGAAAGAAATAACTCTACTGGGAGTGTGATCTAAAGTACCCCTCTACTCAACACGCGGTACACCTAGCATAGACAGTGTCACGATTTTGGCGTGACAATCAAGAATAGCATAATGGGGAGACAACCAGTCCATGCCCAAGATAATATCAAAATCTACCATGCTGAGTAATAATAAATCGACTCTGGTCTCAAAACCATTAAGAGCAACCAAACATGACCAATAAACGCGGTCCACAACAAGAGAATCTCCCACATGAGTAGAAATATAAACGAGGGAACTCAAAGAATCCCGATGTACGCCAAAGTGCGGAGCAAAATAAGAAGACACATAAGAGTAAGTGGAGCCTGGATCGAATAGAACCGATGCATCTCTGTGACAAAACAGTATAATACCTATGATGACAAAATCGGAGGCAATAGCCTCGATACGGGCAGTAAGGGCATAGTATCTGGCCTGGCCTCCCCCTCTAGAGCGAGCTCCACCTCTAGCTGGCTGAGTAGGTGGGGTAGAAACTAGAGCTGTAACCATAGACTGAGAACTCTGCGAGGCACGCTGTGGCTGAGAAGTCTATGGAGGTGCACCCCTCCTAAGTCAGGGGCAATCCCTCACCATATGTCGTGTATCACCACACTCAAAACAAGCTCTGGGAGGACGTGGAGACTATGACTGGCTCGGTCTAGGTCTGCTGCACTAGCCACTAAAAGTACCTCGCGCAGGAGGCGCACTAGATACTGAAGGTGCATAATAAGGCTCCTGGGGCCTAGAAGGAGCTGGAACACCACTGGTGGCTGGAAGAGCTAAATGAACGGGGCGACTCTTATAACCCCTGTCGCGCCCCCCTTTTTCTCGCGAAATCGGGCTTGTGACATTTGGGAGGACAACTCGTTCCCTCTTGGGAATTGGGTTTTGGAACTTGAAGAGTCTCCACCTAATGATTAAGTGCATTAGGACACTAAGAAGGGTTTGAGTTTAAAGAACCAGAGTTTGGGTAAGGGCTAGAAATTATCTCGAGGGGAAGGTGTTAGGCACCCCTCAAGATCCACTAGTGTGGTTCCCGGCCATGTTACAGTTATGACTTTACATAATCAGATAAGCAATTAAGGGCCTCAAATAGAACGGGATTTTCACATATTATTGCAAGCAAATTGAAAGTTTGAAGAGAATAAGGAAAGCAGAAATAGTTCAGACAATAAAACAAGTTAAAAGAAAGGGGGTCCTAGGTTTACAAACAATATGGATCACATTAATGCAATAATCGGCAATCGCTCCTCAAAAGAAGGGTTGCGTGTGGTATTAGTGCACCGGTCATCATATCCATATCTACCCTTCCCACCTCGTTAAGGTAGTAAAGCGCAGAATAGTGTTGTTACTTATTGCATGCTAGTACCCGCCCCAATCCTATCAGTCCCAGAGGCATTTGGGACTACTAGTCCTAAAGGAAAGGAAATTTGGCTTTTCAGAGTTTTAAAAGGATAAAATTCTAGGGCGACAATCAAAACATATAAGGTAGGTATGGGGAGAACACATAACAGTTTAAAGGGCTCAAACAGGCCTCCTCATTTAAAGAGACAAATTGTCTAGCATGACACTGGTTATGGTCTGAAATCAAATTAAAGCGTAGGATAGGCTGATTCATCACATATTTCTCAGATGAGGAGTCCGAATTAGCCTTCCCTGGTTGTAATTTGTCAAAGACTGATGCAATTAATTAATTACCTAATGACTTGCCTAAGTGAGACCTATAGGCATGATATCTAACAGTGCTTACTCTGATTTTAATGAAGGCTTACTGATTGTAGAAAACACATAAGTTCTGCAGATGTTAAACGACATTACCACTGATTTTAGACTTGTAGATGAAGTAAACGAATTAGATTCAACTGGTTACTCATATAGGCATGATTTCTAGGCGTTGTTGATTTTAAGACGATTATAAAAATGCAGGAGTCCTATAGACATGGTATCTAGAATGTAGTTAATTATTGTTTTAACCTATAACCGTTTGCCTAATGACAGATAAATAATTCAGAAGTGCAGAACTATAGGCAGGATTTCTGTGTGACGTGCATGAATGCAAAAACTTATAGGCAGGATTTCTATATGACGTGCATGAATGCAAAAAACTTATAGGCAGGATTTCTATATGACGTGCATGAATGCAGAAAACTTATAGGACGGATTTCTATATGACGTGCATGAATGCACAAAACTTATAGGCAGGATTTCTAATGCGGAAGTGAAGAAAAGGTAAGGGAATAGTTTGCAATCAATTACACAGAATCTCCCTTCAGTTAAGGGATTTTGATTTCAAGCGGGTAGAAGACAATTAAGGAAAGAATTGGATCAAAATCTTTTCCAAATTAGTACAAGAAGGGCAAATACATAGAAACTATTTAAGGAAAGAGTTTCGTAGCAACACGGTTCGTGCAAATAAGGAAAGGAAATCAATCAAACAGCTAGGGAAATCAAAATTACAAGTTCAATTCGAATGAACCAAGTCAGAAAAAGGTAAAGGAGGTTCAATCAAAGAAAATCAGTAACAATCAATCAAACCCCCATTAGAGGATTTCAGAATCAATCATTAGTTGGTAAACCTTTTGAAAGCAGAGTTTCTCATATATAAAGCACATAAATATGTGAATCAAGAAGGAACTGTCATGTTACTTAGAAAAGAGTCTAACATAGAAAGGTTCAGAATCATAAGCAAAGGGATACGAGTTCAGTTTGTAGACTCATAATGAGTCTGAATGTCTAGGGTCCCAAATTAGAACCCTAGTCCAAGATAAAACTTGCCAAAACCCAAGGCCTACGTTTTTCAACTTTAATCAGAAGTAGAGACGAAAGGATAGATAACAGGCTCAGAGGTCTCTTTCAGAGACTCATGAGAAACAAACAGACATGATACACAGCATAGAGAACACATCTTGGGAAAAACTCAAAACCTAAACAATTTCAGAAGAAAAAGTGATACAAACTTAAGAAGCGGTAGATGAAACACATTTAGCAAGAACACAAACAGAGTCCAGTAAAGCAAACAAAATTGAAGAACTTAACAGTAAACACATTTAGTAAAAGAGTAATGAAAACATAACAAGGATAATCATATGAGCACAGCAGTAACATGTATAAAAGAAAAGTAGAAGGACAGAACATGCGTAGTAAAAAGAAGTCACACGAGCATGATATATACAAACACACATAAAGAAAAGAAGAAGAAGAATCAGAAAGATGTTTTTTGAAAAACCTTTCAGAAATCCTAAATTGAAGACAAATGATTTTGAAAAGAAAATTTGGGGAAAACACTTTAAATGTCAAGTAAAGCATAGATACAGCACAGATCTAAGAAAACAAATAGGAAAGAACCTCGAATACCTTAGGGTTACGGAGAAACCCTAAAAATGAGAAAGTCTTGGAAGAAGGTCCAATCTTGAGTCGGATGAGTTAGAATCAGGCTCCTAATGCTTGAATATGCCGGAGCATGGCCGGAGAAGCCATAGAACCGCAGATCTGAGAAGGATCTGAAGAGAGCCATCGGAGTTGGGCCTAGAAGCATTGAACAACCATGGTTTGATGGTGGAGGGGGTGAGTACCAACCGTCCATGTCCTGAGAAGCCGTGGATTTCAGTGAAAGGCGGTTGAAAAGGGGTAGGAGGAGGCTAGGGTTCCGAAGAGTTTTGAGAGAGTTTGAGAGTTCAGAGGCAGCTGAGAGGTGGAAATGAAGGATTAGGGGAGGTCATTTGTGTTTAATTATGTAAGGGTGAATTATGGCCGTTGATTTGCATGATCAATGGCCTAGATCTAAGAGGGTAGTCTTATACAATGCAGGGAAATGCAGATGGAGACAATGCTTAGTCTTGGAAGGCAGAAAGGTAGCCTTATGCAATGCAGGAAATGCAGATGGAGGTAGAGCTTAACCTCGGAATGCAAAAAGGTAGCCTTATGCAATGCAGAGAAATGCAGATGGAGACAATGCTTCATCTCGGAAGGCAGAAAGGTAACCTTATGCAATGCAGAGAAATGCAGATGGAGGTAGAGCTTAACCTCGGAAGGTAGAAAGGTAGCCTTATGCAATGCAAAGAAATGCAGATGGAGACAATGCTTAGTCTCGGAAGGCAGAAAGGTAGCCTTATGCAATGCAGAGAATGCAGATGTAGGTAGAGCTTAACCTCGGAAGGCAGAAAGGTAGCTTTATGCAATGCAGGAAATGCAGATAGAGACAATGCTTAGTCTCAGAAGGTAGAAAGGTAGCCTTATGCAATGTAGGAAAATGCAGATGGAGGTAGAGCTTAACCTCGGAAGGCAGAAAGGTAGCCTTATGCAATGTAGGGAAATGCAGATGGAGGTAGAGCTTAACCTCGAAAGGCAGAAAGGTAGCCTTATGCAATGCAGGGAAATGCAGATGGAGACAATGCTTAGTCTCGGAAGGTAGAAAGGTAGCCTTATGCAATGCAAGAAATGCAGATGGAGACAATGCTTAGTCTCGAAAGGCAGAAAGGTAATCTTATGCAAGGAGTAAAAGGGAAAAAATGATGATAGAATTTTCCTAGCTAATAGCGGCTCGATATATTGCGACTGTTGGGGATACTGTGTTTACTGGAAGCATTGTGTGCGGATAGCAGCTGTGAGTAAGTGCAACGGTTCTGAGAGTTATATTCCTGAGCAATGTGAGTCTCGTGAGTGGATAGTATATTTGATGATTTTTTCAACTCAAGTGCCTGCATTCAAAGAAAAATCATGAGTTTTGTAAAGAGGGGAGGTTAGTTCGTATTCCCGCTGGTTCTGCTTGACCTGTTCGGCTCCATTCCGTTGATATTGGGTGTATCATTGGGGGTAGCGTTGCTAAACGAAGCAACTTTGGTAACAGACATGCATGATTTAGTAAAGAAATGTGAAAATAAATACATAATTAAGAATAGTTTTCTTTAGATGAACTGATGACGGCGACGTGGTCCAAGATACTGCAACTTCTCTCTCTCCGGAATTTTGAGGGTCCTCCTCAAAATTCTGCCCTAGTTTCCAATAGCGGGGAGAGATGAAAATTTTACTGAATTATGACTGAACCCATAGGGCTGCCTACGTATCCCCTCTTAAACGGGAATCAGGTTAGGCGCAGTTCAAATTACATCATATGAGGAAAGCATAAAAGTTACACATAGTATCGCTTCACTGTATCTGAATTGATCAGCTTCGGCCAAACTTCACCGTCCATTTCTGCAAGTATGAGGGCTCTTCCGGTTAGAACCCGGTGAACCATGTATGGACCCTGCCAGTTGGGAGAGAACTTCACTTTGGCTTCATCTTGATGCGGGAAAATCTTCTTTAACGCCAGCTGCCCCGGTGTAAACTGTCTTGGCTTGATTCTTTTGTTGAAGGCTTTGGACATTCTGTTTTGATAAAGTTGACCATGGCAAACTGCATTCATTCTTTTCCCATCTATAAGAGCTAGCTGCTCGTAGAGACTCTCTACCCATTCTGCATCGTCAAGTTCGGCTTCCTTTATGATTCTTAAGGAGGGAATTTCTACCTCGGCGGGAATGACTGCTTCTGTACCATAAACCAACATATAGGGAGTTGTCCCGGTTGATGTGCGGACTGTGGTGCGGTATCCCAACAAGGTAAATGATAACTTCTCATGCCACTGCTTATGCTTTTCTATCATCATCCTCAGTATCTTCTTGATACTCTTATTGGCGGCTTCTACAGTTCCGTTCATCTGAGGTATGTAAGCTGTAGAATTCTTGTGTTTGATCTTGAAGGTTTCACACATGGCTTTCATCAGGTCGCTGTTGAGATTGCAACCGTTATCAGTGATGATTGACTCCGGAATTCCGAACCGACAAACAATACGGTCGCGGACAAAATCTGCTACCACTTTCTTAGTCACTGTTTTGTATGATGATGCTTCAACCCATTTGGTGAAATAATCAATTGCCACTAGAATGAAACTGTGCCCATTTGATGTGGCAGGCTTGATAGGTCCGATAACATCCATTCCCCAAGCGGCGAACGGCCATGGCGAGCTTGTTGCAGTAAGCTCGTTTGGAGGCACCTTTATCATATCTACATGTATCTGACAGTGATGGCATTTTCGGACATACTGGATGTAGTCTGTTTCCATAGTCATCCAAAAATAACCAGCTCGAAGTACTTTCTTGGCTAAGACAAAGTCGTTCATATGCGGACCGCAGGTCCCTGCATGAATTTCTTCCAATAGCCTGGATGCTTCCTTTGCGTCGACACACCTTATTAACCCCAAATCACGAGTCCTCCTATACAGGATTCCTCCGCTATGAAAGAAGTTGTTAGATAGTCTCCGAAGTGTGCATTTCTGGGTAGGATTTGCGAGTTCTGGATATTCTCCTTTCGTCAAATATTCCTTGATATCATGAAACCGATGTTTTCCGTCTGTTTCTTCTACATGAGTGCAGTAAGCTGGCTGATCATAGATCTTTATCGGAATAGGATTAATGAAGTTCTTGTCGGGATGTTGTATCATGGACGATAGGGTAGCCAATGCATCGGCAAACTCATTCCGAACTCTGGGAACATGTTGGAACTTTGTCTTTGTGAACGTCTTCCTCAATTCCTGTACATGATGCAGATAAGGGAGTATCTTGGAGTTCTTGGTTGCCCATTCTTTTCGGACCTGATGTATAAGCAGGTCTGAATCTCTGATCACTAGCAATTCCTGAATGTTCATGTCAATGGCCATTTTGAGCCCTAAGATGCAGGCTTCGTACTTAGCCATGTTGTTGGTGCACGGGAACCTGAGCTTGACAGATACCGGATAATGCTGACCGGTTTCTGATACTAGGATTGCTCCTATGCCAACTCCTTTGAAATTTGTTGCTCCATCGAAAAACATTCTCCAACCATCATAGGATTTTGCAATGTCTTCTCTTATGAAAGATACCTCTTCATTAGGAAAATACGTCTTTAGAGGCTCGTATTCTCCATCCACAGGATTTTCAGCAAGATGATCTGCTAGTGCTTGTCCTTTGATTGCCTTCTGAGTCACGTAAACAATGCCAAATTCACTCAGCAGGATTTGCCACTTGGCTAACTTGCCAGTGGGCATGGGCTTTTGAAAAATGTACTTCAAAGGATCCATTCTTGATATGAGATAAGTAGTATAGGCAGGAAAATAGTTCTTCAACTTCTGAGCTACCCAAGTCAGGGCACAACAGGTGCGTTTCAATAGAGAATATCGGGCCTCGTACGGGGTGAACTTCTTGCTGAGATAATAGATGGCCTAATCCTTTCTTCCCGTTTCATCATGCTGCCTCAGAACACAACCGAAAACTCCATCCAATACTACAAGGTAGAGTAATAAAGGTCTACCCGGCTCGGGCGGGACCAAAACTGGCGGCGTTGATAGGTATTCCTTGATTCTGTTAAAGGCTTTCTGACAATCATCAGCCCATTTGGTAGCGGCATCCTTCTTCAACATCTTAAAGATTGGCTCACAAATGACAGTGGATTGAGCTATGAACCGGCTGATGTAGTTAAATCTTCCCAAGAAACTCATAACTTCTTTCTTGTTCTTCGGTGGTGGCAATTCTTGGATGGCTTTGACCTTTGACGGATCCAGTTTTATTCCTCGACGACTCACAATGAACCCAAGTAGTTTTCCGACAGGAACCCCGAATGCACACTTGGCGGGATTCAGCTTTAAGTTGTACCTCCTTAGTCTGTTGAAGAACTTTCTCAGATCTTCCATGTGGTCATTGGCTCTCTTGGATTTGATGATGACGTCGTCTACATATACCTCGATCTCTTTGTGTATCATGTCATGGAAAATAGCAGTCATGGCCCTCATGTAGGTGGCCCCAGCATTCTTTAACCCGAGCGGCATCATCTTGTAACAATACATCCCCCACGGTGTAATGAAAGTCATTTTCTCCGCGTCTTTCTCATCCATCCATATCTAATGATACCCAGCAAAACAATCAACGAATGACTGCAGTTCATGCTTGGCACAGTTGTCAACTAGAATGTGTATGTTCGGCAAGGGGAAGTCGTCTTTCGGACTGGCCCGGTTGAGATCCCGGTAGTCGACACAGACTCTAACCTTCCCGTCCTTCTTTGGCACTGGCACAATATTGGCTAACCATGTTGGATAATCTACTACCCTGAGAACCTTGGCTTTTACTTGCTTGGTGACTTCTTCCTTGATTTTCAAACTCATGTCAAGTTTGAACTTCCTGAGCTTCTGTTTTACTAGTGGACATGTCAGATCAGTTGGCAGTTTGTGAGCTACAATAGATGTACTGAGATCAGTCATGTCATCATAAGACTAGGCGACTATGTCCTCATATTCCCTTAGAAATTCCGTGTACTCTTTCTTTTCTGATGGTGACAGATGAACGCTGATTCATATTTTTTTGACATTTTCTACATCTCCTAGGTTGACAATCTCAGTTTCGTCCTGGTTAGACTTAGGTCTGTTCTAAAAATCCTCAACCTCTTTAACAACCTCTTCTGGTATATCATCCTCTTCTGAGTCCATATCCATTTGTTGCGTTGCCTCGTCGCACGTCACAATCATCGGTTCATCAAGATAAGTAATAGTAATACTGTGTGAATAAAGTAAACATTAAAATGTAATAAGAGCAAGATTTATAAGAAACTGAAAAGCTTTGATAAGTTTTTATAATTGTTTTGAACATTTTAGCTCTTATTTCATTATTAAAAATACGGAAAGAAAGTCAATTAGCGAAAAAATAAAGATAATGCATGGTGCTTTGTTCAGCCTTGCTACCCCGAAGCTTTCCGGGCCCTGGTGGTTCTGATGGACCAATTGTTGAGGCGTGCTCCTCGGCTCATAGCTTGTATGGAAGGGCTTTCCTCCCCCTCCTTCTCGAAAATGACACAACAGTCCATATTATCATCTTCCAAAAACAAATTCCGTATCGCCACTAGTGCTTCCTCTTCTCTCAACCCATATATGACATTGGCGAGCTGGAAAGTTTGTTCCAAGCGAGGTATTTGCTCCAGTGGGTAGTAGGGATTGCGCCATGGTGGCGACCAGTGGTTGAATTCCTCCCAAGAGTATTCATATCCCAAACCGAAAGTGGTATCGTGTTTCTTCAACTTGATAGGCTTAGTGATTCCTTGGAGATTCTTGCCAAGTCCCTTGCCAGGTTCGTATCCACACCAATTTAGTATACTTTCAATTTTGCTATCCCACCATTTGTCCTTGTCCGCGGCGTTGACTCGCTCAATGTGATGGTAGGTTTCTCCGCCTATCTTCCTTCTTCCTTCGATTGCTGGGATGGTCTGGCGACTGTATATAGGATTGCCACCATTGCCGTGAATAATTACCTCTTGGTGATTCCACTCGAATTTCACTACTTGATGTAGGGTTGATGCCACAGCTCCAGCGACATGGATCCAGGGCCGTCCCAATAGCAAGTTGTAAGATGCTGGGACGTCTATCACTTGAAAATCAACGTCAAACCAATTTGATCCCATTTGCAGACACAAACTGATTTCCCCAATAGTAGACCTTTGGGATCCGTCGAAAGCTTTGAAATTGATGGCTCCATCCTTGATCTCATGCAGGCTCTTTCCCAATGTTTTGAGAGTCACTAATGGAAAAATATTGAGGCTGGACCCTCCGTCAAGCAGGACTCTGGTGATGAAATGATCTTCGCACTGCACAGTGATGTGCAAGTCCTTGTTGTGGCTTAGCCCTTCAGGTGGCAGCTCATCTTCGTGGAAAGTGATCTTGTGACTCTCCAATACTTGTCCCACCATGTTTCCCATTTCTCCTCCAATTATGTTGTTGGGTGCATATGCCCCGCTTAGCACCTTCAATAAGGCATTCTTATGTGTGTCAGAGCTTTGTAGCAGAGCCAAGATAGAGATCTGGGCTGGTGTTTTGTTCAATTGATCAATGATCGAATACTCTTTGGCTTGTATCTTCCAGAGATCATCAGGCCCAGTTTCAGTGACGGTTGGTCATCCAGAGGCCTGCTTACTGGACTCAGCTAGGTGTTCTAGGGTATAAACCCTGCCGGTTCTTTTCATACCCTGTGCTGCAATTGCTTCTCCAGATTTGGTCTTCCCTTTCTTCTCACCTCGGCGGTGTAATCCTATGGTATGGCCTTTGGGTGGAACAGTGTTATGGCTGTCATGGCCATCGGGATGGGTACCTTTTCCTTGGATGGTAACATAGCCACTTCGAATCGTACAGGTGTCTTTGGAGACCCAAACTTGACCACAATTGGTCCTAGCGTCTTTGCAGAAGAAGGTGCTTCGAACTCAAGTGGTATGGACATGTCTACTTCAGCGTTTTCAGAAGGCTGGATCTGGACCACAATCGGATTAAGTGTGACCGTTGGTTCCTTTGGCTCGTCACCTTCAGCGATCAATCCGATCGACCCTTTGGGGTCCCAATCATCCTCTATTCCAATCATGTGAACGCCCCCACCCTTGTGGTCAGGCAGAGGGTTGTTGCGAACATTCGGAGTTAGCTCCTTTGCTATGATGATCTTGTTGTCAATCAAATCTTGGATCTTATCCTTCATAGAGCGGCACTCATCAATGGTATGCCCCTTCATGCCGGAATGGTATACACAAGTTTTGTTTGGGTTGACCCATTGGGAGGGGTTTTCAGGGTTTACGGTAGGGATGTGGGTGATGTAACCGGCAACTTTGAGCCTTTTATACAGCTGGTCGATAGGTTCGGCAATGGCGGTATACTGTTTGGGGGGTCTGCGGTCAAAGTTTGGTCGGGGTCTAGGAAAGTTTTGGCGGATGGGAGATGGTTGATAGTGAGAGGGTTGAGTATTGTAGGCTTGATAGACATGTGCGGGATGAGAATATCTGGGTGAAGTGGGCTGATATGTGGGAGGTGGAGGTGATTGGTAAGTAGGTGGTGGAGTTTAGTAAGAGGGCGAGGGTTCTTGGTAATTTGGGGTAGGTTGATATGTGAGTGGAGGTATTGGGTAGGTTTGGTATTCAATTGGGGATTTTGTTCTTTGTGCAACCATCACAGCGCTCACGTCCCTTTTTTGGACGTGCCACCAGATTGTAGAGCCTTGTTGGTGTCCTGCAAAGCTTCAAAGTTAGTGACCATACCACTTTTGATAACTTCCTCGATCCTTTCCCCCAGCTTGATGATGTTAGAAAATTTCTGGCTTTCAATCAGCATTAACCTTTCACAGTACTGTGGGTCTTGAGCTCGGACGAAAAACCTATTCATATGTTCTTCTTCTAAAGTCGGTCTGACCTTAGCAGCTTCTGATCTCCAACGAGTAGCATACTCACGGAATGTCTCCTAGGGTTTCTTCTTTAAGTTCTGGATGTAGAACACGTCTGGTGCATTTTTCGCGTTGAACCTGAACCTGTCCATGAAATCGGACGCCATACATACCCAATTTGACCACTTCTTAGGGTCTTGGTTGATGTACCAAGACAAAGCATCTCCTTTCAGACTTCTCATAAAGAGTTTCATGCGAATCTTTTCATCCCTTCCCATTCCGACCATCTTGTCGCAATACGTCCTCAAATGGACTTTGGGATCCCCTGTGCCATCAAACATCTCGAACTTGGGAGGTTTGTACCCCTCAGGAAGTTCTACATCTGGATGAATGCAAAGGTCCTCGTAATTCAGTCCCTCAATCCCGTTGCTTCCTTCGACACTCTGAACTCGGCTAGTCAGCTTCTTGAGTTCCGCGACCAGATTCCTAATACGAGAATTAGACTGCGGTGTGCTTGAAATAGGTTGAGTATAGTATGTTGTGGTTTCCACATAGATGGGGGTATTGTAGGGATGATCATTTGTGGAGTTTGGTGGTTCAGGAATGAGCAGTGGGGTGTTTTCTGAAGTGTGGAATGCATTGTAGTAGTGATGGGAAGCGGGTTGGTTTTGTGGTTTCGGGATGCTTTGTGGATGTGTGGGGTTTTGAGTGTTGGCAAAGTTGACATTTGGGGTAGTGAGGGAAAATGACAAATTCTCCAAGTTCCGAACTTGGTCCAATTCTTCCTGAAACTTCAACAACTTCTGTTCGAGCTGGGAGGCACTTTCCTTGGAAACCTGAATACCCTGAGGAACCTCTACCCTTTCAACTAAGTTCTCCTTTCTGATGTTGCTCAAATATTTCATCTTTCCCTTGTTCTTGTTTCTGATAGGACTCGGAGGAGGAGGAGGTGGAGGTCCCTTAGATCTTGTGGAGTATGATGACGATGCCAGAGTTCACGAACTAACCTTTGGGGAGGGGAATAAGCAAAGGTAAAAACAAAAAAGGTAGCAAGTTAGTGCAGATTATGAGAAGAAAACATTTCAATATTTAAACACGTAGTGCAATAATATAAATCGTGTCCTAATTTGGGAGCCTCTTTGTGCCCGAGGTAGGCCTAGCGACAAGTTGATTTGGAGAACTTATAATGCTAACTACCTCATTTTATTGATAAAAAATAAGGCGAATCCCAAAACGACACTAAAATAGCAGAAAAGTAAAATGTTACTAATGGCCGTTGGCCTTATTACATTTTAAAAGCAAAAGAAAAGACTCATGACTACTTGGTCCCAGAAGGACCTTCCCCAAACTCGGCATCTTTAGCTCCATCGAACAGCTTCACCAGCTCATGCAGTCCCACTAGCAAATAGGGTCTAGCCAAGTGTCCTTCTTCGTTTCCCTCAGCGTTTTGGCAGTTTTCAATCCTCTGGATGAACTTCCTTTCCAATTCCACTAAACCCCGTTCCAAATACCCTAGTCACTTGCTGGCGCTGACAGCCATATCTTTCCATTCTTCAATCAACTTTTGATGGGCTTCTTGAATCTCCCGGTGCTCACTTTCACATTCCTGTATCCTCTTGCGCAATTGGTTGTACTTGACCTATGCTTCAGCCTTTTCAACGATGATCCTGTGACCTCGAACAAACCCAGGTTGGCCCAGACCATTGTGATTATCCTCTAGCCATCCTGAATAGTATGAGGTGCAGCCAGCATGGTATCTGTCTGGCTCGATAGTATCTCTCCCCATGATGATCTTGCAATGCCACATATGCTGAGCTTGGCACTTATAAGGACTGTCATCAGCTTGGAAATCAGCTCGGAAGTGACTCATCTTGTCGACCCTTGGTATAACATGCTTCCTACAATCCTGTTTCATGACCCGGAGGGGGACATAAGGGTATGTTCCTCTTAAACCGATCTGTATCAAAAATGGCGTGTCCTGGATCGGGCGATGAACTCGTCAGTAGGGAACCATTCGAACATTCATTTTATTTGATCCTCAGATTTTCAAACAGCTCCACCCATCCTTTGGCATCTTGTGGCTGAGCAAACATGTCGGGCATGTAGTTCATTCGCCTTGGTTGATGGAAGGCTATATGATCGTCCCAGTCTCTTTGCTGAATCTCTTGCCGATATTTACCCCTTTGGAGATGCTCCATGAGCCAGAGCCAGAGTAGCAAGTTGCACCCTTCGAAGTGTGGGGCTCCTTGTTGACACTTTTCCAAGGCTCGGTACATTTCTGCAATGATCATGGGCACTATGCTAAAGGGTTGCCCACCAATTCCCTCCATTAAGGTTTTAGTGACAATAGCTAGCCTGGTGTGAATCCTTGCTTTCTTTATAGGAAACACTATCATCCCCAAGAAGCAGAACATAAAGACAAAGACCCTTATGTGGATATGCCCCAATGAGGTGAGGGCGAATTCATCTGGTAAGTGCGGTAGGACTTACTATGGTCGTACCTTTCGTTCAGATAGTCGAAAGGAATGGTAGAAATCCTTCAAACAGGTCAAGTCTGTGTTTTTCTTTAGTCCCATCATTTTGAGAAAACCCCTACCCTTGCGATTTTCCGGCATAAGTAAACCCAGAGTTTCCCACATAATACCAGCTAATCCTCCTATTTCCTCGAGCAGAGGTGTCATCTCAATCTCCCTAAAGCGAAACACAGAACTATCACAGTCCCAGAATAGAGTAGCAGCTTCTATGACTTTGTTGTTGGGTTGGACCTTCAAGAGAGAAGGCAAATTTCCTAGGTATTTCTGGATAAGAGCCTGATTACTGGAATGAAGATCCTCCCACCAGCTTAGCAATCTTGGGTGGATGTTGGTGACTATGCCAAATATGGGGACTTTGTGCCTCATTTCTACAAAACAAAGTGTTAGACCCTTACCCCACCAGACTCGACTATTTAAACCAATAATTAGCATAAGCAGCATTTAGTTCTCCAAATAAATGCACAGAATATGGTAACATCTGTTTGGGTTCCCAGGAAACCCAGTGGACTTTGGACAAGACTATCTTAAGGAGTTATTATGTGGACAACATAACTGACTCGGCTAGGTTTTGACAGTGATGCATGCACAATTGAATAAAGTAGGGTTTCTATAAGGTATTAGACTGGTACCCTTGAGCGGACAACTCAAGAGGGAAAGGCACGGAACCGTCGACTACACCATTGATCGACTGGTTTTACCGCAAATACGTCTTTGCCAAATTTAGGGGGTAATGATATCGGAAGGACGCAACCACTCATTATAAGCATTGCTATGGTATTTTGTTTGGCACGAGTGGAATGTGATGTTGAATATGCAGTTACAAGAATGAAACAAGTTGTCATGTATTTGCACATTCATAAAGTAATGATTACAAGAATTGCTCATAATTACAACAGTATTAAAGGAAAGCAGTAAAGGAAAGCATTAAAGAAAAGAAACAAGGAGCCAAGTCAGTTTTGTAATAGAAGAGAAATAAAGACATTAAATAAAGGCAATAAAGAAGCAGTAAAGTCACAAATAACATGAAATGGTAAAAGCTTAAAAGAAATATCCCCAGCAGAGTTGTCACGCTGTTGCGCCCCCTTTTTCTCGCAAAATCGGGCTTGTGACATTTGGGAGGACAACTCGTGCCCAGTTGGGAATTGGGTATTGGAACTTGAAGAGTTTCCACCTAATAATTAAGTGCATTAGGACACTAAGAAGGGTTTGAGTTTGAAGAACCAGATTTTGGGTAAGGGCTAGAAATTATCTCGAGGGGAAGGTGTTAGGCATCCCTCAAGATCCATTAGTGTGGTTCCCGGCCATGTTACAATTGTGACTTCACATAATCAGATAAGCAATTAAGGGCCTCAAATAGAAGGGGATTTTCACATATTATTGCAAGCAAATTGAAAGTTTGAAGAGAATAAGGAAAGTAGAAATAGTTCGGACAATAAAACAAGTTAAAAGAAAGGGGGTCCTAGGTTTACAAACAATATGGATCACATCAATGCAATACCCGGCAATCGCTCCTCAAAAGAGGGGTTGCGCGTGGTATTAGCGCACCGGTCATCATATCCATATCTACCCTTCCCACCCCGTTAAGGTAGTAAAGCACAGAATGGTGTCGTTACTTATTGCATGCTAGTATCCGCCCCAATCCTATCAGTTCCGGAGGCATTTGGGACTACTAGTCCTAAAGGAAAGGAAATTTGGCTTTTCAGAGTTTTAAAAGGATAAAATTCTAGGGCGACAATTAAAACATATAAGGTAGGTATGGGGAGAACACATAACAGTTTAAAGGGCTCAAACAGGCCTCCTCATTTAAAGAGACAAATTGGCTAGCATGACTTACAAGTACTGGTTATGGTCTGAAATCAAATTAAAGAGTAGGATAGGCTGATTCATCACATATTTCTCATATGAGGAGTCCGAATTAGCCTTCTCTGGTTGTAATTTGTCAAAGACTGATGCAGTTAATTAATTACCTAATGGTTTGCCTAAGTGAGAACTATAGGCATGATATCTAACAGTGCTTACTCCGATTTTAACAAAGGCTTACTGATTGTAGAAAACACATAAGTTCTGCAGACGTTAAACGACATTACCACTGATTTTAGACTTGTAGATGAAGTAAACGAATCAGATTCAACTGGTTACTCCTATAGGCATGATTTCTAGGCGTTGTTGATTTTAAGACGATTATAAAAATGTAGGAGTCCTATAGACATGGTATCTAGAATTTAGTTAATTATTGTTTTAACCTATAACCGTTTGCCTAATGACAGATAAAAAATGCAGAAGTGCAGAACTATAGGCAGGATTTCTGTGTGACATGCATGAATGCAAAAACTTATAGGCAGGATTTCTATATGACGTGCATGAATGCAGAAACTTATAGGACGGATTTCTATATGACGTGCATGAATGCAGAAAACTTATAGGCAGGATTTCTAATGCGGAAATGCAGAAAAGGTAAGGGAATAGTTTGCAATCAATTACACAGAATCTCCCTTCAGTTAAGGGATTCTGATTTCAAACGGGTAGAAGACAATTAAGGAAAGAATTGGATCAAAATCTTTTCCAAAGTAGTACAAGACGGGCAAATACATAGAAACTATTTAAGGAAAGAGTTTGGTAGCAACACGATTTGTGCAAATAAGGAAAGGGAATCAATCAAACAGCTAGGGAAATCAAAATTACAAGTTCAATTCGAATGAACCAAGTCAGAAAAAGGTAAAGGAGGTTCAATCAAGGAAAATCAGTAACAATCAATCAAACCCCCATTAGAGGATTTCAGAATCAATCATTAGTTGGTAAACCTTTTGAAAGCAGAGTTTCTCATATATAAAGCACATAAATATGTGAATCAAGAAGGAACTGTCATGTTACATAGAAAAGAGTCTAACATAGAAAGGTTCAGAATCATAAGCAAAGGGATACGAGTTCAGTTTGTAGACTCATAATGAGTCCGAGAGTCTAGGGTCCCAAAGTAGAACCCTAGTCAACATGAGGGTTTGGATTAGTATGAGACATTCTCACCTGTAATGAAGATGGTCACATTCATGAGTGTTGTTGCACTAGTTGCTCAGTGTGGTTGGCCTTTGATTCAGATGAATATATACAATGCTTTCCTCCAGAGTGTTCTTTTAGAGAAAGTTTACATGTCCTTGCCTCAGGGGTTTGGTAGTCAGGGGAGACAAGAGTGTGTAGACTACTCAAATCCTTCTATGGCTTGAAACAGACTAGCAGACAATGGAATTTAATGTTCGCCTCAGCTCTCCCATAGTCTGGCTTCATTCAAATCAAATTAGATTATTCACCATTCACTAAAAGAACTGGGAGTTTCACAGTGATTATATTGGTTTATGTTGATAATCTTTTGAACATAGGAAGTGATAAAGTGTTGATTCAAAAAGCTAAAGATAACAGGCTTAGAGGTCTCTTCTAGAGACTCATGAGAAACAAACAGACATGATACACAGCATAGAGAACACATTTTGAGAAAAACTCAAAAACTAAACAATTTCGGAAGAAAAAGTGATACAAACTTAAGAAGCAGTAGATGAAACAAATTTAGTAAGAACACGAACAGAGTCCAGTAAAGAAAAAAAAATTGAAGAACTTAACAGTAAATACATTTAGTAAAAGAGTAATGAAAACATAACAAGGATAATCATGTGAGCACATGAGTAACAGGTATAAAAGAAAAGTAGAAGGACAGTACATGCGTAGTAAAAAGAAGTCACACGAGCATGATATATACAAACACACATAAAGAAAAGAAGAAGAAGAATCAGAAAGATGTTTTTTGAAAAACCTTTCAGAAACCCTAAATCGAAGACAAACGATTTTGAAAAGAAAATTTGGGGAAAACACTTTAATTGTCAAGTAAAGCATAGATATAGCACAGATCTAAACAAACAAATAGAGAAAGAACCTCGAATAACTTAGGGTTTTGGAGAAACCCTAGAAATGAGAAAGGCTTGGAAGAAGGTCCGATCTTGAGTCGGATGAGTTAGAATCATGCTCCTAATGCTTGAATATGCTGGAGCATGGCCGGAGAAGCCATAGATCTGCAGATCTGAGAAGGATCTGAAGAGATCCATTAGGTTCGGGCCTCGAAGCTTCGAACAACCATGGTTTGATGTTAGAAGGGGGTGAGTACCAACCATCCATGGCTTGAGAAGCCGTGGATTCCGGTGAAAGGCGGTTGAAAAGGGGTAGGATGAGGCTGGGGTTCTGAAGAGTTTTGAGAGAGTTTGAGAGTTCAGAGGCGGCTGAGAGGTGGAAATGAAGGATTAGGGTAGGTCATTTGAGTTTAATTATGGAAGGGTGAATTATGGCCATTGATTTGCATGATCAACGACCTAGATCTAAGAAGGTAGGTGGGTACCGGGTAGGGCCGTTTGGATTGGGTTATGGGTTGGGTCAAATAGAAAAATGGGTCGGGCCGGTTGGGTTTAGGATTGGGTCAATTTAAGGGCTAAAATTGAAATGAAATGTGGCTGAAATTGAAATGACATGGGGCTATATGTTAAATAGCCAGTTTTTCCTTTTATTTTATAAAAAATAGTAAAAATAATTTTAAAAGCAAATTAAAAGTACTGAGCCAATTAATAATATATAAATATTAATTTAAAAATATTGGAACCAATTTTACAATTATAAAATGCTATTAATCTTAAAGTAGGCTAGAATTGCAATTGTATGCAATTTAGTCTTTTAAATACCAAATAAATTTGTAACAATGTACAAAAATTATCTTAACTATACTTTGGTATAAATAGGGGAGTAAAATAAATTATTCACCAAAATTGATGATTTGGGAATAATTACAGATTTTGTACTGCTAAAATGGATACTAAATTGATTTTAAAACTCTTCAAAAGATTGAAAAATACTAAAACACTTGGGTATGCTTACATATGCATATATATGCTATTTTGAAATTACTTTGTATATAAAAATACATAGGAAAAAATTGGGTATCAACAACCCCTACCATGACGACCTGCTGCTGGGGCACGGGCACCAGAATAATGGCCCGACTCTCTAGACCTCTTGGCCTCCCTCTCCTCTTTCTCCCTAGAATGTATACCCTTAAACCTCCTAGCAATGCTCACCACCTGCTGATAAGAAATATCCATCACCAACTCACGAGCCATGCTAGACCTGATGCTGGGAATCAGCCCCTCAATAAACCTGCGAACCCTCTCGCGAATAGTAGAAACCAAGGTTGGGGCATGTCTAGCCAAACTAGTATAACAGACAACATACTATGAGACCGTCATAGCACCCTGGCGCAAATGCTCAAACTCTATGCGCCATGCGTCCCTGAGGCTTTGAGTAACAAACTCTCTCAAGAACATATCTGAAAACTGAGTCCAAGTCAGTGAAGTTGCCTCGTCCGGACTGTCTAACTCATAGGTGTGCCACCACTCATAGGTGGCTCCTCGAAGCTGGAAGGCAATGAAAAAAACCCCACTCGATCCACATATAGCCATAGTGCGGGGGATACGGTGACACTCCTCCAGAAAGACCAAGGCATCATCGGAGGCTAATCCACTGAATATAGGAGGATCATACTTCTTGAACCTCTCAAGTCTCCGTTGCTCATCCTCTGAAGTCGCTGCCCTATCCTCGGGCTGACCTGGGGCTACAGGCTGTATAAGAATAATCTTTAGGACCTGATCAACATGTACTCGATGCTCAGGAGTGCGGGCAGCGGGAGTCTGTGCTCCTCCCCTGGCCTGAGATGTGGTTGCAGCAAGGGGAAGCAACCCTGCCTGAGCCAAAGTGGTGTACATGCTCATGAACTGTGCAAGAGTCTCCTAGAGAGCTAGAGTAGTAGTAGCAGTAGGCGTATCAGGTGCTTGGACTTCGGCTGGAACTATTGGTGGTACCTCGGCGGTAGCTCGCGTGGGTGCTCTGGCTGCACCACGTGCGTGTCCTCGGCCTCTACCCCAACCCCACCCTCTGACGGTTGCAATAGGGGGCGCCGGTGCCTGATCATCTCGGGTGGCGTGTATCCTCACTATCTGTGAGAGAATAGAAGACAGAAGTTTAAAATTGTGATGTCAAAATCTCGCACGACAAGGAAATCAAATGAAGTGGAATTTTCCTAACAGTTACATAGCCTCTCGTAGATAAGTACAGACGTCTTCGTACCGATCAGCGAGACTTTAATAAACTGGCTTGTTCATGACTCCTATGAACCTAAAGCTCTAATGCCAACTTGTCACGACCCCGGTTCACCCTCCGTGAACCATCGTGACGGCACCTAGTCTCTACGACTAGGTAAGCCTAAAAATGCAGAAAATAACCCAATTTGCAGAAGAAACAATTAAAAATCGAAATAGTGAAATAAAACAACATTTAAAAGTGCCGCTCGGCATACACAATATCAACTCTCAAAAACTAATACATTTCCCAAAACCCGGAATCTCATGATCACAAGCCTTTGAATGTCTACAAGCATCTAACTCCAGAATGTCTAACAAAGAAACAAAAATACAGAAGGGATAATACAAAAGGAAGAGTAGAAAGGGACTCTTCGGTCTGCGGACGCGGCAGATATACCTCGGAGTCTCTTCAAGTGCGTCTTATCAAGCGTGATAAGTCTGAGTAGAAGTACCTAGATTTACACATGAAAAACATGCACAGAAAGGGCATGAGTACACCACAGCGGTACTCAGTAAGTGCCAAGCGTAACCTCGGTCAGGTAGTGACGAGGAAAGTCAGGGCCCTACTGAGGTTAAAATAAAATATAAGGTTCAACGGTGTAGAATAAAATAGTATAAATAAGTACAACAGTAAAAGTAACTCATGATATAAAGGACAGCAACAACTACTATAGAGGCAAAGTAAACACAGAAAGAAATACAGCTCAACACAAAGATAACAACCGGGGATCTCCCAGGATACCGTCCTGCAGTCTCAAATGTAAATATCCAGTGGATCTCCCGGGATACCGTCCCGTAGTCCAACTCATAATGTGAGGGGATCCCCGGATTACCGATCCGTAGTCCCAAATGTAAATACTCAGTACAGGGAGAATCTACCGGGTACAGTCCCGTAGTTCCAATGTAAATGTGCAAGGGGATCTCCCGGAATATTGTTCTGTAGTCCCAAAGTAAACGTACAGGGGGATCTCCCGGGATACCGTCTCGTAGGTCCAATATAAATGTGCAAGGGGATCTCCCGGAATACCATTCCATAGTTCCAAAGTAAACATACAGGAGGATCTCCCGGGATACCATCTCATAGTCCCAAAGTAAATACACTACAACAGCAAGAAAAGTACACAGTTCAATTCAAGTTCCATACCAAGGCAAAATAAGTATTTCTAACCTAGCATACTGCACGTAATCCAAATAAGGCAATTTGAACAAGTAAGGCAATTAAGTCAATTAGACATGCTTTCCTAAACTAACAACATGCTTAAATTGTAAGTAATATGAACAGGAAAGGAAACATACTAGTAATTACTTAATAAAAATTAGATTTTTCAACAATTAGCACAAGTACGCACTCGTCACCTCACGTACATGGCATCTCAATTATCAATAATACCAAATCCTAAGAGGAAGGTCTCCCACACAAGGTTAGGCAAGCCACTTACCTCGAACCGGCTCAAAGTCAACCCGAAACCACGTTCTTGTCACGAGTACTCGACTCCAAATGGCCCAAATCTATTCAATTCAATTGCATAATGTAAATAACACTTCAAGTAACTGATTCTACAAAGAAATTCTAAGCTAATACGCGAAATTAGGTAAATTGACCAAAACACCCCTCGGGCCCACATCTTGGAATCAGGTAAAATTAATATTTCTAGAATTCTCACACTCTCACGAGTTCAAGCATACAACAAGTACCCAAATCGGACCTCAAATGGTCCCTCAAATCATCACTCAAATGTCTATAATTAATCAAGCCGTAACCCCCAAATTAGCACTGATTTTCCTTAAATTTTCATGCTTATAATGATATAAATCACCTCAATAACAAGTTTAGGGACCAAAGACCTTATCCTATTGAATTCCTCTGAAAATCTCCCTTGCAAATGCTCCCCAAGGCTTCTTCCCGTTTGAAAAGAGGAGAAATTAACTCAAATTCACGAAGGCAACTATTTATATGTTTTGCCCAGCTAATCCGTTTCTGCGGTCATGGGACCGCACCTACTGTCCTGCTCCTATGGCAAAATGACAGCACCTATGAAATTCATTAAAAGCCCAAAATCCGCACCTGCGACCTACTCACTACATCTGCGGTTACGCAGGTGCGTGAACCCTTCCGCCCCTGCGGCTTGCCTTTTTCCTCAGCTGGCCGCTTCTGCGGCTACATTCCGCATCTGCGGGAGTCACTTCTGCGGCCTCTCAACCACAAATGCGGTTATGACAGCAGCCCAAAGAACTCAGCTGCAAACTCCAAGTTCCAACTCCCCGCTAACCATCCGAAATCAATCCCGAGGCCCCCAGGCCCTCAACCAAGAACACAAATAAGTCATATACCACTATCCAAACTTATACAATTCTTCCAAACACCTCAAACAATATCGAATCAACCAATTAACACCGGATTCAAGCCTAAGAACTTTAAAAACTCTCAAAATACGCTTTCGATCAAAAAGTCTATCAAACCTCATCCGAATAACCTGAAATTTTGCACACACGTCACATTCAATACTACGGAGCTACTCCAACTTTCGGAATTCCATTTCGATCCTCGAATTAAAATCTCACTATCGAATCGGAAACTTCAAAAATTCAACTTTCGGCATTTCAAGCCTAAATTAGCTACGAACCTCCAACACATAATCCGAACACACTCCTAAACCCGAAATCCCCCAACAGAGCTACGAAACCATCAGAATTCCGTTCCAAGACCGTCTTCACACTGCTCCGACTACGGCCAATTTTCAAAACTTAAGCTCTCATTTAGGAACTAAGTGTCCCAAAACTCTCCGAAACTCCAAATAAACCCTCTCGGCAACTCACAATAGCATAAACAAACACGGGAAATACAGTTAATAGGGGATCGTGGAGTTAAATCTTTAAACGACCGGCCGGGTCGTTACAGTATATGTTTTGAAATTTAGTTTTCACCCGGTAGCCCACAAATATTAAAATAACGGTTTTCGCTTTTAAATTTCAATTTTTCTCTTTATTTTTCTCTCTCTTCCTCACACTTTTCTCATAGACGAAGGCAACCGTCCTCCATTGTTGGGTCTCAAGTACTTTTTCGAGCATTTACTCTTATTTTCAGGTAATTTTTTCGATTCATTTTATGCTTTTACCACAGTTTTGGTTCTGAATTTTGTTATATTTTTAATAGTTTTGCTTTTCTGATTATGACTATTTTCTTTACAATGTTGTTATGTTTTTCGTTTGATTTTGTATTCCTTCTATCTTTGTTCTGGGCCTAAACTTGATGTTTCAGTTTGCATGCTTTGTTATTTCGACTTTTAGGGTAGAATTTTTTATTTTTTAATTTTTGTTACAATTTGGGAAAATTGGTCTCTGCTTTGTGTTCATGACCTTTATTTTTTGTTTGATTTTGTGTTTTCCTTCACTTGTCTTCACTTTTATTAAAGCTTATTTGTTTGTTTTATTGTATAAAATGCGTTCAAAAATACCTGCTTCTAAAAGCAAAATGAAGGTTGCTGGAAAAGGCGTTAAGTTTGATTTTTTCGAAAAGATTGAGGGACTTGCCCTCGAGCCCTGATTCTGAAGCTAATATACATGTCCAGGCCCCAGATGATAATGATTTTGAGTCTCCTGCTCCTCCTAAAAACTCGCAACAAGAGAGCAGTCAAATGACTCGTTCGCAAACGAAGAATACTCCTACTCCAGTTAAATCATCGAGGGACTTGCCCTCAACCCCTGATTCTGAAGAGAATACGCATGTGTAGGCTCCCGATGATGATGATTTTGAGTCTCTTGCTCCTACAAAAAAGTTGCAACAAGATAGCAGTCGAATGACTCATTCGCAAACGAGTAATACTCCTACTCTGGTTAACATTGTTAGAATAAGGAGTAAGAAATGTGGGAGACCTGAAAAATCAAAAGAAAAGCTGAAAGTTGATTTGGTTAATGAAGATGATGTAGGCCCCAGTGTTAAACCAAAAAAGAGAAAGGTCAAGGACGATGGTGAGAGTGTTCTTGATTGCATATCCAAAGAACAAAAGTTTGTTATTTGCTGCAAATTGAATGAGAGAAAAGCTAAGCTGAAGGTATTCCATGTGTTGCTATTAATTTTATACATGCTTATACAATTTCATACAAAGTTATACAACTGTTTATACATCTTTATACAAGTACTGGGACACTAATTTATACATATTTATACAATGTTTTAGTAGAGTTTTTGTTCCTGATCTCTTTCTTGTTATTTTTCCATATGTAAGGTTGGAGACTTCTATATACAACTAGTTGATCATTTCCACAATAGGATTAGTTCCCATACCGAGACTGATATTGTGAGCATTTTGAAGCAATATTTGACTAACACGCAACTTCAAATATTCCGTGCTAGTTTTTTTTGGGTGCTTCTTGGAGATCCCTCAATTTAAAATTCAAAATCAACTTATTCATTGTATACTATTTAGGAAAGTTGTCCCAGGACGGGAAAAGGGAGTTGTGGGTGAAAATTAATGGTTGTTTGCTATGTTTTGGCATTGGAGAGTTTGTTGTTATCACTGGTTTGAAGTGTGTAGAGGAAGACGCCACTTTCTATGACAAACTAGATGTCAATAGGTTGCTAAAAGAGTATTTTCCAGGAGATGGAAAAAAGGCTATAACGAGGGGGCAACTTCTTAATCACTTCAAGAAAAAGGACTGGAAGTCGGACGAAGATGCATTCAAGATGGCCTGGTGTTTGTCCATCATTTCATATTCTCAGATGCCAATAATCATGGTATCAACAAAGATGATTTAATATCATTGAAAGTGGTCAATATCAGACGTATGCTTGGGGAAAAAAGTCATTTGAAGATATTTTAAAGACAATGAGGGACAGACAGTGTGACTATTTGACAATGTATAGGCTTGGAGGTTTGCCACTTGCATTACAAATATGGTTTTTTGAGTGTTGCTCTATGGTTGACAAGCATCTAGCTGTTCGCGTTGGCACAAATGTACCACGTATTCTTAATTGGAAAGTCACTGAAACTTCAACATATATGGATTTGACTGGCGGGGTGATCATGTCTAGTATCGACAAGGTAAACATTTTGTACCATAATACTTCTTCATTTATGATTTCAGTTTTTCTGTAAGTATGTATATTTATGAATATGTCACAATTTCCTTTTTATACTATTGTAATCCAGTTTTTCTTCTTGTAGTTGAACTATAGGTTTTCCCCCACTCGTGAAGAGATGTCAACTCTGAACATCGCCACGCTTTTTGAAGTTAATGTCGATGATGTTGCATCAGGGGAGGTGCCAGCCTTTCACACTGATGATTCTGTCGCTGCATCTCCACCTTGTCCTCAGAATATGGAACAATAGTTTAAAAGACCTTATCCTCAGAATATGGAGCAACAGACTAAACGACCTTTTCCTTAGAATATGGATCGACAGCCTAATCCAAGTTATGATCCTTCGGTGCGCATTGATCTGTTGAATGTTGAAGTTGAGAAGTTGAGGAGTGTTGTTGGAAAGGTACTGGAGCTTTAGCTTTTCTGTAGTTTATCGGTATTTTTTGTATATGCATGATTTTTTGGTTATAAACATGGTTGTTGATTTACTTTTGTTGTTTTTGTTTTTTTTGTTGTAATTGATTGATATAGTTACGACACTCAACATTTATATAGTTTCTTCCTTTGAAAAAGTGTTCAATTTTCTGAATATGAAGGAAACCAAGCAAACGAGGGAGGATGTAACTGATTCTAAGGTAATATTTTACTAATAAAACCAAATCACTCAACAGTTATGCCTTCTCTGAATTATCACTCAACAGTTATGCCTTCTCTTTCTATTGTTTTTCATTAGATTCGTCAGCATGTGTCTGATGACAATACATCTGGTTTCGGCAAATTTGATGGCTATCAATATGACGTTGTTCCTGACTTTGTCGATCAAGTGGATCAAGAAAACGCGCTAGCTGACGAGGGAGTTATTGATGGTATTGATCATGGTATTCGTTCTGCATTTTATCTTTTTTTGTCTGATTTTTCTTTTTTTCATTTTGAAAGTTTTTTATTATTGGTTTTCTCTGTCTAAGGGGCAGCAGGTGATGCCAATGGTGACACATTTTGGGATGACATTGGCGATGAAGATTTAGTTGTGCTACAGATATCCCAAATTGTGCTTCACAGACCATCCATCATAGACGTAGAAGATGATTACATTTCTCCTTAACAGTCGGTTTGACAGAAAATACCAGGAAAATATGCCAAATCTCCATATTTGCCAATTTTTGATTCGAGGGCATCAGGATCGGCACACAAGGTCATTTTTGATATCTTTCACGATCGAATTGATGATTTTAATGCATTGTCGCTATTGGCTAAAGAGTTTTGAGCGTTTGTTGATAATAGGATGGATACGAGGCGAAGGTATCTTAACTTTCTTTAATCTTTTATGTTTTGATTTTATACTTGTCAATGAAAGTAGTTTTGATTACTTTTTATTTTTTGTGATTTGAAGTGCCAAAAATATTATACCGATGAAGTAAATAAGCTTGCGGAAGCTTTTACTTTTGGCTCATGTCATGTGACCACGAAGGATTGGTTCCACTCACTTGCGTATTGTGGTCGACCTTTAATTGACACGGTATTTAATAACTTTCTGTTCTAATGCCTTTTTTTATTTGTTGTATATCTTTATTGTTTGAGACCCCCATAGTGTATACATAGCTTTGTATAATCACAATATAAGATTGTATAACCTTATATAAATATGTATAACTCTGTATAATAGTGTATAAATTTCTATATTTAAAAAAATCTAGTAGTGATGGTTGTTTTGTTTTATTTATTGTCTCAGCACTTAGATGTCCTCTTTTATTATTCGAGGAAGAGGAGAAAATATGGGCCGAATGTTGCCATGCGGTTTAATACAACCGACTTTGCCTTTGGTAACAAAATCAACTTCATGTATAAAGATTTCAAAGTGAATCAAGATCCTTCAGTGAATCCTGAAGGGCATGAGATAGAAGAGTACATTAGAGGATATTATTGTGATGCAAATGCACCGTGGCACACTGTTGACCACCACTTATTCCCTATCTATGTGAAGTGCGGAAGAGCAAAATTGGGCCATTGAGTTTTGGGGTTGTTTACGTTCATAGATAGGTGCATCCACATCTATGACTCTAACTGTAGAGCTATTAATGATAGACTTGCTTTGGATGTTGCATTACCTTATGCAATTTTGATACCTTAATTCTTGAAGAGTTCTGATTTTTATGTTGAGAAGAAGGGCATTGATTGGAATAATGGTGCATATACCGATAAATCCCATTCTGATGCTTTGAAGATTAATCTGGTTAATAATGTGTCCCAACAGATCAAATGGTAGGTTAGTCTCAATTGTTTTACTATTTTACTATTAGTGTACCTATTTACAGTAACGTATAGAGAATCTGATTTGTTTCTTTTTAATTACAGTAATTGTGGTGCTTTTATTGCTGGCTTTGCTGAGTATTTCATCCTTGGTAAGGAAATTCAAAAAAATAATTTTGACGTTGAGACACTTCGCACTAGGTGGGAATCTCTGTTGTGGGATTATGGAAGGAAAGAACAACAGTCCGGTGCAATTAGTGGTGATGAAATCACAGGGAGACTTTTCAGGAAGAGGAAGAGAGGATGACCGAGAAAGTAGTTCTATTTTTTCCATTTTACTGTAGTTTTGCTATGTATTAGGAGTTGTTGCCTAGTTTGGTCAAAGTACTATTCTACTACTTGTGAGATAACCTTAAAGGATATTATAGATGTTTTTATTTTTGTGTAATTTGTGGTAGTCACTACACATTGTGGTTGTGAATGAATTACATTTTAATGAATATTTCAGTTGCTTTTATCCTTTAACAAAGTATGTATTTTCATTATGGTTGCAGTTTTGTTATTGTTGCAGGGTTTATACATATGTATACAATAATATACATAGTTATACAAACTTATACTCTCATTTATACATCTGTATACATATAAAACCATTGATTGTTTGCAGTTCTATTTTGTATTGTACAATCTATCAATATATTTAGCACCATTAAAAACAGCAAGACACTATTATTGGATAATCAAAACATGTATACTGAAACATATTTAACATAATTGCAATATATAGTGTAAATTGTAATTCTTTATTGACATTTGTAACTCGATTGCTTGTGAAACTTAACTACTCAATATTTGTAACTCTACTGTTTGTGAAACTTAACTACTCAGCATGATAACAAATGTAATAGGAAGTGTTATGTTTTCAACTATTTATTTTGGTCGATTCCTACATGTTTTTCTATTGTGACCACCTTGTCCACACACAGAACATGAAAATGCCCTCTTAGACTCTTTCTCTGAAGCAGGTTTGAGTCTTTCCTTTCTTGGCCTTCCTGCATTCCTTCTCCCTTTAGGTGGTAGGACTACATCTTCCAGCACATATGTTGGGATTACCCATAAACTCTCATCTGGCACCAGATTCATTGGAAATTCATAAGTTCTATGGAGGTTATCCTTCTTGTAGTAAAAAGAAGAATATTGGCCAGGTTTCAGCTGCTGGTTCTTCAAAACCGCCCAAGCATGCGGACATGGAAGTTCATCCATTTGAAATTTCCGCAACTGCATGTTCCCTCTTCAAGGCACACTATGTTTTGCCTTACCCCTTCAAACACAGTATATAATTGCTCCGTAGCAGGCCTCACCTGCAAAAAAAAATTTTTAAAAAAAGTTAAAGAACATTATACATTATTATACAGAGTTATACATCCTTATACAAGTAGTAAAATGCAAGTCAGCAGTGCCAAGCATCATTATATTTGATTTATTTTACCGTCATTTGTTCCGATGCAATCAGATTTTCCCCAAAGAGTTTGTCGTATTTTTCTCCAAGCTCTGTAGATGTCTCCATTGCCCTTTTTTTGTTTTTGTTGTTTCATTGTTGTAGCAAATATGTCATGTACTCCAGCAATCGCATTACTGATAACTCTCTAGCATCCTTGTTTGTTGCATTAATTGATTCTGCAATATTGGAAGTCATTACCATCATCCTTTTTATGCCCTAGACCACCTTTTTGTAGCCAATTTCGAACAAGTAAGGCTGCACCCTCAGATCAATTTTGTAAATCTCTGTCATATGGTAGTCAAACTTCTTTATCGTGTAAGCTCTAGCCAAAGTAAAGAAGATATCGTTCAATTGTTTGTGATGTTTCTTGAATGTGCGCTTTACGTTCTGCCACAAGTGAAACATGCAAATACAATGTGGTACTTCTGGGTACATAACTTTTGTGGCATTGAAGATGCTTTCGTTTCTATCTGAAACTATACACATCCCTTCCCTAACACCAAAAATACCCTTTATCTGGACAAAGAACCACTCCCAAGATTTGTTATTCTCTGAATCTACAATTGCATATGCAAGTGGAAGGATTTTTCCTGTTTATACAAAATAGATATTAGGATTCAGACAATTATACAAATTTTATACACAATTATACAACTTTATACCAACTGCAAATTTTATAAAAACAATAGCTGTGAAATCCTACACACTTTTATATATGAAACTAGAACATTATACAAACTGCAGAAACAAGGTAGATGCAGTCAACTCACCAGCTCCATCCTGTGTGCAAGCAGTCAATATAGTACCCTTATATGCTGCTTTAAGGAAACTTCCATCAACAACCATTATCGGTCTGCAATGCTCCCAACCCTTGATAGATGCATATAGCGAAACATATGCATAAAGAAAGCATCCATCTTCTGATTTGTGCAACTTTGTAAACGTTCCTGGATTTGTATGCTCCAACATATAAAAATACTTCGGCAACTCCTTATATGAATCATTCGGATTCCCTCTTATCATTGCCTTTGCTATCTCTTTAGCTCTCCATGCTTTTATGTAGCTCACTTCAATCCCATGTTGCTTTTGTATGTCCTCTATTATATCATTTGCGGTGTAAACTTTTTTTTGGATTAACATACTTGTCCTTGACTATACTAGCAATTACACCCGAAGTAGCTTCACGTTGTGTTAAGTATCTTTCACCATAGTCGCATGTGTGATTATTATTGTAACTTCTCATCTTGAATATGTTTGCCTTGAAAATGGCAGAAGATTTGAAACTCCAAGCACAATTGTCTTCCACACACATAAGGTGATACCTAGGATTCAAGATCATTCAATTTCTAAATACACTTGTATACAAAAACATAACTAGATATATACTAATTTTAATACCTATATACAAATATATACTACTTTATACATATATATAACAGAATATACAACTATTGCCATACCTTGTTGCGTTTTATCTCTTCACCTTGAATTGGAACCTCTCGCGTACAACCAAGTTCTTCATCACAATCATAACTATCTCTTTATCTTTATAAACTTGATCCTCCTCAACAAATTCGTTCAACATATTATCTATTATACCCGTATTTTCACTAAATTTCGTGTTTTCAATGAATTCGATATCAGGCATAATCTTAGTGCTATCAATTGTGGATACATCTATAGAATTGGAACTTGTAACAACAAAACAACTGGAACTTGTAGCAACCAAACGATTATCATAAATCTCTTTTACTGTCACAAACAAGGGGTATTCAGTGAAATTCAAGTTTTTCTTCTTTAATTAGACATACACCTTAACACACGTATCGTTGTAAATCAGGATCGGTGACAAACCATCATTTGGGAGAAAGTTAATCTCTATTGTGTTTAACTCACTATCGATCCTAATTTGTTCCGAAATAGCTGCAACTAAATTGTTGTAGCTGAATGTCGACTCGATTATTACACAATCGCTGACGAAATTGATAAACTTGTTTTCTTTCCATTCACCACTATGAAGAACGTAAACTGAAAAAAGCTCCATCGAACAAAAAGTTGAAATCAAAATTGCAGCAAAAATGAAAATTGTGTTGATTTGCAGCAAAAAAAATTCACTTTTCGTGTTTAATTTGCTGTTAATTCGAGATGAAGAAGAGTTTCTAGGATTTTTGGAGTTGCATTGACTGCAAGATCACGTTTTTGTAGATTTGAGGAAGAAGAATGGAAAGAATGAGAGAAAATCCCGCTGAAAGATACAAAATCCCGCTTCTGAGTCTCAAAAACGGAAATAACACCCCTTTTTCGGATATGGACCTGTTATGTTGGGCTACTCAATTGTAAATTGAAATATGTGCTATAAAGTTGAAAAGGAGGCAGTCCAGTTATTTTAATATGAAATTTTCCCTAGTTTATGATACAACTCTTTTGAGTATAATTTATAATAATATCTAAATAGGCATGGAGGGCTTCTCTTCCAGCTGAGAAGATTGCTCCTCAGCACACTGTCATCATAGAAGTACATAAAGTGCGATACTTTCTTTAGATTTATTTTTTTATTTTATTTTTTCATATGTAATTTTTTCTTAGTGATTTTTTCCCCGTGTTATGTCGTATGTTACATCTATAAATTTTATTTTTGTGGTATTATGAAAATTTTAGCTCTTCTCTTAACGAAATTTATAAAAAAGGTTATTTGGTTGATTCATTTTTAACCGCACGAAGCGCAAATAAATTAACTAGTTAATCTAATAGCCTTGGGCAACAATGGGGAATTAAATTCCTTAAGAAAATAAAGTTTTCTGTTGGGTTCGTAACATTTATTTTTTATTTCAGTTTCTGTTTTACTTTTGCAGAATTTATTTTCGAACACAATCTACTAACACTCTTTCTCTCTCCCTTATCTGTCTTCTTCCAAAAAATATTAGATTAAAAATACAAATCACTAAACCTAAAATTAAAAATTAATTAATCTAAAAACTAAAAGAAAAAGAAAAAAAGAAAAAGAAGAATTAACCTAAATAGTAGCAGAATCAATTACAATATAAACTAATAATAGCTTGCGGATGTATAATTTATGTATAATATGTGTATAGTCATATATAGTTAGTGTATAATCTATATATACCGACTAGAAAACATAAATAGTAAAATCAAACGGCCTTTTGTGTGTAGATCCCCAAAAAAAAGGTTGGTAGTGGGGCGGGTGATGATGGGTTTAGCCGAAGAAGGGGGAGGGGGCTTGGATGGGTGGGGTGGGGTTTAGAATTAAATTTGTTATTTTTTTTTTAACTTAAAAATAGTTTTCTCTTTTCCCCTCATTGTTTTTTAAAATTTTTTTGGATCCAAATGTCAAATGTCATCGGTTACTTTGCCGCATTACTGGCGAATATATTACACTCTTTTTATTTTTGTTGGTTATCAAAAATTCTAATAGGAACAAATTAAGTACCATAAGGAATCGTATGACACGAGAGATAAGGAATAATTAATCTCGGGATTAAATTTGAGATGGGTTTATTTTACGTTTAGTTGGGATAAAATCACAATATAATTAATTTCGAGATTAGTTTTCCGGAATTGTAGTGTTACTTTTATTCCTATGAGAATGTGGCATAATAATCTCGGAATAATTAATTCCCGGGTGACTTGTTTCTCAACCAATCTACCCTAAGTGTTGAATTGGAATGTGACTTGCATAAGGTGGCATACGTGTCACATATGACTTTGGCCAAGTTTAGAACTTTTCTAAAAATACATGATTTCTCTTTTTCTTTTTGAGTCAACGAGAGTGGAAAAAGAGCATGGTTAGTAATGGTCGAATCTTAAATATAATTACCATTATCATAGACTTGTCTCTTAATCATTGGCAACAGTATGAAAGCTTGATTCAACTTGTGGCTACAAGCTAGTGTTTGGTAAGGTTCCAAAGCTTTATTTAACTTAAAATATTTTAAACAAGACTTAATTCTTAATGTACTCGGAGTATATATAATTCATTTCATTTGTTTCTTAAAGGCTACGTGCAAGAAGTGACGGAGTCTATTTATAAAGAACAAATTGTAGTAGTTTCCAGGAAGATTATAGCTTTTAAAGTATGTTTATAAGGGAAACTACAATTAGACATGTAACAAACAATGCATCATCAAGATGTTCATGTTTTTAAAAATAATCCTTGATTCCCTCACTAAAAAATTTAAGACGACGGAGTGTGTCTCAACGTCCAATTTTACAAAGTCAAACAAAAGCCAAACTAATCAAATCATTTTAAAAACTCGATTTAGTAAGAGGGTATCACCCGGTTCTTCCTCCTCATTTAACATTTCTACCTCCATACTCTCTTTTTCTCTTGAATATGCGTTATGCCTTTATTTATTAATTTATTTATTTTTGATCTTGGCATTTTACAATGAGAGAAAGTCATTTGAAATGGTGTAAAACCGTACGAGATGAAATAAACTTAAAATCATAAGAAAGAAAGTTGTGTCACAAGACCTACAACAACAACAACAACATCCCAGTATAATCCCACCAGTGGGGTCTGGGGAGGGTAGTATGTACGCAGACCTTACCCCTACCCCGAAGGGCAGAGAGGCTGTTTCCAGGAGACCCTCGGCTCAAGAGAGCAACAAAGAGACAATATATTAGTACTATCAATAAAGTCATAATAAATAACATAAAATACATAATATAAAACAACAGAATAACAACAATATAAGAAATATAGGAAATACGAAAAAGGATGGAGAAAAGTATGTAAGGTATACTAATATCCAACCGACACAAGCCCTACATCCGTAGCCGATCAGTAGTCTCCTAAGACTAACTCATAAATGGCTAGTGTTACTCTAGTGCGCTGTAGTAATACTCACAGACTTCCCCCTAACCTACAACCTTAATACTCGACCTCCACAATTCCCTGTCAAGGGCCATGTCCTCAGAAATCCTAAGTCGTGCTAGGTCCTGCCTAATCACCTCCCCCAATACTTCTTAGGTCTCGCTCTACCTCTCCTCATGCCCACCACAGCCAGTCGCTCACACCTCCTCACTGGCGCATCAGTGCTCCTCCTCTGAATGTGTCCGAACCATCTGAGTCTTGTTTCTCGCATCTTGTCCTTCATGGGGGCCACACCCACCTTATCTCGAATAACTTCATTCCTAATCTTGTCCATCCTTGTATACCCGCACATCTACCTCAGCATCCTCATCTCTGCTACTTTCATCTTTTGGATGTGTGAATTTTTAACCGGCCAACACTCGGTCCCATACAACATAGCAGGCCTAATCACTACTCTGTAAAACTTACCTTTTAGTAATAGTGCACTTTCTTGTCACACAAGACTCCCATTGCTAACCTCCACTTCATCCACCCTACCCCTATACGATGTGTGACATCCTCGTCGATCTCCCCGGCCCCCTGAATAACTGACCCAAGGTACTTGAAACTACCCCTCTTAGGGATGACTTGTGAGTTGAGCCTTACGTTCACTCCTGCTTCCGTCGGCTCGGCCCCAAATTTGCACTCGAGGTATTCCGTCTTCGTCCTGCTCAGCCTGAAACCTTTAGACTCAAGGGTATGTCTCTAAAACTCTTGTCTCTCGTTGACGCCACGTCGTGTATCGTCAATTAGGACTTTGTCATCAGCAAAAAACATGCACCATGACACCTCCCCTTGAATATGATGCGTTATGGCATCCATCGCAGGGGCAAATAGGAAAGGGTTGAACGCAGACCCTTGATGCAATCCCGTAACAAACGGAAAATGGTCGGAGTCGCCTCCTACTGTCCTAATTCGAGTCTTAGCTCCATCATACATATCTTTAATCACCCTAATGTAGTCAACCGGGACCCCTTTAACCTCTAGGCATCTCCATAGGACCTCCCTAGGAACCCTGTCGTACGCTTTCTCTAGATCAATAAACACCATGTGGAGATCCTTCTTCTTGTCCCTGTATTGTTCCATCATCCTCCTAATAAGGTGGATAGCTTCTATGGTAGATCGCCCTGGCATGAACCCGAACTGGTTATCTGAAATAGACACCGTCCTTCGCACTCTCATTTCTACCACTATCTCCCAGACTTTCATGGTGTGACTCAGTAATTTGATACCCCTATAGTTGTTACAGCTCTGAACATCGCCTTTGTTCTTATACAGCGGAACCATTGTACTCCACCTCCACTCTTCAGGCATCTTATTAGTCTTGAATATAACATTAAACAACCCAGTAAGCCATTCCAAGCCTGCTCAACCCACACACCTCCAAAGTTCAACCGGAATTTCATCTGGCTCGGTAGCTCTGCCCCTCCTCATCTTACGCATTGCCTCCATGACCTCATCTACCTCAATGTCCCCACCATAACTTAGTACATGTGGGCTGTTGGCACTCCTCAATTCACCTAGCACAATATCTTGATCCCCTTCTTCATTTAGAAGTTTATGAAAGTAAGTCTGACATCTCCTCTTAATCTGGTCATCCCCCATCAAAACTTTGCCATCATCATCTTTTATGCACCTCACTTGGTCCAGATCCCGAGCCGACCTCTCTCTTACCTTAGCTAGTCGGAATAACTTCTTCTCCCCTCCTTTGTTCCTTAGTTCCTCATACAGACGAGCATAAGCTTCCGTCTTAGCCTCCATTACTGCCATCTTCGCCTCCCTCCTAGCTACCTTATATCTCTCATTGTTCGCTCTCCTCTCCTCCTCTCCAGAGCTCCCTACCAACCGCAGGAAAGCCGCTTTCTTTGCTTCCACTTTATCTTGGACAACTGCATTCCACCACCAGTCTCCTTTGTGGCCGCCGGTGCGGCCCGACGATATCCCTAACACCTCTCTCGCTGCCTTCCTTATACAATCAGCCGTCGTCGACCACATAGTGTTTGCGTCCCGACTACTTCTCCAAGTCGCCATTGCTGATAACCTTCCTTCCAACTCCTGAGCTTTATCCTTAGTCAAGTCACCCCACCTAATCCTCGTACAGCCTCGTACTGACCTCTTCTTCCTCCTTATCCTAATACCAATGTTCATCACCAAAAGCCTATGTTGCGTTGCTAGGGTCTCACTTGGGATAACTTTGCAATCCTCACACAACCTTCTGTCGCATCTCCTGAGGAGGAGATAGTCAATCTGAGTCTTCGCCGCCGAACTTCTATAAGTAACCAAATGCTCATCCCGCTTTGGAAAACATGAGTTCGCAATCACTAGATCGAATGACTTGGCAAAGTCCAACAGCGAAGTGCCCCCTCCGTTCCGCTCCCCGACACCATAGCCGCCATGCACCTCAGTATAACCAACTGCCGACAACCCAATATGACCATTGAAATCTCCTCCTACGAATAATCTCTCCGAAGGCGGGATACTACGAACGATGTCATCCAACCCCTCCCAAAAATTCCTTTTAATCTCCTCATCCAGGCCTACTTATGGTGCGTACACGCTAACGACATTTAAAGTACACTCACCCACCACCAATTTAATAGTCATTAGTCTATCATTCACCCGCCTGACCTCTACCACCGACTCTCTAAGATGGTTATCTACCAGGATACCCACTCCATTCTTACTCCTCAGGACTCCAAAGTACCATAACTTATACCCATCCACGTTTTTCGCCATTGATCCAACCCACCTAGTTTCCTGGACACACGCTATATTAATCTTCCTCTTCTGAAGTATCTTCGCCAACTCTATAGACTTACTCGTTAGCGAACCTATGTTCCATGACCCGATTCTCAGCCTATAGGCTCCCTTTCCCCCTCTACCTCCCCTACCTCCCATCCCACACCCTGACCCTGGCCCCCCACTCTGTCCCACCCGAGGACATGCCCTTAATCTATCATCTCAGATTGCAGCCACTACACCTACGACAAATCTCAAGAAGACTCACTAGTGCACACGAATCAAAGTAGAAGGAAACAAGTGACTACAAGTACACTAGTAGAATGATTGTACTATTGCGAACCAAAGTAACATCAATTTAGCTAACACCAAAAGGGAAACAGTAGAAAAGGAGGTACCAACTCCCGAGAACCAAACCTGTATTGATTTGTTGTACTTGATGTAGTTGTACACTCACGCACCGCTTCCCACCGCCCGTTGCGGACGCTCGTCCTGGTTGCTCTCCTTTGCTAGTGCTCGTGCTTCCAACTTGTCTCCACAACTTCGAGAATTTCCCTAAAAACACAGAAAATACCACGACTCGAAAACCAAAAAGGACTGTCACCGCTACCACTGGTGACACCCAAATGAAAAAAATTGAAAAAATTGAACTTTTCAAGACCCAATATGGCAAAGATTTGAACTTTGGAGAAAAACCAAGAAATGGGAAATTCCTACCCAGATTGGCTAAAAGATTCAAGACCCAAAATGAAAAAGAACAATAACCCAATATGGGGAAAAAATCTGAACTTTCAAGACCCAATATGGAAAAACTTCTGGACTTTGGATAAAAATCAAAAAATGGGAAAATGGGAAATATATGAATGAAGCAAAAGAGGAGACACGTTGATGAAATTAAGTAAATTTAAGTTTTTAAGAATGCAGCAGAAGAAAAAGGTGTAGTAGGGACAAGAGTCAATTCCTTGCTTACTATATGAAATGAGTAATACCTTAAAAATTGGAGTGAAACATAGAAAGACTAACAATAACAATAAGCACTAGTCCTGAACGACTCAAATCATTTCAGATTCACAACAATCAGGTGGTCAAAGTTTTCATATCTGTACTTTAAGAGACAAATATGAAGAACGGAAAATCTAAACAAAACGGCAGATCTAGTTCAGCATAATGATACCCAAATCGATAAATTAAGCCTAATAAATATAAAATATGCATAAAACCCACAGATTAAACCTAAAACTTTACCTGAAAAAACCAAATATGAATAAAACCCACAAATACATTGAAATTTTTTGTCACAAGACCTACAATCTCTTGAATTTGAGTAAACCTATGAGTCAGAATTTCAGAAAAAGATGTATAACCAGAATAATAATTAATTTGGATTAAATATTAGTCGTGCTAGTTGTATGGGGTAAAATTGGTTCATAATAAATGGTCAAATGGTAGCATGACACGTGGAACCAAAGATAGGTAAAAATCAAATCAAGTAACGATTAGTACCAGATACAACAAATTAAACCGACATCAGATAAATCCCGACAGGAGCATCATCAACATGAGAAAAGCCATCGGATAACATTCAATCGGGGAATATTTTCTAAAATTAAATGATCAACCGTTTCAGAAAATATTTGTATTCATGGCCAACCATTACATGCTCATCAATGCCTCTTTTATTATCATTTAAGAGGAGTTTGATCCTAGGACCTTGATTTCCTAAGTAAAGATATGAATAACGGGCTCATCAGTCATTGTAACACACGAAATTCTTTGCAAACATATGCTATGTTTTACTTTTCCTCTCAATTAAACAACTATACTTATTCTTTATCATTGCTTTCACTTTTGTCCTCGGAGAAATTGCGCTCGGAGCCATGTTTGTCATCTTTTTTAATTTCAATTGCTAAATCTCATTTTTAATCTTATTTCTTCATCATTTTTGGATCAAATCAGTTCACTTGTCTATAAACCACGTAACAAATTTAATTGTACCATTTTATGGGTAAACAGTTTGGCACCTACCGTGGGGCTTAGACAGTTGTGTAATTGCTTTGATCCTTACATTTATCACTAACTTGTTTGATTTTTTTCTTGGTAAGAAATCAGATATGGCAGCTAATGATGTCAACATCACACACAATGTAGAGGGGCACGAAGAATTATCCCAACATAATTATTCAATCAGCGACACTCGTAACGAGGGTGATGAAACAACCCCGATTCGTGAAAGATGATACCCTCGATATGTGCGGGAGCCAACACCCAATGATGCGGAGGAGGAACATGTTGTGGAAATAGTGAAAATCTTGAGAGAACATAAAAAGCAATCACGAAACACCTCTCAAGGCAGGATCGGGGGATGACAGAGTTGAAACAAGCTTTGTTAGGCGCCTCTAATAACGCCAATGAAAGGCGCCCGGTTCCTACCAATGCTCCTTCAAACCAAGCGACTCAGAGGGTCTACAACAACACCCCAAAAGACGAGGATGATTTTGACGAAGCTGAATGGACCGGTAGCAGATCTGGAAACAATAACGGGAATAACCCCTTCAAAATCAAACTCATGAGGTATATGAGGGAAATGAACGAACTAATGGATCAAAATTCAAATGTGTTTCATACTTAGATGGATCAGATTTCGAGCGCACCACAAATTCTAAAGGGCCCAATTCGAAAAAATACACATAATTGTTGTTTAAACTGAGCGCATCACCATAGTTAATTCCGAGGAGGTTCAAAATGTCGGACATACCAAAGTAATATGGGACCTCAGATCCACAGGAACATATCACAACCTATACCACAGCTGTGAAAGGAAATGATTTGGCTCAACATGAGATCGATTTGGTCTTGCTGAAGAAGTTTGGCGAAACCCTCACAAAATAGGTCCTGACATGGTATTCACTCTTACCCGAGCATTCAATTGACCCTTTGAGATGCTTGCGGATTCATTAATTAAGGCCCATGATAAGGCAAGGAAGGTCCATTCCAGGAAGGCGAACATATTCAGTATTGCACAAGGTGAGTCCGAATTGCTGCGAGAATTCGTGATCCGGTTCCAGAAAGGGAGAATGATACTTCCGGATGTACTAGATGAGTGGGCAGCAGAGGCATTCACAAAGTGTTTGAATCCACGAAGCTCTGACGCCTCCTGAAAGTTGAAGGAAAGCCTGCTCAAATTTCAAGCAACCATATGGGTAGATGTCTATAACTTTTATAAGTCAAAAATAAGGATAAAGGAAGATCAGCTCGAGTTCGCGACATCAACCAAGGGACGAGACTGAGACAAGAACCATGACAAGTTTAAAAGCAACTTTGATGCAGATCAGCGATTTTCTAAAGGTAATTTCCTACCGTATGAAAGAACCGAGGGATGCAGCAGCAAATGGATGCAGCAGCAAAGAACCGAGGGATGCTCCCAATAAAAGAACTGACCGTGGCCAGAACATCAGGTCATTATAAGAAAAAGAGGTACCAGGGGCCCGGGACTGCACATATCCCAGGTTATCGGATTACAACTTCAACATCAGCTTAGTAGAGTTGGCATTGGTGATGAGGAATATAAATGAAGTATGATTCCCGAAGCCAATCAGATCCGATCCTAGCTAGAGGGATCCCAACTTATGGTGTGAATATCATGGGACTCACGACCATAGAACTAGGGACTGGTAACATCTACATGAAGAGGTGGCAACATTATTGAAGAATATCCATATCAGGAAACTTTTAAGGGATCGATCCAAGAACAACTACGGACGAAGCCGAGACAATGTAGACCCTTCAAAGGCGGTAGAAGACTCCCATCGGTTGACCATCAACATGATTTTTGGAGGAAACAAAATCAATAGTGTAACCTTCTCAGCGACCAAGAAAACAAAGATACTAGTAACTCACAACAAAATACTTCGGGAAGTCACGGAAGATGATATCACCCTCATGGAGGAAGATGCTGACGGACTTCTTCTGCCACATAATGATACTCTGGTAATCTCTCTTAATATTTTAGATTTCAAAATTAAGCGTATTTTGGTTGACCTAGGAAGCTCAACCAACATCATCCAATGGAGAGTGCTGGAGCAAGCAAAGCTGACTGGAAGCATTATACCAGCAACAAAACTCTTAGCTGGATTCAACTTGACAAGTGTGACAACCCGAGGAGAGATCCTGTTGCATACGAACGCCGAAGGGGTAACCAAAACCACCTTATTCAAAGTGGTAGATGGCGACATGGGCTACAGTGTAATCCTTCGAAGGCCATGGATACACGAGATGGAGGCTGTACTCTTGCCATATCACTAGTTATTGAAATTTACAACACCGGAAAGTATCAAGTAGATAAGAGGAGACCAACCAGCAGTAACAGTGATGAACGCAGTAAAAATTTCAAACAGTGAGGGGAAGGAGCCGATCAAATAGCAATTATGGGAACCGATGCTTTCTCCTTTTTCGAAAGAAGATGATAAAGTCGAAGAGTCATCGAAAACCCACCAGGTGCCGAGATACTTTTAGGTACCAGAGAAGAAGGATGCAACCAAGTCCACTACAAAAGAACTCGAGCAAGTGGACCTATTCGAAGATCTTTTGGAAAGAAAGTTTCACTTGGGAATAAGACTCAATCCCAAACTCAGGTTAGAATTTATAAATTTTCTTAAGGTTAACGCAGATTGCTTTGCATGGTCGCACTCAAATATGATAGGTATCCCATTAGAAATGGTTGTGCACAAGCTAAGCCTAGACCTAAACTACCCAATAGTAAGGCAGAAAAAATGTCTAATTTCTGAGGTCATAAACATGTTTATCAAAGGAGAGGTAACCCGACTACTCAATATCGATTCCATACAGGAGGTAAAATATCTAGAATGGTTAGCCAACATAGTTGTTGTTCCGAAGAAGAATAAAAAGTTTAGAATGTGCGTAGATTATAAGGATTTAAATAAGGCATGCCCTAAAGACTCATTTCCATTGCCAAATATTGATCAAATGATTAATGCTACGGCCGGACACGAGTTAATGAGTTTCGTTGATGTTTACTCTGGGTACGATTAAATCAAGATGAACTCGGAGGATCAGGAAAAAACTTTTTTCATAAAAAATATGGCATATATTGCTATAATGTGATGCCATTTGGGCTTAAGAATGTTGGAGCCATTTATTAGAGGCTCATTAACAAAACGTTTGAAAATCAGATAGGTAAAACAATGGAATTGATGTTATGTTAGTCAAGTCTTTGAATGCAGGAGATCATTTGAAACACCTCCAAGAGACTTTCAACATGCTAAGGAAACATAACATGAAACTCATCCCGAAAAAAATATGCGTTCAGTGTTGGTTCCGGAAAATTCTTGGGGTTCCTGGTCTCGTATAGAGGGATCGAGGTAAATCCCAACAAAATCAAATCTATCAAGGACATTCTGGACCAATTGACAAATGTAAAAGAAGTACAGAGGCTCACATAAAGATTAGCGGCTCTAAGTAGTTTCATCTCGAGATCCTCCAAAAGGTGTCATCACTTCTTCTCGCTCCTCAAAAAGAAGAACAATTTCAAGTGCACCCCAGAATGCCAACAGGCATTGAAAGACCTAAAAAGGTACTTGTCCAGCTCCTCGTTACTATCAAAATCGGGGAAAGGCGAGCAGTTGTTAATATACCTAGTGGTCTCGGAAGTGGCAGTAAGTCGTTATAGTCCGAGAGGAATAAGATTTCCCATTTATTATGTTAGCAAAATATAGTCAGGAGCGGAGACTCGATATCCGCACCTCGAAAAGTTGTCTTTAGCTCTCGTAGTCGCCTCTCGAAAGCTTAGGCCTTATTTTCAGTGCCACCCGATAGTAGTTATGATAACCTTTCCCTTAAGGAATATCCTTCACAAGCCAGAGTTGTCAGGCCGTTTGGCTAAATGGGCAGTTGAAATTAGTGAGTTCAACATTGAGTACAAACCCAGGACTGCGATCAAGTCACAAGTTTTGGCTGACTTTGTGGCCTATTTCAGTCTCGGGTTAATACCTTTGGAGGCTAAGGAAGCGGTGATGGTATCGGAAAAGACATCGGGAGACTGGACCTTGTTTACGGATGGAGCTTCCAACATAAAAGGGTCCTCTCTCGGGATAGTTCTAGTCACGCCCTCAGGAGAAACCATGAGGCAGACCATTAAGACTGTCCCATCAACTAACAATAAAGCCAAGTATGGGCCTTTGGTTGCAGGACTTGAACTAGCCTGGGGACTCTGCTCTGAGGTCATCGAGATAAAGTGTGATTACCAGCTGGTAGTAAACCAAGTATATGAAATTTTTGACACGAAGGAAGAGTGCATGCAACAATATGTGAACAAGGTTCAAGCATTTCTTGCACATTTCATGGAATGGTCAATCATACACATTCCAAGGGAGGAAAATGTGGAAGTAGATGAAGTGGCTAATTTGGGGCCGTCCACGGAGATGAAAGGATATGACTCTGGTATAGTCATTCAAGTTCTGCACTTGGTGTTGGATGTGGATGGTTACTGCGAGGTCAATTCAACCAACTTAGTCTAGGACTGGAGGAGTGAGTTCGTCGAATACCTTCGGCATCGCAAGTTACCCGAAAACCCGAAGGCATCTCGAGCATTATGAACCAAAGCAGCTCGTTACTGCCTCGTAGAAGGGCAGTTATACAAAAGATCATGCCAAAGACCATTGGCCTGATGTCTAGGAGCCTTTGAGGCAAACTACATGGTGAGAAGTCCACAAAGGAATTTGGTGAAACCATTCTAGTGCAAATTCTTCAGTTTTAAAGCGGGTTAGGGCAGGTTACTATTGGCCCTGGATAGAGCAGGACGCAAAGGCATTCGTTCAGAAGTGTGACAAATTTCAATGCCATGCACAATTAGTACATCAACCAGCAGAACTCTTGCATCCAATATTGTCCCCGGGCTGTTCATGAAATAAGGAATGGACATAGTCGATCATCTGCCATTGGGCCCCGAAAAGGTAAGATTTTTTTAGTTTTAACTGACTACTTCACTAAATGGGTTGAGGCAGGTCCTTACTAGAAGATCAGGGAATGCGAAATGGTTGACTTCATATGGGGCCACATAATTTGCCGATTTGGAATACTGAGGGAGATTGCTTGTGACAACGGGCCACAATTCATAGGCTCAAAATTCACAATAGTTTTGGAAGATTTAAAAACCAAGAGGAGTACATGTTCACCGTACCATCCAAGTGCTAACGGACAAGCAAAATCAACAAATAAGGTGATTATCCTAAACCTTAAAAAGAAGCTAGAAGCTGCTAATGGCAAATGACCAAAGAGCTACCGGGTGTACTATGGGCATAACGGACAACTACGAAGTCAAGCACTAGAGAAACACCTTTCTCTATCGTATATGGCGCGGAAGCTCTGTACCGGTGGAAGTAGGGGAACCAACTTTTAGGTTTTCCTGATCAAATGAAGAAGCAAACAATTAAATGTTTCTCGTGAGGCCGGATTTGCTAAACGAGCATAGGGACTTGGCGTACATGAGGATGGACACTCAAAAGCAAATGATGGAAAGATATTATAATCAGAGGGCCAATCTCCGCTACTTCAAAGTAGGAGACTTGGTTTTGAGAAAGGTAAGTCAAAGCACTAGAGAAGTCAACGCTGGGAAGCTGGATCCAACATAGGAAGGTCCTTACCGACTTTTAGCTATTATCATTTAAGGATCGTATGAGTTGGAGAATCAAGATGGGGTCAGGTTACCCAGCAATTGGAACATGACCCACCTCAAAAGATATTATTGCTTATGGATGCCAACAATACTAAAAGTATGTGCTGCACTCTTTTTCCCTTCGACTAGTTTTTGTCCCAATCGTGTTTTTCTGGCAAGTTTTTAACGAGGCAGCAAAAGAAAACATACTACGAAGGGAGCGTCATCAGAAAAATGAAATACCTTTAGAAATCAAGGCATTAAATTTTCACATTGATGGTAAACGACTATTTGGATAGTTAAATAATCTTTGGTTCGACGGCAAGCTTTGGCTTCCATCACTAAAAAAGTGTTATTTAACCATTCACAATTCATTTCCATCGGTGAAGCAAGACTTCTAGTATTCTAATTCGCATGTTTTTGCATTCGAAATGGGGGGGGGAATAATATCTGATATGGCACTAGGAGTGCCACAAAAATCGGGTCTGCGAGAACCGGGATCACTGTCTCATCAGGATTGGGACTACATAATCAGTCCCGTAGAAATATGTTGCCCAAGTTAGCCACATGTATTGCTAGTTTTTACTTAAGCAAATGAATGCTTATGTACTTTTAAAGATAGAAGGAATAAAATAAAGTCCTTTTATTTTTGTCTTATTTCTTGTCCAAATGATGAGTTACTTTTATCAATTGAAAGTTAAGAAAAACTTCAAACGCTTGTGTCGGAATGAACAAGATACATCCTATTCAATAGCACCGTAAACATAAGAGGGCCCTCTCTAATGAAACTCTCAAAGTAAAGGGGTGATTCTGAAAGAATTTATGCTCGGAATAAAAATCTATCAGATGAAAATATATCATAAAATTTAACCAATTCAATGCAAAAGAAATATATTTTGCACAAAACTTAAGCAAAAACATCTTTATTTATCAAAGTTCCAAACTCGGTAAAAAGTTTGGCATAATTACAAAGTACAAAAAAAAGAAGAGAAAAAAGAAACAAGCATCATTGCCGACGGAGCCCGAAGGGAGAGAGGGATCTGTGTTTCCCCTGGTGGAGGAAGGCGGATCTGTTGTTGGTTCGAGGCCTTTACTTAATCTTCCTCAATCTGCCCTTCGATCCCTGAATACTCAGAACCAATGCTTGAGGAGTTAGTTGCAGCGGGCCGAGCGGGAAGGCGTTCACGAGAAGACAACTCCAGTTCTCAGGCCTGGGCAATGCAATCATCTATATTAGCGATGCCCATTTTGGCCTCTTCTAAGGTTTTCCTCCTCATATGATATATAGCATAAGTCTTCTAAAAAATGAGGGAATCCTCTTGGTCCCGGAGCTTTACTTGGAGCCTATCAATTTTGGCCTAAATGTCGTCCCTTTTGGATCTTAGAGCACTAAGGCGAGAATCGAGCTCAACATTCGTAGTTGAGTGAATCCGGTTATGATCCATGGCCCTCTTGAGCCTCTCCTCCATCTTGGCCCTCTTCTACTCGGTATCATTGGCCTCTTGGATTTGGAGCTTCAGTATGCCTTTAAATTATTTATTTGCTCCTTGAAGGCAGACTCGCGCTCAGCAACAACAAGCACAACATCGTGGAGCTCAACCCACTTAGCCTGAGCCTCTTGAAGTTATTTGTATAGTTGAGTGGCTTCTTGGCTGTGGAACATTCTATCTTGTTTGATTTGTTGCAACCGGGCCTCAAGTTTGCCCATCTCAGCAGCTTTTGCCTCCAAAACTGCGAGGCGCACAACAAGTTAGTTCCTTTCGGCTCAACAGTTGATCCCCCTCGGAAGCGAGTCCTTGCTTATTGAGGATTCAATCTCTGTAGGCCTTTGGAAGCGATAAAGTTGGCCTATAAAAGAGAATGTCAAAGTTAGGATTTCCATTATAGTAGGTAAATTTAAAAGAAGTTATAAGAAAACAAGCACGGTACCGAAGTCGTGTCGTGCAAGGCATTGTTTAACAAACATTTTCCTGAATAAGAGCGCATTTTCTTCCAATCGTTTTTCAAAGCCAATGACTAGATATTTCGCAAGCTCTACCGGCTTGGACAAAAGATGGCACTCCTTCGAAATCGAAAGAGTAGCATTTTTCCTCCCTCGAGGATCTGGGGAAAGGGTGAATAATTGTGCCCCAAATTCCCATGGCCGGGAGATTGAGGAGTAGAAACACCCCTTTCTCGATCGTTTGTTGTCGGTGGAGGAAATGCAGTTAGTGCTGGTGATGAAGGAGCAGCTGGTATCGATGGGCATGAAGTTGTTGGTGTGGAAGGATGAGAAGTAACTGTGACAGCGCATTGTTGATTATTATTTGCACAATGGTCGAAGGCAGAAGAGGTCTAGGGTTCGATCTCATTGGACCGGAGGCAACAATAGGGATTGGAAAGCGAGAATCAACATTATCCACTAGGTCAATCTCGCCCCAAAGTGCTTGGGTTACTTCTGCGTTCGGGTCTTAAAGCTCTCCCGGTTGAGCATTTGGTTGAGCTGATGAAGATATTTTTCTCCTTTGATGGGAAAAGGGAGCCACTTCCCCCTCATCCACAACACCCACTATGGCTGGCTCGGTCGTTATTTTCCTTATTTATTATTTTGAGTCCTAGACGAGGAAGAACATCGCCTTTTGGTTGCTTGTTCTCGGGCTGGGGACTCCGAGAGGAGGCACCCTTACTAGAAGCAGATCTGCGAGCACTTCTTCGAGCAAGGGGCATTTTATAGCACCCTCCTAGCCTCTTCGGGGTTAGCTAAAATGTCGACCTCTGGACAGGTGACAGAACCCTGCAGAAGTCCTGAATCAAGTAAACAACAGAATTAGAAACTCTTTCATGAAGTTACCTATGTTCGTACAAAGATAAAAGAAAGGACTCAGTTTATCATGGTTTTTGGCCTTCTACCCGTATTTGAGGGTCATTTCCTTCCATTGACGAAATTCTGGTGTTGTGATTTCCAGAATTTTCTAAACCCACTGGTCCAGGCCTTGAATCCGTGGTGGTTCCCATCAGGCAGCTGGAACAAAAAAACAAGAAGATCAGCAACAACGGAAAACAATCTTTTCACGAAAGCAATCTTTTCGAAAACTTAAGAAAATGATTCCATAACTCATGAAAAGATGGAGTTGTCGCCGGGATGACATCCCTGGTAACGATGTTGACAAAGCGCTCCATCCACCTGCAATAATTGTCATCATCTACGCTGGTAAGAATAGCATGGTGGCCACTTTTGCTGAAGTTTATTACTCACCACGAAAATTTTTGTGAGAGTAAAGATTCATCATGTGTGCAAGGGTTAAGATTTCCCTGTTTTCCGTGCATAGTTGGCGAAGGAAAGACACTGATCATCATATCGATGGGCCTACTTGTGCTAAGCAGACCTGGTACCGATGGCAAAACTCTAAAATAATGGGGTTGAGCCCTACATTCGACCCTAGGGAGAATGGACCTAAGGTAAACGAATGTTTATAGACATACGTAAAACCCTTCTTGGTGAAGGTAACAAGTTCTATCATATCCAGGGCAAGGATTTCAAGATTGTGGCAGTTGTAGTCCTTCACTGTGGGGATACTAGAAGGAAGAATGGAGGAGGGATACCTACTAACAGCCTAAGTCCGTGAAGACATAGAAGTGGCCTTCTCTTGGAAGTCATTAGTAGTACTGAGATGTTTTGGTATGATGGTGCTTATAGTGAGAGGTTCAGTATCAACATCAGCTTCTTTGTCCATGTTTTCCTTTTTGCCTCCACCGAAGAGAAGACCAGACTTTTCATAGAGTGCATTGAAAGAAGCCATGGTAATAAAGGGTCTGTAAAACTTGTTTCTAAGAGAGTTGGAGAAGATGGAAAATTTTCTATGCAGATGCAGAGTGAGTGTAGAGAAGAAGAAAAGACTTCTGAAAATTTTGGAAGTAAAGAAGTAAAATAATGAGTAGAAGTGAAGTAATAGACGACAAAAATCGTGGTCATGATTACCTCGAAAACCGGAAAAAAAATTTGTTGAATCGTGGTGCTACACGTGTTCGAGCTATTAAATGTGAGAAGACGTGCGTCCTTTCAAGCGCTAGAGATTGTTCATGAACTTTCCCTCCAAAAAAAGAACCTTCACCAACTTCCCAATAACACAAAAATATGTCACTGGAAAGCAGGGGGACTATCTATATAGGGTAAAAGTGGTTCATAATAAATGGTCAAATGGTAGCATGACACGTAAAACCGAAGATAGGTAAAAATCAAGTCAAGTAACGACCAATACCGGATACAACAAATTCAACTGACATCGAATAAATCCCGAGAGGAGCATGGTCAATGGGAGAAGATCAAGTATTTGTCATCGGATAGCATTCAATCGGGAATATTCTCTAACATTAAATGAGCAACCGTTACAAAAAATATTTGCATTCATGGCCTGTCATTACATGCTCATCAATGGATCTTTTATTATCATTTAAGAGGAGTTTGATCCTAGGATCTTGTTTCCGTAGGTAAAACTATAAATAGTAGCTTAGCAGTCATTGTAACAATCGAAATTCTTTGCAAACATATGCTGTATTTTACTTTTGCTCTCAATTAAATAACTTTACTTATTCTTTATCATTGCTTTCACTTTTGTCCTCGGAGACATTGCGCTCGGAGCCAGACTTGTCATCTTCTTCAATTTCAAGTGCTAAATCTTATTTTTAGTCTTATTTCTTTATCATCTTTGGATCAAATCAGTTAGCTTGTCTATAAACCATATAACAAATTTAACTGTACCGTTTTACGGGTAAATACTACTCCCTCTATTCCAGTTTATGTGAACCTATTTCCTTTTTGATCTGTTCCAAAAAGAATGAACCCTTTCTAAATTTGGTAACAATTTAGCTTAAATTTACAACTCTACCCTTATTGAGAAGCTTTTATAACCACACAAATACTCTGAGTCCCATTTGAACTTGTTTAGGACCACAAATTCCAAAAGTCTTCATTTTTTTCTTAAACTCCGTGCCCAATCAAACATGTTCACATAAATTGGAACGGAGGGAGTAGTACATTTATTTTAGGTCCAATATTTGTGATGAGTCTTTTTGGAGTAATATTGATCGACGCATACATAAATGGAGTGATATGAGTAGAGCTGTCAATATGGGCCGAGCCAGGCTAGCCCAGCCCAGCCCATATAGGCTTTAGTAATTGACGGGCTGGGCTGGGCTAGCCCACCATTTTGATGGGCCTTATAATGGTCAGCCCACTCCAGCCCTATGCGGGCCGCGGGCCCCCAGGGGCGGGCCATCATTTTAAAAAATATAATTTTATATTTTTTTCTTTAAGTTCTTACCTAAAAAAAGATAATTATTTAACAGTTAAAAAATATCTTATTTAAAAAAAATTCGCAAAACTTAATAACTTTTTACATTGTTCGAATATATCACAATAAACAATAAAAAAAGTAAAAGACAAGAATATATTTCATTCACTAAAAGTCAAAACTCAAAACAAACTATTCAAGAGAGCGTTCATGATGCTTATGAGATATCCAACACATCATCTTCATCAAACACATTTGAATCTGTTTGTGACAAGGTTGTCTTAACATCTTCACTTTTATCTACATCTACAATTCATATGCAATATTAATTAGTTAAATATTAAGAATAATTAAATTTTAAAAATTAATAATATTTAAAAAATATTACCAGTTTGAGTTTGGGAAAAGGTGTGCAGCCAATTTCGAGTAGTAACAAGTGTTTGGACATTTTCATAATAAATGCAACTTCTGTACTTTGTAAGAACACGCCACCAATGCTAAATGTTGATTCTGATGCTACAATGGTAATAGAAATACTAAGTACATCACGCACCATCATTGAAAGATCGGGATATTTTCTAGAATGATCCTTCCAATACATGACAACATCCATCTCTTGAAGCTTCTCAAGATCAAGTTTTGGTTCCTCTTAGTAAATATCCAATTCTGACTTTCCATCTCTAGAGGCAGTATACTTTTTATTTTTTATATATTTTAAATAAATATTTTATTAGGCCCACGGACCGGCCCAACCCAGCCTCAGTCAAGCCTTATGGGCCACGGACTTACTCGGACCGGACTTAAAAGCCTCATTTTTAAACGGGCTCCAAAAATTCTATCCCAACCCTATTAAATCACGGGTTGGGCTGGGCTAGCCCAACAGTCCAAGCCTATATTGACTGCTCTAGATATGAGCAGTAACTATTCATATTGTGGACCCAACTTGCTTGGGATTGATGTGCAGTTTCTTGTTTGTTCGTGTGCCTTTTAGAAGTTAAAAATAAAGCGTTTGTTTCACTAAATTTCGATTGAGTAAATGACAGACTGCACAAGCTTTTTTCAGTGCTCACTGTTTTCGGAAGCAGCACATAGGTAATCTCCCTATATTGTTTTTGTTGGGAAAATTTTATTTTGTATCTCATACAACTAACACTAGTTATATGAGATATTTTTTTTGTCTCATAGTTTTGTGGACCCAGATTTTTGTGAATCCAAAAGTATAAAATTGGGATCCACAAATTTGTGAGACAAAAAGGAGCCTCACACAACTAATGTCAGTGGGATGAGCTACACAATAAAACTTCATATATGCCAGAAGGGAATTCCTGATGGTACAAGTTAACTGAATAAGACCAAATGATACTTTGGGTGTTTTAACTTAAAAATACTGAATTCACCTCAATAGTACCATTTCTTTTTGAGCTAAAGAAAGAGCCAATTAGAACATTTTGGAAGAAACAAAGATCTTACATGTTGTCCTAAACTCCTAATGAATCTATATACAGATTAATATTATTATTATTATTATTATTATTATTATTATTATTATTATTATTATTGCAGAAGTTTAAAAAGTAGAAAGTGAAAATAACTTAGAATGGAGCCAATGTTGAACAAGAAAAATTAATAATGGCAGAACCAAGACTGATCCTCAATTTGAAAACTCAAATGGCAAGAATTTACTGGTAGGTCATCTTCAAGCTTTGGGAAGCATAGTGAGGACAACAAGGTCCTGCTTAGGCTGTCATCTTCTTGAGAAAAATCAGATGTTTCTGTTTCAAATGCATGTGAAGAATCAGAAGGCTCCAAAAAAGAAGTATAATTCCCATCAGCATAACATGGGCTGTCTGAATCAAGAATATCACTTTTTGCTGAACTTGCATCTTCTTGTTTGCAGACCATCATTGTTAAATTCTGCATATTATTAGTTGGATTCTGAGCTTCTGTATTAAGTGGACTAATGGGTTCCTTTTCTTCTGAATTTTGCTCTCTGTTGAACAACTTCTCCTTAAGTAAATGAACCTATTGAACAAAAAAGGAAAAATATGAGTTAGATTAGAGATACTTCTAATACCAATCAGGACTTTTAACTACAATTCTCAACACATGTTCTATCGAACGGCGGATAGAATCCTTGGCAGATAACTTAAATGCACGACGAGTTATTGCGAGTGATAGAGTGGTCTTGCTATCATTGATCGAATGAAATTCAATCCTTTATCGCTCTGATTCGTCCATAAAAAAAAACTATAATTCTCGACATTCCAGAGACTTGCTAAAAATAAAATTATCTTGAAATACTCGAATAATGTTAAATGAGAGGAGGTATAAAGTACCTCATTTCTCAAGTTGTCATTCTCTTTGAAGAGGCTATCATATTCATCCTTGAGTTTATCAAAACTAGCTTTTAGCACATCATAATCCTTCTCAAGTTGTTTACTCTTGTACCGGGCTCGTCGGTTTTGAAACCAAATAGCAACCTGCCTAGGCTGCAATCCAGTTTCTTTAGCCAATTGGATTTTTCTCTCTGGTTCAAGCTTGTTTTCTACCTCAAAACTTTTCTCAAGAAACTGAACTTGTTTTGGCAATAGTCGCCTTTTCTTTTCGGGCTGGTGAAAGGATACTTCATAATCCTCGTTGCTATTTTCTTCCTTGTCAAGTGAAGGGAAGAATGACCTCTCTTTAGTCTTTGTTCCTCGGGTATCGTCGAAATTAACCATGGATACAGAGCCTGAAACAGAGCAACCAAGAGAGAATAAGTTCACAAATGTTCAAATTCACACAAATATATGTTGAGAACGTTTTATTCTAATGAATTGAACCATAATGTTTCTACTGCTAAATAAGACCTTTTCCTACTTCAAAATACTGAACTATTAACAAACACCAAAAAAGGAGCAAAAATTGTGCAAAATTTGATCTCTTTCTGGATAAAAATAGAGAGGACCACAAGAACAAGGTCGCAAATTTGAACATAAACTAAATTAATTAAAAAATTATATCATCATTGTTCTCTGTGATCAAATGACCATAGGCTATAATCTAATAATCATCAAAGGGGTCAACTCACCATCCAACCAAAAACAAAAGTCACGAACTATAAACATACAAGAAAAAGTAAAATAAATACTAGTCTACATTTTTAGCAGGGTGAAGAAGATTATTACCATGAAAAGTGGGAGAGGAATTGGAAATCCAGAGAGAATCAAGAACCTTAGAAGGTAGGGGAAAACTTTCATTTGGAAGTATAAAGCTATTCATGTTAGAACCTTCATAAACTCTTGCAACCTCCACACTTCCTTCTTTTTTAGTAAGTGGAGAGGAGAATGAAATAAAGAAAATGGGGTTCTTGAATTAAGTTAAAAGTTTGTCAATTGTTAGTATAACAAGCTTGTGATCAGTGCTAAGAAAATGTCAGGGGTCATAGTAAATAAGAAGAAGCAGAGAAGAGAGATGAAGACTCAACATGGAGTGAAGAAAACAGTGTAAGAAGCAGAGAAAGAGGGAGAAAAAGAGAGGAAATAACGAAATAGGAATAACAAGCTCCCTATAAGTAGCAGGAGTCCGACTCTGGAAAATGGGGCTGCTGTTTTACTGTTGAATTTACTAAATTCATCGTAATTACTCTTTTGTTGTTCCAATTTATGTAATATCATTTCTATTTAAAGAGTCAAATTACTATAATTGTCTTAAATATTTTACGGTTAATTATTAGTATAATTTATAATTATATGTAGAGGCGGAGTCAGGATTTGAACTTTATGGGTTCTAAATTCTACGACAGCGACATAAGTTGTTAATAACTATGTTCTGAATTTTATTTTGTACATATTTAAAGTTAATTTCTTAATACGTATAGAGTTTGGACAAAAGTTACTGTGTTCGGCCGACTTTTACTTTGGCTTCTAGCTCCGCCCCTGATTATATGTATAGTTTCACACACACATACATATATTATTTTTTTATTTAAATTTCTTTGAAGAATCTTTGACAAAATTAATATCGAAAATTAAGTAATTTGACAAACATATTCTGAACCTTGGCGCATAAAATAGACATGAGGAAGCACTAATCGAGTATTTTTTAATTATGAAATGTCGCGTTGACAATTTTTTAAACTTAAATCATACTAATAAATATGATATTCCAAAATTATCTGAAAAATGACAAAACTGACAGAATAATATATTCCTAAAAATTAAACAAAATAGTCTTATTTTGAAATTCAAGCTATAATTCTTAAGCCATTTTGGGATAGAGAAGGAGCACTTTATTTCATGCCCTCGGCTTCTCTTTTTCGTTTTCTCTCCGCGAGGGGTAGACCTAGTGTATTAGTTATGCATTTGTCTAAATCTAGTAATTTTAATCCTAATTTTGTATACGTGTTTAAAAGTTCATTTAATTAGTGTAAGAAAAAAAAATTGAACCCAATTAATCATACGAATTGTGGTAAAATTTCATACTTGAACTCATAAAATTCATATCCTGAATTCCTCTCTTTAGCCACATGCCCACATCTCCTATATGGAATCGGAAATAAAGACAGCATACTTCTCTACATATTAAATTTCAATAAGATACAAGTTTAAATTTTTGAATGTATGTCAAGAAAAATTTAGCATTGTACAAGAGTAGTACTAAAGTGGAGGTCGGGTTTCTGTTAAGCAATAGTACTGTTCTTTCGGTTTGAAACCATTTGGACAACCCATCCTTAATTTCCTTCCATAATTGTCCAATATTGGACTCCAATAAATATACCCTTCAAGCCATAAAAGATTTTCAAATTTACATTCAGGAATGGAATAGGACCACCTTTGATAACATATTTCAGAAAGAAAAAAAAGCCTTCTAGCAAGATTACAAGGGATACAAAGTTCACCCAAATATACAACTAGCCAGTTCCTACAAAATTTAGAAAAGGATCTAATTACTCAATTTAATGTTATTCTATAACTCGAAGAAGAGTTTTGGAAATTAAAATTCAGGATAAATTGGCTACAACATGATGATGTCAACACAATTTTTTTTCATTTAACTACACTACAAAAGCGTCTACGGTACTAAAAGACTCCATCGGTAACTAGATATTAGACCAAAAAGAAATAAATGATTCAATCCAAGAATATTACCATACACTATTCACTACTAGTCACCCCCACCACACATTCCATAACTCCAACCCAAACTCCACCAACACAAATGCTTACTCAATATTGGAATCCCCAATTACACACACATAGAAATCATTGAAACCTTTAAGTCTTTCCAACCTTTTAAAGCACCGGGGCTGGATGGTTTACATCCTTATTTTTTTCAGCATTACTGCCCTCAAGTGAAATCCCAAATCATCTCATTTTGCGAGGAGGTCTTTACCACACATCACATTCCTTCAAAAATTAACAAAACCTATTTATCTCTTATACCTAAAACACAACAACCTACATTAATCACTCAATACCGACCAATTAGTCTTTGTAACATCATTTATAAATTAATTACAAAATTAATAGTCAAACGCAACCCTTCCTAATCAATATTATTAGCCGTGAGCAATCAACCTTTTTACCCCATCGACGAGCCACTCACAATGTCATTATAGTGTAAGAGATTATGCACCACTTTAGGAAAAAAAAAAGGGCCATGGCCTCTTTTTTACTAAAATTAGACTTAGATAAAGCCTTTGATAAGCTTGAATAAGGCTTTATCCATGACACACTTTACTATTTCCAATTCCCACCTTAGTTTATAAAGCTAATAATGTCTTGCATTACCACTTCTTCAATATCCACTTTAATTAATGGCCAACCAACTCCTTTTTTCTCACCTTCAAGAGGCATTCGTCAAGGAAACCCCCTATCTCCTTAAGTTTTCATACTCTACAGAAATGCTCTCCAGGAAAATTCATATTGATGTAGACTACCTTAAGTGGCACCCTATAAAATTATCTAGACATAGTCTACCATTATCTCATCTACTCTTCGTCGATGATATTATCTTAACCTCTAAATTGACCACCAAGAGCATCAACTCCATTATTTATACACTAAACCTATTTACTAGAGTGTCAGGGTTAACTATTAACTACACAATATCAAAAATATTCTTCTCCAAGAATACATCCAAGAAAGCCAGAGAAAGTGTGACCACTGTTTTCCATATGAATGAGTGCTTAACTTTCGGCAAATATCTTGGATACCCTATTTTCAACACAAAAACTACTACATCCAATTTTCCGTTCCTAATCAATAATTTTAAAAATAAATTAGCAGGGTGAAAAATAAATTTTCTAACAATGGTAGGACGAACTACTTTAATCAAAGCTACTCTTAATTATTTGTCTAACCATATGATGCAATTAATCAAAATACCTCCTAATGTCATTACCAAATTAGAAAGATATCAACGAAATTTTTTATGGGGTACCACACTACGGAAACGCAAGTTACATGTAATTAAATGGGAAACAACCCAATTAACTAAGCAAAATGGTGGGTTGGGTATACATAACCTCAAAGATAAAAATAATGCTCTATTGGGATCCTCATCTTGGAGACTGTTTCAGTTTTCTTCCTCACACTGGGCTAAAATACTCCTTTCAAAATACTTACGAACTACTACCTCCAAAACTGTATCCTCCAACTGGAAAGTTATCACACATGGGTGGTCTTCATGTCAACTTGGCATCAAATGACACCCCAATAATGGAAGACACATAAGCTTCAGGGATGTTCCTTCGTTAGACACTAATTTAATTCTAAGGAAAATTATTGAAGATCCCTTACCCCAAAATGTTTAATCTTCACCACTATCCCTATATATAACGTGAAATTCCATAAGTTTCCAAAAAATCTCCTTTGATCTCCCAACCCCTCTAAAGGATTTAATTGCTAATTATTATATTCTTACCATCACAAACCCTAATACACATGACGATAGCTACTGGGGTCTCACCCCTAGTGGAATCTTCACGGTCAAATCTCTTTATCAAACATTACATTCTTATGTACAAAACAACTCCTTCCAATGGCTACGGAAACTCCAATTACCCTAAAAAATAAAATATTTTTTTATGGTTTATGAGCCATCATCGCCTACGCACATCCAACCACCTCCATATCGCCTAACATGCACACTGCCCCATCTACCACTCCCATGAGGAATCTATAAGCCATCTTTTCTTCCAATGCCACCATACCCAAATGCTTTGGCAACACTTAGGCATCAACTTAAGGGATGTAAACTTAAATAGGTTGCATGAAAATACCCCTCAGAAACTATCTCAATTCATTTTATGAACCACTATACATAATACTCAAATTTTCCCACACATCTTATGTCACGACCCAAACTGAAGGGCCATGACTAGCACCCGACCACACTTGCCGAGCACCAACGTACATTTCATCTAACCTTCAGTATTATCTTTTAAGGCTGACGAGATCAATATAAATGGTAGACCTAGATCATGGACAACCAGCAATAAAATATGATGGCATGAATATACATAGCAGGGGATGACCAGACAATCAAGAAACTACATATAAGGTATGAGCTACCACGCTACTATGAAAGACTATACAACAAAAACTAGCCGACAAGGCATACCAAACTATACATGAGCCGACACCTGTCTATGAGCCTCTAAAAGAACATAAGTGTTGCAACATAGCCGGAACAGGGCCCCGACATACCCATAATGTCTATAACAAAAATTGCATACCAAGACCAAGGCAAGTCCGGAGAAGGGATCTCGCCAATCACCGCTGAACTGGACAGTCTACTGTGGTGGGGGAGCTGCACCTGCCTGTCTATCAGGACCTGCAGCACGACATGCAGCGTCCACAAATAAAAGGACGTCAGTACGAATAAAGTACTGAGTATGTAAGGCAAAGAACCATAAATACGATCAGTAATGTAAGCAAGGATAGAGAATATACAACCTGTAACATCTTAGTACCTCTAAGGGCTACTTACATGAAATGCATGATACATATGTATAAATACATAAACCTTTAAAGCATTCGCCTCTGTGGGCATCATCATCATCATATCGTACCCGGCCATAATAGGCTCGGTAAAAAAATATACCCGGCCATCATAAGGCTCGGTAGAATCGTACCCGGCCACGTGGAGCTCGGTAAAACCCAACTGATCAGTGGTTGCACAATAGGTGCCGTACCCGGCCAACTATAGCGTGGCTCGGTAGAGTAAAATAGATACATATATATAATGCATGCTCGACTCATGGAATCACATTCTAAACCTTTCGGAGTGACGTAAGGTCGGTATCCTCTGTACACGTTATTAGGACTAACTCTTCACTATGAACCTTATAAGAATCAGGAAGTACCAACAACATTGATAACATAAGAATAAGAGAAGCAACATTAACATCAATCGTTCCATAAGAGGGAAAACAATGTAAGTACTGCTAGCTTCTAAGAGTAGAGTATCTTGGAAGCTCGTTCATTACATTATGTACAATCGGAGTCGTGCAAAAGAAGGAAAGGGATAGCCTCACATACCTTGTATATACTGCCCCAATCTCAAGCTATGCAATTGTCAAAACTCCTTAGTCTACAATAAGAGAAACGATACTATCGTTATCATTTAAGCGTCATAACTATTATGTATCGACCACAACCTATTTTACGATGAAACGGACAGCACCTCCCCTATATATATGACCTCACACCATTCAAAACAGTCACCAAACAGCCCAAACAACATCAATAATAAACATATTGAGCCTCCCAAAATAGTCCACACACAGCCTAATCACTCCATACATACGACGACCACCGTAGTCGTGTCAAACAACCTGGAAATGTTACGAATAACTATCAGCCCATAACCCTACATATATATGGTGTTTCTCCACACCCTTCCTCCTCCAAAACTCCACAAGATAGTAGTAAAATACGCAGCCCAACAACAACGCAAAACAGTCCACAAAACAATAACATTACTACCAAACCTTTCGATATATATCTCACAAGTTCTAGCTTCAATGGCTTAGCCGCAACTTGGATAATCTTAAATACATATAGAGTAAGAGGTTCCTTACCTTTATACAGAAAGAACAACTCCAATTTGACCTTAAATTTCCATGAAATATCCCTCCAATGCTGCCACAACAACAAAAAAGTGAAACTAGCGATCAATTAGTGTTTTTCGGCACTAGAATCACTTTAGAAGGCTTGAAATCACCTAGGATTGATATTAAGAACATGAGGGAGTATTTACAGAACATAAACCCTTTAAAACAACCTCCCACACGAGCTGGAACGACACAAAAATGAGCAACAACAAGAAGAACAAGAGACTTACTAGCGCCACGGAATTCCCGACACTTGATTTGTGTTGTTTGCCCTTTTTTGGGTCTTGAATCTTGAGAGAACCTTGAGAGGATGTTCCTAGGGTTCTAAGGTCTGAAAACAGTGAGAATAAATGACTTAAACCGGGTTGGAGGCATCCTATATAGGTCCAAATATCTTAAACCGCCTTAGTGGGCCCCATAGAGAGGTGCTTGGCGCAGTCTCGCAAAAACGTGAATATCTCTCTACTCCGAGATCGTATCGATGAACGGTTTAATGCGTTGGAAACTAGACTCATAGATCTTTAATTTGGTTAGTAGATCACCCCGTAATTCCTTGTAAATTATGATAAAAGATTAGAAACATTTGACCTAATGTTTAAGTAAAATTATGAACCTAAGTTGCGACAACTTTTGTCGACTTTTGTTTCATAACTCGTTTGACTTCAAGACTTATGATACGGATATTATATGATTAAAATACCTTAATAAATGACCTCTTGAGTGTATTAAGCACTGCTAGATTACCTGAAAATACGAGTTACAACATCCTTGATTCGTTTAACTTCTAATACTGGTTAATCACCCTTATACACTCTTGTATCACTTAAGACCAATAGGATTGACTTCTTATCATCTCAAAGATAATTCCTTCTTGGATTTATGTTAACTAATATATGGCATGAACTAACACATGTGGATATGGGTTGTAACATCTTAATTCCTTACACTCTTTGAAACTTATGAAAAACTAGAAAGCGTACTACTTTTTAAGGGAAATACATAGCCCCTAACCCCAAACAAATCATAAGCCAAGCTACTGAATATTTCTACCTAGGCTTTAACAATCCCACCACTACCTCACAAAAAACACATATGCACATCAAATAAAACCTTCCTAATAATAGTTCCTTTAAACTTAATTCTGACGGTGCATGTAGCCTAACACATCAAAAATAGGATTTTAGTGGAATGATTAGAGACTCCACATGTAAATGGTTACTAGGATACATGGGTACAAGGTTTATGGGAAACCCAAACAATATGAAACTTACGGCTTTACAGGAAGGGCTATGACTTGCCCTACAATATAATTTCACACCATTGGAGGTCAATGTGGATTCAACTGAGGTAATTTCTTTTCTCCACTCTCATAATTCACGTTACTCATACTTGATTAATGAATGCAGGTATCTCCTACATCTACTGGGTAGTCCTTGGGTGACACATATTTACATGGAGCAAAATCAAGTGGCAAATAAGTTGGCCCAACAAGGGGCAACTCTACCTATGCATGCCCCCATTACTGAATTTTTGGAACCACCTCATTTTGTTATGCACGAGTTCATAGATGACCAACATGGAACACTTCACAAAAATTCCATAACTTCTACCATGAAGCTGGACCACCCCTTCTTTTGTTTATTTAGGTCGTCCAACTCTTGTAATATTAACTTTGACACTCCAGTAGAAGTTGGTATCAGTGCACGTCACTGTTTTTGTAACATTGTACCACATATTGCTCCTTGTATTGTTCCTTAATATATGAAATATGCATCTTTGATTGACAAAACAAATATTACTGTTCTTGTTGAATCTCTGTTTGATGTTCTATGTAAATCTAATATTACGTGATTAGTTTACCACATAAATTGAAAAGGCTTTTGATCTTAAGTAATGTAATTATGTGTAACAACCCAGCCAGTTGTTATGAGTTTTAGCGCTTCATTCTCTAATTTGAAACTTCGGAAAAGGGCCAAAATTACCCCCTAACCTTTCGTTTTGGTTAAAAAATACTTCTCGTCCACCTATTTTATAAAAATTGCCCTCACCGTTAAAAATCTGGCCCATTCATGCCCTTATTTCTGACGGACCTTTGCTGAATAAAAATATATTTTATTATATAAAGTTTGTAGTATGATTCAAGAAGTTCACATAGTCATACAATTGAGCAAACGTAAATCATAGAACGCACGTACTCCAAACATGGCATAATAGAAGCCTATAATCTAATTCAGTCAAAATCATATATAACACCTGCATATACACTCGTCACCTTGTATATACTTCGCTTTTCACACATTCCAATTAGAAAAATTAGGTCATATCCTAAGGATTATTTCCTCACAACAAGATTAGGTAAGATACTTACCTTAACAAGTCCAAATCAACCTTCCAAAATCGCTTTTTCCTTAGAAGTCACCTCCAATCAGCTCGAGTCTAGCCACATACAATTCAATAACATCAAATAAATCAATATAAATCAATTCCAAATAGTAAAGCTTCAATTTTTATACAATTTTCAAAGAAATCAACCAAAAGTTAATACTGGGTCCATATGGTCAAAACCCGAGTCAAGGGGTAAATACAATTATCCATAATCCTACGAGTCCAAATATGCATTTGATTTTCAAATACAAGTATAAATTACATCAAAACCTCAATTTACACCTCTTTAAATTATAGGCAAAAACTCCAAATTTCATTCCAAAATTCTATTTTAGGTGTTAAATATCCATATAAATTCTCGAAATAATACCAAAAATGAGTAAGTAATCACTTACCCCAAAGTCTTGTATGAATATTTTCAATAACAAGTGAGGTTTGCTCAGTTAGTAAAAACACCTCCACCCATGACCGTTAGGCCCTGGGTTCAAGTCACACTGGAGGGGAAGAGTGGAAACACTATAGATTCTCCTAATTAAGAAGGAGTTTTAATATATATATCCAAGAAAAATTACCCATCTCCAATTCTAGGGTTCAAAACATAGGAGAATGAGCTAAAATCCCAAAATTTCAAATATTAACCAAACTGTAGATGTTGCATTTGTGATCTAGGGCTCACAAATGTGACCCTCACAAATGCAGTCCTGGGTTCGCAAATGCAAACTAGCCCCCTAAGTCTAGAAGTCGTAATTGCGACCAAGCCCATCACAAATACGACACTAACCTTGCAAATGTGACACACCCATCACAAATGTGATGGTCACAAATGCGACACTAGCGTCGCAATTTCGAAGCTTGCCTTCCCAGTCCCCTATCACAAGTGTGTGGTTAGGTATGCAAATGCGAACCTTGCACTTGCGAGCAGATCATCACAAATACGAAGACTGCAACACTAGCAAATCCCAAACTTAGTAAATCAGTATGAAACCAATCCAAACTCACTCGAGCCCCTCGGGTCACATTTTAAATATCTGCACAAGTATATAAACCTCATATGAACTCGCTCGTAAGCTCAAAACATCAAAATAATATTTACAATCAAGAATCAAGTATCAAACCACAAGTTGCACATCTCTTTTGCACATGCCTAACCAACTCGGAGCACAACCAAAATTTGCACACAAGTTTCATACAACAAAATAAACCTATTCCAAGTTCCAAAATAATATTCAGAGTCCAATATCATTAAAGTCAACTATCGGTCAAACTTGAGAACTCTCTAATTCTTTAAATTGTCAACTTTCAGCAAATATGCTCAAAGCCATACGAATCTATTGGAATCATCAAATCACTAATCCGAGGTTATTTACATAAAAGTGAAACTTTGATTAACTCTTCCAACTTAAGGCTTCCAAAATAAAACTAAGTGCTCCAATTCACTCCTGAACCTCATGAAAACCAAAACACCCATCTCCACAAGCCACAAACTATTAAATATACATATAAAAAGCATCAAATATAAAAACGAGGTTCAAATACTCAAAATGACCGGTAGGGTCATTACTTCTAGTTAGTCCATTGAACAAATTCAATTGTTAGGGTCGATATCTTCTCTTGTAGTCTTTGTTGGGAAATTGCGAAGGTTATCAGACGCGCTTCTTATCCTTTTAGACTCGGTCAGGAGCGTTGGAGTGAACCGAAATACGATTGACGAGGTGGTGGTTGGTTTTGGTGAGTCTAACATGCTCTAGTATAGCCCATATACAACAATGCTTAGGTTAGCAAACCTTGAGTCAGTTGAGATGCAACTAGGCCATATGCAGGGCCATAGGCTGGGGGCGGGGGGAATTCTATATAGATCGTTCGTTTAATGCAGTAAGGTCAAATAACAGAGTAGGTCTTCAGACCATATGTCCGGGGCACACTCTGGGCGTGTATATTTCTTGATCATTATAGTACTCATACTACACTTTCTGTACATTTTTGTGTAGATACTGAGCCTGTCACCAGTGAAACCCAGGAGACCACTTAGGAGTTGATTTAGAGACTCATCGGTGAGACGCCATGCTTGGATTCACAGCAATTTGAGTCACCTTCTACTGTTTCTTTTATTACTCCTACTATTTTTACTATTCAGACAGTGACGTATTAGGAGAGAACGTTTTCTTAGTAGCTCATGACATCGTGACACCAGTCTTGAGGATATTTTAGACATTTTCACACTATATTAGACTTGTTATCGCGTCATTAGACTTTATTTTATATAGTCTCGTTCTTGTTTATCCCAGATATTCATTTGCCTAACAAGTAGTGTCAGATGTCATCATAACCTTAGTGGGAATTGACTCGTGATATTATGTAAATGAAGGAAGCACTGTCTGGCCTAGCAAACCTGCTGACCAAACAACTTGATCAATCTGCGTTAGTTCTGAATTTTGCATTATGTACGTGCTCGAGCTTAGGCTTTTCGCGCTGTCACATAAAAAATGCCATTAACGTGTTAAATCGTCTGTTTTATTTATTTATTTATTGATTTATTTATTTACCATTAAAATGCCTGTTTTCTACTGATCAGAGCAAATGTTATAAGTATATAATATAATAAGGCCTTCGTTTTCCTTTCAAATATTATTTTGTTCTGCTATGGCCTTATGGGAAAAAGTGAATTAAAAGATTGGTCTTCCATGCCAAATTTATTGAACTGCTAAAGAATACATTTAAAATTTAATACAATAAGATGATGAAGCTCTATCGTTGGCTGAATTGCGTGGTCGATAATACTCCCTCCGGTCCAAAATAAGTGATTTTTTTGGATGTTTTCATATAGATTAAGAAATTTACCTTTTAACATTAATTAGCAATTGAATTGACCATATTAACATTTACTATCTCACATAAATACTCCTAACACATATTCCAACACTATTTACTCCAAGGACAATATAGGAAAAAAATAATTAATTCATTCTTAAAATCGGAAAAAATCATTTATTTTGGACTGCAAGAAAAAGACAAAAAAATTACTTATTTTGGACCAAAGGGAATATTACAATTATATGCAAAGTAGAAGACCCAAATGGTACTGCCTTTTGCCTATTGAAAGTTGGCTAAAAAGTTTGTGCCCCATTGATGTGAACTACAGTGTCCTAATTGGAAAGAGCAATGTCAAATATCTTTCAACTCCTTCTAGTGTTTAATTGTCATATTACTAGAAATAATTATTCTAACATACTTTATCCATTCACTTTTACTTGTCCAATATTTTAAAAATAGATTTTTATTTTTACTTATCACTTCTAGCATATCAAGAGAAGATTATTTACCTTCAAAATAGAATAACAATTAAATTTGTAAGTGGTTTTAAAAATACACAGATTAATTTGATACAAAACGATAAATTGAGTTAGAATGAACAAATAAAGGTATAGTAAATTCAAACCACGCGAGGAGGATGATTCCAGCCTTAATGTAACGTTCAATCTCGATCCGGGCTCACAGTGGCTAATATTGATGAACAAGAAAAAGAGCTTTTAATAATAGTAAAAATAGTAGTATATTGCTTTTGAATAAGTGTTACAATGTGTCTAATGAATTATCAGGCCCCCTTTATATAGTAGGGGAGTCCTACTCTAGGTACAACTCCATAAAAGGTAAAAAATCTTCATCGATACATGTCGATTTATCGATACGTGCTGAGATCCACGCCGTGATATCCGGCCCATCGCGGACATTACGACCTTCTGTTGGTTGTGCTGATTGCCTGACAATATTTTTTGAAGTCTTTCATGGTTAGGACCGATCCCGGATCATAACCCCGATATTCTCGAGGGTGAGTGTCATGTTCCCGGGCTCTGACTCAATGAGACCCTTACCTTGATTCCGGTCCCTTGTCATCATGTCTCAAGCTTGATTTATCTTATCGGAGATATGGGGTATACCATGAACCCGGTTTTACCCGTATACAGATAGTCCCCTTGTTTCTCGAAGAGTAAATGACGAGAAACGACATGAGCCCCCCGATTCCTTCTTCTATACGACGTGACAGAAACAACAAAAAGCCCGAAATGTCTCGTCAGTCATGTCATATTGGCCTTAAATGTGTGTCAGCCTTCGGTTAGCCATCCCTGGACGCGAAACGTCGTAGAACCCCTATAAATATCCCCTCTGTTGTTCATTTTTTATTTTATGTCAAACCTTCTACCCTCGTACCCTTAGGATTACTCTTTTTCATACTCTAGCATTTTTACCCCCGTTACTCAAGGTTCTTCAGTACGTTGCAAAATTCTTACTCATCATCCACTCAAGTCAACACATCTGAGCTTCCAACTTTCAACCTTTCTCTATCTTTTTCAGGCTTTTCCCTCATAACATTGGGAAAATTCTCAAAATTTATTCCCTAAAAGGATGCTCCTTCTTAGTTGCGGCCGACCATTGAGGTCGAGGAGATCGCCCCTAATATGGTTGTTGATGTACCGACAGAAGAGCCCCCCTTGAAAATGTTCATTTCTAGGGGTTGATCGGTCACTGACGACTTCAAGGTTGAGAAACCTTCTTCTATACAGGGTCAGCGTGAGGAGGCCTCGAGATATATCTGCTCAATTACCAAAGAGGACCTCCCCACGATCCGAAAAGACTTCAACTGGGTCGAAAAGGCATAGTGGTCCCCGACTCCGAGGAGGCCATTACCACCCATGTTGAGGGATATCTAAGTGTTTACACTTATCCCTTTATATTGGGCCAGGTGGACCCAGTCATCTTAGACTTCTGCAGGAGGTATAACGTATGCCTCAGCTAAATTCACCCATCACTATGGTGGATCGTGATCCTCCTCCAATTCTTTGTGAACAAAATCGATGGGTGCTTGTTTACCATCGATCATCTATTCCGCTTGTACAGTCCCCGAATCTTTTTGAGGGGACTAATAAAGCTTGTACGCGGGGCTAGAAAAGTCCCATTTTCGAGCATCGACGAGGACCAGGATCGAGGTTGGTAAGGGCATTTTCTCCGGGTGAGACCACCGACCTGATACCTGCTGTCACACCTTCTTTTTACCTACAGATCCGGAAGGGTATAGTATAAGGGATTTTTTTCAATTAAAGGACAATCGAAACGAGATTATTGCAATTAAAGATTCAGAGTCGCCACTTGGGATAAGTTGTGGTGTCCCAAGTCACCGGTTCAAATCCCGAGTCGAGGAAAAGGTTGACTTTGTATTACAGTCCGCGAACCAGAAATCCGAGTAAGAAATTCTGTTAACCCGGGAGAAGGTGTTAGGCATTCCCGAGTTCCGTGGTTCTAGCACGATCACTTAACTATTACTATTTGGCTTAATTATCCGATTTTAATACTTGTTTTAACCTATGGTGCAATTTTAACTTTTATAACCGCTTTTATTCAATTTTAAAGAAGATTTGAACGTCGTTTAAAACACGTCTTTGGATTGCGCCACATGAAATGCACCCGCAATCATAAACATATTTTATTCAACGTTTAAGATTTGATTTGGGTCACATGAAATGCACACCCGAGTTTGAGAAAGTAATATTATTAAACTAACGCGCCTACAGCAATTTCGCATTTGCAACTTTGCGAGGGCCATGAAATTTACTAAATGGCACGCCTCAAGTTCTAAGGATAACAAAATTAATTAAGGTACCAATACAAGATTAATTAAATCGAGGGCCATGCAATTGTCATTTTTGTTTGGCATGGCGCTCCTTGAATTATTCTTAGCCAACAGGTTTCTACATTAAATCACGAGGGCCATAAATTGTTTTTGTTGTCTAATATGGCACACCCCGAATGGTTAATAATCTAATTAATTAATACTACATGGTTAAAGGCTCCCTTGAAACTAACTAGCATGGCTTATATGAGGAAATGAACGAAAACAATCCATTTATATAAAGGGCTGTGAGCACGTGATTTTTGCCTCACGAAAACTACTCCAAAATAAATCAAAAATAAAATTAATTTCTTTTAGTGTGCAATTTTAGAATTTGTGTTGCGTTTATTAATTGTTTGTGTTTTGTCCGTAAATGTTAAACGTTGTTATAATTAAACGAAAATAAAAATACATGTTGCATGCATATCTAGGATTTAATTATGCATTTAAAAAATAATTGAAATAAAATCACAAAAATATGCATTTGTTCTAGTTTTAATGTTTCACTTTGTGATTAACGCTTTGTCTATGTGTTAAATAATTGTTAAAAAATAATTAATATTTTTGTAAGGTTAAAATTGTTTTATAATTTTTATTAGGATTTTTTATACTTAGGATTAAAATTAGGAAATGTAAAATAAGTTTTAAAAACTAAAAAATCGGACCTGGACTGAAATCCAGGCCCAAACCAAGTTACCCCCCCACAGCCCAATCCAAACAACCCAGGTCCGGTCCAACTCAGGAAAAAATCCAAACGACGACGTTTGGTCACATCTCATCAAGGACCATTGGATTAAATCAATCCAACGGCTGAGATCCCCTACCCTTACCTGGAACCCTCTACCCGATCCATTGCCCTGATTCAGCCCGACCCCAACGTTAAACCAAACGACGTCGTTTGGTTAAGTGAGATGATCCTGACCGTGAATCTTACTTGATCGGACGGTCAATATCCATCCACCCCTTTCCTATATAAATCCTAAACCCATACCCCGGCCCCCTAACTAAAACCCCCCTCCTTCCTTACTATTCATCATCTTCTCCGAATCACACCCCTAACCCTAGCCGCCCTCATTCCCCACCGCCTGAAACCCGGCGGCAACAACGCCGCCGGTCACCACCTTAACACCCCAGACTCCTCACAACTTCCTCTTCACGGATCTGGCATTAGTTTCCTTCGAATCAGGCCCCAACTCTTCGAATCTTAAATCGAAGGTTGGCCTGAAAACCTCATCTTCTCCAATTGCCTCCAAAATAACATCACAGCTTCCCCTAAATACCCTCACCACGGATCTGTTAGTAGCATGGCTCGAATCCTACTGGAACTGCTCGAATCTTCATTTGAAGATTCGAGTGAAACCTAACCCTACCCCAACTCAAATCAAACTCACACCAGTTATCCACCCGACCTCCCTCGTACCTAGAACACCATTGATTTGGTTCGAATATACCTAGAAATGTTCGAATTTGAGATCAAAGAATCTGAAACCCTAAAAACTTTCACTCGTGGAATCTGTCCAATCCAAATGAGGGATTGAGGTATAAGAGACTTTAATTGAGGTATTCTCAATTGAGAATACATCGAATAAAGTCTGTTCAGCCTCAAAAGGTTCGAATCCAAGTTGCCCCTGTGTCCGTGTGAATTTGAAGAAGTAAAGGTATTTTCCCTATTTTTCTTTTGTTTCCTATGTGTATAATGTTGTTTGTTTCAGTAGCTGGTGTAATTTTTCATATTTGTTTAGTTGGTTCTGTGATTCTGTCTCATACCCGTCTATTTGATCAGAATTATACTATTGTTTCTGTCAGTATGATTATTTACAATGTGTGTAATCGACTCGATTAAGTTCGTCGATTAGTTATATTATGAATTCTCGTTTATGATAATACTGATTGAAACAATCTGTTTCTATTTTTATAGACTGTTTGTTGACAAATGTTGTAGATAATCAGTTTAATTAATACTCGTCAGTTAAATCACCTTTGTTTATATTTCAATGAGTCTGTCAAAATAAATGTTGTGTATATATTGTTTCCTGAACATTAAGTTTCAGGGCATTGTCAGTATATTGACAATGCTTTTGTGTTTGTTTGATTTTAGTGCAAAGTTGAAGTTCAGTTTGAATTATTGTGCTGAATTCAGTGTAATGTTATTGTGATGTTAAGTTTGAATTCAAGTTTACAAGGGTTGGGTAGATACAACTGTGTTAGGAAGTTGATTAGGATTGGTTCTAGCTGTTTAAATTAGAAGGATAATTAAGCCTGGACAGATTTTAAAATCTGTTTTGTATCAGATTCTAAATTTTTAGTTTAAAGGCAGTAATAACAGTAATTACAGTAGGATTTTTGGGGTATTTCTGGGATAAAACAGTGAGGGTAATATGTTAATAGTAGTGTGCTGAAAGTGGAATGTTAGTGGCTGTTAATTTAATGGGATAATGGGAAACAAAGGGTAATGGAAATGCTGGAAATCAGGAAAAGTTCACTTAATGAGATTTAAAGTAGTTAAAAGCAGATTTTGGATATGATTTTCTGGTTTTTAATAGAAGAAGGGGTCCAGGCAACACTTAAAAAGAAAGGGGCAGACCTGTATAAATACAGAAAACAGATTTTTAAGAAAGGGGGACTGATTTTAAGATCTGATTTTAAGAGGAAAAGGAGCTGATTTTTAAGAAAAGGAAGAGATCCAGAAAGAGAAAGAAAAAAAAACAGAGGAGGAAAAAAAAATCTGAAAAGGAAAGAGAGGAAGAAAACAGAAAAAGAAAATAGAAAAGAGAACATTCACACACACACACACACACACAATCTGAAACAGATATAGAAGAAGGAAAGAAAAATCAGAAATAGGAATCTGAAACAGATAGAGGAAAGAAACTGAAATCTGAAATGTTATCTTTCTAGAATCTGTTCGTTGTTTGTTTGTGGATTTTGTTCGGTTTAAATCTGAAATTTTTCTCAAATTTTCTGTCACTGTTCATCTGGGTTAACGGGTATTGTTCAGACTTGCTGTGTTATTGGTATATTCTGCCGGTGTTTTGTTGCTGCTATTATTGCTGAAATTTACTCCTTCTACCTTCATTTCCAGGTACATATCTTTTAAACTCATGTTGTGAAGAGCTTCAACATGACAAATAAATGAAGCTTGAATTGTAATTCTGTCTTCTATTCGTTTAAGCTCATTAGTTTAAATTTCAGCTTTGTTTCATGTTGGTTAACTAGTAGTGAGTTCTACACGATGGCTATAAGTTAATTGTCTTATTTTGAAATTCGTATAAAAGCTTTGTAATAATGTTATCCATTTCGAAATCTCATTAGTTTAGTTATATTTGAATTGTCAAAATAGGGAACATGGCAGAAAGTTGGCCATTATTTAAACTTTATGGCATTGTTAGTTAGGTATAGCATAATATGGAAATATCAAGGAAAAATACGTTATTAGTTTATTTTGTTAGTTAGTTAGTTGTTGTTTAAAGCTAGATGATGTTGGTTGCAATTTGCTATATTTTGGCATAACAATGGTTATGTTTATAATCAATAGTTGAAAGATGCATTAGTAAAATCCGCTATGTTCACAATGTCAAAATATGGCGAATAATGTTGTATGCAATATCTTTTTATTAAGTCAACAGGTAGACTTGTTCTCTTTCTTAATAACAAATGGCCTAGGAATTTATACAATGCGAAAGTTAGTGTTTAGCAATAATTCACATAGATTGAGAATCAAATTGGTTTGATTATATATATCCCAAACTCAATCACAAGCAGAATTAATTAAAGTAATTTCGCCTATTAGATTAAAAACAAGTATATGAGAATGAGATGAGATGTATAAGCACGAATTGCAACATTTTATATCAATGGTATGTAGAAATAGAATTTGCATTAAATAAAAATAATGAAAATTCTTCGAAAACATCTCTTCCTTTCATAAATCATTTTTTTTAGTTTCATATGCAATTCATTTTTGGGTATATATGTATATTGTATTTACGAGAAAAATGGTAGTCTTAATCACACTTTGTTTACTTTTACTCCTAAAATTTGAATGGCCCGAAAGAATATAATTCACACGTAAAAATATAATCAGCGGTCAACATTTAATATATTGTGAATTCTTTTCAAAAAATTTAAGGGAACCTTAAATGGGAATTTCTCATGATTTTCACATAAAAATGTATGGATATAATAAACAATTTGTGGAAAATCCATAATACCATTAAGAATATTTTGCGTGATTAGGGATGCGTTCACGTAACCTGATTATATTTTTAAAAAGCAAATTCGGATTATGCGTTCGCGCAACTTCGAGTGATTATTTAATAAAAGGGATTTCTCCGAGGATGTTAAAATAATTTCATATAACCAGAGATGTGCAGTTCACTGTTTAAATATAAGGGTGATGATGTTCTTAATTTTATTTTAAATCTCGAACATATGATTTTTAATAAAAAATATAATATGGTCAATCTTATTGTGTACACGTATGCGTGACACGATTCTTTATATCTATAAAATGTATAAGGCAAATATACGTACGCGTGATTCGTTTCAAAAAAAAATCTTTAATTTGTAAACAATCTAAACGACGGCGGTAATAAAATCATGCAATAAAAACGTATTTAGTAAAATCAAGATAATTAAGCCAAGAATAAAAACAGTTGAGCGACCGTGCTAGAACTACGGAATTCGGAAATGCCTAACACCTTCTTCCGGATTAACAGAATTCCTTACTCAGGATTTCTGGTTCGCAGAATAACAAGCAGAGTCATATTCTCCTCGATTCAGGGATTAAAACCGGTGACTTGGGACGCCTTAAAATTCCCAGGTGGCGACTCTGCAACAAATAAACAAATCCCGTTTCGACTGTCCTTCAATTGGAGAAAACTCCCCACGCGCCCCGCGAGTGCGGAACAAGGAGGTGTGACAGCTCTGGCGACTCAGCTGGGGACCGAACCCAGAATCTCTGGTTCAGGGTTTAAAGAATTCTAGCTTAAAATAACTGTGATAATTGGCTTTATTTACTATATGATTTTCAACTGTTTATATGCTTAATATGCTAAATGTTGCTTTTTACCGCTTTAATATTATTTGAATTGTGAATATATACAACTGCTACGAAACCCCCTTCTTTCTGAGTCTTCTGAATTTATGGTGTACACGTGCGCGTGACCCACCTTTCTGTTAAAGTCATACCAAATAAGACGGAGTTGGGACAAGTAACTAGGCCGGGTAGACTTTCGTGCTCCCGGTACGTTGTCCCCACTTCGGCTCAAACTGTCCGTTTGGGTAAGCCAGGTTTAGAATAATATGCCTCAGGTTTTTACCTAGAATAACTCAGCCATGTACCGGATCCCTAGTAGGAACGTCTATTTGCATCATGTACATCTGACCTTGGAGACTCAACACAGGGGTTGGGTCTGTCTAGGACAGGTGAACCCGAAATAAAAAGACCATCCTGATGCATCCTACTTGCTACCTGTGCATTCATTTGCCTCGAACATGCTTGTTGACCAGCTTAATTGAAATCATTGTGAGAACCGAGGAATAAAATGGGTTGTTTTAAAAAATTCCCAAAAAATAGTTTTAAATCTTGAAAAAAGGTGTTTAATAAATAAATAAAAAAATTGAAAATGATTTTTTTAGTGTATATTTTCAAAATGAGTCTTGACTTTATTAAAATTAAATTTCAGATACAAAATGAGCACCACACAAAACCCCCCATCCACGAATACAGACGAGTTTCTATTTCAGCTTCAAATGTGGTGGTATGAATTAGGCGAAGATGGTCAAAAATGGGTCGTCAAGCATTTGGGAAATCTCACGGATATTATGAAAGTTAAACCCCGTGATGATCTGATTGCGGCGTTAGTAACTTTTTGGGACCCTGTTCACAATGTCTTTCGTTTCTCTGATTTCGAGCTTACTCCTACATTAGAGGAGATAGCTGGATATGCTGGTTTTGACGGAAGTCTAAGAAATCAAAACCTGATATTCACAAAGGCTCCCTCGGTACATCGATTCTTCGGTCTTCTGAACATCAGTAATCAAATCAGGAAAAGCAATGTCATCAACGGATGTTGTTCTTTCAACTTCTTGTATTCAAGGTTCGGAAAGTCAGATGGATTCGAAATTCATGAGAAAGGCCTTACTAACAAGCAAAACAAAGACACTTGGCAGATTCACCGTCGCTTTGCCTTCATGGTGGCTTTTCTAGGAATCATGGTCTTCCCAAACAAAGAGCGAACAATTGATATTCGCACCGCAAAAGTTGTGCAAATCCTCACCACCAAGGAAAATCACACCCTTGTCCCCATCATTCTCTCAGACATTTATCGGGCGTTGACTTTATGTAAATCAGGAGCAAAAGTCTTCGAAGGATGCAAAATTTTGTTGCAAATGTGGGTGATTGAACATCTCCAACAACAGCCCAAGATCATACAGTATGGGCCAAGAAATGATAATTGCATCGAGAGTTATGAGGAAAGAATAAAAGATTATAAGTCTCCAGAAGGGATAGAAGCATGGGTATCTCATCTAAGGGTTTTAACGGCAAATCAAATTGAGTGGACTTTGGGATGGCTCCCGATGAGGGAAGTGATACACATGTCAACCTCAAATAGTTATTTGCTACTATTGGGATTGAGAATCATCCAGCCATATGCACCCCTAAGAGTCCTAAGACAACTAGGGAGATACCAAGTAGTTCCTGATGATGAAGATTTGAGTATGCAAGTAATCGAATTACACCCGGAAGCCACTATTCCCGAGGCTCTAATTCAGCAGATGTGGAATGGATGTCGATACTTGAAAAGTGATACTCAAGTCCCAGACACTACAAAGGGTGAGATAAATCCTGGATATGCAAGGTGGTTTGAGAAACGGTCTCGCATGGATGATGTACCAGAACCTGAGCTAAGAAGGCCAACAAAAAGACCCCATATTCAAAACTTTAATGATAAAATCCAAGAGCGGTTGATCTGGGGAGAAAAGGAAAAAGGGTACAAAGCAACTATCCATGCCCTAAAGGAAAATCTGAGGAGCCTCAGTCTGGAGGAAGATTTGCAAGCACAAGAAGCTGAAGGCGAGAAGAAGAGTCTAGCTTGTGAGAATGAAAATCTTCATGCTCAATTTCAGAAAATGAAAAAGGCTTCTGAAACACCAATGAGGAGTTGGAAAGATCAAAAAACCATCGCCAATCTTTTTGAAAGAATGCAAGATTATGATTCCATTCTTGCTAAAAACGAAAGGGCGTTGAGCAAAGCAAAAGAAAGAATCCAATAATTAAACGAAGAAGCCAGGTCTAATAAGGAACGCCAAGATAGGCAATCCGAAGAAGACAGGGCACAATTCAAGAAGGAAAAAGACCATTGGATACGATCAGAAGACCAACTTCGTGCACAACTAGAAGAGGCAAGAAGATACAACAGAGAGCATCAACAAGCGGACATCGACAGAGAAAGAGCGCAGGCAAGATTAGAGCAGGCCAGACTCTGAGCTCTATTAGAGTCAGCTCTAGATCGTGAAGACCGTGTCAGAGATATAGCCACCACTCGCCAGCAGCAATTGTAGAACCAAGGCCAACGTCTCCAAGATTTCAGGGCACAAATCCACGACCTGGCGGTCTACACCTCTCAAAGTTAAATAAAAGACCAAGAAAAGCTGGGATGACACAAGCAGCCAAGCAAATGCATAATAGAAATGGGTTATTTGTCTAGGAGCATTGCATCTCAACGTGTAATTATATATGTGTTAAACTCTCAAAACTAACAAGTTTGTTCATTTCCAGAATTCAAGCAGTTAGTTTCTCTAAAGAGTATACTGGCATATTATCATTATCACACGAGATCAAAAGGACCAATACCCGAAAGTATGTCTATCCCAGATGTTGACACAGGTATTGAGCTAGAGGAGATGGATGTCGGGAAAATGAAAGAAGAGATGTTTAAACTCAAGCAGCAAATGGCTGAGATGTACCAAGCCTGGTCTACAGGACAGTTACCCCCATCTTACCCAACTAACCCTGCTCCATCAATGACCCAAACTCAGGATAATATTACCACTGAATTATCCCCAAATTTCCCCATTTACCAACACTACTGAGGCACCACCTCTCAGACACCGCAGTCTCCCCCTCCTAAACCAGTTCCATACTTTCCCCCACCTATAACTCCTGTCTTTGTGGCACCTCCCACAGCTACACTCCACAAATCTCCAAGTGAGCCTACATTCCAGGCCCAGGACAACCAATATTATCCCCCGGAGCCCACCCTCAAAGCCTCCGAAATCCATTCAACTACTCCTCGTTTTGACCTCCCAACCGAAATTGACAAGCCAGCCAAAAATGCTGAACAAGAAGAGATGTTCAGGAAGGTCAAAAGCCTAGAACAATCGTCCCGAGACATACGAGGGCTAGGTGGGCAAGTCAGTGTAGCATACAAGGATTTGTGCTTGTTCCCAGATGTACAATTACCAGTTGGCTTCAAGATGCCTAAATTTGACCTATACAATGGGCACGGCGACCCAGTAGCCCACTTAAGGGGTTTCTGCAGCAAGATGCGAGGAGCTGGGGGAAAGGACGAATTATTGATGGCTTACTTCAGTCAAAGTTTAAGCGGATCAGCTTTGGAGTGGTATACACGCCAGGACCATGGGAGATGGTACACCTGGGATGACCTGGCACAGGCATTCGCATACCATTTCCAATACAATCTGGAAATCATCCCAGATCGACTATCTTTGACAAAATTTGAGAAGAAACACAATGAAAGTTTCAGAGAGTATGGCTTCCGGTGGAGAGAACAGGCAGCAAGAGTGGATCCTCCTATGAAGGAGAGCGAAATGGTAGACTACTTCCTCCAAGCCTTGGAACCAACTTACTACGCCCACTTGGTTTCAGCGGTTGGAAAATCATTCAACGAGGTAGTGAAGATGGGAGGTATGGTGGAAGAAGGCCTCAAGACAAATAAAATTATGAGCTATTCAGCAATTAAGGCAACTACTCAAGCTATTCAAGGCGGGGTAGGAGGAATCGGAAGAAAGAAGGGGAGAAAGCAGCGGTAGTTGATTCAGGAATTTGGTTGAGACCCAGAGGTTCACCGCCTTACTATAATCAACAACGACCTCGCCAATCAACTTACCACCACAATTCATCCCAACACTACTATCACCCTTCGGAGCCTCATTTTCCCATTAACCATGCACAAGCATGCAATCAGCCACCTGTTCACGCTAATTGGCGTGCTCCTGCCATACCAGGTACTTACCCACGAGCCTATCCCGGACCAGGTTTCAGGCCTAGGCCAGCATTCAGGGGAGAAAGGGAACAGAAAAAGAAAACCTACACTCCATTGGGAGAGTCTTACACTAGTCTGTTCCACAAGTTGAGACAGCTGGACATGCTAATACCAATACAATCCAAGCTACCCAATCCTCCTCCAAAGAATCTGGACTATACCATTAGCTGTGAGTATTGCTCCGGTACACCAGGCCATGATACGGAGAAATGCTGGCATTTAAAAAATGCAATACAAGAGCTGATTGATACTAATAAAATCGAGGTTCAAACCCCCGAAGCTCCCAATATCAATAGAAATCCAATGCCAGCCCATCAGGAGGCCAATATGATAGAAATCATACAAGCTGATGGGGAGACAAAGAAGCCATCACAAACTGTCATGATGATCAAGTCTCATGAAGCCAAGCCAGATAAGCAGTTAACAGAGGAGAAGCCGGTAATTAATCAGAACAGAGATGGTAATGAACCATATGTGGTAGTCGAGAAGGGGTCTTCGAGCAAAGTTGCCACAAAGCAAGAAAGGTTGAAAGTGATAGTACCAGGGGTTGCCAGCAAACCCATTGTAGTCATGGAAGGAACCCGTGTAGATCGGGTTATTATCAAACCTGTAACCCAGCTACCAGTGATCAACAACAAAGCTATTCCATGGAACTATGAACGGGTGACTGTAATGTACAAGGGAAAAGAAGTCAAGGAAGAAGTATGTGAGGTGCAAGGCTTGACTCATTCGGGAAGATGTTTTACGCCCGAAGAGTTAGGAAAAACTAAAAATAATCCAACACCAATAAAGAAAGCTGTGACAGAAGAAGAAGCGGAAGAGTTTTTAAGAAAAATGAAACTCCATGACTATTCTGTTGTGGATCAACTGAAGAAGACACCCGGTCAAATTTCATTGTTGTCATTACTGATCCATTCAGAGGAGCACCATCTGGCTTTGATGAAAATCCTGAATGAGGCTCATGTTCCTGAAAAAATCTCTGTAAATCATTTGGGAAGAATAGCCAACAGAATCTTTGAGGCAAACAGAATTACATTTTCTAATGATGAATTTCCTGTGGAAGGTACTGAGCACATCATAGCTCTTTACCTCACCGTAAAATGTGAAAACTCCGTAGTAACCCGGGTATTGGTTGGCAACGGGTCAAGTGCAAACATCTGCCCTCTCTCCACTTTAAGCAAATTGAAAATCAAAGAGGAGAGGATCCAGAAGAATAGTATCTGCGTACGGGGGTTTGACGATGGAAGCAGAGATTCATTTGGCGACATAGTGTTGGAACTGACAATAGGGCCAGTTGAATTCACAATGGAGTTTCAAGTACTGGACATAACTGTTTCTTATAATTTGTTGTTGGGTCGACCATGGATCCATGCTGCTAAAGCAGTCCCGTCAACACTACACCAGGCGGTCAAGTTTGAATGGGATCATCAAGAAATAGTTGTGCATGGGGAAGAAAGTTTAAATGCTCACAGCAGTGCCATTGTACCGGTCGAGGGAATAGAAAATGACCAGGGACCATGGGTATACCAAGTGTCCGATACAGTGTCGGTAGAGAAAATTCCAGAGGGGAAGTACCTTCCGAATCCAAAGATAACCTCTGCATCAGTCATGGTAGCCTATGAAATGTTAAAAAATGGTTTTATACCCGGCAAAGGTCTGGGCTCATCTTTGCAAGGAATTATACAACCAGTATCTCTCCCCGAGAATTGGGGAACATTCGGTTTGGGGTTCATACCCACTGTCAATGACGTGAAAAAGGCCAGAAAGCTGAAACAAAAGGCATGGGTTCTTCCAAAACCAGTCCCACATCTATCAAAGTCTTTTTTCAAGACCAGTGCTAAAAATCGCCCGATAACAACAATTCCTAAATCCCTGGTCAATCCTGAGGAGGAATTAATTGAAAGATTCGAGAAATTGTTTGACGATGTGAATATGGTGGAAAGTGGGGAAGGTTGTAGCAACGCAGAAGTTCAATTCGTTAGGCCAGAAACAAAGCTTAATAATTGGAAAGCCACTCCTCTCCCCATTCGAAAGGAGTCTTGGTAGTTTATTTTGATTTTCTTTCAGTTTGTTTGGGTTACCTCAGGGTTGTAATCCCAATGCTTATCTTACAGTTTGTTTGAAGTGTGCAAACCTTGTTATCTTTCATCATCCAATAAAATACAGTTTCCTTTTTCATTATCATTCCTGATAGTTTTCTTTTTCTCTTTCTTCTTTTTCTGTACAGTTCTTTTTACGCTGGCTCTAGTGATATGGCATGCATGAGGAATCCTCAGCCCAGTCTTAAAAATCAATCTGGTTCCGAAATATTAATTCAAGAAATATATTGTGATTATGAATCAGAATATGATGAAGATGAGGTTTTTGAAGAGATTAGTAAAGAGTTAATTCACTTTGAGGAAAAAATCAAACCTAACTTGAGTGATACCGAGGACATCAATATAGGGGACACGAGTAATATCCGAGAAACTAAAATAAGTGTCCATCTGGAACCAAAGATCCGAGAGGAGTTAATTAAAGCACTCATAGAATTCAAAGATGTTTTTGCATGGTCATATGACGACATGCCGGGCCTGAGCACTGATTTAGTGGTTCACAAATTGCCCACCGATCCAATGGTGCCTCCTGTCAAGCAGAAGGCTGAGAAAATTCAAGCCTGATATGAGTGTGAGAATTAAGGAAGAAATCACCAAACAGTTGGAAGCAAAGGTCATTCGAGTCACTCGATATCCTGTTTGGTTAGCTAATATCGTTCCTGTACCAAAGAAAGACGGCAAAATTAGAGTATGCGTCGACTACCGCAATCTCAACAAAGCAAGTCCGAAGGATAATTTCCCATTACCCAATATCCATATTTTGATCGATAATTGTGCCAAGCATGATATAGGATCTTTCGTGGATTGTTATGCCGGGTATCATCAAATTCTAATGGATGAAGAAGATGTAGAAAAGACGGCATTCATCACATCATGGGGAACTTATTGCTACCGGGTAATGCCATTCGGTTTGAAGAACACCGGAGCAACCTACATGAGAGCGATGACCACAGTGTTTCATGATATGATACACAAGGAGATTGAGGTATACGTGGACGATGTAATCATAAAATCAAAGCATCAGGCCGACCACGTTGGGGATTTGAGGAAATTCTTCTTAAGACTTCGCAGGTACAACCTCAAGCTTAACCCTGCCAAATGCGCATTTGGAGTTCCGTCTGGAAAGTTGCTGGGATTCATAGTCAGTCGACGAGGCATCGAGCTAGACCCATCAAAAATCAAAGCCATCCAAGAATTGCCACCTCCAAGGAACAAAACTGAAGTAATGAGTTTGTTGGGAAGGTTGAATTACATCAACAGGTTTATTGCTCAGCTTACGACAACCTGTGAGCCTATTTTCAGATTGTTGAAAAAGGATGCTGCAGTCAAATGGACCAATGAGTGTCAGGAGGCATTTGATAAGATAAAAGAATACCTGTCAAACCCACCCGTGTTGGTCCCGCCAGAGCCAGGAAGACCTCTGATTCTTTACTTGACGGTCTTGGAAAATTCATTTGGTTGTGTATTGGGGAAACATGACCTCACCAGCAGAAAAGAACAGGCCATCTACTACCTTAGCAAGAAATTCACAGCTTATGAGGTTAAGTATACTCATCTGGAGAAGACATGTTGCGCCCTGACTTGGGTAGCTCAAAAATTGAAGCACTATTTTTCATCCTACACTACTTACCTCATTTCTCGTCTGGATCCGTTGAAATATATTTTTCAAAAGCCTATGCCAACGGGAAGACTTGCAAAGTGGCAAATATTGCTCACAGAATTTGACATCATCTATGTGACTCGAACTGCAATGAAAGCCCAAGCACTGGCTGATCATTTAGCTGAAAACCCGGTCGACGAGGAGTACGAGCCGTTGAAACCTATTTTCCCGATGAAGAAATAATGCATATCGATGAGATGGAGCAAATTGAAAAACCTGGCTGGAAACTTTTCTTTGATGGGGCCGCTAACATGAAAGGAGTCGGGATAAGAGCTGTAATCATTTCTGAAACAGAGCATCACTATCCTGTTACGGCTCAACTACGATTTTATTGCACCAATAATATGGCTGAATATGAAGCTTGTATTTTGGGGTTAAGGCTAGCTGCAGACATGGGTATCCAAGAAATCATAGTCATGGGAGATTCGAATCTTCTGGTACATCAAATTCAAGGAGAATGGGAAACCCGAGATTTGAAGCTCATACCATACCGACAATGTCTACATGATCTTTGTCAGCGGTTTCAATCAGTGGAGTTCCGGCATATTCCAAGGATCCATAATGAGGTCGCCGATGCATTGGCTACCTTGGCATCAATGTTGCACCATCCAGACAAAGCTTATGTGGATCCACTACATATTCAAGTCCACGATCAGCACGCTTATTGCAATATGGTTGAAGAAGAATTTGATGGTGAACCATGGTTCCACGACATCAAGGAGTATATCAGGATGGGGATATATCCCTCACAAGCCACGGGAGATCAAAAGAGGACCATTAGGCGATTGGCAAATGGATTCCTCTTAAGCGGAGGAGTTTTGTATAAAAGAACACCAGATCTTGGATTATTAAGATGCATAGATGCCCGACAAGCTATGGCTGTCATGTCTGAAGTACATTCGGGAGTTTGTGGACCCCACATGAGCGGATATGTATTAGCAAAGAAAATCCTCCGAGCTGGTTATTATTGGCTTACCATGGAGCGAGATTGTATCAGTTTTGTGCGCAAGTGTCATCAATGCCAGATACACGGAGATTTGATTCATTCTCCACCATCCGAGTTGCACACAATGTCGGCACCATGGCCCTTCGTTGCCTGGGGCATGGATGTGATTGGACCAATTGAGCCGGCAGCATCCAATGGGCACAGGTTCATTCTGGTAGCCATTGATTATTTTACCAAATGGGTTGAGGCCAAAACATTCAAATCAGTGACCAAGAAAGCTGTGGTCGATTTTGTCCACTCAAATATCATATGTCGATTCGGAATCCCAAAGGTGATCATCACAGATAACGGTGCTAATCTTAACAGTAACTTAATGAAGGAAGTATGTCAACAGTTTAAGATTACACATCGCAACTCTACCCCATATCGGCCCAAGGCGAATGGAGCAGTCGAGGCAGCCAACAAAAACATAAAGAAGATACTTCGGAAAATGGTAGAAGGTTCAAGACAATGGCACGAAAAACTACCATTTGCGTTATTGGGATATCGCACTACTGTTCGCACTTCAGTAGGAGCAACTCCTTATTTGTTGGTATATGGCACTGAAGCAGTAATTCCTGCAGAAGTTGAGATTCCTTCCCTTCGGATCATCGCCGAAGCAAAGATTGATGATGATGAATGGGTCAAAACCCGTCTGGAACAGTTAAACTTGATTGATGAAAAACGATTGGCCGCAGTATGTCATGGTCAATTATATCAAAGAAGAATAGAAAGAGCATACAACAAAAAGGTGCGTCCACGGAAGTTTGAAGTGGGTCAGCATGTGCTGAAACGTATTCTTCCACATCAGGTTGAGGCAAAAGGCAAATTTGCCCCGAATTGGCAAGGACCATTCATTGTGACCAGAGTATTATCGAATGGTGCACTATGCTTAACAGATATTGAAGGCAAATGCATAGACATGGCGATCAATTCTGACGCGGTAAAGAGATATTATGCATAACTTTTTGAATGTTTGTATTTAGCATTATTTCGAAGATTGGAATGACAAAGGCAATTTATTCTGCTATCCAAACACTATACCCTTTGCTTCCCCTTTGAGCCATATTTGTTTCTTTCCTACCCTCTCTTGGAATCAATGAAAATCAAATATGAAATAATTATTAAAAAAAAAAAGAAGAAAAGAAGTCACTATTATTTAGTGAACTACGTTTGACCTGATTCCTCAAAGAAGGATACGTAGGCGCCTCACGGCTCGGTCATAGGGTGCACAATATGCATAATGTGCACAAAAAAGAAACATCAAGAGACCCCAATCAAGAAACTGGGGCAGGAATTGTATTGGTAATAAGAAAAGATTCCAAGAGTTGTAATTTTAAACCCATATCAAAACTGTTTAACTTTTGATACCTTTCCATTTCCAACCACATACCAAAAAGACCTTTCGACCAATCTTAGAAAAATGCTGAGTCAAGCAAATGAAGATGGTTCACAACACTCTGGTATAAACAAGAAAAGAAAGTAAAAATGAGAGAGTCTTATAGGTGAAAACCCACACGGGCACCATAAGACGACGGAAGTTGAGAGAAAGTAAAATGAGAGAGTCTTATAGGTGAAAACCCACACAGGCACCATAAGACGACGGAAGTTGAGAGAAAGTAAAATGAGAGAGTCTTATTGGTGAAAACCTTCGCAGGCACCATAAGGCGAAAAGGGAAGTAAGAAATGAACAAATGAGGAAGGTTTGTCGGTGAAAACTCTTTGAGATATTGCAAGTCAAACAGGTCTGTAAAATGAAAAATGAAGTTGGGTTATGGAAATTTTGGGGAAAACAAAATGAGACAATTGAAAGGAGATTGATTAAAAGACTGGGTTGATTAATCCAAATTGCATACCATGATCATTGGCGTCAGTGACTCCAATCAGATAAGTCTCCAACAATCATCCAAATTTGAATTTTTCTTTTCATTCTAGATTGTTGAAATCATCATGTTTTTGTCACTAATAATCTTACTCTTCTAAAGCTTTTGAGATGAGTTTTGTTCAAAACAAATAAGAAAGAATGTCAAGGTATACTAGCAAGATTCAAGGTTGTATAGGACAAAAATACGGCCATGATGGGCAAGAGGTAATAAAAAATAATAAGATATGGGTGTAAGAAAAGTGGAATCAAAAGCGGATCAGCAATGTCAGGAGAACATATGATTACGGTTAAAAGGGTTTGAAGGAAAACATACAGATGGGGATCCTATAGTTAAGGATCAACTACAAGGACAAATAGTCTTTTCAACCATTCCAAGGCAACAAAACAAGACAGAGAAGCCCCACCGTCGGCAAGAATGCCCCAGTTAACCATCCTGTTTTAAAAGTAACAAAGTTTTCTTTGATTTAAAACAGGGGAAAAAACAACATTTGTGTCAGGAAACACCCGATGAAGAATTTAAATCAGGCGTCCACCTGGAGAATGAGGATGAAGAATTAAAGAAGAAGTCAGGCGTCCACCTGGAGAATGAGGATAAAGAATTTAAGAAGAAGTCAGGCGTCCACCTGGAGAATGAGGATGAAGAATTAAAGAAGAAGTCAGGCGTCCACCTGGAGAATGAGGATAAAGAATTTAAGAAGAAGTCAGGCGTCCACCTGGAGAATGAGGATAAAGAATTTAAGAAGAAGTCAGGCGTCCACTTGGAGAATGAGGATGAAAAATTCAAAGAAGAAGTCAGGCGTCCACCTGGAGAATGAGGATGAAGAATTAAAGAAGAAGTCAGGCGTCCACCTGGAGAATGAGGATGAAGAATTAAAGAAAAATTCAGGCGTCCACCTGGAGAATGAGGATGGAGAATTAAAGAAGAAATCAGGCGTCCACCTGGAGAATGAGGATGAAGAATTAAAGAAGAAGTCAGGCGTCCAGCTGGAGAATGAGGATAAAGAATTTAAGAAGAAGTCAAGCGTCCACCTGGAGAATGAGGATGAAGAATTAAAGAAGAAGTCAGGCGTCCACCTGGAGAATGAGGATAAAGAATTTAAGAAGAAGTCAGGCGTCCACCTTGAGAATGAGGATGAAGAATTAAAGAAGAAGTCAGGCGTCCACCTGGAGAATGAGGATAAAGAATTAAAGAAGAAGTCAGGCGTCCACCTGGAGAATGAGGATGAAAAATTTAAGAAGAAGTCAGGCGTCCACCTGGAGAATGAGGATGAAAAATATAAGAAGAAGTCAGGCGTCCACCTGGAGAATGAGGATGAAGAATTAAAAAGAAGTCAAGCGTCCACCTGGAGAATGAGGATGAAGAATTTAAGAAGAAATCAGGCGTCCACCTGGAGAATGAGGATAAAGAATTTAAGAAGAAGTCAGGCGTCCACCTGGAGAATGAGGATGAAGAATTAAAGAAGAAGTCAGGCGTCCACCTGGAGAATGAGGATAAAGAATTTAAGAAGAAGTCAGGCGTCCACCTGGAGAATGAGGATGAAGAATTAAAGAAGAAGTCAGGCGTCCACCTGGAGAATGAGGATAAAGAATTAAAGAAGAAGTCAGGCGTCCACCTGGAGAATGAGGATGAAAAATTTAAGAAGAAGTCAGGCGTCCACCTGGAGAATGAGGATGAAAAATTGAAGAATAAGTCAGGCGTCCACCTGGAGAATGAGGATGAAGAATTAAAAAGAAGTCAGGCGTACACCTGGAGAATGAGGATGAAGAATTAAAGAAGAAATTAGGTGTCCACCTGGAGAATGAGGATAAAGAATTTAAGAAGTCAGGCGTCCACCTGGAGAATGAGGATGAAGAATTAAAGAAGAAGTCAGGCGTCCACCTGGAGAATGAGGATAAAAAATTAAAGAAGAAGTCAGGTGTCCACCTAGAGAATGAGGATGAAAAATTTAAGAAGAAGTCAGGCGTCCACCTGGAGAATGAGGATGAAAAATTTAAGAAGAAGTCAGGGGTCCACCTGGAGAATTAGGATGAAGAATTAAAAAGAAGTCAGTCGTCCACCTGGAGAATGAGGATGAAGAATTTAAGAAGAAATCAGGCGTCCACTTGGAGAATGAGGATGAAGAATTGAAGAAATCAGGCGTCCACCTGGAGAATGGGGATAAGAAATTGAAGAAGAAGTCAGGCGTCCACCTGGAGAATGAGGATGATAAATTAAAGAAGAAGTCAGGCGTCCACCTGGAGAATGAGGATGAAGAATTTAAGAAGAAGTCAGGCGTCCACCTGGAGAATGAGGATGAAAAAATTTAAGAAGAAGTCAGGCGTCCACCTGGAGAATGAGGATGAAGAATTGAAGAAATCAGGCGTCCACCTGGAGAATGAGGATGAAAAATTAAAGAAGAAGTCAGGCGTCCACCTAGAGAATGAGGATGAAAAATTTAAGAAGAAGTCAGGCGTCCACCTGGAGAATGAAGATGAAAAAATTTAAGAAGAAGTCAGGCGTCCACCTGGAGAATGAGGATGAAGAATTTAAGAAGAATTCAGGCGTCCACCTGGAGAACGAGGATGAAGAATTAAAGAAGAAATCAGGCGTCCACCTGGAGAATGAGGATGAAGAATTAAAGAAGAAGTTAGGCGTCCACCTGGAGAATGAGGATGAAGAATTTAAGAAGATATCAGGCGTCCACCTGGAGAATGAGGATGAAGAATTGAAGAAATCTGGCGTCCACCTGGAGAATGAGGATAAGAAATTGAAGCAACAGAAGTCAGGCGCCCACCTGGAGAACAAGGGAATATAATTGAAGCATTGAAATCAAAAGCCCACTCATATGACAAAGGAGCACACTTAGAGTCAATAAAGTAGAGGAGTCCAACAAAGTCCCCAGCAGGAAACAACAAGAGTCCCAAACAGAGAAAGAAAATACGGGACACAATGAAAGAGAATGCGGAATAAGCCAAATGCCCAAGAGTCACCAAGATATCAAGACAACAAGAAACGCAAGGGCATGATCTAGATAAGATTTTATAATTCATGTACCATAGTCTAGTTTAGCTTTTTGTATTACCTTTGAAGCAAGGTGTAATAAGGAGGTCAACAAGCAGTAAAAGCAGCACGAAATAGCAGTAACATCACAGTCCCACGGTAGTCCCAGCTACCCAAAACTTCCCGAACTACATTGACCTGATTCCTTTATAGCCAAGGATAAGTAGGAAACCTTTGAAGCAGGGATTCGGTCAAATCTTTCAAAAAAAATGCTTCCCACGGAGTATTTGAACGGGCAAAAATCGCTCGTATCCACTCACTTTATCTTTGCACGAAAAACTCTTCGAGTTTCCGCACAAAGAGGGGCAGCTGTGAGCACGTGATTTTTGCCTCACGAAAACTACTCCAAAATAAATCAAAAATAAAATTAATTTCTTTTAGTGTGCAATTTTAGAATTTGTGTTGCGTTTATTAATTTTTTGTGTTTTGTCCGTAAATGATAAACGTTGTTATAATTAAACGAAAATAAAAATACATGTTGCATGCATATCTAGGATTTAATTATGCATTTAAAAAATAATTGAAATAAAATCACAAAAATATGCATTTGTTCTAGTTTTAATGTTTCACTGTGTGATTAACGCTTTGTCTATGTGTTAAATAATTGTTAAAAAATAATTAATATTTTTGTAAGGTTAAAATTGTTTTATAATTTTTATTAGGATTTTTTATACTTAGGATTAAAATTAGGAAATGTAAAATAAGTTTTAAAAACTAAAAAATCGGACCTGGACTGAAATCCAGGCCCAAATCAAGTTACCCCCCCCACAGCCCAATCCAAACAACCCAGGTCCGGTCCAACTCAGGAATAAATCCAAACGACGACGTTTGGTCACATCTCATCAAGGACCGTTGGATTAAATCAATCCAACGGCTGAGATCCCCTACCCTTACCCGGAACCCTCTACCCGACCCATTGCCCCGATTCAGCCCGACCCCAACGTTAAACCAAACGACGTCGTTTGGTTAAGTGAGATGATCCTGACTGTGAATCTTACTTGATCGGACGGTCAATATCCATCCACCCCTTCCCTATATAAATCCTACACCCATACCCCGGCCCCCTAACTAAACACCCCCCTCCTTCCTTACTATTCATCATCTTCTCCGAATCACACCCCTAACCCTAGCCGCCCTCATTCCCCACCGCCTGAAACCCGGCGGCAACAACGCCGCCGGTCACCACCTTAACACCCCAGACTCCTCACAACTTCCTCTTCACGGATCTGGCATTAGTTTCCTATGAATCAGGCCCCAACTCTTCGAATCTTAAATCGAAGGTTGGCCTGAAAACCTCATCTTCCTCAATGGCCTCCAAAATAACACCACAGCTTCCCCTAAATACCCTCACCACGGATCTGTTAGTAGCATGGCTCGAATCCTACTGGAACTGCTCGAATCTTCATTTGAAGATTCGAGTGAAACCTAACCCTACCCCAACTCAACTCAAACTCACACCAGTTATCCACCCGACCTCCCTCGTACCTAGAACACCATTGATTTGGTTCGAATATACCTAGAAATGTTCGAATTTGAGATCAAAGAATCTGAAACCCTAAACACTTTCACTCGTGGAATCTGTCCAATCCAAATGAGGGATTGAGGTCTAAGAGACTTTAATCGAGGTATTCTCAATTGAGAATACATCGAATAAAGTCTGTTCAGCCTCAAAAGGTTCGAATCCAAGTTGCCCCTATGTCCGTGTGAATTTGAAGAAGTAAAGGTATTTTCCCTATTTTTCTTTTGTTTCCTATGTGTATAATGTTGTTTGTTTCAGTAGCTGGTGTAATTTTTCATATTTGTTTAGTTGGTTCTGTGATTCTGTCTCATACCCGTCTATTTGATCAGAATTATACTGTTGTTTCTGTCAGTATGATTATTTACAATGTGTGTAATCGACTCGATTAAGTTCGTCGATTAGTTATATTATGAATTCTCGTTTATGATAATACTGATTGAAACAATCTGTTTCTATTTTTATAGATTGTTTGTTGACAAATGTTGTAGATAATCAGTTTAATTAATACTCGTCAGTTAAATCACCTTTGTTTATATTTCAATGAGTCTGTCAAAATAAATGTTGTGTATATATTGTTTCCTGAACATTAAGTTTCAGGGCATTGTCAGTATATTGACAATGCTCCTGTGTTTGTTTGATTTTAGTGCAAAGTTGAAGTTCAGTTTGAATTATTGTGCTAAATTCAGTGTAATGTTATTGTGATGTTAAATTTGAATTCAAGTTTACAAGGGTTGGGTAGATACAACTATGTTAGGAAGTTGATTAGGATTGATTCTAGCTGTTTAAATCAGAAGGATAATTAAGCCTGGACAGATTTTAAAATCTATTTTGTATCAGATTCTGAATTTTTAGTTTAAAGGCAGTAATAACAGTAATTACAGTAGGATTTCTGGGGTATTTCTGGGATAAAACAGTGAGGGTAATATGTTAATAGTAGTGTGCTGAAAGTGGAATGTTAGTGGCTGTTAATTTAATGGAATAATGGGAAACAAAGGGTAATGGGAATGCTGGAAATTAGGAAAAGTTCACTTAATGGGATTTAAAGTAGTTAAAAGCAGATTTTGGATATGACTTTCTGGTTTTTAATAGAAGAAGGGGTCCAGGCAGCACTTAAAAAGAAAGGGGCAGACCTGTATAAATACATGAAGCAGATTTTTAAGAAAGGGGGATTGATTTTAAGATCTGATTTTAAGAGGAAAATGAGTTGATTTTTAAGAAAAGGAAGAGATCCAGAAAGAGAAAGAAAAAAAACAGAGGAGGAAAAAAAAATCAAAAAAATCAGAAAAGGAAAGAGAGGAAGAAAACAGAAAAAGAAAATAGAAAAGAGAACATTCACACACACACACACAATCTGAAACAGATATAGAAGAAGGAAAGAAAAATCAGAAATAGGAATCTGAAACAGATAGAGGAAAGAAACTGAAATATGAAATGTTATCTTTCTAGAATCTGTTCGTTGTTTGTTTGTAGATTTTGTTCGGTTTAAATCTGAAATTTTTCTCAAATTTTCTGTCACTGTTCATCTGGGTTAACGGGTCTTGTTCAGACTTGTTGTGTTATTGGTATATTCTGCCGGTGTTTTGTTGCTGCTATTATTGCTGAAATTTACTCCTTCTACCTTCATTTTCAGGTACATATATTTTAAACTCATGTTGTGAAGAGCTTCAACATGACAAATAAATGAAGCTTGAATTGTAATTTTGTCTTCTATTCGTTTAAGCTCATTAGTTTAAATTTCAGCTTTGTTTCATGTTGGTTAACTAGTAGTGAGTTCGACACGATGACTATAAGTTAATTGTCTTATTTTGAAATTCGTATAAAAGCTTTGTAATAATGTTATCCATTTCGAAATCTCATTAGTTTAGTTATATTTGAATTGTCAAAATAGGGAACATGGCAGAAAGTTGGCCATTATTTAAACTTTATGGCATATTTAGTTAGGTATAGCATAATATGGAAATATCAAGGAAAAATACGTTATTAGTTTATTTTGTTAGTTAGTTAGTTGTTGTTTAAAGCTAGATGATGTTGGTTGCAATTTGCTATATTTTGGCATAACAATGGTTCTGTTTATAATCAATAGTTGAAAGATGCATTAGTAAAATCCGCTATGTTCACAATGTCAAAATATGGCGAATAATGTTGTATGCAATATCTTTTTATTAAGTCAACAGGTAGACTTGTTCTCTTTCTTAATAACAAATGGCCTAGGAATTTATACAATGCGAAAGTTAGTGTTTAGCAATAATTCACATAGATTGAGAATCAAATTGGTTTGATTTTATATATATATATATATATATATATATATATATCACATAGATTGAGAATCAAATTGGTTTGATTATATATATCCCAAACTCAATCACAAGCAGAATTAATTAAAGTAATTTCGCCTATTAGATTAAAAACAAGTATATGAGAATGAGATGAGATGTATAAGCACGAATTGCAACATTATATATCAATGGTATGTAGAAATAGAATTTGCATTAAATAAAAATAATGAAAATTCTTCGAAAACATCTCTTCCTTTCATAAATAATTTTTTTTAGTTTCATATTCAATTCATTTTTGGGTATATATGTATATTGTATTTACGAGAAAAATGGTAGTTTTAATCACACTTTGTTTACTTTTACTCCTAAAATTTGAATGGCCCGAAAGAATATAATTCACACGTAAAAATATAATCAGCGGTCAACATTTAATAAATTGTGAATTCTTTTCAAAAAATTTAAGGGTACCTTAAATGGGAATTTCTCATGATTTTCACATAAAAATGTATGGATATAATAAACAATTTGTGAAAAATCCATAATACCATTAAGAATATTTTGCGTGATTAGGGATGCGTTCGCGTAACCTGATTATATTTTTAAAAAGCAAATTCGGATTATGCGTTCGCGCAACTTCGAGTGATTATTTAATAAAAGGGATTTCTCCGAGGATGTTAAAATAATTTCATATAACCCGAGATGTGCAGTTCACTGTTTAAATATAAGGGTGATGATGTTCTTAATTTTATTTTAAATCTCGAACATATGATTTTTAATAAAAAATATAATATGGTCAATCTTATTGTGTACACGTATGCGTGACACGATTCTTTATATCTATAAAATGTATAAGGCGAATATACGTACGCGTGATTCGTTTCAAAAAAAATCTTTAATTTGTAAACAATCTAAACGACAGCGGTAATAAAATCATGCAATAAAAACGTATTTAGTAAAATCAAGATAATTAAGCCAAGAATAAAAACAGTTGAGCGACCGTGCTAGAACCACAGAATTCGGAAATGCCTAACACCTTCTTCCGGATTAACAGAATTCCTTACTCAGGATTTCTGGTTCGCAGAATAATAAGCAGAGTCATATTCTCCTCGATTCAGGGATTAAAACCGGTGACTTGGGACGCCTTAAAATTCCCAGGTGGCGACTCTGAAACAAATAAACAAATCCCGTTTCGACTGTCCTTCAATTGGAGAAAACTCCCCACGCGCCCCGCGGGTGCGGAACAAGGAGGTGTGACAAGGGTTGTGGACTGATACGAATGGAATAGTGGCCCGACGAAGGGACAAGCAGGATTTGGAACTGTGCCTCGTAATGAGCCCAACTCAAACATGCAAACAAACTGTAACGGGTATCCAGTCGCTGTGCTCCAGGATCGAGCCCTCAAGGGAACAATTCAGACTTATGGACCCGTTTATATATGCATTAGTGCCATAGTTGAGAGTGGATTAATTTAATAGAAACACAAGGTGATTCAGGCATTCAAACATTTTGTATTCAAACTATAAAATCAGGCCTTAAAACCAGCTTCAATCCATCTTCTAACCTTTAGCTATACCCAACAATTGTTTCAGAATCAAAAGCTTCAGAAACTAGCAGAAAAAGTAATGGAACAGTAGATTTTTTTTGTGTTTTCAACTGTTTCAAAAATAAAAACCTTCAAGTATTTCAGAAAAAAAAAACTTCAATGGAACAGTAGAATTCTGCAGATTATTTTTCTGGGTTTTTCAGCTCCTCCCCCTTTTCTTGAAAGGCAAGTTAATGTGCCTTTATAGGCAAGCAAATTAGGGCAGATATTTGGTTCTGATTTTGCACTTTAGCCCTCTTGCAATTTTCCTTTTTGCCTAGATATCCTCTAGTTATGGACTTTCTACCCAAGTTAACTAACCAAAAGTCTGAAATTGGATAGAAATCCCTGCTAGAACATTCCTACTTCAGTTATGAAAAGATTCTCTAACTTAGACTACCCAAACTACCCCCCGACCCCTAGTTATTTACCTAAGCTACCAAACAAGGATCTGGGCCTAAATGACCCAACTCAACGGGTCTGAATAGACCCAAATGACTTCATTACTGGGCCTACTGACTTCTAAGAATTGATTCAAACAAATCCAAGTCCACAATATGAGGGACTGAACAAAAGAGAAAATGGACCTAAAATTAAACTAAGGAAAAATCCATTAACACCTAAAGCTAATTGACTTTAATCAATAAGAAAACTAGCACTAACTCTATCACTAGCTTAATAGATGCCACATAAAACAGAAGAGATAAGCAATAATATGCAAAGCAGGACAAAGAACAAAAATAAAGAGACAAAATAAATTCGAATGAACAGACAATAAAGGCAAAAACAACAAGAAGAAGAAGCTGGGATTAGTACCCTGAACTTTAGTGAAGAAATTCGGAAAATACCCCTGAGCCTCCGACTCTTTGATTCCTGACCCAAATCGAAATTAATCATGTGCTTTTTATGAAAAATACACGAATAAGATCGATTTGGGCCCAAAACTTCCAACATGATTGACTCTAAGACCCTTCGATCCGAGATTCGAGCAGTTCCGGGGAGATTCAAGGGTAATGGGTTAGGTATTTGGAGAAAGGGTGTCATGGTGGGTCTGTGGTGTCAATCTGGGGTCGTTTGGTGGCCGGTCGCCGCCGGAGGGAATGAGGGCGGCGCTAGGGTTCGCGACTTCAAACTCAAATTCGAGGGATTCTGAGTATATTTGAGGGGAGATGGTTGTGGATTGGGGATGTGGAGGCGGAGAGGAAGCGACGGTGTAAATTTGGGGTGGTTTGGAGACTCGCCGCCACCGTAGGCGATTTCCGGCGTCGGTAGACAGTGGCTCATGGCAGGGACAAGCGGTCTCTAGGGTTTGAAGAGAGATGAGGGGGTGGGGGTGGGGGTTCGTTAGGACAGTTATATATTATTTCTACCCCAGTTCTCGATCGTCGGATGAAGGGAAATCAACGGTCCAGATCAGGACTTAGACAAAATGGGGTCGTTTGGTGGGGTGTGGAGATGGACCGGGTAGAAAGTAGGGTTTGGGCTGGGTCTGGGCGTTTTGACCGGGTTCAGGGGTTTAACATTTAGGCCTGGGGGTTTTAAAATGAATTTGACCCAAATCTCTTCACTTTTTCTTTTCTATTTCAAAACAATTCAATTCAAAATTCCTTTTATCTTTTTCTCTTTTTTTTTTTTAAATTTAATTAAAATCAAGATTAATTCCTATAACTAAAAAAACTAATTAAACCTAAAATGATAATTAACACAATTAATTAAAACAAATTAACAAAAAAGCTAAATTTAAAAGTGCAAATTAAACTATTTTTTGTGATTTTTCCATTTTATAAAACAATTAATTTTCTAATTAATCCTAAAATGTAAAATTAAACCCTAAATGCAAATGCCAAGTATTTTTGTATTATTTTGTTAGTTAAATAAACATGCACAGACAAATGCGAACAATTAGCAAAAATTGCCACAAAATCCACAAAATTGCAAATACTGAAAGAAATTATTTTGTTTTGAATTTATGGGAGTGATTCATATAGGGGCAAAAATCATGTGCTCACAGCTGCCCCTATTTGCTTGGAAACACGAAGAGTTTTTGTGCAAAGATAAGTGAGCGGATACGAGCGATTTTTGCCCGTTTGAATACTCTGTGGGAAACATTTTTGAAAGAGTTGACCGCACCCTACTTCTGAGGTTGCCTACATATCCTTAGCTAAAAAGGAATCAGGTCAGTGTAGTTCAGGAATGTCTGGTAGCTGGGACTACCATGAAGCTGTGATTGCTGTTGCTGCTGCTACTACTTACTGAACCCCCTTATTACACCATGTCCAAATAAAACAAGAAACTAGACTAAACTATGATCTATGCATAACAAAAAATCCTATCTATATTTTCAAACTTGATCTCGTAGTTCTTGTTGTCTTGTTGACTTGTATTCTCCCGATGAAATCTCTTTGTTGCCGCCTTGAATTGTAATCTGAGATGTTTTTCGCTTCTCCAGGCGGATGCCTGACTGCCAAGTATACTTTGAGATGTTTTTCTTTTCTCCAGGTGGACGCTCGACTACCTGAACTTGAATGTATTCCCTGCTCTCCAGGCGGGCTCCTGATTGCTGAACTTGAATGTATCCACTGCTCTCTAGGCGGGCTCCTGACTACTGACTTGGAATGTATCCCCTGCTCTCCAGGCGGGCTTCTAACTTCCAACTTGAAATGTATTCCCTGCTCTTCAGGCGGTCTCCTGATTGCTAAACTTGAATGTATTCCCTGCTCTCCATGCGGGCTCCTGACTTCAACAAAATAGACGAAAAACAAAGAAATTTTTTTGCCCCAGTTTGGTGGCTGGGTACAGATGTGAGTGTAAAACTAAATCATATTACCAAGTATTACTAAGAATTTGAAAGCTAGGTCCCATTATCCAGGGGGGTCTTGACAACTCTTAATTAAATGACAATTTTAAATCTAAGTTATATCTTCTAAAGGTGTGACTTTTACTAAATCTTGTTATCTAAGGGGGTCTTTAAACTACTCCCATTATCCAGGAGGGTCCTGAAAATCAAAGGTCAAATTTTATCTTAAGAGTGACAACTTTTATGGCTGAATTATACTACCCTACAGCAGAATTTACGCTAAATGTTGTTATCTAATCGAAATCTTAAAGCTAAGTCCCATTATTCAGGAGGGTCCTAAAAACTCCTAATTGAATCCTATCTCGAACATGAAAACTTCTAAGCCAACTTATATTCTTTTAGGATGCATTTATGCTAGATTATGCTATTTTTGAACATTTAAACTAGGTCCCATTTTCTAGGAAGGTCCTGAAAATAAAAAATCAAGCCTGTTTGGCGACTGCCTTTCTCTACGGAAGGTTTCTCTGAAACAATTGAAATTTTCAATCAAAGAACATTTTGTCAGTTTAAAATGTTGGTTAGTTGATGGCATTCGTGCTGAAGATCCTTCCACTGCATAGTTTTGTTTTGAATGTCTTCTCCGCACATGCCCTGAACCGTCTGACTGACTTTCAAAGCCCATGACTTTAAATGACCCGAGTGTTCTATACCCAAATCGTTGTTTCACACCTCTAACCCCTTAAACTGAAACTCTGCATCTCCCATGAAATTACTAAATCATTCTGCCGATGGAACTTTTGCCGGCACTTTATCCCACCTTACACCATGCTATTTTTGGTATGCTCTGGCCACATTATGCTTTGTAATCTTGAAGCTGGTAGTGAACTTTGAAATTCCTTCTTATTTGCTTAAATATAACTGACATTGGGGAACGTCTTAGAGAAATAAACCCGAAAGAAATGAAATGCAATGACTTTCAGAGTTAAAAATAAGAAAATCCAGAACTGGGAAACTATCTGAAAAGGAAAAGAGAAGAGACTTATCTGAGTGGAGCAGTTGGCACCGATGATCATGACATGCAATTTGGATTAATCGGCCCAATCCGCCTAACCAATCAACTTTCAATTGTCATACTTTGTTGCCCCAGAATTTCCATAACCTGATTTCTTCACCCAAATCCTGACCTTGTTCATCCTGCGGTGCCTTGAAAGGTTTTCACCAGCAGACCTCTTTCATTCGTTCATCTCTCAACTCGCTTTTGCCTTATGGTGCCCGTGAGGGTTTTCACCAATAAGGCTCTCTCATTTTTGATTCCTCTCAGCTCCCATCGCCTTATGGTGCCCGTGAGGGTTTTCACCAATAAGACTCTCTCATTTTTGATTCTTTCCCTATTTGGACCAAAGTGTTGCCCTTGATATGAATCACCGCTACCTGCTCGACTTGGCATTTCTCGAAGACTAATCGGAAGGTTTTTCTTTGGACTGTAATGTGGCTTTTGGATAGGATTAGCAAGAAAGGGTATAAAAGGCTCAAAACCATTCGAATGGGTTCAAAATTACAACTTTCGGAATCAGATTTCTTACAACAACCACAACTTCTGCCCCAGTTTCTTGCTTGGGGACTTTTGGATTTTTATTTTGATGATACTGAACCGTGAGGCTGCCTACGTATCCTTAAAAGGAATCAGGTCGAACGTAGTTCATGTCATAGAGATTACTTTGTTGTTGTGATTTTCTTTTTCTCTTTCTTTTCTTTCTCTTTTTTGCTTTCTTTTTCTCTTTTTGTTGTTTTTTTTCTTTTTTTCCCTTTCATTCTTTTCTTTCTCTTTCTTTTTTCCTTTTTCTTTTCTTTCCTTCTTTTTTTTGATTTTCATTTTCTTCTCTCCCTTTTGTTCTTTTCTTTTCTCCTTTTCCCTTACTTATCTTTCATGCTTGTGTTCCTGATCTTTGCTACTAATTCCAAAAGAGGGGTATGAAAGAAAACAAATAAGGCTCAAGAGGGGTGACAAGGGATAAAGTGTTTAGATAGCAGAAAAAATTCCTTCGTCATTCCAATATTCGAGACATGCCAAATACAAACAAGTACAATTAAACAAAGAAATCATACATAGTATCTCTTGACTGCATCAGAATTGATAGCTATCTCCATACATTTGCCTTCTACATCTGTCAAATATAACACGCCATTGGACAACACTCTAGTTACAACAAATGGCCCCTGCCAATTTGGGGTGAACTTTCCTTTTGCTTCAACCTGATGAGGAAGAATGCGTTTCAATACTAACTGACCCACTTCAAACTTCCGTGGATGCACCTTCTTATTGTATGCTCTTGCCATTCTCTGTTGATACAACTGGCCATGACACACTGTTGCCTGTCTCTTTTCATCAATCAAACTTAATTGCTCTTGACGGGTTTTGACCCACTCATCATCATCGATCTTAGCCTCTACGACAATTCGAAGGGATGGAATTTCCACTTCTGCGGGTATCACTGCTTCGGTGCCATACACCAACAAATAAGGAGTCGCCCCTACTGAAGTACAGACAGTAGTGCGATAACCGAGCAATTCAAACGACAACTTCTCATGCCACTGCCTAGAACCTTCCACCATTTCTCGAAGTATCTTCTTTATATTCTTGTTGGCCGCCTCAACTGCTCCGTTCGCCTTAGGGCGGTATGGGGTAGAATTGCGATGTAATCTTGAACTGCTGACATACCTCTTTCATCAGATGACTATTGAGATTAGCCCCATTGTCTGTAATGATCACTTTTGGTATCCCGAACCGACAAATGATATTTGAATGCACAAAATCGACCACCGTTTTCTTGGTTACTGACTTGAATGTTTTCGCTTCTACCTACTTAGTAAAATAATCGATGGCCACCAGAATAAACCTGTGCACGTTGGACGCTGCTGGCTCGATTGGCCCAATGACATCCATTCCCCAAGCAACAAAAGGCCATGGTGTGGACATTGTATGTAATACAGTTGTTGGAGAATGAATCAAATCTCCATGCACTTGGCACTGATGACATTTACGCACGAAACTGATACAATATCGCTCCATGGTGAGCCAATAATAACCTGCCTGGAGGATCTTCTTTGCCAGCACATACCCACTCATGTGCGGTCCACAGACTCCAGAATGTACTTCAGTCATGATATCCATGGCCTGTTTGGCATCTACACATCTTAATAACCCAAGATCTGGAGTTCTTTTGTACAAAACTCCTCCACTGAAGAAAAATCCACTTGCCAAGTGACGAATCGTTTTCTTTTGATCACCTGTGGCTTGTACTGGATATACTCCCCTTCGGATGTATTCCTTGATGTCGTGAAACCAAGGCTCCCCATCGAGCTCTTCCTCCACCATGTTACAATAAGCATGCTAATCGCGGACCTGAATATGCAATGGGTCTACATAAGCCTTATCTAAATGATGTAACATTGATGCCAGAGTATCCATAGCATCAATGACCTCATTATGAATCCTCAGAATATGCCTGAACTCTATTGATTGGAACCGCTGACAAACATCATGTAAACATTGCCGATACGGTATGAGCTTTAGATCCTGAGTTTCCCACTCTCCTTGAATCTAGTGTACCAGAAGGTCTGAGTCACCCAAGACCAAGACTTCCTGGACACCCATATCCACAACCATCCTCAAACCCAAAATGCATGCCTCGTATTCTGCCATGTTGTTTGTACAGTAAAAACGAAGCTGAGCCGTAATAGGGTAGTGCTACCCTGTTTCAAAAATAAGTGTCGCTCCTATACCCACGCCCTTCATGTTTGCAGCCCCATCAAAGAAAAGTTTCCATCCCGGCTTCTCAACTTGTTCCAACTCATCAATGTGCATCACTTATTCATCGGGGAAATAAGTTTTCAAAGGTTCATAATCTTCATCAACCGGATTCTCGGCCAAATGGTCCGCCAAGGCCTGTGCTTTCATTGCAGTTCGAGTCACATAGATGATGTCAAATTCTGTGAGCAAGATTTGCCACTTTGCGAGCCTCCCGGTGGGCATTGGCTTCTGAAAGATATACTTTAACGGATCCAAACGAGAGATGAGGTAAGTAGTGTAAGATGACAAATAGTGCTTCAACTTCTGTGCCACCCAAGTGAGGGTGCAACACGTTCTCTCAAGATGAGTGTACTTAACCTCGTAAGTTGTGAACTTCTTGCTAAGATAATAAATGGCCTGCTCCTTCCTGTCGGTAATGTCATGTTGTCCCAACACACATCCAAATGAATTATCCAAGACTGTTAAATACAGAATCAAAGGTCTCCCTGGTTCTGGCGGGACCAACACAGGTGGGTTTGACAAGTACCCCTTTATCTTATCAAAGGCTTCCTGACATTCATCTGTCCATTTGAATGCAGCATCTTTCTTTAATAATTTGAAGATAGGCTCACACGTTGTTGTGAGCTGGGCAATAAACCGGCTGATGTAATTCAATCTTCCCAATAGACTCATCACCTCAGTCTTGTTCTTTGGGGGCGGCAACTCCTGGATAGCTTTGATCTTTGACGGGTATAATTCAATACCTTGTCGGCTGACTATGAATCCCAACAACTTTCTAGACGGAACACTGAATGCGCATTTTGTAGGATTGAGCTTTAGATTATACCTACGAAGCCTTTGGAAAAACTTTCTCAGATCTCTGACATGGTTAGACTGCTTTCTAGACTTTACAATCACATCATCCACATAAACCTCGATCTTCCTGTGTATCATGTCGTGAAATATGGTCATCATTGCCCTCATGTAGGCTGTCCCAGCATTCTTCAAACCAAATGGCAGGAACCCGATAGTAGTACGTTCCACATGGCATGATGAATGCTATCTTTTCTGCGTCTTCTTCATCCATTAAGATCTGATGGTAGCCCGCATAACAATCCACAAAAGAACCAATCTCATGTTTGGCATAATTATCAATCAATATATGGATGTTCGGTAGTGGGAAGTTATTCTTAGGACTCGCCTTTTTGAGGTCTCGATAATCAACACACACCCTGGTCTTTCTATCCTTCTTTGGCACAGGCACTACATTGGCTAACCAAGTGGGATACCGAGTGACCCGGATGACCTTGGCCTCGAACTGTTTGGTGACCTCTTCCTTGATTTTCACACTCATATCAGTTTTAAATTTCATCAGCTTTTGCTTGATAGGGGGGAATGCCGGATTAGTGGGCAATTTTTGAACCATCAAACCAGTGCTTAGACCTGGCATGTCATCATAGGACCATGCAAAAACATCTTTATACTCGAACATTGTTTTAATTATCTCCTCTCTGAGTTGTGGTTCAAGATGGACACTTATTTTAGTTTCCCGGACATTATCTTGGTCCCCTAAATTGATTGCTTCTGTATCACTCAGGTTAGGCTTCAGTTTTTCTTCAAAATGGCTTAATTCTTTACTAATCTCTTCAAAGGCTTCATCCTCGTCTTATTCCGATTCAACATCACACTCTATTTCTTGAATTACTATTTCAGGATTAGATTGGCTTTTAAGACTGGGCCGGAGATTCCGCATGCATGTCATATCATTGAAGACAGCATAAAAAGAACTGTACAAGGAAAAAGGAAAACAAAAATAAAACTATCAGGAAGAAAGAAAAAGAAAAATTGCATTTCATTGAAATTAAAGACAACGGGATTTATACATCCAAACGGATGGAACATAGAATCTGAATTACAACCCTGGAAAAATCCAGATAAATTGAAAGAAAATCAAAGCAAACTACCAAATCTCCTTCTTGGTGGGGAGAAGAGTAGCTTCCCAATTGTTAATCTTTGCACCGGGCCCAACAAATTGTACATCCGCCTTGCTAGAACCCTCTCCAGCTTCCAACATGTTCACATCGGCGAATATCCTCTCGAACCTTTCCATCAAATCTTCATCCACATTAACCACTGAAATGGGAACCGACATCACTGGGTGCTTTCTGGTACCAGTCCTGACAAATGATCGGGAAAGACGCGGGACTGGCTTTTGAAGGGCCCATGCTTTCTGTTTCATTTTTCTAGCTCTTCTCACGTCTGCGACTGTGGGCTTGAACCCCATACCAAATGTATCCAAGTTTTTAGGAAGAGAAACCGGCTGTACGATACCTTGCCGAGATGCGCCGAAATCTTTGCCCGGCACAAAACCATTTTTCAACATTTCAACGGCTACCATGACTGATGCAACAGCTACCCTTGGAGTCGGCACGCATTTCCCTTCAGGAACTTTCTCTACTGCTACCGTGTCAAAAACTTGATAGACCCATGGCCCCTTGTCATCTTCAAACTCTATGAATGGAACAATGGCATCACTAGGAACACAAAAATTGTCTTCGCCATGCACAACAATTTCTTGTCTATCCCATTCAAACTTAACCATTTGATGCAGAATGGACGGGACCGCTTTGGCAGCATGAATCCTTGGTCGACCTAACAACAGATTGTAAGAAACAGCCACATCGAGCACCTGGAATTCCATAGTAAATTCAACCGGCCCTATTATAAGCTCGAGCACTATGTCCCCGACTGAATCTTTCCCTCCACTATCGAATCCCCGAACACAGGTACTGTTCTTGTAAATTCTTTTATCATCCACCTTCAACTTGTTCAGAGTGGAAAGAGGGCAAATATTTGCGCTGGAACCATTGTCAACTAGTACCCGAGTAACCACGGAATTTTCACATTTCACCGTCAGATAGATGGCTCTATTGTGCTCAGTACCCTCCACGGACAACTCATCATCAGAAAAAGTGACTCGGCTTACCTCAAATATCTTGTTGGCTATCTTTTCCAAGGGGTTTACTAAGATTTTGTCAGGAACGTGGGCCTCATTCAAGATCTTCAGAATGGATCAATAATGACAGGAGCGAGATCTGAGCCGGTGTCTTCCTTAATTGCTCCACAATGGAATAGTCCTGTACTTTCATCTTTCTCAGAAATTCTTCTGCCTTTTCCTCGGTCACCGCTTTCTTCACGAACACTGGATTATCTTTTGAGGTCTTAGCTTTTTTCAACTCTTCGGGGGCAAAGCATCTCCCCGATCGAGTCAAACCATGAGTCTCACACTTCTTCTTTAACCTCTTTCCCCTTGTAAGTCACTGTCACTCGTTCATAATTCCATGGGACTGCCTTGTTGTTGACTATGGGTAATTGAGTTACCGGTTTGATAATGACAGGATCTGTGCAGGCGCCCTTCACAATTACCACAGGCTTGTTCGTCACTCTTGGCACAATCACTTTTGCTCTTTGATGTTTTCCTGCAACGTCACTTGAGGACCCCTTCTAGACCTCTACGAATGGTTCGTTATTTGCCCCGTTCAACTTGATCACAAACTTCTCTCTTGTTGACTTTTCAAATGGCTTGGCTTCACTAGCCCGAATCATCATGACGGTTTGCGAAGGCTTCTTAGGCTCCCCTCCCTTATGCACTATCTCAATCATATTAGTCTCATGATGGGATGACAACGGGTTCTGGTTGATGTTGGGTGCCTCCGGGGCTTGGACCTCAATCCGATTAGTATCAATGAGCTCTTGAATAGCTGTTTTCAATTTCTAGCATTTCTCTGTGTCGTGACCCGGGGTCCCTGAACAATACTCACAACTCACTGAGCGGTCAAGATTTCTGGGAGGGGGATTCGGCAGTTTAGCCTCGATCAGATTCAACATACCCAACTGTCTCAGTCGATGGAGTAGACTAGCATATGATTCTCCCAAAGGAGTGAATGTCTTCTGTTTCTGCAATATCTCATTCTTAAAGGCTTGATTTGGCCGGAAACCTGTCCCAGGGGGATTTATGTAGGATTTCGGGGGTGGATGGGCATTTTGTGGAGCTAGGTATGGACTTCGTGGAGCCGGCGCACGCCATTGTGCGTGAGCGGTAGGTTGGGTATAGGTTTGTGCGTGATGGACGGAAAAATGGGGATCGAGCGGTGGGTAGTAGTATTGTGGTGGACTATATTGAGTGTGGGGGTAAGTTTGGTGGTAGGGTCGAGGCGGGTTGTAGTAACGTGGAATGTTTCTAGATCCCACCCAAGCTCCTGATTCAATTGTAGTGACATCCTCTTTCTTCTTTTTCCCGAGTACACCCCCAGTACCATTTTGAATGGCCTGGGTGGTCGCTTTGATTGCTGAATAACTCATGATCTTGTTGGACTTGAGTCCCTCCTCGACCATGCCTCCCATTTTTACAACTTCATTAAAGGACTTGCCCACTGCTGACGACCAAAATAAGTGGGTTCCAAATCCTGCAAGAAATAATCGACCATCTCGCTTTCTTTCATCAGAGGGTTAACCCTTGCTGCTTGCTCTCTCCAATGGAATCCATATTCCCTGAAGCTCTCACCAGGCTTCTTCTCAATCTTTGTCAATGACAGATGGTCTGGGATAATTTCGAGGTTGTACTGAAAATGGCAGGCAAACGTTTAGGCCAAATCGTCCCATGTGTACCACCTGTTGTGATCTTGTCTGGTATACCATTATAAGGCCGATCCACTCAGGCTTTGGCTGAAATATGCCATCAACAATTCATCTCTTCCACCTGCTCCTCTCATCTTGCTACAAAATCCTCTTAAGTGTGCTACTAGGTCACCATGCCCATCGTACAGATCAAACTTGGGCATTTTGAACCCCGCTGGCAACTGAACATCTGGGAACAGACATAAATCCTTACAGGCCACACTTACTTGACCTCCCAACCCTCTCATATCTCGGAACGACTGTTCTAAGCTTTTGACCTTTCTGATTATCTCTTCATGCTCAGGATTTTTGGGTGGCTTCTCGGTCTCTGCCGGGAGATCAAGATGAGGGGTGCAAGAATATGGTTCTAGAACTTTGAAGGTGGGTTCAGGGGGATAGTACTGGTTGTCGCGAGTTTGAAACAGAGGTTCACTGGAGGATCAGTGTAATGTAGCAGGTGGAGGTGCCACAAAACGGGGGTGATTGGTGGGGGAGGGTATGAGACTTGTTTGGGTGGAGGAGCTTGTGATGTATGGGAAGTGGTGCCGTGTCATTTTTGGTAGAGGGGAAAGGCTGGAGATGAGTTCACGGTGGGAGGTTCCTGAGGTTGATCCAATGGTGGGATATAAGCAGGGTTGGCGGGATAAACCGGTGGTGGATGACCCTTTGCCCAGGCCTGGTACATTTCAGCCATCTGTTGCTTTAACTTATACATCTCTTCCATTATCGCATTAACATCCAATTCTTCCACTTCTTTTGACGGGTCGACAATACTTGTCTCCGGTTCTTGGTTGGCCATATTCAGCCTGTCTTTTGATCGATTGTTGTATGAGTGAGTTTCCAGAATGCCAATCAACTAACCACCTGCCTGAACTCAGTACATCAACAACAACCATGTTAGCGGTTAGGGCTTTAACAAATTAGTAATCGCACATTTGGGGAATGAATGCACCTAAGCAGTTAACCGTTTCTATCATGCATTTGATCGGCTGCTGGCGTCATCCCGGCTTTTCCACTTACAACTTTCTTTCTTTTCCACTTTCTTTCCATTCTACCCTTTGCTCTTCTTTTCATTTCCCTCTCGTTTTGCCATTGTTTCTTTTATCTTATTTTCTCTCGTTTTCTTTTCTTTTTCTCTCTTATTTTCTTTCTCTTTTTCTTTAGTTATGGTCGAATCCTATGAAGATTGCCTACATATCATGACCCCGCATGAATTAGACCGAGCGTAGTTCTGGGAGATAAATATGAAAGTAAATAATAAAACCATTTTTGGGATTTTCACTTTTTATAAAAAAACAAATGCTTTGATTACAAAGACTCAACACTAACAGACTCCAAGAGAAACTAACAGACGCTGATGAAAAGATAATATATAGAATCCAAAAATAAACTATCATACTCTAACAAAAGAAAATACAGACTTGAACACAATTGACAGACTCCAGCAAAAAGAAAATACAAACTCCGCACAACTGACAAACTCTAACGGAAAAGGGAATACAGACTCAAATGAAAAATCATGAATACATCAATGCTCCTGGTGCCCGCGGGACATCATTCGGTCTCGCTGCGGGCCTATATGCAAGATCTCTTTGAAGTCAGTCTAAGTCGTTCATTATATGTTTAACAAATGTCATCACTGCCGCGAAGAAGGTAGTACGAGTCATATCCTCACAGATTTGGCACTTTATAACGATGTAATCGGCGATGTTTCTGATTCTTTCTCTTATGATACCTTTTTCTTGTAACAAACGCCCAATCTGCTGGGCCCTGGCCCCTAAAGTTTGCTCGGCCACTTGATTTTGCTCCTGAAGTTGTTGCAGATCTATTTCTAATTGTGCCAGTGCTGTATAACAATGTTCTCTTTCAACCTTGAAGTTTTTCGCCTGTTTGATCATTTTGTTTTCCGTGGCAATGGCCCTTTTCTTTAATCTCGCGACCTCATCATCATACTTTTCTTTCATTTGCTTAACCAGGCATGCTCGTTCATCTGCATTTTTAACCAACTGTTTTCGAGCCTTGGCTAGTTCACCTTCTGCTTTATTCAAATCAAAACTATAGTCACTCACTTTCTGCCTCAAGTTAGCTATGAGTTTCTCATCTTTGACACTTCGTGCTGGGTTTTCTGCCGCTATTTTCATTTTCTGAATCTGGGCTCGAAGGGCCTCATTTTCTATGGATAGCTTTTTCTTTTCTCCTTCGTCCGTCGCGGCTTGCAAGCTATTTTCAAACTGAAGGTCCCTGACTTGTTTCTCCAATTTGCTTATGGTAGCCTTGTACTCGTTTTCTTTGGCCAACCAGTCCCATTGCACTTGTGCTACGTTAGTGAACTGTTGGATGTGGGGTCTTTTTGCGGGACTTTCGGGCTCATGTTGAACTCGGGACCTTTTACCATACCAAGCAGTATAATTAGGATCTACCTTGCCTCTAGATAGATCTCTTACTTGAGTATTAGGCCCTAAGAATCTGCACTGATGCCAAATCCGACGCACTCTTTCTTCTGGGAAGGCAGCTTTTGGCTCTAACTCATTGGCTTGCCGACTCAAATCTTCATCGTGTGGGACGGTCTGGTATCGGCCTAACGAACATAGTACTCTGTGCAGAGCATAAGGATGGATAATCCGAAGACCCATTAACAGCAGAAAACATTCCTCAACCGACATGTAGATTACCTCACCGACCGAGAGCCACTAGAATGTCCATTCGATCTTATTTGCAGTCAAAGATCTCAAATGAGCATGCCATACTTCCATACCGTCCGGGAACTCATAACCCTCTACCCGTTTTTCTTGTTTTTCGATGCATTCAAGGCCAGTCATACCACAATTCAAGTATCTGGGACGGTGGCAAAGGTGTTCCTCCATCCATAGTTGTAACAGCATATTGCACCCTTCAAAGAACTTCCCTCCTTCTCGACAATGGGTCAGTGCTCGGTAAATTTCCGCCAAGATCAGCGGCACTATAGTCCCATTTGCCTTTTTCATCATAAAATCGGCTATCCCTACAAGTCCCAACTCTATGTTCCCGTCTTTTCTAGGGTAAACCAAAATACCCAGGAACGCTGCTATGAAAGCTAATCCTCTCCGAGCTTACCACTTGTCTTGGTTTCTCGCGTGAGTAAGACCGGTATCTGGCGTTGTGAAGCCACGGGGATTCCCGTAACGTCGATACAGAAAGTAGAAGGTAGAGAATCCTTTGGCCAAATTTCCATCTCGGATGTCACGACTGATGCTTCACAAGTCCAAAACTTTATGAGGGGTTATTATTCTCGGTGCCACCGGGTATTGACTTCTAAGATTCCCTTCGAAACCGGTATAATCTGCTATCTCCTCCAATGTAGGAGTTAACTCGAAATCAGCAAAGTGAAATACATTATGTGTTGGGTCCCAGAATGGTATCAAGGCCTCAATCACGTCTTTTCTTGGCTTAACCTTCAAGAGCCCGATAAGACCACCCAATGCTTTTGTCACAACCTTTCTACTATCTTCCCCCAAATTATGCCACCACATATTTAGCTCCAAAGGGATCTCTTCACGGACTGAGAAAGGTTCATTTTGAATTGTGCTCATCCCGCACATTTATTAAGGTGATTTTAATTAAAAGGAAACTATGAATCGTTTTGACTCAAGAAAAATGACCACTTTTTTTCCAAAATCTCCACACAAATATCCGGCTTTGCCAATATGACCTTTCAGCACTTCGAAAACGAAGATTTTAAGGCTGTGTCGGCTAACCAGCCAAAACCTTTAAAAGTGACTAAAAGTGGTTGTTCTTGCAAAAAAGCCTTCCGGCGCCCTTTTAGGGACATTTGGCTATTTTTTACAAGAATGGCATCACCCTAATTATTTTCAAATTAAAGTAAAATTTTTGTTCTTTTGTGTTATTTTTGCAAAAGGGAAGTTGGACCCGATGGGGGTTGCTTACGTATCTCACACCCTGTGAGAATCAAACTGGCGTAGTTTGGGAAAATTTTTAAGAACCCAACTTCTTTTTTCTTTTCCCAAAAACAAAAAGATATTTTTTCCTATTTTTCTTTAAAATTCACAAAATTCCCCTATTTTTCAAAATTTCGGCAGAGTTTCGGTATACTTTTAGGGATAGTGGTTTTCACTGCAGGTACTTACCTCACACTGCTATTTTCTTTTCCAAATTCTCTCCCTTTTATTCAAAAGTCGGTCAGCATGCAAATTCGAAGCAAATAAATGCACAAGTAGCAAGTAAGATGCATCGGGATGGTCTTTTTTTATTTCGGGTGCACTTGTCCTAGACAGACCCAACCCCAGTATTGTGTCTCCAAAGTCAAAATGCACATGAAGCAAACAAATGTTCTTACTAGGGATCCGACATAAGGTCTTGTTATACTAGGTTTAAATCCTGGGGTTTATTGTTCTAGACCTGGCTTACCCGAGCGGACAGCTCGAGCCGAGGGGGCAGCGTACCGGGAATATAGAAGCTTCGCCGGCTTTGCAACTTGTCCGAACCTCGTTCTAAATTTGGAATATGACTCTAACAGAAAAGAAGTCACACGAAGTGCACACTTCTTCATGATTTAGAAGACTCAGAGAGAAGAGGGATTTCACAATAATTTATATACAGTTCACAATATATCAAAGCGGTAAAAGCAATCAATTAGCACATTAGGCCCAAATCATGTAACAAAAATCAGATAATGGATAAAGCCGACTATAACAATTATTCTAAGCTCGAATTCTTGAACCCTGAACCAAAGATTCTGGGTTTGATCCCCAGCAGAGTCGCCAGAGCTTTCACACCTCCTTTTTACCTACACCCCCCGGAAGGGTATAGTATAAGGGAGTTTTTCCAATTAAAGGACAATCGAAACGAGATTATTGCAATTAAAGATTCAGAGTCGCCACTTGGGATAATTTATGGTGTCCCAAGTCACCGGTTCAAATCTCGAGTCGAGGAAAAGGTTGACTCTGTATTACAGTCCGCGAACTAGAAATCCGAGTAAGGAATTCTGTTAACTCGGGAGAAGGTGTTAGGCATTCCCGAGTTCCGTGGTTCTAGCACGGTCGCTTACTGTTACTATTTGGCTTAATTATCCGATTTTAATACATGTTTTAACCTATGGTGCAATTTTGACTTTTATAACCGCTTTTATTCAATTTTAAATAAGATTTCAACGTCATTTAAAACACATCTTTGGATCGCGCCACATGAAATACACCCGCAATCCTAAACATATTTTATTCAACGTTTTAAGATTTGATTTGGGTCACATGAAATGCACACCCGAGTTTAAGAAAGTAATATTATTAAACTAACGCGCCTACAACAATTTCGCGTTTGCAACTTTGCGAGGGCCATGAAATCTACTAAATGGCACGCCTCAAGTTCTAAGGATAACAAAATTAATTAAGGGACCAATACAAGATTAATTAAACCGAGGGCCATGCAATTGTCATTTTTGTTTGGCATGGTGCTCCTCGAATTATTCTTAGCCAACAAGTTTCTACATTAAATCACGAGGGCCATAACTGGTTAATAATCTAAACAATTAATACTATATGGTTAAAGTCTCCCTTGAAACTAACTAGCATGGCTTATATAAGGAAATGAACGAAAACAATCCATTTATATAAAGGGCTGTGGGCTGATATGAATGGAATAGTGGCCCGACGAAGGGACAAGCAGGATTTGGAACTGGGCCTCGTAATGAGCCCAACTCAAACATGCAAACAAGCTGTAACGGGTATCCAGCCGCTGTGCTCCAGGATCGAGCCCTCAAGGGAACAATTCAGACTTATGAACCCGTTTATATATGCATCAGTTCCATAGTTGAGAGTGGATTAATTTAATAGAAACACAAGGTGATTCAGGCATTCAAACATTTTGTATTCAAACTCTTAATCTTTGAGAAACCATTTTAAAGCCAACTAAAAAAACAGACGATGGATCCTTTATCAAGCAGACTAGGCTACAAATCTGATTTTTTATTTAGAATTTCATACCAAATCATAACTACACATGCTTGATCCTAAATCAACCTGAAACCATTAACAATCTTCAAATTGAATACACCTTTTCACCCTTAACCATTCTCGAACATAAACTATATCACTGAAGGAAACAAAACTACACGACTTCAACTTTTATCACATGCTTAATATAATCTATTCAAACGTCCGGTTACCAAACTAACAATTTAAAATGATAGAGTCCCTGCCAAGCCAAAAGACTAACTCACACAAACCAAAAGAAAATATACATCTGATTATTAACCAATACAGACTCAAATTCGAAGGGACACTTGAAGATACAACACACAAAACAACGATCCCAACACTGATTTCAAGCATTGTATTACAGTCACGGGAACAACTTATGCCAAACTATTATAATCTAGTCATAAAATTGAAAGAAGAACAAAATAGAATCCAAACAAACAATCACATTTCCATTTCATATTTTCCAATTTTGCTTCAAGTTACACTTCAATTGACACCCATAGAGCTGAAAAATACCTAGAAATGAAGAATAGAGGTTAAGGGTTATCAACAGCCACGAACAAAGATCAGCAGCAAGGAAACAATTCAGTGAATCGATTTTAAAAAAAACAGAAACAAGGCTTAACCAATCTACTAGAACATGTTCACTCAAATATAACCCAGAAACTGTAAAATCAGGCCTTAAAACCAGTTTCAATCCATCTTCTAAACTTTAGATATACCCAACAATTGTTTCAGAATCAAAAGCTTCAGAAACTAGCAGAAAAAGTAATGGAACAATAGAATTTCTTTTGTGTTTTCAGCTGTTTCAGAAATCAAAACCTTCAAGCATTTCAGGAAAAAAAAACTTCAATGGAACAGTAGAATTCTGCAGGTTTTTTTCTGGGTTTTTCAGCTCCTCCCCCTTTTCTTGAAAGACAAGTTAATGTGCCTTTATAGGCAAGCAAAGTAGGGCAGATATTTGGTTCTGATTTTGCACTTTAGCCCTCTTGCAATTTTCTTTTTTGCCTAGATATCCTCTAGTTATGGACTTTCTACCCAAGTTAACTAACCAAAAGCCTGGAATTGGCTAGAAATCCCTGCTAGAACATTCCTACTTCAGTTATGAAAAGATTCTCTAACTTAGACTACCCAAACTACCCCTCGACCCCTAGTTATTTACCTAAGCTACCAAACAAGGATCTGGGCCCAAATGACCCAACTCAACGGGTCTGAATAGACCCAAATGACTTCATTACTGGGCCTACTGACTTCTAAGAATTGATTCAAACAAATCCAAGTTCACAATATGAGGAACTGAACAAAAGAGAAAATGGACCTAAAATTAAACTAAGGAGAAATCAATTAACATCTAAATCTAATTGACTTTAATCAATAAGAAAACTATCACTATCACTAGCTTAATAGATGCCACATAAAACAGAAGAGATAAGCAATAATATGCAAAGCAGGACAAAGAACAAAAATAAAGAGAAAATAAATTCGAATGAACAGACAATAAAGGCAAAAACAACAAGAAGAAGAAGCTGGGATTAGTACCCTGAACTTTGGTGAAGAAATTCGGAAAATACCCCTGAGCCTCCGACTCTTTGATTCCTGGCCCAAATCGAAATTAATCATGTGCTTTTTATCAAAAATACACGAATAAGATAGATTTACGCCCAAAACTTCGAACATGATTGACTCTGAGACCCTTCGATCCGAGATTTGAGCAGTTCCGGGGAGATTCGAGGGTAATAGGTTGGGTATTTGGAGAAAGGGTATCATGGTTGGTCTGTGGTGTCAATATGGGATCGTTTGGTAGCCGGCCGCCGCCGGAGGGAATGAGGGCGGCGCTAGGGTTCGTGACTTCAAACTCAAATTCGAGGGATTCTGAGTATATTTGAGGGAAGATGGTTGTGGATTGGGGATGTGGAGGCTGAAAGGAAGCTACGGTGTAAATTTGGGGTGGTTTGGAGACTCGCCGCTGCAGTAGGCGATTTTCGGCGGCGGCAGATGACGGCTCAGGGCGGGGACATGCAGTCTCTAGGGTTTGAAGAGAGATGAAGGGGTGTGGGGGTTGTTAGGACAGTTATATATTATTTCCACCCTAGTTCTCGACCGTCGGATGAAGGGAAATCAACGGCCCAGATCAGGACTTTGACAAAATGGGGTCATTTGGTGGGGTGTGGAGATGGACCGGGTAGGGAGTAGGGTTTAGGCTGGGTCTGGGCGTTTTGACCGGGTTCAGGAGTTTAACATTTGGGCTTGGGGGTTTTAAAATGAATTTGGCCCAAATCTCTTCACTCTTTTCTTTTCTATTTCAAAACAATTCAATTTAAAATTCCTTTTTTCTTTTAATCTTTTTTTTTTTCCAAAATTTAATTAAAATCAAGATTAATTCCTAGAACTAAAAAAACTAATTAAACCTAAAATGATAATTAACACAATTAATTAAATACAAATTAACAAAAAAACTAAAATTAAAAGTGCAAATTAAACTATTTGTTGTGATTTTTTCATTTTATAAAACAATTAATTTTCTAATTAATCCTAAATTGTAAAATTAAACCCTTAATGTAAATGCCAAGTATTTTTGTATTATTTTTTTGTTAGTCAAATAAACTTGCAAAGACAAATGCGAATAATTTGCAAAAATGCCACAAAAATCCACAAAATTGCAAATACTGAAAGAAATTATTTTGTTTTGAATTTATGGGAGTGATTCATATAGGGCAAAAATCATGTGCTCACACCTGCCGAGTGGAGGTCGTTTTTTCAGAGGTAGAACATATCACGTAGTACAAATCCATTTAAGCGTCGATTTTATGATTTATCTTCCCTTTTCTTATCGATGTTTGTTGTGGTGCAACCCTTGCTCGAGTTCCAAGAGCTATTCCTCGGCTCAAGGAGTGGGTTGAGGGTATTGTGTCATAGATTTCCTATTCCGAGCGCTTATGGAGCAAACTTTTGAAAGGCCGTTGGGAGGCTCGTTCCCATGGTAAGGTTCCTTTCCCGAGCAAGTTGTATTGAGCTTCTTCTTCTAGCATTGCGTTCTTATTTACTTTATTTTCTTTTGCAGGTTTGCCTAAGACTATCGAGCTTAGGCCTCCGGTCGAGGACGGGGACTTACCTGTTGAATCTCCTGCTCCAGGGCAGGCCGAAGAGAAGAAAAAGAGGAGGGCTCTGAGTTCCTCGAGCTCGGAGAAAAAGAAACCGAGAAGGAGGCTGGTTCGTAAGCCAAAGGAAACCTCCAGCTCCAGAGTGCTCGACTCAGACTCACTCCTCCGGCTCAAGGACGAGCCCGAGAAGGATTACCTCTTTATGGCCCACGAGCCGTCTGTCCCCGAGGAATGGGCGACAACCGAGGGCTAAACAACGGAGGCTAATACCTCTCAAGTTCATGAGGCTGATACTGTAGTGTGGGCCGAGAACTCTCGAGATACCAGCTCTGCTCCGCCCGATGTTATAGATATTTCGGGATCGCCTTCGTTCACAAATCAATGTTCGATGAAGCCTGAACGACGAAAGAGCAATCTAATGTGGGGATCTATGGAGCGGACGATCCCCGTCGAATCTTCTTTGACGGCGTAGACTCATCCGCCCGGGAGGACTTCACCGCCAATACTTTAAAATTATTAATTCGCCTAGATATGATTTCAATATCATTAATTTGATATTGCTAATTATGTCAACAGTTTTCTTTAGAATTTTAAAACTCAAAGATTTGCATTGCCATTCGAGGGGTACATTTTGAGTAACCAGCATATTATAGCAACCATAAGAAATTTCTTTGCTATAAAAGAAAATCTTTATCATTTAAGTAATATGATTCCAATCTCATATTTAGTATGGAGGAAAATGTTTTCCTTATCAAAAGAAGGGAAAATATTTTCCAAATTCCTTTTCAACCTTTTCCACCCTCACCAACTCACCCCACCCCATCTCTCCAAAAAAAAATGTTTTTATTTTTTAAATTTCAGTTTTTCCGTTACCACCCACCCTACTACCCCTCTACCCCACCCCACCCCCTCCCGCACCCCCTCCCACAAAAAAAATAATTTTTTACCTTTATTTTTGTAATTTCAAATTTCTGTTTTTTCGTTTTTCTGCACCACCAACCCCTTTTACCTCCCTCCTCCCCCATAATTTTTTTTACTTTTTTTTTGTAATTTCAAATTTTTATTTTTTCATTTTTCTGCCCCCCACCCCCGAGAAAAAAATATTTTTTAAATATATTTTTCAGTTTTAGTTTTTTATTTATCGGTTTAAAGATTCAAAATTTTACAAGTTCCAAAATTATGAGTTCGGAGGTTTATGTATTTGGAAGTTTACGGGTTCGAAATTCCGCGATTTCGAAAGTTTAGAGGTTCGAAAGTTTATAAAATTTGTGGGTTTGGAAGGTTGTTGGCTTGAAAGTTTACGGCTCCATGTTTATTATATCTAAATTATTTATGAATACTCTTGAGACGTCATTTTCCTTAATTTGCGTACCAACACCGAAAAATGAATAAGATTACTACTTATTTTCCAAGAATATCAAATTAATGATATTGGAATCATATCTAGGCGAATTAATAATGATATTGGAATCATATCTAGGTAATATCAAATTAATGATATTGGAATCAATCTTTGAGATTGGTTGCTATAATATGCTGGTTATCTTATGATTGGAATCATATTACTTAACATTTTCTTTTGATAAAGATTTGCATTGCCATTCGAGGGGTACATTTTCCTCGATGTATATGAGATTACTTAAATGCTGCTAACCAGCATATTATAGCAACCATAAGAAATTTCTTCTTTGTGTTATCTAAAAATGAAAAGGGTTAACAGAAAATGGATAGGGTATTTAATTTTGACAATATCCTTCATGTTGTGTATGTAGCCTGCCTATTTGACAAATCATGCTTGCTTAGAAAAAGAAGTTTCATTGAAACTATAACATGTACAAACATCAATGGCTGGACTTTAAAAGGAAATAATGTACTGTATTCATTTCATCAAATGGGTAAATGTGCTGAAAAGATAATTAGAGATCGATAACGAGGAGAGAGTACATAACAAAAGGGTACACGTTTTTGTATTTCGTTTTTTTGGAATAAATACAATAAGCGAGAGCAAGAAAAATTAAATAAGACAATTATAATTAGCAGAATATCAATATCAGAACTCGTAACACTATGCTACTAACTTATAGTCAATACATTATACAGTTCAGGTTCATGTTAGATGATATCTTTGGGTTCTTCTGCGCATGGCGGATGTAGTGTGTTATCAACAGATTCAATTGAATTCATTACTTTCGACGTCGAGTAAAAAATTATATCAAAATTTATTACAATTATAAAAATAATAGATATAAATCTATAACTTTAAAACTATAATGAGCTCAATGCTAAATTCTTAAAAATTGATTTTATAGATAAATCATGGATCCACCCCTTCTTCCACGCTACGATGCAGCTGTCACATCTAGTTTTGATTTTTAAAAGAATGCAAATTGAGATAAAGGTTCACTCACAATACTTTATTTTTCAAGTGGCATGATATTAAGGGTAAAGTTAAAGCTATTCCGACATTACTTTCACACGAAAGGGAAGAAAAACAGGATGAAGTGAATCCTAAATAGGTATCTGAGTGACTGAGTCATCTAACAAATAGTTTACTCTGAGTCATACATTAATCTTTTGTAATTATAAATCACTCAACTTATGAATAATTTCTCAGGAAATAAATATGATCGGAAAATCATCGGAAAGCCACATAGGCAAGCCACATCAGCCTCGATGCATGTTGACTTTCCATGGAATACTCCTTGCCATGTCATAGAAAAAGAGAGACGAATCATAACTCAGAATTATCCCAATCCCCTTTTTTTGTTAATTTTTATATTACAAAATATTGCAAATTGGAAGCAATAAGAACTTGTGAACTAGGTATCCAGTACCTTTATTGGAGCCCGATTATATGGGATTCGAGCGGCATAAGGCCCATGGAAAATCACTCCCTAACAAAATTTTTTTCATACAAATAACTCAATCCGAGACCTCTAATTAAATGTGGAGGGATCCTATCCATCGCACCACATGTTGGCAGCTAATCTTTTGTCACGTTAGGCTAAATAGTTTTTCGAATAAATTTTTTTTACACCTTGGTTTACTCGCAAAAAACACGTATGATTTCTGAAAAACAAAACAAAACAAATTCATTGTTTGGTTGAACTATCCAAACATGTAGAGCATGGGTTAAGTACAATACAATTAGAGACAGATTCTTAATTTCAACTCTATGTATTCTATCTTTAAAGTTCTTAATATTAAATTTATTATACTTGTAAAATTAAAAGTTTATGTCTACTACTGTAAAATTAAATTTATTAAATTTATGACTTGTTTGTCAAATTTGGTGAGAAATAGAGTTGGTTTGACGTGATTCGGACGTCCGATTGTTAAAATAGCAATTTTAAAATTTTCTTGCAAATTTATTTGATTTTGGTATCTGATTCATAGTTCTAGATATTGTTTTGGCGATTTTATCACGCGAACAAGTTCGTATGATATGTTTACACTTGTGTGCATATTTGGTTTACAGCCCAGAGGGCTCGGTTGAGTTTCGGATAGGTTATTGAGTGAATTGGACTTAGAATTCATAGCTGCTTCTAGTGTCTGCTGCAGATCTCACTGTAGACAATAAATTGCGCCGAGAAAACTAAAATCAAAACAGAAAAATATTGCAACAATCGTGGTATTTTATTTCAAGTAATATGAGTGTACAATCTCTATGATTCCTCTGATTCTACTTTTCCAGTATAAATTCAAGGGCCTTTGAGCTTGATCTTGAATTTGAATTTGATTTATCCGTGGCGAACACTTTGATTGTTGCCAGGAATTGTATCACGAACAAATAGCCTTGATATTGACCGCCTTGTATTTAATTTGACTTCGTTCTTAATCATGAATACTTGAAATTTGTGTTGAAGTGCTTGAATACTTGAACACTTGTAGTTTGCAGAGAATTGTGGGTTTTGATCCACGAGCTCCCTTGTGTCTTCTTGTTGTAACTTCTGGTATCTTTTCTGAGTTATGAAGACCCATCTTTATAGTTATGGGAGGGAAGTGTTATGATAAGAACAAACTCTTTCCGACCAATCAGATTGAAGAGTGACAAGACCGCATTTGATTGGCTAGAATATGTCACTTGCACATGTGGTGCGATTTCATTGGCCTTCTAATTTGACTTGACATGCCTTGTTATTTTGATACATGGCATGATTCTATTGGCTTTTCCGTTTGACTTGTCATGCCACGTCATTTGACATGTGGCATCAAACTGGGCCTTTAGGAAGATGATATCTTGGGCCTAATGAGGTGGACTCATCATTTGCAGCCCAATTAAATGGGTTGGCCCAATAATATTGGTCTTATATAATTAATCAAATTATATTAGCCTAAAATATTTATTTTGGACTAATATATTTAAAATATAGTCCATATTATTTTATCGAATTAAATTCGATAAAATTTAATTATTTATAAATACCCCTACTTTAAAACTTGTCAAGATGTAGACTTGTCGAGCTTTGAAGACAACAATTGAATATATAAAAAGAAATACACTTCATTTGATTGATTTCTTATAAAAGCTCAGTTGATCTCTCACGTGTAGTTATAACCTAAGAAGAATGAAATTTATGAAGATGTAGGCTTTGTATAACTTCATGTGACTGTCTCACTAATAAACTTGGTGTTAGCTTTCTTTGATCAATTATTTAATATTGATAAAGATAAGCCTAATAATACACATAGGGCAATTCTTTTGTATCTTAGTTGGATTCTTTACGAAATCCTACTAGAAGTTAAAAGCTACGGTAGTATTGGATAATGGCTTGTCCAACTCCAAATGTATTAGAGAAACTTTCCACCGCCAGTAGCTTTTTCAATTGCGTAGGAGACCTAATTCTTCTTCAATATTGATACCTACCGATCCCACATCGGTATTAAATCATCAACACCCGTCTTTAGAAGCTCTATAAAAACGGCGTGATTTTACTTCAATTGGCATCAATTGTAATATTCGTAAGCTACGATTAGGGAGCGCTCACTGCTGAGGTAAATTCTATCTTTTGTTCTACGCTTTCTTTTGTTCTTTCCTTTTTTTTTCTTTGTAAGCCAAGAAAAGAAAAGTCGTCGAGTGCCAAGTTGATGCGCAATTCCATAACATTTTATAGAAGGGTAACTCTACAACAACATAAAGGAGGATAAATCATGCGCAACATATAAACGGACAAATTCACATTGCCATAGAGATAATTCCATATCAACATATAGATGGATAAATCCATAAAGAGGCCAACTTAAGGTGCAAAGGGACTTAAATGTCCACATTAAGATTGGAGAGTTACAGTTCCTTTTAAGAACAAAACCACGGAGAGTCCAACTTAAGGTGCAAAGGAACATAAATGTCCACCTCAAGATTGGAAAATTAGAAAACTTCAACTTGAAGACTTGGCGGACTTTGCAGATTGCAACTTGAAGACAAACAAATTTGAAGATTTGACGGCCTTAAAAATTTGGTGGACTTTGATGCTTCAACTTGAAGACTTGGCGGACTTTGCAGATTTTAACTTGAAGACAAACTAATTTGAAGATTTGACGGACTTGAAAATTTGGTGGACTTTGATGCTTCAACTTGAAGAGCAGTGGACATTTAAACTTCAACTTGAAAAATTAGTAGACTTGAAGACTTTATCTTTAAAACCTGTCGGACTTAGATAATTCAACTTGAAAACCGGCGAATTTGAGGATTTCAATTTGAAGACCGATAGATATGAAGACTTGGAGGAATTGAATACTTCAACTTAAAGTTTGGTGGACTCTGCAGACTTCAACTTGAAGATTTGGCCTTCTACTAAAAGTCTGCATCTATCCATCGGAGATGCCAATTTGCTATGGAGGCTTGCCCCCATTGAACCACTAATCCTTGATAAGGCAATAAGTTCATGTAAGCCTAATTTTGAAATTCCAATCAAGTGGATTATATTCCATTATTCTTCCTTCGAATAACGATTGGGGTAACATGTATATTTTAAGCTCATGCAATTACTCTAAGCTGCTTACGTACCTCGGTGAAGAGGATCAAGTCATACTGTAGTTCAGAAAGGGTGAATATTTTTTATGTCCAAACTTTTGCCTAGGCCGCCTCTTTCGAGGTTTTCGACCTAGCGGACCTTTTTTTATTTCCTAACTTTTGACTAGATCGCCTCTTTCGAGGTATTCAATCTAGCGGACTCTTTTTTTGGTGGGCCGTACACAATTTAGACTCATGCGGGCCAGGAGTATAGGAACATGCAGTTTAGGCTCGTGCGTCAAGGAGTATAGAGACTTGCAACTTAAGATCGTTTTTTGAGGTGCTTTGCAAGTTGAAAATTTTGCTCAAATTTGAAGAGCTTCATGACATGCAGTTTAGGCTCGTGCGTCTAAGAGTATTGCAACTTGAAGGTTTAGCTTACAATTTAAAGTTCCACTCGAATTTGAAGAGCTTCGTAACTTGAAGATTTATCTTTGAAGAGCTTTGCAACTTGAACACTTTGCTCGAATTTGAAGAACTTTACAACTTGAAGACTTTGCCGAATTTGAAGAGCTTTACGTCTTTAAGATTGGCTCAAATTTGTGAAACTTTGCGATTTGAAGTCCTTGTTCGACTTTGAAGAGCTTTCGACTTGAGTCTTTGCTTGTATTTAAAGAGCTTTGCGACTTAAAAACTTTTTACAAATTGAAGAGCTTTACAACTTGAAGACTTTGCTTGAATTTGAAGAGCTTTTCGCCTTAAAGATTTAGTTCAAAATTGGGGAGCTTCGTGATTGGGACATTCATTTCCATTCCATTTTGCTATAATGCATAGTAGATAGTCTTATTGTGCCACGCACTTGTCTGCACCCCATGGACTCGTGGTATCATTGTGTCTGGTTTGTTGAGTTTATCGCGCCACTATTTCACCACCAGTAGTCTCACTTTCCATTGTAATATGTAGACATGAACTCCCTCTAAATATTTTAGTTGATATTCAGTGTCACCAAGTCGGTAACATTATGATTAGTCCTTTATACCTTCTATTAACACTTGTGCTCCAGGCGATTCCACCATTCTGATATGAACTATTTTGCGATAACCATGGACATCTCGATTTATAGATTTTCTCCCCATTTCTTCTCGCCTCATTATTCCAAGCTAGTGAATAGCCACACACTCTTCCACATGTTACGTGGTCTTTGCACTCATCCCACTCACCTCTTAACTCTTGTTAGGATATCCGTGGGAAAGTGTGTTCATCGTCTTATTACTTAACATTTTTTTGCTTGTAAGATTCTTTAGAGGCTCTCCATCAAGCCCAAATACCCTCTTGGTTTATTATAGCATCACATTTATTTCTCCCACTCATTTAGCCTTTCTTAACGTCTTGAAACTTTGGTTAAATTGCAAATCTATGATTAACCCATTCTAAAAACTCGCAACCTTCCACATTTGACCTATAGTACTTCCTTAGGTTCCATTATTCCTGACCTCTAACAAGTATAAAATCCCTTTACAAACATACTCTTAGTTTCTAGGATCGTTGACCCTATCATTCACATTGCCCTGTATGAAGAATTTACCTTCCTTAACCGTCTACCCTTTTTAGGGGTACTAGGGGTCTATCATTATCATATCCTTTCAAATAATCACGTTATCCATTATCACTATTCTAGACTATGCATGTCTTCAATAAATATTCAAACATCATAGCTATATGGTCTTACTCTTGTTTCATTGTATTTAAGTGGCCTCACTATGGCCTTCCTTCCCCACTTGGGCGAATGTCCCGGATTTTGACACAAGTCTTGAATTTAGCAACTTGAGGAACATATGTCTCATGTCTCTAGCCCTTGTATTTATGCTCAACTATTGGGAGATTTAAGTCGCCATGGTACTAACCTCATAAGTTCTTTTCTCTTATTCAGCCTCACGAGCTTGGGATTCAAATTCCTCATGTCAATATCCGTTAGGAGTGTAATATCACTTCGTACACTTATGGATTTTATAAGGTTCGTTGTACATGGGTCTTCTTATCGGGGGTTCAATTGAGTCTTCGTTCATAACTTCTTGTCTCCCGTGAGAGACCTGCATGTTTGTCATTACTCTCGTGGTCATGCCTTACATATACCACATGCTTATATAACAAAGTTTCTTTTACACCTTAGGATCATATACATACTTCCCACGCTATCCACATGTGCCATATAAGCTCGCGTCTCATTTATCAAGTCAATGTCTCTTTGGAGGTGGTCATAATTTTTTAACACTTTTCTCGAATAAAGTATGCTTCTGGTACCATATACGTACCTCATAAATTCGTACCATTCGTTCAACACGATACATGTTCCATCTCCTTAATATTCAGGCCTTTTCCCATTTGTCATGTCATATGACAACATTACTTGGAATAGACGAAAGATCATTTAAACTTACCTTGAACCTCAAAGCACGTGTTAGAAGATAATTTCATAGTCAAGCTCTATCGCACGATCTGGAGTTTTGAAGAAGGGTAACATTCCTAAAATGTCCATGTAGCCTCCAACTTATAGATGTGGTCGACTACACACCGATAAGAAGGACTCTACTAGACACGGCTCCGAGATATCCTAGGACACTTTAAAACCTTAGGTTCTGATACCAAGTTTGTCACGCCCCAAAATCCGAGGAGCACGACCGGCGCTCAACCGAGTAAACCCGACTGAGCAAGCCTGTTAGGTTTCATTCTACCCAAACTAATTCATGAATAAATAGGAGATGGGCTCCATTAATCATACTTAGTAAGTATTTCATTAACAATTTCCATTTCATTTCCATTAGCAGCTTATATCATAATTATCAAAATATTACAAGTTTTATAAATCTTTGCTAAACATCAATATTTCTACTTTAATTCCAATACCCGACACTACCCACAACCTGTCTACGGAGCCTCTAAGCACAAATGAAGAGTAATGTAATGTGAAAATACCGGAAACAAGGCTCCGACTATACCTCAAATACAAAGTACATGATGAACAGATGAAACAGGACCCCGAAATGAAGTGGGGCTCACCAAGTCAGCTGAAAGGATGATGCGGCACTAGCTGCGACCGACACTGCCTGCTATAGAAACACCTACATCCATTAAAGACGTAGCACCCCCGACAAAAGAGACGTTTGTGCAATCGAATAGCACTAGTATGTATAACTAAACACCATCTATTTAGAAAGAACTATCATACAAGAACAAAGAAATCATAAACACCTTCTCATTAGAAAGAACTATCAAACAAGAATAAAGAAATCATAAAGTCAATCAAATGCATTAACGATCACCGCATCATCAATTAAAAGAATCATACAACTTCCACATCATTTTTCCATAGTTTTTTAGTTTGGGGCATTCCATACTATTCATCATATCTTTCCAATACCACCGCTATCTTGAGCGGAGTCCAATTTCGACCCGATCGACTAGGTCGCATCATTTGAGACATATGCTTCAATCACAATCTCTTTTTCCTTCTTTTTCGGAATTCATTCACAATACCTTTCCAATACCACCGTTATCTTGAGCGTAGTTCGATCTCGATCCGATCGGCTAGGTTGCCTCATCAAGGCATTGTTCCCTTCTCATAAATCAATTCATTTCACATATATCATTTCATAGGCACTTGGGGCCAGGACTTATCAAATCATTCTTGGAACTAGGCCGTATTTTACATCGTTCCCAATTTTCAATATTAGCTTTGCCAATCAGGACAGTAGGTGCACACAAGAGCAATTTTAAATTGTATACATAGATAAGATTTCACGTAGATAGCACAATATATTCAGCTGCAATCTCAATTTAAGGTCTAAACATTTCCAATACATAATTCATACCTTTGCCCCTTTCAAGCTGTCAAGATAGCACGTTGATTATGTTGGGACACATTTTTCACACACATAAGGTTACAACACCAACTCATGTAAAACAACAAGCAATGCAACAATTCAACTTTAATCTTGCCATGCCTACACAATCACCGATGAAGCTCAATTTCTAAAAGCCGGGGTTTTAGCCATACATACCTCAACCGAGCTTTCCTTAATCCTATAACGTTCCGGAATGTTCGCACCTCAATCTATTTAAGCAATATAGCACAATTTAACTCATAATCAAGAAAAGATCATAATCTAAGCTCTCTTGAGCATTTTACCGTGCAATTAGTGTTTATTAAGGCCTTAGGGTTCTTTTTTATGCAAGATTACACTAGCCCATTACCCATGCCTCCTCTTATATAATTCCTCATACTCTTCAAGAACACATGCATGCAATGCAAACCCCCTTATCCCCATGAATTACCTCACTAATGACCCTTTGTAGCTATGTGTAAAAATGAGAGCTGAGGTGATGAAGCCTTACCTCGTGGGATGAAGGTTTAGGTCCCTCACTTGATTATATTCAATGATTCAACAAGGATTTTTGTATCAATATTGATGAAAGTCACTTCCCCTCTCTAAGACCCTCTCTCTCTCTCTCTCTCTCTAAGAGCATAAGAAAAACCAGCTCAAATGAGCTATTACACCGTATATAATGATAGGAGGGTTGGGTTTAAAATTTAGAAAATTGGAGCCTCGAGTCGGATCTACGATCGCAAAGCTGACATGCGGTCCGCATAATGGACCGCAGAAATGCTCCCCAAGACCTGAACACACTGCCTAGGTATGCGGCAGAAATGCGGTCCACACACCCTTTCTACGGTCGCATAATGCACCACATAACTGCTCCTCACAAAATCCCAAGGGAAATATGTGACGACTATGTGGTCCGCATATCGGTTATGCGAGCGCATACTCAACCACATAGTTGACCTCAAATTTGACCAACACACTGACTCACTTTGCGGCGATTATGCGGTCCGCATACCTGATATGCGACCGCATTCTCGACCGCAGAATCGCGTTTCTGGAAAATATTATTTCTTGACTTTTTATATCATAGATCAGTCCAAAAAGGTCTGAACCGCAGAATTGAAGAATTTTACACATCTCTAACAGATGATCCTAATTGCCACTACGAGCTTTTGGGTTTAGGGTAGAAATTTTTCACGGGGCTTCACAATGTTAACCTCCATAAATAGATAAACAAATGCATGTTGTTCAAACAAATGATTTAAGGATCTTATAGGCAGGATATCTAGTGAGCATAAACAGAATATACAACAGTTTTATTAAAGTGGGCAGATGAGTACCTATCAGTTTGCCTACTGATTTTGTTAACAATCTAAATCCAGGCATATTTCAAACAAGAAATCACAGTTTTAGGCCCAAAATTTTAATTAACCTACATGTTTGCCTAAGTGATAGTCGGGCATAACCCTATAGACATGACATCTAAGCTGTAAATTAACTACTAATTCTTAACAGGCAGATTTCTATCTTTAAATCCTGTAGGCATGCTTTCTAATTGCTGAAACGGGTTTTGAAATCCTATAGGCATAATTTCTAAATGCAGAAACAGATTTTAAAACCTTATAGGCATGATATCTAAATGCAGAAACTGATTTTAAAACCTTATAGGCATGATATCTAAATGCAGAAATTGATTTTAAAATTCTATAGGCATGGTTTCTAAATGCAGAAACTGATTTTGAAAACCTTATAGGAATGATATCTCAATGTAGAAACTGATTTTGAAATTTCCTGTAGGCATGGTATCTAGGTGACTTTAGTTCCTATAGGCAGGATCTCTATTACTCATGTGTAGGCAGAATTCTTTAAGCACGTTGCCAGAAAAATTGTTATTCAAACAGACAAGATCCTATAGACATGGCTACTAATGCACATTGAATTGAAAATACGTGCGGATTCTATAAACAGGATTTTTAATGTGCAGAATTAAACGTAAAGTCCTATAGCAGGATTTCTAACATGCAGATGTGCAGCACAAAGTCAAACGATCATAAAATCCTATAACAGGATCTCTAAACATAATACAGTATCCACATAGTGTAATCAGCATAGTCAAATCCTATAGGCATGTTCTCTACCCAATTTTCTATAGAGATGTAGGAATAGACCCCCCTCCCAGCTTTTACTAATAACTCCAATATCTGTTTTTACAAAGATTATTATGACAGACCAATACGAATGAACTACACAAAGCTATTCATTACACTATAGGGAGCCTTAGCAGGCCCAATATAAACCTGAGAGCTAGGCCTTCAACACAATAGTCTTGAAACAGTAGTAGGGATCCATTCATAGCATATCAAACCAAACTTCTAGTGTGTAAAAATTCCCAAAGAGCCTCAAAGACCCCAGGCAATGGTCACACTAGAGCCATGTAAGCAATACAGAATTCATAAAGTTTGGAAACCAGCTCCAATGTGTCAGAGTTCAAAGGAGTCTCAAGGACCCTAGGTAGTGCTCACATTAGAGGTGATAGGAACCTAGGTAGCTAAGAGTGGAAATTTGAAAAGTAGTTCATGTAAGGGGTAGGGGATAGTTTTTAGAAAGCAGTTTTTATTCAAGAGCAAACAGAAGTAGAATTCTACCAAGACAAGCAGAGTCCAGACAGATTGGTATGAATACTGTGTCAACCAAAGCAATCACAAAAGAGCAAGGGCACTTGAGTTATAAACAGAACCGATCACACATGTTTGCAGTATCTAAACATGTTACGAATAGAGGCATACAATTGAATCAACAAGGTTACATATGACTGAAGTTGATTTAGCTCTTTAATTACCACTAGGTGGACACATGTAGACAAACATTGAGCAGGAGCATGCTGAAGTTAAGATGAACAACCAAACAAACACATAAAGCAGGACAGTAGGAAGTTAAAGCATAACAACACAGAAATCATGGATCAAAAAGAAATATGTTAAGGTAAACTATCCATGCTACCACACAAAACATGATAGGTTAACAAGAGTTAGGCATACTAGTTAGGAAGAAACAAACAGGAAACATATGACAAATAGAAGCATATCGAGATTTGAGGTGAATTAATCATATAATCACATGGAACAAAACAAGATAACAGGAGCTAAGGCAAAGAAATGGTCAGGAATCATGTATCAAATAAGAGCATGTTGAGGGATGTGATAAAGCTAACTACTTGAACATACATAATAGAACGAGATAATAGGAGTTACCACATACTAGTAAAGGAGAAATTAAATATGCAAAAATAGGTAGGTTCCATAATAGCTTGGCCTTAACTTTCAGCCGGCCAAATAACAACCACTTAGCACAGAAGCTAGAGAGAGCTTAAGTTTGTAATGAAAAAAAATATAAGAGAGTTCGAGTGTCCTCTAAAATGGAGAAGGGGAAGAGTTTTATAGCATGTAATAGAATAGAACACACAAGGTAATGAACCAATAACACACAAATAATGTATTAAAATCAAGTAATAATCAGTTTAGGTCGACATAGGTCAATTAACAAGCGTAAAATTGGGATAACATCAGTTAATGGACTCAATCAGCAGTCAAATAAGGTAAAGAATAATTTCGAAATCAATTAGAAGTAATTTAGGGCATAAATCAAGGATTCAGTAAATCAAGGAAACACACAAAATAGTTGTTCAGAATATTTATGGCAAATACTAGAAGCGAAAATTAGGGAAACACACAAAAGCGTTCCGAATATTTAAGGCAAATGCACAAAAATCGATTACATGGTAAAATATAGGATGGATATAGACATAATAACTCTTAAAATCAGGGAATCGAACCAATTTTGGCTCGATCTAAAGAAATTTGAAAACTCTAGTTCTTGGGAAAGTAAGAATCTCGAAGATACACAGAGAATCATAGATATTCATACCATAAAAGAACAAGAACAAACACAGACAGAGAAGGTCAAGGAACTGAACCAGTTTTTGGTTTGAAATCGAAGAGATCCACTTGTCATATTTAGGCAAGCGACTAGGTAACACCATAAACGAGTAACCAGTAGAGAAAGGGAGCCAGATAAGGCAGTAAATCACCAAATGATTCTATATTTGGTTGGGAATCAAAGGGATTTGGAGGGAATTTTGGGTGATGGCGCTTTAGGGTTTGAGAGTGAAGAGGGAAGAGATTGAGAGCATTCAGGGGCGGCGGGTTTGGGATTATGGGTAGCGTTTGGGGGGTCGTTTGGTTAATAAAAAAAGAAATAAATCCTGGACCATTGATCTTCTGAGATCAACGGCCATGATTTCATCTGGGTTGGGGCAGGTATTTAGAGATTGGGTTATGGGTTATATTTAAGTGCGCTAGGGTAGTTTTGGGTTAGGTCCGAAATTAAACAAAAATTATAGAGGCTATTTGTTAAATATCCAATAAATTGATAAAATAATTTGTAAATATAGTTAATTAAATGTTAAAAATAATTTTTATGCATGAAAATAATTTAAAATAATTACTTAATATTATAAAAATTCAAAAGGTTATTTTCTTGTAAAATAAGTTAATTATGCACACGTGAGGCTATTATTGCAAAGTTATTGCAAGTATAACCCTAACATGTACATATGACTATTCATGAAATAATTAAAGCTTCGTATACATATAAATGATAAAATTAAGCAATAAATTTATCATAAAATTGTTTGTGATGCAATTAGTAATTATTTGGATAATAAAATTCTAGAATAAATTACTTAAAATCCCTTTAAAATTATAGAAAAATTATGAAAAAATACTGGTTGATGCTCATGCACTATTTTAAAAGTATATATGCATATTTAAATATATGAAAAAAATTGGGTATCAACAGCTGCCCCTCTTTACCCGAGAAGGATAAAAGAGTTTTCGGGTAAAAAAATGATAACCGATTTTGAACGGATGAGGTGTTTCAAGAACATAGGACGCACCATGGTATCTAAGCTGCCTACATATCCCTGGTTTTACAGGAATCAGGCCATGTATAGTTCTGTACCCGCATGTGAATGAAGCCGATGGAATAGAAATGGTAGTCTATTTTAGAAAAGGGTTTCTTTTGAGAAGGATAGTATCAGATGAGTCTATGTGGAGTTATGAAGGCGAATCTGAATCATGCTGGATGCATCACAGGGTAGGTATCTGGACGGTCATGGAGTGAAGGCAAGCAATTGATCAGAATCTATAACGAACCGGCTGGTCATTTTAAGAATTTAATACCCTGATCCTCTATTAACTGCTTTCCCTGTGTTATTTTCTACTATTGTGAGTTGTCGGGAGGATTCGTTTGGAGTTTCGGAGTGTTTTGAGACATTTAATCCCTAAATGAGAGCTTAAGCTTTAGAATTTGGCCTGTGGTCGGAGCAGTGTGAAGACGGCATCGAAATAGAATTCTGTCAATTACGTTAGCTCCGTTGGGTGATTTTGGGCTTAGGGGCATGTTCGGATTGTGTTTTGGAGGTCTGTAGCTTATTTAGGATAGAAATGCTGAAAGTTGAATTTTTGAAGTTTCCGGTTCGATAGTGAGATTTTGATATAGGGGTCAGAATGGAATTCCAAAAAGTTGAGTAGGTCCGTGGTGTCATTTGGGATGTATGCGCAATATTTCAAGTCATTCGGATGTTGTTTGATAGACTTTTTGATCGAAAGCGGAATTTAGAAGTTTTGGAATCCTCAGGCTTGAATCCGAGGGTAATTTGGTGTTTCGACATTGTTTTGACTGTTCTGAGGATTGGTACAAGTTTTAATAGTATTATGTGACTTGTTGGCATGTTTCGTTGAGGTCCTGGGGGCCTCGAGTGAGTTTCGGGTGCTTAATGGAAGTGGAATTGGACTTAGGAAAATCTAAAGCTTTGCTAAACCTGTCATAGTCGCACCTGCGTGTATGGGACCGTAGGTGCGGCACCGCAGAAGCGGTTAGAGGACCGCAGGTGCGGTCTGAGGCAATGTTGAAATTGGTCGCAGGTGCGGCCCAGGTACCGCAGAAGTGGCACCGCATCTGCAGGTAAGAGGTCGCAGGTGCGGAAGTTGGGCTTTAATGAAAAGTCTCAAATGCGGTTCATTTGCCGTAGAAGCAGGACCGCAAGTGCGGTCCCATGGTCGCAGAAGCAAATTTGCTGCTCAGAAAAAGGGAAGTATGAGGGTTTGAACTCAAAACTTGGAAAAAACAATTTAGAGCTAGGTTGAGGGTGATTTCTCGAGGGTTTTTGAAGGAGAAACAGTGGGTAACATTTTATATCTTGATTTTGATCCTAAAACTATAATCTATTGTTGTTTTCCTCATCTAATTAAGGAAATTGGGGGTAAAAGTTTGGAAAATGGGAGAAGGTTCCCCAATTGAAAATTCGAGTTTTGAATGAGATTTTGACATCGGATTTTGGTAATTTTTGTTCGAGTGTGTTCGTGAGTGATTAGGGGTTCAGAATTTTTAAATTTTATCCAATTCTGAGACGTGGGCCCCGAGGACCTTTTGGGAAATTCTTAATTTCGCATGTTAGCTTCGAATTAATTAGTTAAATTAGTTACTTGAAGTTATATTTACATTATGCAATTACTTGAATAGATTTGGGCAATTTAGAGTCTGGTACTCGTGCCAAGAATGTGATTTTGAGTTGATTGAACTGGTTTGAGGTAAGTGGCTTGCCTAACCTTGTGTGGGGAAACTCCCCTTAGGATTTGGTAGTGTTGTTATGTGAGTACCGTGTATGCGAGGTGACGAGTGTGTACACGTGCTAATTGTTAAAAAATCCCATTTTCATTAAGTTAATACCTATGTTTTTCTTTTAATTGAGAAATATTTGTACTTGAAGCCTCTTGCTTAGTTCAGGAAAAGCATGCTAATATGATTTAATCGTTTTACCTGCTTTAATTACGTACTTGTACTCCGTGCAGCATGTTAGAATAGAATTTCCTGCTTAATTCTAGAATAGAACTGTAAATTCTTCTGAGATTGTTGTTTGATTACTTTGGGACTACGGGACGATATCCCGAGAGATCCCCCTGCATGTTTACTTTGGGACTACGGATCGGTATTCCGGTAGACCCGCTGCACATTTACATTTAGGACTACGGGACAACACCCGGTAGATCCCCTGGACTAAATATTTATTTTGGGACTACGGATTGGCATTCCGGGTGTTTCCCCTGCAAAATTATGATTCGGACTACGCGAAGATATACCGGGAGATCCTCTGGACATTTACATTTGGGACTACAGGACGATATCCTGGTAGATGCCCTGTTGCCATTTCTGTGTACTGAGTTAGATTCTTGTACTGAGTTAGATTCTTTCTATGTTTGTATTCGTTATAGACTCCTAGCATTTTAATTATGTTGTTGGATTCATTATTGCTTTATCTTATTTTTTATTTATAATTAGTAGGGCCATGACCTTCCTCGTCACTACTCGACCGAGGTTAGGCTTGACACTTACTAAGTACCGTTGTGGTGTACTCATGCCCTTTCCTGTACATGTTTTTCGTGTGCAGATCCAGGTAGGTCGGCTCAGCCATACTTCCAGTGAGGCGAGGCAATCTTCAGAGACTTCGAGGTATATCTTCTGCGTCCGCAGACCAAGGAGTCCCTCTCTATTCTCACTTCTAGCTTTAGCTCTCTTGTATTTACTTTGTTTAGATATTCTGGAGTTAGAACACTTTTTAGTTATTCCACAGCTTGTGATTTCATAAGATTCCGGGCTTTGGGAGTTGTTTCAGTTTGAGAGTTTATAATTGTATATGTTGAGTAGCATCTTAAACATTTTATTATGTTTTATCCGTAGTTTTTGGCTAGTTTTATCTTTCGCTTTCTTTTCCGCAAATTGTTTGGCTTACCTAGTCGTAGAGACTAGGTGCCGTCATGACAGTTCATAAAGGGCGATCTTAGGTTGTGACAAGTGGGTATCATAGCTCTAGGTTCATATGAGCCATGAATCACAAGCCGGTTTATTAGAGTCTCAAGGATCGGTACGGAGACGTCTGTACTTATCTACGAGAGGCTATGTAACTATTAAGAAAATTCCATTTCATTTGATTTCCTTGTCGTGCGAGATTTTGGTATCACAATTCTAAACTTCTGTCTTCTATTCTCTCACATATGGTGAGGACAAGTGCTACCGGAGATGACCAGGCACCCGTGCCCCGTGCTAGAGCCATCATAGGTCGGGGCCAGGGTAGAGGCTGAGGACACGCCCGTGATACAGCCAGAGCACCCGTGCGAGCTGCCACAGAGGAGCCACCAACAGCTCCAACTAGAGTCCAGACACCTGATACGCCTACTGCTACTACTATTCCAGCTCTTTAGGAGACTCTTGCAAAGTTCGTGAGCATGTATACCACTCTATCTCAGGCAAGGCTGATTCCCCTTGCTGCAGCCACATCCCAGGCGGGGGATGAGCATAGACTTTCGCCGCCAGCACTCCTGAGCAGCGAGTCTAGGTTGATCAGATCCCAAAGGTTATGCCGGTACCGCCTGTAGTTCTAGTTCAGCCCGAGGATAGGGCATCACCTTCAGAGGATGAGCAACAGAGGCTTGAGAGGTTTAAGATGTATAAGCCTCCCGTATTCAGTGTTTTAGCATCAGATGATGCCCTGGGATTTCTGGAGGATTGTAACCGTATCCTTCGCACTATGGGTATATCAAGATCGAGTGGGGTTTCTTTCACTGCCTTCTAGATTCGAGGATCAGCCTACTAGTGGTGGTGTAATTTTGAGTTTGACAGTCTAGCTGAGGCAGCATCCTTTACTTGGACTTAGTTTATAGATATGTTCCTGAGAGAGTTTGTCCCTCAAAGCCTCAGGGATGTGTGGCACGCAGAGTTTGAGCATTTTCACCAGGGCGCTATGACTGTTTTGGAGTATGATGTCCATTTCACTGACTTGTCTAGGCATGCACTAGCCTTGGTTGCTACAGTTCGTGAGGGAGTTCGTCAATTTATTAAAGGGCTCATTCCCACCATCAGGTCTAGCATGGCTCGTGAGTTGGAGATGGATATTTCTTATCAGCAGGTGGTGAACATTGCTAGGAGAGTGGAGGGTATGCATGCTCGAGATAGAGTGGAGAGGGAGGCCAAGAGATCTCGAGAGTCAGGCCATTATTCTGGTACCCGTGCTCTAGCTACAGTTAGTCATGGTAGGGGTTATATGAGGCGCCCCGTTCATTCAGCTTTTCCAGTAGCTAGTAGTATTCCAGCTCCTCCTAGACCTTAAGAGCCTTATTATGCACCTCCAGTATCTAGTGCGCCTCCCGCACGGGGTGCTTTCAGTGGTTAGTCCAGCAGACCTAGCCCGAGCTAGTCACATCTACCATGCCCTCTCAGAGCTTGTTTTGAGTGTGTCGACACACGCCATATGGTGAGGGATTGCCCCAGACTTAGGAGGGGTGCACCTCCACAGACCCCTCGGCCACAGCGTGTCCCACAGAGTTCCCAGGCTATAGTCCCAGCACCAGTTGCTTCCCCACCTGCTCAGCCAGCTTGAGGTCGCCCTAGAAGAGGAGGCCAGGCCAGATATTATGCCCTTCCTACTCGTACTGAGGATGTTTCCTCCGATTCTGTCATCATAGGTATTGTCCGAGTTTGTCATAGAGATGCATCAGTTCTATTCGATCCAGGCTCCACTTATTCTTATGTGTCTTCTTATTTTGCCCTGCGTTTGGGCGTATCTCGAGATTCTTTGAGTTTCCCTGTTTATGTTTCTACTCATGTGGGGGATTCTCTTATTGTAGACCGCGTTTATCAGTCGTGTTTGGTTGCTCTGAGTGGTTTTGAGACCAAAGCCGATTTATTATTACTCAACATGGTAGATTCGATGTTATCTTGGGCATGGACTGATTGTCGCCCCATTATGCTATTCTTGATTTTCACACCAAAATTGTGACGCTGGATATGCCACGTGTACCACGAGTAGAGTGGAGGGGTACATTAGATAACACTCCTAGTAGAGTTATTTCCTTCCTTAAAGCTCAACGAATGGTTGAAGAAGGGGTGTGACGCGTATCTGGCCTATATGAGAGATGTTAGTGTTGATACACCTACAGTTGATTCAGTCCAGTAGTACGGGACTTCCCTGATGTGTTTCCAGCTGATCTTTCGGGTATGCCACTTGATAGGGATATTGATTTTGGCATTGATCTATTGCTGGGCACTCAGCCCATTTCTATTCCTCCGTACCGTATGGCTCCTCTTGAGTTGAAAGAGTTGAAGGATCAGTTATAGGAATTGCTTGATAAGGGTTTTATTTGTCCCAGTGTATCATCTTGGGTGATCCTGTCTTGTTTGTGAAGAAAAATGATGGTTCTATGCATATGTGCATTGATTATCGCCAGTTGAACAAAGTTACAGTGAAGAACCAATATCTTTTGCCTCATATTGATGATCTATTTGACCATACAAGTATTTTCTAAGATTGACTTACGTTTAGGTTACCATCAGCTGAATATTCGGAAGCCAGATATCCCAAAGACTGCCTTCCGAACTCGGTATGGTCATTACGAGTTCCTTGTTATGTCATTTGGGTTGACCAATGCCCCAACAACCTTCATGCATTTGATGCACAGTGTGTTCCGGCCATATCTTAACTCGTTCATCATTGTCTTTATTGATGATATTCTAGTATACTCCCAGAGTCGGGAGGATCATGCGCAACACCTAAGAACAGTGCTTCAGACTTTGAGAGAAAAGAAGTTGTATGCAAAGTTCTCGAAATGTGAGTTTTTGTTGGATTCCGTGGCATTCTTGGGTCATGTGGTATCGAGTGAGGAGATACAGATGGATCTGAAGAAAGTGGAAGCAGTGCAGAGTTGGACCAGACCATCCTCACCTACAGAGATCCGTAGTTTTCTTGGCTTGGCGGGTTATTACCGTCGATGTTGAGGGGTTTTCATCTATTGCAGTACCTATGACCAGGCTGACCCAAAAGGGTGCTCCATTCTATTGGATGGAAGAGTGTGAGGCGAGCTACCAGAAGCTCAAGACAACTTTGACTACAACCCCGGTATTGATATTGCCTATAGGTTCGGGGTCTTATACTGTTTATTATGATGCCTTGAGGATTGACCTTGGAGCGGTATTGATGCAAGACGGTAGTGTGATTGCCTACGCGTCCAGATAGTTGAAGGTACATGAGAAGAATTATCCTATCTATGATCTCGAGTTAGCTGCTATTGTTCATGCCTTGAAAATATGGCGTCATTATTTGTACGGTGTTCCTTGTGATATCTATACTGATCACTGGAGTTTATAGCATCTTTTCAAGCAAAAGGATCTTAATTTGCGCCAGAGGAGACGATTAGAGCTGCTGAAGGACTATGATATTACTATCTTATATTACCCGGGCAAGGCCAATGTGGTGGCTGATGCTTTAAGTCGCCGGGCAAAGAGTTTGGGGAGATTGGCTTATCTACTAGTAGTGGATAGGCCTATGGTGATGGATGTTCAAGCCTTAGCCAGCCAGTTTGTGAGATTGGATCTTTTGGAGCCTAGTCGGGTTCTAGCTTGCGTGATTTCTCGGTCTTCCTTATTTGATCGTATCAGGGAGCGTCAGTACGATGACCCTCATTTGCTCGTCCTCAAGGACAACATTCTGCACGGTGATGCCAGAGATGTGACTATTGGTGATGACATGGTATTGAGGATGCAGGGTTGGGTATGTGTACCCAATGTTGATGGGCTTTTGGAGTTGATTCTAAAGGAGGCCCATATTTTGCGTATTCCATCCATATGGGTGCCGCGAAGATGTACCAGGATTTGAGGTAGCACTATTGGTGGAGGCGGATGAAGAAGAATATAGTTGGGTTTGTAGCTCGGTTCCTTAATTGTCAGCATGTAAAGTATGAGCACCAGAGAGTGGGCGGGTTGTTGAGCAGATAGCGATTCTAGAGTGGAAGTGGGAGCGGATCACCATGGACTTCGTAGTTAGACTCCCACGGACTTTGAAGAAGTTCGATGCTATTTAGGTAATTGTGGATCGGCTGACTAAGTCCGCGCACTTCATTCCTGTGTGTACTACCTATTCTTCGGAGTGGTTGGTGGAGATTAATATCCGGGAGATTGTTCATCTGCATGGTATTCCAGTTTCCATAATTTCAGACAGAGGTACTCAGTTCATATCACGGTTCTGGAGGGCCGTACAGCAAGGGTTGGGAACTCGGGTGGAGTTGAGCACAACATTTCACCCCCAGACGGACGGACAGTCCGAACGCACTATTTAGATTCTTAAGGATATGATCCATGTGTGTGTGATGGAGTTTTGAGGTTTTTGGCATTAGTTCTTGCCACTGGCGGAGTTTTCCTACAATAATAGTTATTAGTCCGGCATTCAGATGGCACCGTATGAGGCCATGTATGGTAGGCGGTGTAGATCCCCGGTGGATTGGTTTGAGCCGAGTGAGGCTAGATTATTGGGCACAGACTTGGTTCAGGATGCCTTGGATAAGGTTAAAGTGATTCGGGATAGAGTTTGTACAGTCCAGTCCAGACAGAAGAGTTATGCGGACCAGAAGGTTCGTGATGTTTCCTGTATGGTTGGAGAACGGGTCTGTCTTTAGGTTTCGCTTTTGAAGGGCGTCATGCAATTTGGGAAGAAAGGGAAATTGAGTTTGAGGTTTATTGGTCCTTTTGAGATTTTGAGATGTGTTGGGGAGGTTGATTATGATCTTGCCTTACCTCCCAGCTTGGCAGGAGTTCATCCGGTATTTCATGTTTTGATGCTCCGAAAGTATCACGGTGATCTGTCACATGTATTGGATTTAAATTCAGTCTAGTTGGACAAGGATCTATCTTATGTTGAGGAGACAGTGGCGATATTGGATAGGCAGGTTCGAAAGTTGAGGTCAAAAAACATTGCATCCGTGAAGGTTCAGTGGCGGGGTCAATCGGTTGAGGAGGCGACCTGGGAGACCAAACAGGATATGCGCAGCCGTTACCCTCATCTTTTTACTACTTCAGGTATGTCTCTATGCTCATTCGAGGACGAATGAATGTTTTAAAAGGGGGAGGATGTAATTACCTGGCCGGTTGTTTTAAGAATTTAACGCCTCGATCCTCTATTAACTGTTTTCCCCGTGGTTTTTTCTGCTATTGTGAGTTGCCGGGAGGATTCGTTTGGAGTTTCGGAGTGTTTTGGGACACTTAGTCCATAAATGAGAGTTTAAGCTTAAGGATTTGGCATGTGGTCGAAGCAGTATAGAGACGGCCTTGGAATGGAATTCCGTTGATTCCGTTAGCTCTGTTGGGTGATTTTGGGCTTAGGGGCGTGTTCAGATTGTGTTTTGGAGGTCTATAGCTTATTTAAGCTTGAAATGCCGAAAGTTGAATTTTTGAAATTTCCGATTCGATAATGAGATTTTGATAGAGGGGTCGGAATGGAATTCCGGAAAGTTGAGTATGTTCGTGGTGTCATTTGGGACGTGTGTGCAGAATTTTAGGTCATTCGGATGAGGTTTGATAGACTTTTTGATCGGAAGCGGAATTTGGAAGTTTTAGAATCCTTAGGCTTGAATCCGAGGAAAATTTGGTGTTCCGGCGTTGTTTCAAATGTTCCGAGGATTGGTACAAGCTTGAATAGTGTTATGTGACTTGTTGGCATATTTTGTTGAGGTCCCGAGGACCTCGGGTGAGTTTTGGGTGCTTAACAGAAGTGGAATTGACTTAGAAAAATCTGAAGCTTTGCTGAACCTGTCATAATCACACCTGTGTGAATGGGACCGCAGGTGCGGCATCGTAGAAGCGGTTAGGGGACCGCTGGTGTAGTCTGAGGCAATGTTGAAATTGGTCGTAGATACGGCCCAGGTACTGCAGAAGCGGCACCGCATCTGCGGGTAAGAGGTCGCAGGTACGAAAGTTGGGCTTTAATGAAAAGTCACATGTGTGGTTCATTTGCCGTAGAAGCAGGACCGCAGGTGCGGTCCTATGGTCACAGAAGCGGATTCGCTGGTCAGAAAAAAGGAAGAACGTGGGTTTGAACTCAAAACTTGGAAAAAATGATTTGGAGCTTGGTTGAGGGCGATTTCTCTAGGGTTTTTGAATGAGAAACATTGGGTAATGTTTTCTATCTTGATTTTGATCCTAAAACTATAATCTATTGTTGTTTTCCTCTTCTAATTAAGGAAATTGGGGGTAAAAGTTTGGAAAATGGGAGAAGGTTTCCCTAGTTGAAAATTCGAGTTTTGAATGAGGTTTTGACGTCGGATTTTGGTGATTTTTTTTCGAGTGTGTTCGCGAGTGATTGGGGGTTCTAAATTTGTAAATTTTATTCAATTCCGAGATGTGGGCCCGGGGGACTTTTTAGGAAATTTCCTTAATTTCACGTGTTAGCTTCGAATTAATTAGTTAAATTAATTACTTGAAGTTATATTTACATTATGCAATTACTTTGAATAGATTTGGGCCATTTGGAGTCGGGTACTTGTGGCAAGAATGTGATTTCGAGTTGATTGAGCTGGTTCGAGGTAAGTGGCTTACCAAACCTTGTGTGGGAGAACTCCCCTTAGGATTTGGTATTGTTGTTATGTGAGTACCGTGTACATAAGGTGACGGATGCGTACAAGTACTAATTGTTAAAAAATCCCGTTTTCATTAAGTTAATGCCTATGTTTTTCTTGTAATTGAGTAATATTTGTACTTGAAGCCTCTTGCTTATTTTAGGAAAAGCATGCTTATATGATTTAATCATCTTACCTGCTTTAATTGCTTACTTGTATTGCGTGCATCATGTTAGAGTAGAATTTCCTTCTTAATTATAGAATAGAACTGTAAATTCTTCTGAGATTGCTGTGTGATTACTTTGGGACTACAAGACGATATCCCGGGAGGTCCCCCTGCATGTTTACTTTGGGACTACAGATCGATATTCCGGTAGATCCCCCTGCACATTTACATTTGGGACTACGGGACAACACCTGGTAGATCCCATATACTGAATATTTACTTTGGGACTACAGATTGGCATTCCGGGAGTTTCCCCTGCAAAATTATGATTCGGACTACATGACGATATCTCGGGAGATTCTCTGGACATTTACATTTGGGACTACGGGATGATATCCTGGGAGATCTCTTGTTGTCATTTCTGTGTACTAAGTTAGATTCTCTCTGCGTTTTTATTCGTTATAGACTGCTAGCATTTTAATTATGTTGTCGTATTCTGTACTGCTTTATCTTGTTTCTCATTAATAATCAGTATGGCCCTGACCTTCCTCCTCACTACTTGACCGAGGTTAGGCTTGACACTTATTGAGTTCCGCTGTGGTGAACTCATACCCTTTCCTGCACATGTTTTTTGTGTGCAGATACAGGTTCGTCGGCTCAGCCATACTTCCAGTGAGGCGAGGTGATCTTCAGAGACTTTGAGTTATATCTGCCGCATCCACAGACCAAGGATTCCCTCTCTATTCTCACTTCTAGCTTAAATTCTTCTGTATTTACTTTTGTTTAGATATTCTGGAGTTAGAACACTTTGTAGTTATTCCACAACTTGTGATTTCATGAGATTTCGGGTTTTGGGAGTTGTTTTAGTTTAAGAGTTTATAATTGTATATGCCGAGCGGCATCTTAAATGTTGTATTATGTTTATCCGCAGTTTTTGGCTAGTTTTATCTTTCACATTCTTTTTCGCAAATTGTTAGGCTTACCTAGTCGTAGAGACTAGGTGCCATCACGACAGTTCACGGAAAGCGAACTTGGGTCGTGATAGAATTGGTTACGTCTGCAATAACAACAAGGTATGAGCAAATACCGGAGCGAAGGTTGCTCCCGTTTGAAGAACAGTTACTTCTTGGATTTCCTGCAAAACATAAAACACGATTCGTGCAAGTATATGGATTATTGCGAGAATTTAAACATGATGCAAATTCCCTTTGGACCATGAAGGTTTTCTTTGGATAGAGAGGATGACGTCCTCAGACCATGACGTCCTGGGACATGAATAATGAGATAGGGGATTTGTAGGCCATGAAATGATGTTCTCGGGCCATGAAAATGGTGCCCTTGAACCGTGACACCTTTGAATAATGATATGTCAGGCCATGACATGGCGTCATTAGGCTATGAGGATGATGCCTTCGGACTATGATGCCTTTGGACAAGTTGGCTATATGTCAGCCCATGAAATGCAAAGAAATGATACCAAAGGTAATAACAAGGCAATGCTTAGCCTTGCGCAGAGTTTGGGGGCAGATCTTAGCCCCGAGAGAAGAAGATAATGCAAAGTTTAGAATAGAGAAACACTTATGCAAGGGGAGGCAAAGCTTAATCTCACAAAAAGGCAGTGCTTAGCTTTATGCAAATATGGAGGCAAGGCTTAGCCTCATGCGTGATTTGAGACAAGGCTCAGGGCTTAGCCTCATGCAAGATTTGAGACAAGGATTAGTCTCATGCAAATAGAAGGTAGTGCTTAGCCTTATGCAAATATGGAGGCAAGGCTTAGCCTCATATAAGAGAAGGCAATGCTTAGCCTTATGCAAATAGGGAGGCAAGGCTTAGCCTTATGCAAGATTTGAGATAGGGCTTAGTCTCATACCAAGAGAAGGCGATACTTAGCCTTATGAAAATAGGGAGGCAGGGCTTAGCCTCATTCTAGATTTGAGACAGGGCTTAGTTTCATGCAAAGAGAAGGCAATGCTTAGCCTTATGCAAATAGGGAGGCATGGCTTAGCCTCATGCAAGATTTGAGATAGGGATTAGTCTCATGCAAAGAGAGGAAATGCTTAGCCTTATGCAAATATGGAGGCATGGGTTAGCCTCATGCAAGAATCGAGACAGGGTTTAGTTTCATGCAAAGAGCACGCAATGCTTAGCCTTATACAAATATGGAGGCAGGGCTTAGCCTCATGCAAGATTTGAGACAGAGCTTAGTCTCATGCAAAGAGAAGGCAATGCTTAGCCTTATGCAGTGAACAAGTAGTAGATAGGAGTAGAATATTTATTAGCTGGAGATATATTTGTGTCTGATGGCCTGATTGTTTTGAGGATAGTGACACTGATATGTGTATATTTGCGAATACTCCTGTTATGTTTACTGTGCCTGCATTCAAAGAAAAATCATGAGTTTTGTAGGGGGAGGTTGGTTGTGCCCTTGTCTGCTTGCTTTGCTTTGGTTTGTTCTGGAGGCCCTATTTGAGTTACCCTGGGTAACGTCTGTCGGCCATAGAAATAAAGTTTTCAAAAATATGCACTTATTGATGAAATAAAGTTATTTTAGAAAACATTATGGTATACAATATCAAGTAAATTAGATGAACTAATGACTGTACAACTTTTAGAGACATTGCGGCTTCCTTGCACAAGAATTTTGAGGGTCCTCCTTAAAATTCTGCCCCAGTTACTTAACCGATTTCTGACGTTCTGGCATATGATGGTGTCAGCAGGACTTGTTCCGGAATTTTGAGGGTCCTCATCAAAATTCTGCCACAGTTTCTGGTTCTGAGGGAAATGAAGATTTTATTAAGATATGACCGAAGCCACAGGGCTGCCTACGTATCCCCTCTTAAACGGGAATTAGGTCAAGCGTAGTTCGGTTACATCAGATGAATGAATGTAAACAATCTAAACATAGTATCTCTTGACTGCATCTGAATTCATAGGTTTCGGCCAAACTTCTCCGTCCATTTCTACAAGTATGAGTGCTCCTCCTGTTAGCACACGGTGAACCATGTAAGGACCTTGCCAGTTGGGTGAAAATTTTCCTTTGGCTTCATCTTGATATGGGAATATCTGCTTTAGCACCAGCTGCCCCGGTGCAAATTGTCTCGGTCTGACCCTTTTGTTGAAAGATCTGGACATTCTATTCTGATAAAACTGACCGTGACATACTGCATTCATTCTCTTTCCGTGTATGAGGGCTAGTTGCTCATAGCGGCTCCTTATCCATTCTACATCGCTGATTTCGTCTTCTTGTATGATCCTTAACGAAGGAATTTCTACCTCGGCTGGAATGACAGCTTCGGTACCATAAACTAGTAAATAGGGAGTTGCCCCGGTTGATGTGCGGACCGTAGTGCGGTACCCAAATAGAGAAAAGGGTAACTTCTCGTGCCATTGTCTGTGATTTTCTACCATCTTCCTTAGTATCTTTTTGATGTTCTTGTTGGCAGCTTCCATAGCTCCTTTCATTTGAGGCATACATACTGTAGAGTTTTTGTGCTTGATTTTGAAGGTTTCACACATGGCTTTCATCAAATCACTATTAAGATTGACAGAATTATCAGTGATAATGGACTCGGGAACCCCGAATCGGAAAACAATACGATCCTTGACGAAATCAGCAACGACTTTCTTGGTTACAGCTTTGTAAGATGTTGCCTCTACCTATTTTGTGAAATAGTCGATAGCCACTAAAATGAACCAGTGCCCGTTTGAAGTAGTGAGCTCGATTGGACCGATGACATCCATTCCCCAGGCAGCAAAAGGACAAGGTGCACTTGTTGCATTAAGCTCATTTGGTGGTACCTTTATCATGTCTGTATGTACCTGGCATTGGTGGCATTTCTGGGTGTACCGGATGCAATCTATTTTCATGGTAAACCAAAAGTATCCGACTCTGAGTATCTTATTTGCTAGAACAAAACCGTTCATATGTGGTCTGCAAGTTCCGGCATGTATCTCCTTAAACAATCTGGAAGCCTTCTTTGTGCCAACACACCTTAACAACCCCAGATTAGGAGTTCTTCTATACATGGTCCCTCCGCTTTGGAGGAAGTGATTGGAAAACCTCCGTAATGTGCGTTTCTGCGTATGGTTTTCCTGTTCTGCATATTCCTCTTTCGCCAAATATTCTTTGATGTCGTGGAACCAATGTTTTTCGTCAGTTTCTTATTCAACATGAGTGCCGGTTGATTATGGATCCTCACCGGGATGGGATCGATAAAATTCTTATCTGGATGTTGTATCATTGATGACAAGGTGGCTAGTGCATCTGCGAACTCATTTTGAATTCTGGGCACATGTTTGAATTCTATTTTTGTGAATCTCTTCATCAATTCCTGCACATGATACAATTATGGTAGTATCTTGGTGTTCTTCGTAGCCCACTATCCTTGAACATGATGTACCAGATTATCCGAATCACCAATTACCAGCAACTCATGTGTATTCATATCAATGGCCAAATTGAGCCCCAAGATGCAAGCCTCATATTCTGCCATATTGTTGGTGCATGGAAACCTAAGCTTTGCAGATACCCGGTAGTGTTGGCCTATTTCTGATACCAAAATTGCTTCAATGCCCACTCCTTTGAGATTTGCAGCCCCATTGAAGAACATTCTCCAACCGTCATAGGCTTCAGGAATGTCATCTCCTACTAATGATACTTCTTCATTGGGAAAATACGTTTTTAATGGTTTGTATTCTCCTCCCACAGGATTTTCAGCAAGATGTTCTACCAATGCTTGCTCTTTGATCGCCTTCCGAGTTTCATAGATGATATCGAACTCACTTAACAATATCTACCACTTAGATAACTTACCGGTTGGCATGGGCTTTTAAAAGATATACTTTAGAGGGTCCATCCTGGATATGAGGTATGTGGTATAGGCACAGAAGTAATGCCTCGATTTCTTAGCTGTCCACGTCAAAGCACAGCAAGTGCGTTCCAGCAGAGAGTATCGTGCTTCATAAAGTGTGAACTTCTTACTCAAGTAATATATGGCTTGCTCATTTCTTCCTGTCTCATCATGTTGTCCCAAAACACATCCGAAGGCTTCATCTAATATAGACAGATAGAGTAGCAAAGGTCTCTCAGGTTCTGGCAGGACTAGGACTGGCAGTGTAGACAGGTATTACTTGATTTTGTCAAAAGCCTTCTGACAATCCTCGGTCCAACTAGTTTCAGCATCTTTCCTTATAATTTTGAAGATGGTTTCACATATTACCGCGGATTGTGCTATGAAGCGGCTAATGTAGTTGAGGCATCCTAGGAAGCTCATCACATCTTTTTTGCTTTTGGTAGTGGTAACTCTTGGATAGCCTTAACTTTGGACCGGTCCAACTTGATTCCTCGGCGGCTGACGATGAATCCCAACAGCTTTCCTGTGGGAACCCCGAATGCATATTTTGCAGGGTTTAGTTTTTTGTTGTACCTCCTTAGCCTGTCAAAGAACTTTCTCAAGTCTGTAATATGATCTGTGGCCTTCTTGGATTTGATGATGACATCGTCAACATACACCTCTATTTCCTTATGTATCATATCATGAAAGATGGTTTTTATGCCTCTCATGCAAGTAGCCCCAACATTCTTTAGACCGAATGGCATCATCTTGTAGCAGTACACTCCCCACGGTGTATTGAAAGTTGTTTTCTCTACATCTTCTTCATCCATCCAGATCTGGTGATAACCCGCAAAGAAATCTACAAAGGATTGGAGTTCATGCTTGGCACAACTGTCGATTAGGATATGTATAATTGGCAGTGGGAAATCTTCATTGGGACTTGCTCTGTTTAAATCCTGATAGTCAACACACACCCTGACTTTCCCATCTTTCTTCGGAACCGGTACAATGTTGGCTAACTAGGTTGGGTACTCAACTACCCTGAGGACTTTGGCTTTGATTTGCTTAGTGACTTCCTCCATGATTTTCAAGCTCATATCTGGTTTGAACTTTTTGAGATTCTGCTTCATTGGCGGACACATTGGATTGGTAAGCAACTTGTGAGCCACTATAGATGTGCTCAGACCGATCATGTCGTCATATGACCATGCAGAAATATCCTCATATTCTTTCAAGAAACAAGTGTATTCTTCCTTCTCTGATGGTGATAAGTGAATGCTTATGTGAGTCACTTTGACGATTTCGGAATCTCCCAAATTGATTGCTTCGGTTTCGTCCAGGTTGGACTTAGGTTTGTTCTCAAAGTTCTCAACTTCTTTGACAATTTCCTCAAGTAGTTCATCCTCTTCTTCCGAGTCACTATCCTTATGTTGCGTTGTCTCATTACATGTCACAGTCATCGGTTCATTACAAAAAGTAATAATAACACTGTAGAAGAAAAATATGATACATAATAATGAATACTAAATAGCAATGCATTTATTAATTTTGAAAATATCCAAAACAGGTAAGGCTCGATGACTCGAGCAATTATTTAGAAACAAAATGCGTCTTTAAAACAAAACTACTAAAAAATATTTTAAATGCCTAGCATGGCTATTAAAACAAGTCAGGCTAATTGCCAAGCTACCCAAGAACTCGGCAGGCCCGTGATGGCATGGCAGTCCAATTCTTGAGGACAACTCTCTTCTCCAAGGTCTGAATGATGAGGCCTTCTTCCTCCTCCTCCTCCTCAATTATCACATTGCAATCTATATTCTCGTCTTCCAGGAACAAGTTTCTCAACCCAACCAAAGCTTCTTCCTCTGCAGATCCCCATATTGTATCGACCTGGTGAAAAATCTGACTTAGGTGTGGTATAGGCTTCTCGAGAGGATAATAAAGACCACGCCATGGAGGCGACCAATCATCATATTCTTTCCAAGTGTATGGATATCCCAACTCGAAAGTTGTGCCATGACGTTTCAACTGTATCAATTTGGTAATGCCCTGGAGTTCCTTCCTAAGCCCTTTTCCGGGTTCATATCAAGACCATGCCAATATGCTTTCTATTTTGTTACTCCACCATTTGTCATTCTCAATTACGTTTACATGTTCAATGTGATGATAAGTTTCTCCACCCAGCCTTCTTCTATTATTGATAACTGGAGTAGTTTGACTAGTGTAAATGGGGTTACTTCCATCTCCGTGAATGATTACCTCCTGATGGTTCCATTCGAACTTCATACCCTGGTGTACCATGGAAGCCACGGCCCTAGCAACATGTATACAAGGTCGACCCAATAGAAGATTGTATGTAGCTGATATGTCTAGCACTTGGAACTCAACATCGAACCATGTTGGCCCCATCTGCAGACAAAGGTTAATCTCCCCAATTGTTGCCCTTTGAGACCCATAAAATGCTTTCACGTTCATACTTTCTGCCCGTATCTCATGGAAATCTTTGCCCAACCATTTCAGAGTAGTCAATGGGCAAATGTGGAGGCTAGAACCCCTATCTATTAGGACCCTGACAATGAATTTGTCTTCACACTCTACCGTGATATGCAGTACCGTATTGTGACTTAACCCTTGAGGCGATAGTTCATCCTCGTGGAAGGTGATCTTGTGACTCTCCAGTACTTGCCCTACCATGCTGGCCATCTCTCCACTGGCGATATTGTTGGGCACTTAAGCTTCAGTCAACAACTTCATCAGAGCATTCTTATGCGCCTCTGAATTTTGCAATAATGACATGATAGATATCTGGACGAGGGTCTTGTTTAAATGATCGTCGACAAAGTATTCCCTCGCATTGTACTTTCCTCCAAAGATCATCCGGTCCACTTTCAATTACAAGCTATTTGGTAGCAGCCTCCTTTCTTGATCTTCCCAAATTTTCAGGTGTATAGATCCTTCCAGTTCTGGTCATTCCTTGTGCGGCACTAGATTCTTCCATCTTTGCTTTTCTCTTTAGCCTAGCTTCGGCAACGTAATCCCAAGGTATGGCATTGGACTTGAAAGAAGGCGTGGTTGCTACTGTCACTATGAAAGGTGTGGCTACTTCTACCTCAAATGGAACAGGTGTGGCTGCAGGTGGTGTTACTTCTACCTTAAATGGAACTGATGCGGTTACCTCAACCTCAACTGGCAGCTGTACCAGGACCATAATAGGATTGAGAGTAACTGAGGGCTTCTTAGGATCGTCTCCCCCAGCAGCATGTATCCAAGGTAGACCCAATAGAAGATTGTATGTAGCTAATATGTCTAGCACTTGGAACTCAACATCGAACCATGTTGGCCCCATTTGCAGACAAAGGTTAATCTCCCCAATTGTTGCCCTTTGAGACCCATCAAATTCTTTCACGTTCATACTTTCTGCTTGTATCTCATGAAAATCTTTGCCAAACCATTTCAGAGTAGTCAATGGGCAAATATGAAGGCTAGAACCCCCATCTATTAGGACCCTGGCAATGAATTTGTTTTCACACTGTACCGTGATATGCAGTGCCCTATTATGACTTAACCCTTCAGGCGGTAGTTCATCCTCATGGAAGGTGATCTTTTGACTCTCCAGCACTTGCCCTACCATGTTGGCCATCTCTCCACTGGTGATATTGTTGGGCACTTAAGCTTTAGTCAACACCTTCATCAGAGCATTCTTATGTGCCTTTGAATTTTTTAATAGCGACCTGATGGATATCTTGATGGGGGTCTTGTTTAAATGATCATTGACAAAGTATTCCCTTGCCTATACTTTCCTCCAAAGATCATTCGGTCCAGTTTCAATGACAGGTTGTTTGGTAGTAGCCTCCTTTCTTGATTCTCCCAAATTTTCGGGTGTATAAATCTTTCCAATTCTGGTCATTCCTTGTGCGGCACCAGATTCTTCCATCTTTGCTTTTCTCTTTCGCTTAGCTTCGGCAACGTAATCCCAAGGTATGGCTTTGGACTTGAAAGAAGGCGTGGTTGCTACTGTCACTGTGAAAGGTGTGGCCACTTCTACCTCAAATGGAATAGGTGTGGCTGCAGGTGGTGTTACTTCTACCTCAAATGGAACCGATGCGGTTACCTCAACTGGCAGCTGTACCAGGACCATAATAGGATTAAAAGTGACTGATGGCTTGTTAGGATCGTTGCCCTCTTTGATAAGTCCAATTGATCCCTCGGGATCCCACTCCTTATCAGTTTCTATCACATTGATCCCTTCACTCCTATGATCTGGAAGAGGATTGTTGCGGATATTGGGTGTAGCTTCTTTTGCCTGTATGACCTTATTATCGATCAATGTCTGGATCTTATCTTTCAATGTCCGGCACTCGTCAACGGTGTGTCCCTTCATACCGGAATGATATGTACAAATTTTATTCTGGTTGACCCATTGAGATGAATTCTCCATTGCCACATCGGGAATAGGGGTGTCATAACTAGCATCCTTCAACCTTTCATACAACTGGTCGATGGATTCAGCAATGGCGGTGTATTGTCTAGGTGGTTTACGATCAAAATTAGGTCGGGGTTTCTTGTAATTTGGATGGGCTGGAGGTGAATGATAGTAGGCTGGCTTGGTGTTATAAGTGATATAGGCGTTGGCGGGTTGAGAGTATCTAGGAGGTGAGGGTTGGTATGTAGGTGTTCCGTATTCGGTATGTGAGCGGAGATTTTGGGCCTTGGGCCACCATTACTGCCCCTGCTTTCTTTCTTCTTTGATATGCCACCTAATTGCAATGCTTTGTTTGTGTCCTGCAGTGCCTCAAATTTTTCACCATCCCACTTTTAATTCCCTCTTCAATCCTTTCTCCAAGTTTGATGATATCAGAGAACTTATGATTTTCAATAACCATTAGCCTTTCATAATACTGTGGGTTCTTTGCCCGAACAAAGAACTTCTTCATCTGTTCCTCGTCTAATGCTGGTCTGACCTTGGCTGCTTCTGACCTCCACCGAATAGTATACTCGTGGAAAGTCTCGGTTGGCTTCTTCTATAGGTTTTGGATATAGAAGACATCTGGTGCATTCTTCGTATTGAACGTGAATCGATCCATAAAGATTGATGCCATGCTCACCCAATTGGCCTATTTCTTAGGATTCTGGATTATGTACCAGGATAGGGAATCTTCGGTAAGACTTTTCGTGAAGAGCTTCATTCGAATCCTTTCATATTTTCCGACCCCTACGAGCTTGTTACAATAAGTTCTCGAATGAACCTTGGGATCACCTGTTCCGTCAAACATTTCGAACTTGGGAGGTTTGTAACCCTCCGGTAGTTCCACATCTGATTGTATGCATAAATCTTCTTAGTTCGGACTTTCTATCCCTTTGCCTCCTTCAACACCCTAAACATGACTTGTCAACTTTTTGAGCTCCTCGACCATGTTCTTGATGAGCAGGTCCTTCTCAGTGGATTCTGGTGTATAAGAGATTGGTTGAGTGGAATGAGGTAGGGTCTCCACATATATGGGGTTGTTTTGGTGGGTGCCAGGGATTTGGGAGTGGTGGTGGTCGTTGGTCGAGTTTTGAGTATCGAGAATAGGTTGTGGTGTGTTATGAAGAGTGTGATAGGTAGTGGTTGTGGGTTCTAGGTTAGTTGATGATGTTGTTGTAGAGGAGTTGGTACCGGTAGAGGATTGGGATTTTGAGATGGTGTGGCGTATTGATGGGGTGCAAGAGGATTTTGTGGATGTTGGTTTGTCGTATTTTAGGGAGGTGTTGGGTTTTGAACATTTTGCTGGTTAACGTCTGGGACGTTCAGAGTGAGGGAGAGGTTTTCGAAGTTGCGGGCCTGCTCAAGTTCTCCTTGTAACTCCAGTATTTTCTGTTCCAATCATAGGACCAAATCATTCGGGGCTGGAGTACTCCGACAGTCTGATGTTTCAATATTCTCAGCATTTTCTTTTCGTATACCACTCAAGTCATCCATCTTAGTTTTTCCTCTTCTTTTCGGATTACTCGGAGGAGGAGGAGGTGGAAGGCCTCTAGATCTGGTGTGATATGCTGATGATGCCAGTATGTGCGAACCAATCTTAGGGGATGAGAATAATAATAAAAGGTAAACAAGTCAGTAATGATTCTAAAAGTGTTTGCAATATTTAAACACATATTGCGAGAATGTAAATTCGCATCCTAATTTGGGAGTCTCGTTGTGCTCGAGGTAGGCCTAACGACAAATAGATTTGGAGAATTTCAGTGCCAATAATTGCCTCATTTTATTAATGTAAAAAAAAGATGACGCTAAATATGATAAGTCACAAATGGCAGTTGGCCTTATTACATTTGAAAAAAGCAAATAAACCTAATATACTTGGTCTCAGAAGGACCTTCTCCAGGCTGGATGTTTTTGGTTTCGTCGATCAAATTCCCCAGTTCGGCAAGTTCAGTAGTAGGTATGCCCTTGCTAAATGTCCTCCTTCACTTCCTTCAGTGTTCTGGCAATCGGTGACTATCTTCCTTATTTTTCCCTCCAATTACATCAGGTTGTACTCCAGATATTTCAACCTTTCGCTTGATTTAATAGCCCTCTCCCTCCATTCATTAATTAGTTCCATATTGGCCTTGTGTCGCTCTATGTGCTCGGCCTCTGACTCATGAACTCTTTTGCGCAGTTTCTTGTACTTCACTTGTGCCTCGACAACTTCATCTATGATTCTATTTCCTAGACCAACCCTTGGCTTGAATATTCCTGCTATGTTATCCTCTAAGCATGATGGGTAAAAGTACACATGACCGGCATGATATCGATCTGGCTTGATGGTATACTTTTCCACAATAATTTTCAAATGCCACATATGCTGAGCTTCACATTTGTATGGGATGTCATCATCCTGAAAATCTGCCCTGTAGTGACTCATTTTAGCAACCCGCGGAATGACTGGCTTCCAGCCTGCCTGTCTCATAACCCTGAGGGGAACATAAGGGTAGATGCCTCTTAACCCGATCAGTACCAAGTATGGAACATCCCTAGATCTGATGATGAACTTGTCGGTAGGGAACCATTCGAACATCCATTGAACCTGGTCCTCGGTCAAATTTTTGAAAAACTACGCCCATCCTATAACATTTTCGGGTTGAGCAAACCTGTCTGGAAAATAGGTCATTCTCTTAGGATGATGGAAATCTATGTGATAATTCCACGGTCTTCGCAGAAGCTCTTAATGGTATTGATCCTTTTAGAGATGCTCTAACAACCAAACTTATAGCAGCAGATTGCAACCTTCGAAGTATTTTTACACCTTCTGGCAGTGCTCTAAGGCCCGGTATATATATGCCATGATCATAGGGATAATGGTATATTTTTGACCCTAGATCCCATCCATCAAGGTTTTGGCTACCATGGCCAGTCTGGTGTGGATTCTATCCCCTTGGATCGGGAGCACTAACATACCCAAGAAATAGACAATGAACACAAAAACCCTGCGGTGGATCCAAACCAAGGACGTGATGGAAGATTCTCATCGAAAATACGATAATATCTGCTATGACTGTATCGTTCATAGAGGAATTCGAAGGGAATGCAAGAATTTTTCAGGCACTCCAAGTCATCATTCTTCTTTAATCCCATCATCTTCAGAAACCCCCTAGTAGAGTGATTTTCTGGCACCAATAAACCAGGGCTATCCTAAGGTAGCCCAGTGTGTCCCCCTATTTCTTCCAAGAGAGGGGTCATATCTATGTTTCCAAAGCGAAACACGGCTCTTTCTTTGTCCCATAATATTGTAGCATCTTCGATTAACATGTTGTTCGGCTGGAGGTCCAATAAAGAAGGAAAATTTTCCAATACCCTTTTCACATGATTTTTATCACTTGATGGAAGATCCTCCCACCAATCTAGCAATAATGGTGGTATGTTGCGGACCATACCAAACCTAGGGACTTCGTGTCTCATTTTCTGCAAAACAAATATGGTTAGGCCATTTCCCCCTCCAGATCCGACTATTTGTACAACAATGATTAGCATATTGACACATATTTCTCCAAAATTAATGCACACAATCGTGGTTGCGTCCGTTGGGATTATGGAAAACCCAATGGACTTTTGGACGAGGCTTGTCTTAAAGGGTTATTATGTGGACAATATATTAAACCGGCTAGGTTTGACCATGATGCATGTACAATTAATCAGAGTAAGGTTTTTAGAGAGATCTAGACTGGTACTCTCAAATGGATAACTTGAGGGGGGAAAAGCACGGAACCATCGACTGCACTGCTGATCGACTAGTTTACAGCAAATACGCTTTTCCGATTTTAAAGGGTGATATATAGGAAGGGCGCAAACACTCTTCAAGTGTTGCTATAGGATTGATTACGCACGAGTGGGATATGATGTCGAGCATGATTTATGCAATAATAAATAGCATGTTGTCACGTATTTGCACGTTAAAAATGATAAATGCGTTATTTAATAATTGAAAGACGTTTAAGAAAGATAACAAGGAGACAAGTCAGTTTCTTTAATAAAGGAAATCACAAATGCTTGAAAAATAGGCAATTAAATCCAAATAAGGGAGGAAAGGGAAAGGGTGCACATGTATTAACAGAATAAAGCATGCTTAAAACTAATTCACAAAAACAAGTTCGTTATGGTAAGAGCCTAAAAATATCCCCAGCGGAGTCGCCATGCTGTCGTGCCCCCTTTTTTCTCGCGGAGTCTAGGTTTCGACATTTTGGGGACAACTCCTTTCCTTTTGAGAATTGGCTAAGAGATTGGAAGAGTTTCCACCTAATGGATTAAGGTGCATTAGGGCACCTAGAGCAAATAACTTATGAACTAGTTTACATTACCAGAGATTGGGTAAGGGCTCGAAATTATCTTGAGGGAAAGGTGTTAGGCACCCCTCGAGGTCCACAATAGTGGGTCCCGACCAAACTCAATTTAGGTGAACTGGTCTCATAAAGCAATTTAAACAAACAGATATCACTCTTAAAACATGGAGTAAATGGGGTCATAGGTTTTTTAACCTATAGGATCACTTCTGTGCAATACTTGGTAATTGTCCTCAAATTGGGGTGCTACACATAGTATTAACGCACAGGTCATCATTTCCTTTACTACCCAATTACCCTCCCCTTTAGATTATTACCTAAGCATTCTAATAACATTCAGTACGTACCCTATGCGTGCACTACCCGTCCTTACCTCTGGCCCTGGAGGTGTTTAGGGCCTCTATTTAAAGTGGTTCTAGACTCACCTATGGTGTTTAAAAGAAGAAAACTGGACTCACCTATGTTGTTTAAAAGGAGAAAACTAAGCGACAAACAAAAGCCAATTAGGACTGTCATACAAGAAGCAATTAAGTGGGCTCATGTTAACCTCCACAAATAGATAAACAGAATGTACAACAGTTTTATTAAAGCGGGCAAATGAGTACGTATCAGTTTGCCTACTGATTTTGTTAACACTTTGAATTCAAGCATATTTCAAACAAGCAATCGCAGTTTTAGGCCCAAAAATTTAATTAACCTACAAGCTTGCTTAAGTGATAGTCGGGCAAAACCTTATAGACATGACAACTAAGTTGTACATCAACTACTAATTCTTAACGGGTAGATTTTTATCTTTAAATACTATAGACATGCTTTCTAAGTGCTGAAGCGAGGATTTCATTTGAAATCCTATACGCATGATTTCTAAATGCATAAACTGATTTTAAAGCCTTATAGGCATGATATCTAAATGCAGAAACTGATTTTAAAACCTTATAGGCATGATATCTAAATGCAGAAATTGATTTTGAAATTCTATAGGCATGGTTTCTAAATGCAGAAACTGATTTTAAAAACCTTATATGCATGATGTCTAAATGCAGAAACTAATTTTGAAATTTTCTGTAGGCATGATAACTAGGTGACTTTAGTTTCTATACGCAGGATTTCTATTACTCATGTGTAGGCAGAATTCTTTAAGCACATTGCCAGGAAAATTGTTATTCAAACAGGCAAGATCCTATAGACATGGCCACTAATGCACATTGAATTGAAAATACATTCGGATTCTACAAACATGATGTCTAATGTACAGAATTAAACGTAGAGTCCAATAGTAGGATTTCTAACATGCAGATGTGCAGCACAGAGTCAAACGATCATAAAATCCTATAGGAAGGATCTCTAAACATAATATAGTATCCACATAGTGTAATCAACATAGTCAAGTCCTATAGGTAGGTTCTCTACCCAATTTTCAACAGAGATGCAAGAATAGACTCCCCCTCCCAACATTTACTAATAATCCAATATCTATTTTTACGAAGATTATTGTTATAGACCAATATGAATGAACTACATAAAGCAATTCATTACACTATAAGGAGCCTTAACAGGCCCAATATAATCCTATGAGCTAGGCCTTCAGCACAACAATCTTGAAACAGTAGCAGGGATCCATTCATAGCACATCAAACCTAACTTCTAGTGTGTCAAAGTTCCCAAAGAGCCTCACGGGCCCTAGGCAATGCTCACACTAGAGCCATGTAATCAACACAGAATTCATAAAGTTTGGAAACCAGCTCCCATGTGTCAGAGTTTAAAAGAGTCTCAGGGACCCTAGGCAGTGCTCACATTAGAGGTGGTAGGAACCTAAGTAGCTAAGAGTGGAAATTTGAAAAGTAGTCCATGTAAGGGGTAGGAGATAGTTTTTAGAAAATAGTTTTTATTCAAGAGCAAACAGAAGTAGAATTCTACCTAGACAAGAAGAGTCCAGACAGATTGGTATGAACAATGTGTCAACCAAAGCAATCACAAAAGAGCAGGGGTACTTGAGTTACAAATAGAACCGACCATACATGTTTGCAGTATCTAAACATGTTACAAATAGAGGCATACAACTAAATCAACAAGGTTACATATGACTGAAGTTGATTTGGCTCATTAATTACCACTAGGTGGAAACATGTAGACAGACATTGAACAAAAGCATGTTGAAGTTAAGATGAACAACCAAACAAACACATAAAGTAGGAGAGTAGGAAGTTAAAGCATACTAGTACAGAAATCATGGATCAAACAGAAACATTATAAGGTAAACTACCCATGATAGCATAGAGAACAAGATAGGTTAACAGGAGCTAGTCATATTAGTTAGGAAGAAACAAACAGGAAACATATGACAAATAGAAGCATATCGAGATTTGAGGTGAATTAATCATATAATCATATAGAACAGAACAAGATAACAAGAGCTAAGGCAAAGAAATAGTCTGGAATCTTGTATCAAACAGGAGCATGTTGAGGGTTGTGATAAAGCTGACTACATGAACATACAGAATAAAACGAGATAATTGGATTAGCACATACCCGTAGAGGAGAAATTAAATATGTAGAAATAGGTAGGTTCTAGAATAGCTTGGCCTTAACTTTCAGCCGGTCAAATAATAGCCACTTGGCATAGCAGCTAGAGAGAGCTTAAGTTTGTAATGAAAAAAATAAGAGAGTTCGAGTTTCCTCTAAAAGGGAGAAGGGGAAGGGATTTATAGAATGTAATAGAATAGAATACACAAGGTAATGAACCAACCACACACAAATAAGATATTACAATCAACTAATAATCAGTTTAGGTCGACATAAGTTAATGAACATGCGCTAAATCGGGCTAGCATAAGTTAATGGACTCAATCAATAGTCAAATAAGGCAAGGAATAATTCCGGAATCAATTAGAAGTAATTTAGGGCACAAATAAAGGATTCAGTAAATCAGGAAAACACACAAAATTATTGTTCGGAATATTTAAGGCAAATACTAGAAGCAAAAATTAGGGAAACATACAAAATCATTCCGAATATTTAAGGCAAATGCACAAAAATACCAAAACATAAATCGTTCAGAATATTTAAGCCAAATACTAAGGTAAAAATTAGGGAAACACCAGAAAATAGAGTAATTAGACATAGAAAAGGAAAGATCCATCAAAACCAGTAAGGAAATGGGACAAGTCTCAAACCCTAATTTTTTTAGGAAAATGAATATTGACAGAAATATAACAAAAATCGGTCACATGGTAAAATATAGGACGAACATAGACATAACAACTCTTAAAATCAGGGTAAGTAAGAATCTCAAAGATACACAGAGATTCATAGAGATTCATAGAATAAAAGAACAAGAACAAACACAGACGAAGAATGTCAAGGAAGTGAACCAGTTTTTAGTTTGGATTCGAAGAAATGCACTTTCCATGTTTAGCCAAGCAACTAGGTAACACCATAAACGAGTAACCAGTAGAGAAATGGAGCCAGATAAGGCAGTAAATCACTAGATGATTTCATATCTGGTTGGGAATCAAAGGGATTTGGAGGGAATTTTAGGTGACGGCACTTTAGGGTTTGAGGGTGAAGAGGGGAGAAATTGAGAGCATTTAGGGGAGGCGGGTTTGGGATTATGGGTAGGTTTTGGGGGTCGTTTTGTTAATAAAAAAGAAAATGAATCCTGGACTGTTGATCTTTTGAGATCAATGGCTAGTATTTTATCTGGGTTGAGCGGGTATTTGGAGATTGGGTTATGGGTTATATTATAAAAAATCAAAAGTTATTGCAATTATAACCCTAACATGTACATATGTCTATTCATGAAATAATTAAATCTTAGTATAAATATAAATGATAAATTAAGCAATAAAATTATCATAAAATCGTTTGTGATGCAATTAGTAATTATTTGGATAAAAAATGCTAGAAAAAATTACTTAAAATCCCTTTAAAATTACAGAAAAATTATGAAAAAATACTGGTTGATGCTCATGCACTATTTTGAAAGTATATATGCATTTTGAAATGTATGAGGGAAAAAATGGTAACAATACCAGCAATGGAGCCTCTGGTAGATTTTGATAAGGAGGTTCCAACTCAGTCTGCACCTGTTGGACTAGCTCAGGTCCAAGAGGGGTTCGTCGTCACCCTAGTACTTTAGGATGCTTTGGTCCGTTTGGTGGGCATTATGGAGAGTGTGGCCCAGGCCGATACATGTCCTATGGCACCAGACGTCTCTCATGCTAGGGGATGAGTAGAGACTCCCGCATCTCACACTCCGGAGCAGATGGCTCCCTATTATCAGACTCCAGCAGCCCCGCTAGTTGGGGTAGTTCAGCCAATTGTCATGGCACAAGCTAGTGATGGACATGCCATGTCTATTGAGAGCTTATTGAAATTGGACAAGTTTACCAAGCTCTTCCCAGATCACTTCAGTGGAGCACCTTCTGAGGACCCATAGGATTATCATGCCCACTACCATGAGGTGCTACGTAACATGGGTATAGTTAAGACAAATGGGATCGATTTTGCTTTGTTTTAGATGACGGGTTCTGCCAAGAGATAGTGGAAGGATTATGTATCTACTAGACCAGCTGGGTCACCTGCTCTTACTTGGGACCAGTTCTCTAAGCTTTTTCTTGAGAAGTTCCTTCCTATCACACTGAGAAAGAGTTACCTCTAGAAGTTTGAGCGTTTCCAGCAGGGCAGTATGTCAGTAACTCAGTATGAGACCAGTTTTGTGGATCTAGCCCATCATGCTAATATTCTGCTTCCTACTGAGTGAGCGAGAGAGAGAGAGGGTGAGGAGGTTTATTGAGGGACTCGCTCATCCTATCAAGATACAGATGGCGAAGGAGACCGGGGTGAGATTTCCTTTTAGACGGCTGCTAATGTTGCCAGGCGGATCGAGGATGTTCTTTCACCAAAGAGAAGGCAAGGGTCTGATAAGAGGCCTCGTCATTACGTAGGTTTTAGTGGTGTCTCATCTGGAGGCAGGGGTACTTTTGGTAGGGGCCATCTTCCCAGGCTATTTCAATCAGCACTTCAGGCATCCCACAGTACTTTAGGGAGTCGTGGTTCTTATGTGCCTCATTCTGGGAAGCCAACCTATAGTGCACCATCAGCTCCTATTCAGAGTTATCACCATGGTTATCAAGCCCATTTGGGTCATTCTCAGTTTCAGCAACCACAGTACCAGGATGGACGTTTTAAGTATAGTGGTTTTGAGCATATCAGGAGGACCTGTCCGAGATTATTATGTAGCACGCCACAATAGAGTTCTTGTGCCATGATTCCGGCACTGGTTGCACCACCGCCAGCTCAGCCAGCTAGAGGCAGGGGTCAGGCAACCAGAGATGGAGGTGAGGTCATTAGAGGTGGAGGTCAGGCCGCTAGAGGTGGAGGTTAGGCTGCTAGATGTGGAGGCCAGCCAGCTAGAGGCCGTCCTAGGGATGTAGTTCAGAGAAGTGGGACCCATCACTGATGTTATGCTTTCCCAGCTAGGCCTGAGGCTGAGTCATCAGACGCTGTTATCACATGTATTGTTCCAGCTTGCCACAGAGATTCTTCAATTCTATTTGATCCAGGCTCTACTTATTCCTACTTGTCATCCTATTTTGCTTCATATTTGGTTGTGCCCCATGATTCTTTGAGTGCTCTTGTGTATGTATTTACACCTGTGGGAGATTCTATTATTGTAGATCATGTCTATCATTCGTGTGTGGTTACTATTGGAAGTCTTGACACTAGCGTAGATCGTCTACTTCTCGATGTGGTTAATTTTGATATCATTTTGGGTATGGATTGGATGTCACCTTATCATGCTATATTGGATTGTCACGCCAAGACGATGACCTTAGCCTTGCCAAAATTACCTCGATTAGATTGGAGATGGACTCCTGACCATTCTACCAACAGAGTTATCTCTTATGTGAAGGCCCGACATATGGTCAAGAAGGGGTGTCTAGCTTATTTGGCTTATGTCCGCGATTCCAGTACGGAGGTTACTTCTATGGATTCAGTACTAGTTGTTTGTGAATTTCCAGAGGTGTTTCCTGCAGATCTGTCGGGGATGCCACCCGACAGTGATATTGACTTCTGTATTGACTTGGCTCCACGGACTCATCTCATTTCTATTCTGCCATATCGTAAGGCCCTGCCAGAGTTGAAAGAATTGAAGGAGCAGTTGCACGATTTGCTTGATAAGGTCTTCATTAGACCTAGTGTCTTGCCCTGGGGTGCGCCTGTTTTGTTTGTGAATAAGAATGATGGATCGATGAGGATGCGCATAGGTTACATGCAATTGAACAAAGTCACCATCAAGAACAAGTATCCATTGCCAAGGATTGATGACTTATTTGATCAGCTTCATGGTGCCAAGGTGTTTTCAAAGATTGATTTGAGGTCTGGCTACCATTAGTTTAGGATTAGGGCATCCAATGTCCTTAAGATAGCTTTTCGGACTCAGTATGGCCATTATGAGTTTCTAGTAATGTCATTTGGGTGGGAAAATGTCCCAACAACATTTATGGATTTGATGAACCGAGTGTTCAAGCCCTATTTGGATTCCTTTGTGATTGTGTTTATTGATGATACCTTTATCTACTTCCACAGTCAAGAGGAGCATAAGCAACATGTTAGGATTGTACTTCAGACTCTGAGACAACCAGTTATATGCTAAGTTTTCAAAGTGCGAGTTTTGGTTGGACTCGGTCGCTTTCTTAGGGCACGTTGTATCAACATAGGGCATTCAGGTGGATCTTAAGAAGATTGAGGCAGTTCACAATTGGCCTAGGTCCACTTCAGCTATAGAGATCCGGAGTTTCTTAGGTTTGGCGAGTTATTACCATTGGTTTGTAGAGGGGTTCTCATCTATAGCAGCCCCATTGACCAGGTTGATCCAGAAGGGTTCCCCCTTTAGGATGGTCACACGAGTGTGAGGCGAGCTTTCAGAAGCTCAAGAATCTTTTGACTACAGGGCCAGTATTTGTGTTGCCCGCAGGTTCAGGTTTTTATATGGTATATTGTGATGCATCTAATATTGGACTTGTTGCAGTATTAATGCAGGATGGCAGTATTATTGCATATGCATCGCGGCAGTTGAAGATTCATGAGAAGAATTATCCTGTTCATGATTTAGAGTTGGCAGTCATTGTTTATGTGCGAAGATGTAGAGGCGCTATCTTTACCGCGTGTCGTGTGAGATATTCACGGATCATCGAAGCTTGCAGTATTTGTTTGAATAAACGGAGCTCAATTTGAGGTAGAGGAGGTGGTTGGAGCTATTGAAAGACTATGATATCACCATCTTGTATCATCCAGAGAAGCCCAATATGGTGGCTGATGCTTTGAGTACAAAGGCAGTAAGTATGGGCAGCCTTGCGTACATTCCAATCAGTGAGAGACCGTTTGCATCAAATGTTCATGTCTTGTCCAATCATTTCGTGAGGTTGGACATTTCAGAGCCCAGTTGCGTTCTAGCTTGTACAGTCGCTTGGTCTTCCTTGTTTGAGCACATCAGGGAGCAGCAGTATGGTGACCCTCATTTGCTTGTCCTTAGGGACACAGTGCGGCAAGGTGATGCCAAGTAGGTTACTATTGGAGATGACAGAGTTTTGAGAATGCTTGGTCGTATTTGTGTGCCTAATGTAGATGGACTTCGTAAGTTGATTCTTGAGGAGGCCCACAGTTCACGGTACTCTATTCATCCGGGTGCCACCAAGATGTATCAGGACTTGTAGCTCGGTGTCTAAATTGTCAGCAAGTAAAGTATGAGCATCAGAGAATTGGTGGGTTGCTTCAGAAGTTAGAGATTCCTGAGTGAAAATGGGAGCGTATCACTATGAATTTCGTTGTTGGACTCCTACGGACTCAGAGGAAGTTCGATACGGTATGGCTTATTGATGACAGACTGACTAAGTCAGCGCATTTCATTCATGTGACAGATACCTATTATTCAGAACGGTTGGCTGCGATTTGCATCCGTGAGATCGTCCGTCTTCATGGTGTTCCCATGTCTATCATTTCTGATCAATGTACACAGTTCACCTTGCACTTCTATAGGGAAGTACAGTGTGAGTCGAGCACGCAGGTTGAGTTTAGCACAATATTTCATCCTCAAACGAACGGACAGTCTGAGCGCACTATTCAGATATTGGAGGATATGCTCTGCTCTTGCGTTATAGACTTCGAAGGTTCTTGGGATCTGTCTTGCCACTTGCAAAGTTTGCCTACAACAACAACTACCAATCGAGCATTCAAATAGCTCCCTATGAGGCATTATATGGGAGGCAGTGCCGATCTCCAATTAGTTGTTTCGAGCCGGGGGAGGCTCGGTTGTTGGGTACAGATTTGGTACAGGATGCCTTGGATAAGGTCAAGATTATTCAGGATCGACTTCGAACAACTTAGTTTAGACAGAAGAGTTATGCCGACAATAGAGTTCGTGATGCTGCATTCATGGTCGGAGAGAGGGTATTTGTTACAACCCATATCCACACGCGTTAGTTCATGCCATATATTAGTTAACATAAATTCAAGAAGGAATTACCTTTGAGATGATAAGAAGTTAATCCTATTGGTCTTAAGTGATACAAGGGTGTATAAGGGTGATTAACAAGTATTAGAAGTTAAACGAATCAAGGATGTGGTAACTCGTATTTTCAGGTAAACCTAGAGGTTCTTAATACACTCAAGGTCATGTATTAAGGTGTTTGAATCATATAATATCCGTATCATAAGTCTTGAAGTCAAACGAGTTATGAAACAAAAGTCGACAAACGTTGTCGCAACTTAGGTTCATAATTTTACTTAAACATTAGGTTAAATGTTTCTAAGCTTTTCTCCTAATTTACAAGTAATTACGGGGTGATATACCCACCAATTTAAATATCTATGAGTCTAGTTTCCAACGCATTAAACCATTTGTCAATACGATCTCGGAGTATAGAGATATTCATATTTTCGCAAGCCTGCGCAGATTGGTAGATGACAAGTAGGTGCATCACCTACTTGCCAAAATGATAGGACAAAATTAAAAGACCTAAGTCGGCCAAGAGAGGACTTTTAAGGGGTTATGAACTCAGTTATTTCATCCATATTTCATACCCTCAAAACCAAAGTTAACCCCTGCAACTCCTCCCCAAAAATCCCACACAAACCCAAATCGATTTTCCCTCCGTTTCAAGTTCTATTTGAAGGTAAAACCTAGAGTTTGAAGAACCAAGGGAAGAGATGAGTTATCCAACAAGTAAGGTAAGTTAATTCCATTTTTAATACATTTTTCTCTACTGTGAATTCATGGTAATTTGTTCTATACATGTAAGAACTCACGGGATGGTGATCGGAAGCCGTGAGTTCGAGTTATTCACTTGTAGCGGACTGTTTTGTGGACTGTTTTGTGTTGCTATTGGGATGCGTTCTTTACTACTATTTTGTGGAGTTTTGGAGGTGGAAGGGTGTGGAGGAACACCATATATATTTAGGTTTGTGGGCTGATAGTGATTCGTAACATTTCCGGGTCGTTTGACACGACGACGGTGGTCGTCGTATGTATGATGTAATAAGGTTGTGCGTGGACTGTTTTGGGAGGCTCAATATGTTTATTATTGATATTGTTTGGGCTGTTTGGTGATTGTTTGGAATGGTGTGAAGTCATATATATAGGGGAGGTGTTGTCAGCTTTAACGTAAAATAAGTTGTGGTCGATACATAATAGTTATGACGCTTAAATGATAACGATAGTATCGTTTCTCTTATTGTAGACTAAGGAGTTGTGACAATTGCACAGCGTGTGATTGGGGCAGTATATACAAGGTTTGTGAGGCTATCCCTTTTCTTCTTTTTCACGACTCCGATTGTACATAATGTAATGAACGAGCTTCCAAAGATACTCTACTCTTAGAAGCTAGTAGTACTTACATTGCTTTCCCTCTTATGGAACGATTGATATTAATGTTTCTTCTCTTATTCTTATGTTATCAATGTTGTCGGTACTTCCTGATTCATATAAGGTTCGTAATGAAGAGTTGGTCCTAATAACGTGTACAGAGGATACCGACCTTACGTCACTCCGAAAGGTTTAGAATGTGATTCCATGAGTTGAGCATGCATTATATATATGTATCTATTTTACTCTACCGAGTCGCGCTATAGTCGGTCGGGTACGGCACATATTGTGCAACCACTGATCAGTTGGGTTTTACCGAGCTCCACATGGCCGGGTACGATTCTACCGAGCCTTATGATGGCCGGGTATATTTTTACCGAGCCTATTATGTTCGGGTACGATATGATGATGATGATGCCCACAGAGGTGTATGTTTTAAAAGTTTATGTATACATACATATGTATCATGCATTGCATGTCAGTATCCCTCAGAAGTACTCAGATTTTCCAGGTTGTATATTCTCTTTCCCTGCTTACATTACTGTTCGTATTTATGGTTCCCTGCCTTACATACTCAGTACTTTATTCGTACTGACGTCCTTTTGTTTGTGGACGCTGCATGTCGTGCTGCAGGTCCTGATAGACAGATAGGTGTAGCTCCCCCACCACAGTAGGCTATCTAGTTCAGCGGTGATTAGCGAGATCCCTTCTCCGGACTTGCCGTAGTCTTGGTATGCATTTTTGTTATAGACATTATGGGTATGTCGGGGCCCTGTTCCGACTATGTTGCAGCACTTTTGTTCATTTAGAGGCTCATAGACAAGTGTCGACTCATGTATAGTTTGGTATGCCTTGTCGGCTGGTTTTTGTTGTATAGTCTTTCATGGTAGCGTGGTAGCTCATACCTTATATGTAGTTTCTTGATTGTCTGGTCATCCCCTGCTATGTATGTTCATGCCGTCATATTTTATTGCTGGTTGTCCATGATCCAGGTCTACCATTTATATTGATCTCGTCAGCCCTAAAAGATAATAATGAAGGTTAGATGAAATGTACGTTGGTGCTCGGCAAGTATGGTCGGGTGCTAGTCATGGCCCTCCAGTTTGGGTCGTGACAAACTTGGTATCAGAGCAAGTCTGTCCTAGGGATTGTCTATGATCCATGTCTAGTAGAGTCTTGATTATGGATGTCTAGCGCGCCACATTTATAATTAGGAGGCTACATGACTTCTAGGGTTGTTACCTTCTTCCTGAATCTAGATCGTTCGTAGAGTTGAGTCGTAAGTGTTTGTCTCTAATATTCACCTTATTTTCTTTAAGCGATGCCTTCGACTAGGAAGCAAACAATTAGTAGACGGCTTGATATAGTTGCGGGAGAGGGTAACAGTCAGGTGCCCCAAGCCAGAGCAGGCCAAAGTGAGGCTCAGAGTGAGATGCCCTCTCATACCTCATCTACTCCATCTCCTCCAGAGGATATTAGAAGGCACCCAGCGCCTCCAGTTCCTCCGTCTGGCACTCCAGACCAGGATATGCGGAGTGCTTTGCAGTTATTGACTAGCTTGGTAGCTGCTCAGGCTCAGAGGCAGAATACAGGTGCTGCTGAGAAACCAGTTAGTACAAGAGTTCGTGATTTTATTAATTTAGACCCTCCAGTGTTTACCGGATCAGACCCCAAGGAGGACCCACAGACTTTTATTGACCAGGTTCATCGTACACTTCGGGTTATGCATGTTAGTGATACAGAGGCAGTAGAGTTGGCTTCTTATCGGCTACGGGATTTAGCGGTTCTCTGGTATGATAGTTGGGAGAGATCCAGGGGTCCGAACCCTCCTCCAGCTGTGTGGAAGGAATTTTCTAAGGCCTTTCTTCATCACTACTTGCCAGTTGAGATACGACGAGCTAGAGCTGATAAGTTCTTGAACCTTAGACAAGGTAATATGAGTGTGCGAGAGTACAGTATGCAGTTCGATTCTTTAGCAAGGTATGCTCCCCATATGGTGGCCGAGATGAGTGATAGAGTGCATTTGTTCGTGAACGGATTGGGACCACATCTGATAAATGAGTGCACGACAGCCTCCTTGGTGGAGGGCATGGATATTTCCCGTATTCAGGCTTATGCCTAGACCCTAGAGGATCATAAGTGCCAGCAGAAGGCAGATAGGGAGCAGGATAGGGGCCAGCATAAGAGGGCGAGATTTGTGAGGTATTCTAATGACTTTAGAGGCAGTGTCAGGCCCCAGTCTTCGAGGAGTTCGGCGACACCTGTAGCTAGTGCTCCCCTACAGTTTCAGAGGCCTCAATATGATCGATTTACCCATTCTGGTCCAGGTCAGAGTTCGCAGGCATCAGGCTCGCAACATCACAGGGATACTAGTCAGACGAGACTCACAACACCACATTGTGATCATTACGGCAAGGCCCACTTTGGACTGTGCCGTCGAGGTTCTGATGCATGTTATTCTTGTGGACAGCCTAGCCATATGATACGGGATTGTCCTAATAGGGGAGGTGATGGTATGGCTCAGCCGACTGGATCTGTGTCTACTTCCTCCTCATCAGTTTGACCTCCAGCACGGGGTTTTTAGCAGTCGACAGGTCGTGGTAGAGGTAGAGGTGCAGTGCCGAGTTTGAGGGGAGGTCAAAATCGAACCTATGCTCTAGTAGGTCGACAGGATCTCGAGTCATCTCCAGATGTTGTTACAGGTATTTTATCTGTGTTTTCTTATGATGTATATGTGCTGATTGATCCGGGATCTACATTATCATATGTTACACCCTTTGTGGCTAATAAATTTGGCATTGAACCTGAATTGATAAGTAAACCCCTTGCGGTATCTACTCCGATAGGAGATTCTGTGATTGCTAGAAGGGTATATAAAGGTTGCACTGTGATGATTTGTAGTCGTCAAACCTCGGCAAATTTATTTGAGTTAGAAATGGTTGATTTTGATGTGATAATGGGAATGGACTGGTTGGCCTCATGCCTATGCAAATGTTGACTGCCGTACGAAGATGGTTAGGTTTCAATTTCCTGGTGAACCCATCATTGAATGGAAAGGGAATATTGCTACACCAAAAGGTAGGTTTATTTCCTATCTTAAGGCAAGGAAAATGATCTCAAAAGGTTACATTTATCATTTCGTTCGCGTTAGGGATGCGGAGGCGAAACCGCCTACTTTACAATCAATCCCCGTGGTCAACGAATTCCCAGATGTTTTCCTAGATGAACTCCCAGGCCTTCCTCCTGAAAGGGAGATTGAGTTTAGCATTGATGTGTTGCCTGACACTCAACCGATCTCTATCCCTCCATACAGAATGGCCCCGGCAGAGTTGCGAGAGTTGAAGGTGCAGTTGAAGGACTTGCTGGATAAGGGCTTCATTAGACCTAGCACTTCACCTTGGGGTGCACCAGTCCTATTCGTGCGGAAGAAAGACGGGTCGTTATGGATGTGTATCGACTATCGACAGCTGAATAAGTGTACTATAAAGAACAAGTATCCACTTCCAAGAATTGATGACCTGTTTGACCAACTCCAGGGTGACAAGTATTTCTCCAAGATTGATTTACGTTCAGGGTATCATTAGGTGAGGGTTAAGGAGAAGGATATTCCAAAGACTGCCTTTCGGACAAGATACGGGCACTTTGAGTTCTTGGTGATGTCGTTCGGGCTAACAAATACCCCAGCAGCTTTTATGGATCTCATGAATACTATATTTAGGCCCTATCTTGATGTGTTCGTGATTGTATTCATTGATGACATTCTAGTATATTCTCGTTCGGAGGCGGAACATGTGGGCCACTTGCGGATAGTATTACAGACGCTTCAGGATCGTAATTTATATGCTAAGCTCTCCAAATGTAAATTTTGGCTGAACTCAGTAGCGTTCCTTGGCCATGTGATATCTGATGAGGGTATTAGTGTCGACACTCAGAAGATCGATGCAGTAAAGAATTGGCCGAGACCTACAACACCATCAGAAGTTCGCAGCTTCCTAGGTCTAGCAGGATATTATAGGCGGTTTGTGGAAGGGTTTTCCTCTATATGATCACCATTGACTAAGTTAACACAGAAAGCTACCAAGTTCCAGTGGTCTGACACTTGTGAACGTAGTTTTCAGGAGCTGAAGAATCGATTGACATCCGCACCAGTGCTCACTCTTCCTGAAGGAACAGAAGGTTATGTGGTATATTGTGATGCCTCAGGTATAGGTTTGGGGTGCGTATTGATGCAGCGTGGGAAGGTGATTGCTTATGCATCAAGACAATTGAAGAAGCATGAAAAGAATTATCCAACCCATGATTTGGAATTGGCTGCAGTAATATATGCTTTGAAGATATGGCGGCACTACTTATACGGCGTCCATGTTGACATCTACACAGATCACAAGAGTTTACAATACATCTTCAAGCAGAAAGAGTTGAATTTGAGGCAGCGTAGGTGGCTTGAATTATTGAAAGACTACGACGTCGAGATATTGTATCATCCCGGTAAAGCCAATGTTGTGGCAGACGCTCTCAGCCGTAAATCAATGGGAAGCTTAGTACATATTGAGGCAGGTAGATGGGGGTTGACTAAAGAGCTTCATCAGCTAGCCAATATGAGAATCAGATTGTTAGACTCTGATGACGGAGGTGTTACTGTACAGAATACATCAGAATCATCTTTGGTAGCCGAGGTAAAAGCACGGCAATATGAAGATCCTATCTTAGTACGATTAAGAGAGAGCATTCAGCAGTGTAAAAGTATGGCTTTTGAGATCGGAAGAGATGGGGCACTGAGATACCAGGGCCGATTATGTGTGCCTAATGTGGCAGGGTTGCGAGAGAAGATTATGAATGAGATTCATCAATCCCGATATTCCATCCATCCCGGCTCGACAAAGATGTATCATGATGTCAAGGAGCAGTATTGGTGGGATAACATGAAGAAGTCTATTGCAGAATTTGTAGCCCAGTGTCCCAATTGTCAACAAGTAAAGATAGAACATCAGAAACCCGGTGGATTGCTTCAGAATATAGAGATTCTGACCTGGAAATGGGAGGTGATTAATATGGACTTCATTATTAGATTACCTCGCTCTTATCATAAGTTTGACTCCATCTGGGAGATAATTGATCGACTTACAAAATGTTCCCATTTTTTGCCAGTTAAGACAACTTACACGGCTGAAGATTATGCGAAGTTGTATATCAAGGAGATTTTTAGGCTTCATGGTGTGCCGGTATCTATTATATCAGTCCGAGGAGCTCAATTTATAGCTAACTTTTTGAGGTCTTTTCAGAAGGGTTTAGGCACACAAGTGAATCTCAGCACTGCATTTCATCCGCAAACTGACGGACAGGTTGAACGTACCATTCTGACACTGGAAGATATGCTACGAGCATGTGTTCTAGATTTTAAGGGAAATTGGGATGACCATCTTCCACTCATAGAATTCGCCTACAATAATAGCTACCATTCCAGTATTAAAATGGCCCCATACGAGGCACTATACGGGAGAAGATGTAGATCACCAGTTGGATGGTTCGAAGTCGGTGAAACAGAATTATATGGGCCAGATTTGATTCACCAAGCTATTGAGAAGGTGAAAGTGATACAGGAGCGATTGAGGACGGCACAAAGCAGGCAAAAATCTTATTCTGATGTCCGACGTCGTGATCTAGAGTTTGAGGTTGGTGATTGGGTTTTCCTGAGGATCTCACCAATGAAGGGTATTATGCGTTTTGGGAAGAAAGGTAAGCTGAGTCCAAGGTATATCGGGCCGTATAAAATTCTTCGACGGATTGGACAGGTTGCTTATGAGTTAGAATTGCCATCCGAATTGGAATTTGTCCACCCGGTATTCCATGTATCTATGTTGAGGAAATGTATTGGAGACCCTTCTCGAGTCATCCCTATCAAAGATGTACAGGTTACAGAGGACCTATCATATGAAGAAGTGCCAGTGGCTATATTAGATCGACAAGTCCGCAAGCTGAGAACAAAAGATGTAGCTTCCATCAAAGTATTGTGGAGGAACAAGAATATGGAAGAAATAACATGGGAAGCAGAAGAGGAGATGAAGTCTAAATACCCGTACCTATTCCAGAATGAAGATAACAAGGATGCTGGTGGAACACATGATACATTGGAAGGTGAAATGGCTCTATGAGGTAAGCAATAACTTGAGAATACTCTTCCTTAATACAAAATGGCGATATGCAGATAATGTACATGTCCATAATGCTTTGCATACTCTTGTAAGGCCATACGTTGAGTTAACCGCTTGCAAGTTTGTCCTCTATTTATGGGAGAAACTTGACCGGAATCCACGATGATTTAAACTCCCCATGGACCCTTACATTCGAGGACGAATGTTCCTAAGGGGGAAGGGTGTTACAACCCATATCCACACGCGTTAGTTCATGCCATATATTAGTTAACATAAATTCAAGAAGGAATTACCTTTGATATGATAAGAAGTTAATTCTATTGGTCTTAAGTGATACAAGGGTGTATAAGGGTGATTAACAAGTATTAGAAGTTAAACGAATCAAGGATGTGGTAACTCATATTTTCAGGTAAACCTAGAGGTTCTTAATACACTCAAGGTCATGTATTAAGGTGTTTGAATCATATAATATCCGTATCATAAGTCTTGAAGTCAAACGAGTTATGAAACAAAAGTCGACAAACGTTGTCGCAACTTAGGTTCATAATTTTACTTAAACATTAGATTAAATGTTTCTAAGCTTTTCTCCAGATTTACAAGGAATTATGGGGCGATCTATCCACAAAATTAAAAATCTACGAGTCTAGTTTCCAACAAATTAAACCATTTGTCAATACGATCTCGTAGTATAGAGATATTCATATTTGCGCAAGCCTGCGCATATTGGTAGATGACAAGTAGGTGCATCACCTACTTGCCAAAATGATAGGACAAAATTAAAAGACCTAAGTCGGCCAAGAGAGGACTTTTAAGGGGTTATGAACTCAGTTATTTCATCCATATTTCAGACCCTCAAAACCAAAGTTAACCCCTGCAACTCCTCCCCAAAAATCCCACACAAACCCTAATCGATTTTCCCTCTCTTTCAAGTTCTATTTGAAGGTAAAACCTAGAGTTTGAAGAACCAAGGGAAGGGCTGAGTTATCCAACAAGTAAGGTAAGTTACTGCCATCTTTCATACATTTTTCTCTGCTGTGAATTCATGGTAATTCGTTCTATACATGTAAGAACTCACGGGACGGTGATCGGAAGCCGTGAGTTCGAGTTATTCACTGTAGCAGACTGTTTTGTAGACTGTTTTGTGTTGCTATTGGGCTGCGTGTTTAACTACTATTTTGTGGAGTTTTGGAGGTGTAAGGGTGTGGAGGAACACCATATATATGTAGGGTTGTGGGCTGATAGTGATTCATAACATTTCCGGGTCGTTTGACACGACTATGGTGGTCGTCGTATGTATGATGTAATAAGGTTGTACGTGGACTGTTTTGGGAGGCTCAATATGTTTATTATTGATGTTGTTTGGGTTGTTTGGTGATTGTTTGGAATGGTGTGAAGTCATATATATAGGGGAGGTGCTTCCCGTTTCAACGTAAAATAGGTTGTGGTCGATACATAATAGTTATGACGCTTAAATGATAACGATAGTATCGTTTCTCTTATTGTAGACTAAGGAGTTGTGACAATTGCATAGCTTGTGATTGGGGCAGTATATACAAGGTATGTGAGGCTATCCCTTTTCTTCTTTTGCACGACTCCGATTGTACATAATGTAATGAACGAGCTTCCAAAGATACTCTACTCTTAGAAGCTAGCAGTACTTACATTGCTTTCCCTCTTATGGAACGATTGATGTTAATGTTGCTTCTCTTATTCTTATGTTATCAATGTTGTCGGTACTTCCTGATTCATATAAGGTTCGTAATGAAGAGTTGGTCCTAATAATGTGTATAGAGGATACCGACCTTACGTCACTCCGAAAGGTTTAGAATGTGATTCCATGAGTCGAGCATGCTTTATATATATGTATCTATTTTACTCTACCGAGCCGCGCTATAGTCGGCCGGGTACGGCACATATTGTGCAACCACTGATCAGTTGGGTTTTACCGAGCTCCACGTGGCCGGGTACGATTCTACCGAGCCATATGATGGCCGGGTATGTTTTTACCGAGCCTATTATGGTTGGGTACGATATGATGATGATGATGCCCACAGAGGCGTATGTTTTAAAAGTTCATGTATACATACATATGTATCATGCATTGCATGTCAGTAGCTCTCAGAGGTATTCAGATTTTCCAGGTTGTATATTCTCTTTCCCTGCTTACATTACTGTTCGTATTTATGGTTCCCTGCCTTACATACTCAGTACTTTATTCGTACTGACGTCCTTTTGTTTGTGAACGCTGCATATCATGCTGCAGGTCCTGATAGACAGGCAGGTGCAGCTCCCCCACCACAGTAGGCCGTCCAGTTCAGCAGTGATTGGCGAGATCCCTTCTCCGGACTTGCCGTGATCTTGGTATGCATTTCTGTTATAGACATTATGGGTATGTCGGGGCCCTGTTCCGGCTATGTTGCAACACTTATGTTCATTTAAAGGCTCATAGACAAGTGTCGACTCATATATAGTTTGGTATGCCTTGTCGGCTGGTTTTTGTTGTATAGTCTTTCATGGTAGCATGGTAGCTCATAACTTATATGTAGTTTCTTGATAGTCTGGTCATCCCCTGCTATGTATGTTCATGCCGTCATATTTTATTGCTGGTTGTCCATGATCCAGGTCTACCATTTATATTGATCTCGTCAGCCCTAAAATATAATAAAGAAGGTTAGATGAAATGTCCGTTGGTGCTCGACAAGTATGGTCGGGTGCTAGTCATGGCCCTCCAGTTTGGGTCGTGACAGTATTGCTCTGGGTTTCACCCATGAAGGGTATGATGAGGTTCGAAAACAAGGGAACATTGAGCCCTACGTATATCAGACCTTCTAAGATTCCTCTAAGAGTGGGTGAGGTTGCTTACAATCTCGCATTGCCACTTAGTTTGTCAGCAATCCATAGGGTGTTCCATGTTTCCATGCTCCGGAAGTATCACCGCGATCCGTCCCATGTGTTAGATTTCAGCTCAGTCCAGTTGGACATGGATTTGACTTATGAGGAGGAGCCAGTGGCTATTCTAGCCCGGCAAGTTCGATAGTTGAGGTCAAAGAATTATCCTTCAGTTCGAGTGTAGTGGAGAGGACAGCCGGTCGAGGCAGCTACTTGGGAGTTCGAGTCGGGCATGCGGGGAAGATATCCACACCTTTTCACTAATCCAGTTAATTTTTTATGTCCATTCGGGGATGAAGAATTATTTTAGAGGTGGAGAATGTGATGACCTGATAGGTCATCTAGAGTTTTAGAACCTAATTCTCTGTTTAGAGGCCTCAAATACCTTATTTTAGCCTTCCTCGATTTGCGTGCATAGTTGGGGGTGCTTTTTCGAAAGGCTTTTGTGTTAAAAACTGATAAAATATAAAATTTTGCCTTAAAAATCTATTTGAGTTGACTTCGGTCAATGTTTTGAGCAAACAGACCCGGATTCGTATTTTGACGGTCCTGGTGGGTCCATATCGTGATTTTAGACTTTGGCATATGCCCAGAATCGAATTCGGAAGTCCCTAGCTCGAGTTATCGCATTTTGTTGTAATTTGAAAGTTTAAAAGATTAATGAATCTAAAAGATTGACCAATGTTTGACTTTATTGATATCGGATTCGTATTTTTGTTCCGGACCCCGGTACATGTCCTTTACTATATTTATGACCTGTTTGTCAAATTTGGTGAGAAACAGAGTTGTTTTGTCATGATTTGGATGTCTCGATGATAAAATAGTAATTCTAAAGTTTTCTTGAAAATTTATTTGATTATGATTTCCGATTCATAGTTCTAGATGTTATTTTGGCGATTTGATCACGCGAGCAAGTTTGTATGATGTTATTAGACTTGTGTGCATATTTGGTTTAGATCTCCAAGGGCTCGGGTGAGTTTAGGATTGACTACGGAGTGGATTGGACTTAATTCATAGCTAATTCTGGTGTTTGCTGCAGATCTTGTATTTGCGAAAAATTTGCGAGCCTGGGCATGGCTAGAGTTCCTCGCATTTGTGAGGTAAAAGTTCGCAATTGCGAACTTGGAATTTCCGCTTTTGCGAAGGCAGAGTCGCATTTGCGACTCAGCACCTTTTGTGAAAATCTTCGCAGATTGGTCCGCAGTTGCGAAGGCATCTGGGTTCGCATTTGCGACCATTTTATCGCAAATGCGATTACTGGGATTCTAAGAGGAGTTTGCAATTGCGGCCTCTTTCTCGCACTTGCGATGTTCGCAGTTACGAACATGATATCCCAATTGCAACATCTGCAATAGTGTAAAAGTTGAGTTAGACGAGATTTCTCTCATTTCTTCAAAATTCCAAGCCTAGATAACCCTAGAGGCGATTTCCCCAACAACCTTCTTCCTCAATCCATTGGTAAGTGATTCTAACCTATTTTCTTTCAATCATTCATTACATTTCGTAAGATTTCAACCAAAAATCTAATGTTTTCATGGTGGAAATTGGGGGTTTGGGTAGAATTAGAGATTTTTATAAAATTGGGATTTAGACCTCAAAGTGAGGTCGAATTTCAAAACAAATTACATAACCGGGTTCGGGGGTGAATGGATAATCAGATTTTGGTTCGAATTTCGGGTTTGGACCAAATGAGCGAGGGAGTTGACTTTTTCAATAATGACATAAATTGAATCTTTTGCAATTGTGGGTGGTTCCTAAGGCTTATTTTGAATCCTTTGGTTGGTAATTTTCAAGATTTTATTGCTTCGGAGGCTTGTTTGAAAGAAAAAGTTGTGGTTGAGCTTTGTGTTAATCTTTGGAGCGAGGTAAGTGTTGAGTTTAACCTTGATTGGAGAGAATTAGGGACCCTCGAATTATGTGCTACGTGAATTTCATGTGTTACGGCCTATATGTGAGGTGACAAGTGCTTATACGCTGCCGAATCACTTGTTTCACTGATTTTTTCCGATTTTCTTTAATTATCTCCTTCTCTATCTTAATTGATATATGCTCTAAATGTCGTCCATGTTTAGTTGCTATTTGTTAATCAGTGTTTCGTCTTGGTAATAATGTTAGATCTTTTCATATTTTCATGATTCCCTGCTATTTGCCTTAATTGACTTACTCGCACCTTCTAATTGTCATTTACTGAACTTATCTTGCTGGGTGGTATTACTTATATGAATTCCTATGTTGTACAAGGTTTCCTTTTTGGTTTAGCGTTGCATTCATTGAGTGTAGAGGTTTTTGTGATTTGAATTATTGATGTGACTGTGCTCGTTATGTATTTGGTACTGATATGGTGGGATCGGGTTGCACGCTGCAATAGGTGAAATAAGGGTGGATTGATATGGTGGAATAAGAGTGAACTTGTATTGATATGGTGGGATCGCGTTGCACATCGCAGTAGGTGAAATAAGGATGGATTGATATGGTAGAATAATGGTGAACTTGTATTGATATGGTGGTATCGGGTTGCAAGCCACAACTGGTGAAATAAGGGTGGATTGATACAATAAAATATGGGTGAAAAGTGGTACTGATTTTGTTGCACACCAAACATTTATTTATTGATTTTGATTATTGATATTTTTATGGTGGAATAAGGGAGGATTGTGTTGTACGGTGGGTCGGGTTGCACGCCGCAACAACCTATGTGTTTCTATTTCTTGAGTTGTGTTGGTTTTTGGTATTTTCACTTGAAACTCTATGGATTGATAACTCTGATCGTCACTGGCTTATTTCTTGAGATTGTAGCTATTATCTTCAGTTGACTGTCCTATTTTGTTATGCATTTCCTTTTATGTCTTTATTATGTAATGCGTACCGGTTGTAGTGTAAGTGACTTGCCTTAGCCTCGTCACTACTTCGTCGAGGTTAGACTCGACACTTACAGAGTACATGTGATCGGTTGTATTCATATTATACTTTGCACTTCTCGTACAGATTTTAGAGTCGATCCCAGCGGCAGTTATTAGCATGCTCAGATTGTACAGCTTGTGGAGACTTGAGGTACATTTGCTCAGCGCGTGCAGCTCTTGGAGTGCCCTTCCCTTTTTATTTGGTTATGGACTTTCTTTTCAGACAACTTTATGTTATTTCAGACCCTTATTTGTACTATTCCAGTAGTTCGTGCACTTGTGATACCGGGTCTAGGGATGTATCAAATATTTGGCTATTTTAGCTTCCACATTATTAATTTGGATTATTGCAGTAGTTTATGAACTTTCGCTTTAAGTAATTTTATACTGTTAGAATTTGATAAAATATTCTAACGTTGGCTTGCCTAGCAAGTGAAATTTACGCCATCACGGTCCCGACGGTGGAAATTTCGGGTCGTGAAAGCGATCCAATTCTTAAGTTAATTCACTCTATAATACTATTGATTCTCACGAATTCAACAGATAATAAGATTACAGTTGAAGTTAAGGTTCCACTTTCGATTAAACGTTAATTTCAGTAATTAATCCAATTGAAACATGGTAAACAATTGCAAGAATAAAATGATGGTTACGATCTAAAGGATTTCTCACGAATATTTTCATACTTTCTAGCTCGATTAATAATTCAAAAAGGCTCTTTGACTACCTATTTGAATCAGGAATTTAAACTAGAGCATAAGATGTATAGCAATTCAATATCAAACTCCTCTTTCGATAAAGCAATTCAATATCAAAAGAGGTATATGGTTCAAACAAATAGCCAATCCAAAATAAAGGGGTCAGACTTGTAGTCTAGTTGCCAAAGAAAATAGGATTACATGCTCAAAGGGGCTAATTAGGATACACAACAACTTGGCGGGTCACAAACATATAATTGGCTCAACAAAAAAATGCCTATATTACTTCCAAGATTGAACAAGACTACCATTTTACTTTGCAAATACACGGGGCAAGTTTTAGACATCACTAAAATGCAAAAAATATCAGCAAAAACCCCAGTCACACATTAGCACATAACTCACTTCGGATCGAATCTTTCACGACTCTCTAGTCAAAGAAGTTAAGCAAAGTTACGATCAACCAATTTAAGGCACTTATCTAAGAGTCAAGAATTTAGCCTAGACGTCACAACTAAGGCACTCACCTCTCTCAAGGCATATGCAGTCAAGGAAAATTGCTTCAAATTAGCACTATGACTCAAGATTCTTTATTCCTATAAAATAAAAAATTAACTACACTTGCTTCAAGTAAAACACTTGAAAAAAAATTGTGTCACAGAGAAAAACCAAGGTGGAATTACTACATTACCTAAGAAAGTAAAATAAAATATAATAAAATAAAAGACATATTTTTTGATTTTTAAATTTTCAATTTTTTTTCTCGTTCAACTTCAAATCCCTCAGGAAGCCAGTAAATAAAATACATCATCGAGAAGAGTTGAAACTAAACAATTAATTACTAACTATTACATGCCGATAGAATTTAGAGTTATAATTACAGACAATATTGTCTAAGAAATTGTATACGGTAAAATCGGAGGGTCCAATTTTCCATCGTTACGACGTCTCGAAAGCTCAAAACCACGGTCGAGTTTCACCCCTCGAGGGCCATCGACGCTCGACCTCGGAATGGTACAGACCGACGGCTACGGGAGGAAAGTGGGGAGTTCACAAGGCATGCAGCTAGAGCCGACAAAGTCTATCAGGCTAGTTTGAGCCCGTATCATGGCGTTAACTAGCTGTCCCATCTCCATATCTTTGTAATAAATGTATGTGTACTATGTTGGTATTTCCCCTCATATATAAAGGGGATCCTTGTCATTTTGTAAACATCTGTTGCTCAATACTAAAGATACAAGAACATTCTTTCTGCTCTTTAACATATCCCAGTGATTTTATTACTTCATTTATTACTTATTATAGACCATAAAGAGCCGTCATTGATTTATTTATAACTGTTAGTCTCCATCGACCACCCTTGATAGCTCCCAGCCGAGCTTCAAATTCGACCCCAAGGCCCTCGAATAGGAAAGCTCAAGGCCCTGATTGACAGGGATCCGGTTTGATTAACGTCTCGTTTTTAAGCTCTTATCTCGTTTCTAAGTCTTTCACATAGCATCAACTGTCTAACAACTAGCATAAAAATAATTCACATATTTTTAGAACCACTAAATCAAATTTAATTATTATTACCATTTTTGCGGTAAACAGCTTGGCGCCCACCATGGGGCTAAAAATAATAGTGATTATTTTCTTGCTGATTTAACTACATAACACAAGTTATCTTTCACACTTTTTCTTGCCCAAGATCTTTGATTTCAGGTCAAAATGTCTGACTCAGTGAACAACAATCTTTAGAACCACAGAGAAAATGGTGTGGATGTTCCAGGTGTTGGTGTACCACCACGAAACCCTGAGAACACACCAGAATTGATTACCGTGGACGCGGTATCATGCGATGCTCAACACGTCGATGTAAGCTCCCACACTAACAGGAGCGTGCACCAAGGAGACCAATAAGAAGCTTAGAAAACGCAGGCTAGAGAAGAACGGCAGGTTAACCTTCACGTTATTTTTGAAATGTTGTAGGCACAACAGCTAGCGGTTGCTCAGCTGCAAAGTCACCAGAAAACCCCCAGCCGAGCAGGTACCAGAGAGATCAAGCAACAACGGGTCGGTGGCCGATCCCACCATCGTAAAGATGCTCGAGGACCTCACAAAGAGGATCGATCGGGAAAGAAGAAGATAGAAGCCAATGACAAAAAGGTCGAGACCTACAACTCCATGGTCGACCAAATTCCGGGAACACCCCTGATCCTGAAAGTGGTGGATTCGAAGAAGTTCATACAAAGGCCATTCCCAGAGGAAGCGGCTCCAAAACCTATTCCAAAGAAGTTTAGAATTCTAGACCTTCCGAAATACAATGGAACCTCAGACCCCAATGAGCACGTTACTGCTTACACTTGTGCAATGAAGAGCAATGACCTAAAGGACGACAAGATCGAGTCCGTCTTGCTAAAGAAGTTCGGGAAAACACTCTCGAAAGGGGCCATGATATTGTATCACAACCTAGCTCCTAACTCCATAGATTCATTTGCCATGATGATAGATTCATTCATAAAGGCCCATGCTGGTGCCGTCAAAGTGGAAACAAGGAAGTCCGACGTCTTCAAGATCAAGCAGAGGGAGAACGACATGCTACAAGAGTTCGTATCTCATTTTCAAATGGAAAGATTGAAGTTACCACCAGTCTCGGATGATTGGGCAATGCAGGCCTTCACTCAAGGTCTAAATGAGCGAAGCTTGATGGATTCAAATCAGCTAAAATAGTATCTAGTTGAATATCCCACCATGACCTGGTCGGATGCTCACAATCGATATCAATCAAAAATCAGGGTCGAGGATGACCAACTAAGGGCCCCCTCGGGCTCGGTATACCCAAGCAGGCTCTGGCGAAGGAGCCAAAGCCGAACAAAGAAAGATACCAGCCATATACCGAAGACAGGAGAAACGCACCGAGGCGTAACATACCCCAGCAACAATCGAAGGATGGACCGAGGCCAAAACCCTCGGGGACTCGTCAATAGAGCCGGATTCAATAGAAACACGGGGCCAACGGAGGCACCTCGCTTGTCAGAGTACAACTTCAACGTAGACGTATCAGATATCGTGTTCGCCATCAATAAAATCAGAGAAGCAAGGTGGCCCAGGCCTATGCAATCAGATCCTTTACAAGGAAATCATAACTTAGTATGTGAATTTCACAACACACACGGCCACAAGAGTGAGAATTACCATCATCTTCGAGAGGATGTCGCTAGACTACTCAGTAAAGGTCACCTCCGAGAGTCCCTCAGCGACCGGGCCAAAAATCAATTCCGAGAGAGATAGGCAGCCAAGAAGAACGAAACGAATGAGCCATAACATGTCATCCACATGATCTTGGGAGGCATAGATGCCCCATAGGACCCCATGATGAGAAGAACAAAAATATCCATCACCAGAGAAAAGCGAACTCGAGATTACATACCCGAGGATGCCCTCACATTCAGCAACGAGGATATCGAGACCTTGTCTCAGCCTTGCAACGACACACTGGTAATCTCTTTTCTTGTAAATACATTTCAAACTAAACGTCTACTTGTGGATCCAGGTAGCTAACCAACATTATCAGGTCGAGGGTGGTAGAGTAGCTCGGGCGGCGTGACCAAATCATACCCGCCTCTTGAATCCTCAATGGATTCAACATGGTGAGCGAAACAACAAAAGGGGAAATCACCCTCCCAGCCAACGTGGCCGGCACAACCTAAAATGCCAAATTCCATGTTATCGAGGGAGATATGAGGTACAACGCCTTGCTCGGAAGGCCATGGATACACTGCATGAGAGCATTACCATCCACCCTCCATAAAATGATGAAATTCCATACGAATGATGGGATTAAGACCGTCTATGGTGAACATCAAGCGACAAGAGAAATGTTCGCGGTGCACAATGTGGCCCCGACACCGATACCTCCAACTTCGAAAGAGCCAAAGGATAAGAAAACAGTAAGATAGTGATAACAAGCTACACTCTCAGCTATCCCTAAATAAACAAAGCAGGGGACCATACCACATCCTCATCATAAGCGACTGAAACATACCAAGGCTCGAAACATCGCCGACATTCTACACTAAGGTATGAACATCTCCTTTATCTTTCAATTACATTCTACGCTGATCTGAATGCAGGTATCTAATCGAAACGACCAAAGCACTCTCCAACTCGAAGCCTTAGGTTTCAAAAAGCATGTGTTGCACTCTTTTCCTTCAACTGGGTTTTTATCCCAAAAAGGGTTTTACCGGCAAGGTTTTTAACGAGACAACATCCATATGCTACCTAAGGAAAACTCAACAAGTATTTAAGGCTTCTTTTGCAATCAACCTCGAACACTGGTGGGCATCCCCCCGGAAGGTCACCTACTCGGAGAAGACAAGATGTGCTAAGTGGGATCTCGATAGGAAAATAATGTACCGGGAAAAACGGTCGAACGAACTGTGTCCGCATAGAACAACCTATCCCACAACAACAAAAACATGTATACTCCCAAAAACATTTTGCGTGTCCAGGAAGATCGACACTTTTTGCAAAAAACGGCCCTAGAGCCAAAAAATGTCCCGAATACTCGGGGACTGCGTCAACAACTCATAACAGTACGACCCCTGGGTCGGAGTTTCAAACTCATAAGCCCTCAATGAGGCAACACCGAGATCAAAAAACAACTGTAGAACCAAAAATGTCCCGAACACTCGGGGACTGGCGTCAAAAACTCAAGGACACATGACCTCCGGGTCAGAAACTCCGAAATCGTAAGCCCTTGATGAGGCAATACAAAGTTCACAAGTAATGGCTCCCGAGCCAAAGAGTCCCCGATGACTCGGGGACTGCTGTCAATCGCCATTTCCATCAACATAAAAACCCGAGGCCGTAAGGCCACATGCAGGTAGCCTCGGTCTCGTAAGACCTCAAAGGCATGTAAAATTTGTAAGACCTCAAGCAAGGAATGAACCATACTTGTATCAAGTATCCATGACTGTAAGACCTCAAAGGCATGTAAAACTTGTAAGACCTTACTAAAGGCATAAACCCGATCTCAAAGTTTAGGCTATATATTGAACTTGTAAGACTCCTAAAAAGGCATACCCTTGATATAGATGTTGAAACTACTTCACTCGGGACTTAAAGGCTCCAACCAAACACAAATGACTCCGGTCACAAGGCTGTACCTGCCAAACTAACGCGACAAGGGGACGCCCGACCGTCGCTATATAATCATAGGCCTTCAATTACTTTGAATATACTTCAGAAATAATCGGTTAAATAGGCTACTATCGACATAGGAAAAAGAGCTTCGACCATGTCAGCTCCTAAACATTGGCTTCGAGATACTCAGCCTCCGAGCCAAACCTCCCGAGGTGCTCGATCTTCACCACATAACAAGTCACAATCGAGGTTTTTTTTAAACTGTCGAAGAGTCAGGAAACTACTATTTCAAAAAGTCCTTAACGAGGGAATAATAAAGCCTATATTAGAGGTCGCATCGACCCAAGGCGTAAGAGCCATTGTCGCCACCCCACGTAAAAGGTTGCATCGACCTAAGGCGTAAGAGCCATTGTCGCCAGCCCACATAAAAGGTTGTATCGACCTAAGGCGTAAGATCCATTGTCGCCAGCCCACACAAAAGGTCGCATTGACCCAACGCATAAGAGCCTAAGGGCCAGCTTGAAATTCAAAAACTTGAGGGTCCAATAAGCTCGAGTTAAAACCCGATTCGGAGACTGAAACCAAAACAGTTAACTAAATATGCCTAAGAGCAAACACGTAAGAACCAATGTCACCATCACTAAAATCGAAGGTCGCACCGACCAAAAGCGTAAGAGCCATAGTCGCCAGCACTAAAACCAAAGGTTGTATCGACCAAGCACGTAAGAGCCTATGAGCTAGCTTAATGAGCCTCAGGGCCATACCACGAATCTAAGGATTCCTTCTAACTCAAAAACTAGTTCATTCTGCTAAAATCAAGGAAAAAGAAATGCAGACAAAATGAAACTGCGAGACTTTCCTTTTATACATACATGCGGGAAAATACAAGCTCCATTTACAACATACTTCAAAGTTACCATGTACAGACTCAGAAAAGGAAATCTACATCCCCTTGGGGACTGTGGCCCGTCGGCCTCATCCTCGCTATCCTCGGTGTCGGACATAAGTGACTTAGCACTACGTTCGTCTGCCTTAGCCCACTTCACTTCTTCCGAGAGCTCAAAGCCCCTAGCGTGAATCTCCTCGAAGGTTTCCCTTCAATACTTACGCCGAGCATATTCCTTTCTCCTGCCATCGTGGTCAAGAGTCCTTCCTAGCTCAGCTTGAGCATCAGCAGCATCCTTCAAATAGACCGCCACTTTTTGGTCAGCCTTAGTTCGGCTCATTACAGCTTCATCCCGGGCATCCACAACTTTGGCCTTTATCTTTAATAGCTCAGACTCGAGCTTCGAAATTATATCAATTCGAACCAAGTTATTATCACGAGCTAAGTGAAGTTTAACCTCAAGGGCAGAAGCTTTAGCCAGAGCACCCTTCTCCGTCAAAGCCTGGGCGTCCGCCTGAGCCTTTAACTCATTACACTCACGCTTGGCTCGGCCAATCTCGTCCCGAAGGCGCTCCAAGTCCTTCGCCTTTTTCTACAACTGAAATAAATAAAACATTAGCCTCAGGAGCTATAGGGAGGAACACACACTCACTCGGAACAAAAACTACCTGCTCGTTCAAGTAGCTCTCATAATTCAAGCTCCAACTCGCCTCATACCGTAAGTGTGCCAACTCGACTTTTTTTTCATCTAGAAGGAGCCTAAGGGATTTCTCCTCATCTAGAGCTTTTCTCAGCCTGGCCTCACAGTGAAGCAGCTCGGACTTAAGCTTGTCGAAGGCCTGTAAAAGAGAATTCAATAAGGAAGGGAAGGCGCGAAACTCGAAAGGCCTGTGCCAAAACATACCACAGAGTGAAGCCGCTGGGCTTCCTCGAAGTTCGAGCAAACATCTGCCAACCTAGCTTCCTCAGCTTCGAAAGAGTCAGCCTCGGTCGAGGCACGGTCCCTCCGTGCATATGACCCCGGGTTTCGAGTATCCCTCAAAGTATGTACGACGGAAAAAGAAGACGACAACGAAGGAGAAACCGCCTCTCCAAAACCAGAAATCACGGGCGCGACAAGCTCAGTCAATACTTCCACTCTGGGCCCGTAGTCCTGGATCGCCTTGCTTTGAGCACCACCACCCTGCAAAAGTATCTCTTGCTTATTGTTATTATTCTTTAGCCCAGAAGCTTGCGATCCTTCTCCGTCTCTAGGGGCACGGCCTCACCTCAGAAGGCTCCCCGATACCTACACTAACAGGGTTATTACATAGAAAGAGAAAGTGCTTTTCCAACTAAAAGAAGGGAAAGGAACAGATCGCACAACGCATACCTTGATTTTTCTCTTCCCATATGCCCCTAGACAAAGCTCGCCACTTACGCTCATCACAGGTCGAGTGGGTCGCCAACTCCCAAGCCCAATCTGGCTAATTAGGGACCTCGTGCGGCATCCATGAAATTGTTGTAGAAGAGAGAAAGAATGCACATTTACCGAACACTCCTTCGCCATAATGAAAAACCTGCGAAGGCACGAGTGTACCACTTACTTGTATAATTCCATTCCTCAGGAAATGGCAAAAACTCACGGGGCTAATATCAACAGTTCGTACTCAGACAAATTGACTCATCCACTCCCGACCTTCATCTTCTTTATCATCAACAACAAAAGGCATGGTCGACCGGCATTGTAAGTTTAGCAGACCTCGATCATGAAAAGGATGGTATAGCCTGATAAGATAACTAAGTGTAAATTCAAGCCCTGTCTTCTCTGCAAAGAACCTTATCATCAACACTATCCGCCAGAATGATAGGCAAATCTGTGTCGAGGTAATCTGATACTTTCGACAGAAGTCAAGCACAACCCTATCAAGGAGGCCCGGCATGAAGGGATAGGTGTAAACATTCAAAAAACTCTCGGCATAGTCCGTAATACTCTCATCTGGGGAGGGTACCTGCAGTACTCCTTTTCCCCCCATCCGCAGTCTTTACTCACCAACTCAAGGTGTCCCTCTCCTACCGAAGAAGTAAACTTCAAGGTATGCTCCCGTTGATCCTGGGTATCGGGGTACTTTTCTGACGAAAAGTCCCCTCTCGAAGCAAAATGCCCCGAGTTAGGCCCACCTGGCATCTGGTTGCATCGCCAACAAGGAGAGAACCGGAGGCGAAACTCTCCCCTCCCTGCCAAACGGATCCCGATGTAGCTGTCATTAATGTAACAAACTTAGGGAACTAGAGCAGGAATTTAGGCAAGAGTGTTAATACTGAAATAATGAAAGGCAAAACGTATGAGAAAATGGTAACTAATCAGAATGGTGGAATCTCCGAAAGGGTAGAAACAAACCCTATATATGGAAAAAACAGCGATGATCCGCCTGCCTTAGAGGCCGATTAAAATGCTGGTCGAAATCACTTTGGGAAGATGTGTCGGCGGGATCGCCTCAGTCGCTTTGCAGCCATATCATCCGTTTGGCGAACGTCGTGTGACGTTTTGGGGACGGAGACCCCCGCACCAAACAAGTCCTAAGATGGTACCCGATCTCGAGGACCTCCACCAAAAAGAAGTTAGGCTCTAAAAAGCCATTGGTACCACTGCAAGTCCCGAGGTGGTACCCGATCTCGAGGATCTCCATTAAAAAGAAGTTAGTCTCCATGAATCCATTGGTACCACTGCAAGTCCCGAGATAGTACCTGATCTCGAGGACCTTCATCAAAAACAAGTTAGGCTCCAGGAAGCCATTGGTACCACTACAAGTCCCGAGATGGTACCCGATCTCGAGGACTTCCATTAAAAAGAAGTTAGGCTCCAGAAAGCAATTGGTACCACCGCATGTCCCGAGATGGTACTCGATCTCGAGGACCTCCATAAAAAAGAAGTTAGGCTCTAGGAAGCCATTGGCATCATTGCAAGTCCTGAGATGGTACCCGATCTCGAGGACCTCCATAAAAAAGAAAACAGGCTCTAGGAGACCAATGCCCTCACTATACGTCCCGAGACGGTGCCCGATCTCGAGGACCTCCATCAAGAAGAAGACATGCTCCAAGGGGCCATTGATATCATTACAAGACTCGAGATGGTACCCGATCTCGAGGGCTTCTCTTAAGAAGAAAATAAGTGCTTAAACTCCACTCATATGGGCTTGGCCTCAGGGTACCATCTAAACCCGGATAGGGCCTCATCCGGGATCTATCTACAACGCCTTAAGGCTATCTATACTAAGTTCAGAACAAGTTTCCAGATGGTCTGAGTTTGAGCAAACCCCCACTCGGGGACAGTTCTCGAAAGCATAAAGGCAGTCTCTATTCTCGAGCTTCCGAGTGAATCCCCCCTCGAAGATTATCGTAGGGTCTAAAGGCTAAGTCTCGGTCTAAGGGTTCGAAGCCCTACTCTTATTCAACTCAAAGTCATGGTCCCGACGACCCGCGTTTATCAGTCCAACCCCACAGAAAGCAAAAGGGATGAAATGTCACACTAGGCCGGGGTAGGAAGGTGAGCAGCGGTGTATGGTCCGAACACCCTCGTAAGCAGTGGTGTAGAGTCCAAATATATTCCCAAGTCGGAAGAAATTGGCCCTCCTATCTCATCGTCTCGAGCCAACAACGACAATAGTAATAACTATAATAACAGCAACAACAACAACGACAAGTCGGAGTAATCTCGCTCGGCAAGGGAAAGCCTAGGAAAAAGGCCATGGCGTGGCTGAAGAAAACACCGCCATGTAACCTTAAGGCCGCGGGCCTTAAAAATAAGGGATAGTGACGGACAAGGATGAGGAGAAGAGAAGGGCAAAAGGTTAATCTAAGAACACTTGAATAAAGAATTGGTTCTAGAAAGCTCCCATTTATAGAGAAAGGGCAAAGTAACCGGCGGACACAGTCAATACTCTTTGAAAAACGCAACCGATGGTGCCATCAATGTCCTTGAAAGACGTATCGCCAGGCACAATTAATGTATTTTTGGAACTGAATTGGCGGCAATATTATTGCTTAGAAGGACGAGAATAGGTAGTGCATTGAAAGGCGCTGAAAAGACAAGTTAGCGGGATGCCTTGGTTGCTACATAGGCCTATATCATGAGTATGACATCATCAGTATAACATTATCACTGGAAATTTTGAAAGATGGTTATCAAGGTCGTTTCTTATCGTTCTACTCTAAGAAACGTGTGGACTATCTGTATACTGTAAAATCGGAGGGTCCAATTTTCCATCGTTACGACGTCTCGAAGGCTCAAAACCACGGTCGCGTTTCACCCCTCGAGGGCCATCGACGCTTGACCTCGGAACGGTACAGACCGACGGTTACGGGGGGAAAGTAGGGAGTTCCCAAGGCATGCAGCTAGAGCCAACAAAGTCTGTCAGGCTAGTCTGAGCCCGTATCATGGCGTTAACTAGCTGTCTCATCTCCATATCTTTGTAATAAATGTATGTGTACTATGTTGGGATTTGCCCTCATATATAAAGGGGATCCTTGTCATTTTGTTATCATCTGTTGCTTAATGCTAAAGACGCAAGAACATTATCTCTGCTCTCTAACATATCCTCTTGATCTTATTACTTCATTTATTGCTTATTATTGACCATAAAGAGCCGTTATTGATTTATTTATAACTGTTAGTCCCCATCGACCACCCTCGATAGCTCCCAGCCGAGCTTCAGACTCGACCCTGAGGCCCTCGAATAGGCAAGTTCAAGGCCTCGATTGACAGCGATCCGGTTTGATTAACGTCTCGTTTTTAAGCTCTTATCTCGTTTCTAAGTCTTTCACATAGCATCAAGTGTCTAACAACTAGCATAAAAATAGATCACGTATTTTTAGAACCACTAAATCAAATTTAATTGTTATTACTATTTTGCGGTAAGCAACAAGCAAGAAACAAATCAAACAAAATCAACTGGCCAAAAGAAAGCAAGTACAAATACGATCAAATAGGAGCACCCCTCCCCACACTTAAGAAATTTCATTGTCCCCAATACAAAACTATAAAACAAGAGTGAAAAGGTAACTCCTTGAGTCCCGTGGCCTACTCCTCACCAACACCATCAAAGGTATGCAGGTACTCTTCATCATCAGAGGGAATAGAGTTTGAGTCCTTATCTAGTGGCATCTATGCACCATCGACAAAACCCAACCATTCTTGAGTGACCGCGAAGAGGGGATGGTCCTCGTGCAGCTCTACCAAGTCAATCTTCCCCCTAGCAGCGTGAAGGCGCATATCAGCAAATAGCAATTGCATTGCCTCCTCAACACGAATAAATCTCTAATCTATAGGAACAACATCAGGCGCAGAGGGGGGGGGGGTCCGTCACAGATGTGACATCAAAAGGCTTAAAAGGCTGCAGAATCAGAATCGTCCGGTCATAATGGTACTCCTCCACATTGTCCACAGAAGTCGCGTGATCATGCTCAGGAAATATAGGTGGTCGTACTCGAGACATATGCTCAAGCATAATCTTACCTAGATCAAACTTTATCCGAGCCAAGATAGCATAAATGAGACACATTCAACCGGGAGATGCAGTATCGTTTTGGGTAGGCATTATATTTGCATTAATCAACCGGAGAATGACCCAGATAAGAAACTAGAAATTGCACTTCTTCATGTCTTTGTGGAACACATTAACATCTCGTGTCCATGTAGCAAGAGACCCTGTGCCACACAGCTGGCATCTAGTATCTGGATAGGGCGGCCGATGTAGCAACCTCAGTAATAACTTATACAAGTGCTCCGTAAATCCCATGATTTGATTTATTACTCGGGAAGAATAGGGAATCATCTTGCCTCTCACCTCCACTTCATACACCGCATCTGAATTTGCCTCAAGTTTCCAGTTAGCATAAAATTCCTTGACCATGTTCACGTTCACCGACTCACCGAGACAGAACAAGCTTTCAAAACCAAGGTATTTGATCTTGTTGTAAATCCTCGAGTACTTCCTGGCTAGCTTCCCATCATGAATACAAACTTTCAGGTCGTGGCTCACTGCCGGAACAAAAGTCTGGTACCATATCCTAGCATGAGCTGGCACAGCCCGAATGACATACTTGCAGCCTGGTACTACATCCGCATCGGGATTAATGTGCTCCTCTTCCTCGTACACTGGGGTGGGGGGAGTGCCTTCCTACTTCCTTGACGGCTACTAGAAGCAACCTCTGAGGAACCTGTGTTAGAACGTTTGCTAGGGCGGTGAGACATTGCACCTACACAAGACGAACAACATTAGCCACAACACCTAAACCAAAAACAAAACCAAACGGGGTAACCATCTCACACTTATGTTATTGGCAAGTTCATAAGTACAATGTATATCGGGGGCTCAGACTACCCCGTTGAAGGCACGCCACACGTATTCAACGACCCACCCAACCACCAACATAATAATATAAAAACACAACCATGGACTACACTAATGTAAAATACACAATCAAGAAGCTACACTAGTCACTAAGAAAAGAAAAATAAGAAGTCATACTAAGTCATTACTAACAAAATAAACAACTTACAATACATATACATAAGTACTTAGCATGAATCGGACACCCCAATTAGCACCTAGGAACATATTAGCATGGGGTGGTCAATCGATTAACACTCGAGGCTAACACGTTACCGTTTCACAAAATAAGAACATGACCTCCCACCTCACACTTATCAGCAAGCATCACATCCAACAAAGCACTTCCCTTCAAAATTAGCAACACTACACAATTTTATGTCACTAAGACATTTCAACAAACACATTGTTGGCATATATTTCATCATCTTATTTCAATTCAAAGTGGGTTAGAATCACCATACAACCACACCAAATACACCACTTAGCACAACCACAACATCACCACATCTTCACAATAGCACAAATTGCACGAATTTTACATAAAACTTCACTAATTTTCAGCCACATGGTCACCCCCACCAAGATTCAACACAAATTAATTCCAACGTATCAAAACACACCAACAATCACCCACAATCATAAGAACAATGAAAACCCCACAGGCAAAGCACAATTTTTGGCCATAATAAGCAAAGAAACAGAAACAAAAATAGAAACAATTAGCACAACCACAACTACCCAGAACTTGGTTGAACTAAAGTAAAACTACTTAAATACTAAAAGAAAAGAGAAGAGATAAGAGGAAGACTTACCTTGATGAGTGTCACACCTCTTTTTTCCCGAAGGGGATAGAGAATTTTTTAAATTTGAGTGACATTACTCGAAATGAGATTATTTATTTATTTTAGGGTCGCCACTTGGAATAATTTACGCTGTCCCAAGTCACAAGTTTATATTAAATCCCAAATCGAGGAAAGTTGACTCTATTTTTGGTCCGCGAACACAGAAGACCGGGTAAAGAATTATGTTAATCCGGGATAAGGTGTTAGGCATTCCCGATTTTCGTGGTTTTAGCACGGTCACTTAACTATTAATAATTGGCCTAATTATCTGATTTATTACATGTTTTAAACCTATTGTGCATTTTTAACTTTATAACCGTTTTTATTTATTTATGAAATTATTTCTGGAAGAAGTCACGATGTGGTACACTTGTCGTTTTGTTACACATTGCAAGCCGCGCCACATGAAATGCACCCGCGACTTACGATATATTTATTTTATTATTATTCGAAGTTGTGATCGGGTCACATGAAATACATACCCGAATTGGGGATTATGTATCACGACTATGCCACGGAAACCGTACCCATAGCCACGATGATTTATTAATCGCGCTTAAAGCGAGCTACGATATACATTAATTATTTTTCTAAAGCTAATTTAAAATTATTGTGAAGGTCCAAAGTGATAGAATTATGGATATATATTAATTTTTAAGAGATGTGTTTAACTTGTGAATTTATTGCTATGGAGTCGATGGCCAATTTTAAAAAAAATAAAAATAAAATCTGCATCTCTTAAAATCGAACCCAAACCCACAGCCCTATATCAAATGTCAAATAGTTAGCTAATGGCTATGGCTCTTTGTATTCAGCTAAACCAAATAGTCTACTTAGTCTTAAATTGCAACTCTTAACAAATAAACAGAGCCAGGATACTACACTATATAACACATTCTATTACTCTGCTAATCAAATAACTAATCGGCAAGGAAAATTAACAATCAAATGAAACCCAACAAATAGTATAAGAAATCAATTCAATCTCAAACCCAAGTTATTAACACAAATAGAAGTAAAGTTTCAAGAATTTACATTAAAAGAAGACAGTAAAATAAATGTTAGAGAACAGGACCTCAAGATGCATCTTCCCCCGAATAGCTAATGCCTACCGGACTAATGGACGGAATTGTCCTTCGAAACCTCGAAACTCGCCGGGAAAGATCGTCGAAAAATTCGACTCGAACCCGACCAAAATACTGTTGTTTTGTGAGGAAAAGGAGGGCTGTTTTCGGGTGATTTGAGGTGGCGTTTGGTGCTGTTTTTTATCTGATTTACAGCTGATTTTCGCTGAGAAACGAGCTGATTTTGAGGTCATTTTTTAGGGTCAAAATGGGAAGCGATTTTGGTGGTTTATGGAGGTGTTACGATGCGTTTTTTGCTGAAATTTAGACTGCTTTGGGGCTATTCTTCAGCTGCAATTTTTGGACTGGGTTTTCAGCAAAAATGGCAGCAATTGAGCTGTGTTTTTGACCGTTTGGGGCTATTTTTTTTTTTTTGGGGGGGGGGGGGGGGGGGGGCTGGTTTGGAGCTGGATTTAAAAGGTTTAAGGTGGCATTAGGTTGCTGATTTTTTGTATTTTCAGGTGTGAAAATGGGGTTTATTTTCGAGGTTGCTCGGCTGGAATTTTCAAAGAAGAAGAAGGAGTTTTCTTCTTTTTTGGGGCATGTCGTTTTTGCCGTCTAGGAAATTAGGTCTTAGCTTGGTCTAGCAATTAGAGAATTAGATATATAAAATATGTAGGATTTTGGGGAGGAGAAAATCTGATGGGTTATTGGTTATTGGGCTCAGGTTTGGCTTAATTTGGGTCATGACTTGGATATTTGGACAAAGCAAGACTTTAGGGGAAAGTCAAAATTAAAACTTCTTTCCTTTTTGTAATTTTAATTTTTTCTTTTATTGATTAATAGATGAAAATAAAAATACTACTCCTAATCTTGAATAGCAAGATAAAGTACTAATCACTCAAAATTTACTTAACAAACTAATATATATATATATATATATATATATATATATATATATATATATATATATATATATATATTTTGCAAAACCTTTTCTTTATTTGTAAATTAAGATAAAGCTTATATTAAAAATATGACTCTCTTTTTTTAATTGTTTTCAATTTCTTAAATAAAATATATACAAGGAGAAATAAGAGCTAAAATATGTAGATTAAACTTAAAATATATTTACCTACTAAAAGTGATGAAAAATTCAAATATAGTCAAAAATTAGGTGCTCACAATGAGTGATGAATGTGAGTGGAAAAAATTAAGGAGGAAGAACAATGAGGGACTTGGGGGAGAGTTAGAGAGGAGAGATTTGTGAAAGAGAATGAGAGATATGGGAGAAAGGCGGAAAGAAATAGATCTGTTTTAAGAAAAAAAAGGGAGGGGGAGGTTCTGGGCATTTTGTTAAATTTTAAATTTTTTAGAATTTTTTTTTCGAATTATAACTAGTCAAAATTTATACTACCGCGTTACTGGGTGCGGTGCGATACGGTAGTGGAGATATTCAGAGAGGGAGTTCTGACAGAGTTGCATGTTTGGCCTAGCGTAGCGCCCCACACAGTACTCCACGCGACATTCTAGGTCACGTTTCTCAGACTTTTGATTTTTTAACTTTTTAGCCTACGAGTCGCATCCCTACTATATTATGTGCTTATTTTGTGTCTAATTCATGATCATACATGTTCAAATAATTATCAAAACTCCTTAACTCTAATAATCCTACACTACTATTATCTTATTATTCTACAAAAGCAAAAAAAAGAGTTAGAAGTAGTTCTGAGTTATAGTCGTCAGCTTGACTACGTCACTTTTACTTATTTGATCACGATGCTAGAGGATTGCTTGTCAAATCCTCTAATAAGGTACTGTTTCAACTTGTGCCCATTCACCTTAAAGCTGTCATTCCCTTGCTCATTCTGTATTTCATTGGCGCAATACGATGAGACATGTTTTACCACATACGAACCTGCCCATCTTGACTTGAATTTTCCAGAGAACAACCTAAGTCTACTATTGTATAGTAAGACTCTGTCCCCTTCATGAAAGTCCTTCGTCTTAATCAGATGATCATGACACCGTTTTGTCTTTTCCTTGAAAATTCGCGCATTTTCATACGCGTCTAGTCTAAACTCCTCCAATTCGTTCATCTGCGCTAACCTTTGTTCACCTGTAAGACTAAGATCAAGATTATGCATCTTAATTGCCCCAATAAGCTTTATGTTCCATCTCAACATGTAGGTGACACAATTTTTCATACACTAGTTTGAATGGTAAAGTCCCTATGGTTGTTTTGAACGTAGTTCTATTAGCCCATAGAGCTTCATCCGACTTTACTGACTAATCCTTATGAGAAACACTAACCGTTGTTTTAAGAATTCATTTAAGTTACAGTTAGCTACTTCAACTTGCCGACTAGTTTGGGACATGGTACAAGGTTCTAGTTTTGTATGTGACCCCATACTTGGACAACAACACAATGAGCTGCTTGTTCACAAAGTGCGACCCACTTTTACTGATAATCACTCGAGTGTCCCAAAGTGAGTAAAGATGTTCTTCCATAAGAACTCACACACCACCCAAGCATCATTGGTCATAGTAGGAATTATTTTGACCCATTTAGAGAGGTAGTCAACGGCTACTAGGATATACTCATATGAATGAGATGATGGGAATGGGTCCATGAAGTCAATGCCCCAAACGTCAAATATTTCACATACCATAATGGAGTTTAGTGGCATATCATCCCTCTTGCTAATGTTACCTTCGCTTTGACACTTGTCACGTGCAGCTATATACGCCCGTGAGACTTTGTACAAAGTAGACCAATAGAAACTCGCTTCCATGACCTTTGCTAGAGTGCGACTTCCACCATAGTGTCCTCCACCTGCTCCATCACGGCAATGAGAAAGAATGCTTGCCATTTCTCCTTTAGGCACACACCTTCGAATCACACCATTTGCATACAGTTTAAACAAGAAAGGGTCATTCCAAAAATAACTTTTTACCTCACTTTGAAGCTTCTTTCTTTGATCACGAAAGAGGTCACAAGGCAACCATCCACTAGCCAAAATGTTGGCTATCAGCATGCTAAGGAGGCCTTTCAGAGACCGTAATAATGGAGAAAATCTGCTCATCAGGGAACTCTTCCCTTATTTAAATTGTTTCAACTGAAGCCAGATAGATGATCTACGACTTGATTTTTTGTTCCCTTCCTATCTTTGATCTCCAAGTCAAACTCTTGGAGCAACACCACCACCACATTAGACGTGGCTTGGACTCATTCTTACTCGACATGTATTTCAAGGTTGAGTGATCAGTGTGCACAATCACTTTACTCTCTATCAGATATGATCTAAACTTGTCAAAAGAAAAGACCACAGCAAAAAACTCTTTCTCAGTAGTGGCATATACTTGAGCATCATTCAATGTCCTGCTTGCATATTAGATGGGCCTAAACATCTTATCTTTTCTTTGCCCCAGAAATCCCCCATAGCTACATCACTGGCATCACACATTATTTCAAATGGGTGGCTCCAATGAGGTGTTACCATAATAGGAGCACTCACAAGCTTCACCTTTATTAATTTGAATTTTCTTAAGCACTCTACAATGAAAACAAACTTGACATCCTTCGCTAGCAATATAGTCAATGGCTTGGTAATGCTGGAAAAGTTTTTGATGAATCTCCTATAGAAACTAGTATGTCCCAAAAATCCCCTTGTGCTCTTCATAGAAGTTGGTGGAGCGAGCCTTGCAATTACATCAACCTTAGCTCTATCAACTTCAATGCCATGCGCAGTCATTTTGTGGCTCAGGAAAATTTCCTCTTTCACAATGAAGTGGTACTTCTCCCAGTTAAGAACCAAGTGATTGGCTTCACAATGTTTATGCACGAGCTCCAAATTTTTCAAGCAATCCTCAAAGTCATCAGCAAAGTGGGTGAAATCATCCATGAATACTTCTAGACACTTGTCGTTTAAATTAGAGAATATAGACATCATGCACCTTTGAAAAGTGGCAGGTGCAATACACAACCTAAATGGAATCCTCTTGTAAGAAAAAATACCTAACGAGCAAGTGAATGTGGTCTTCTCAACATCTTCTAGGGCAATGGGTATCTGATCGTAGCCTAAGTACCCATCCAAGAAGCAGTGGCATCCATGTCTAGCCACATTCTCGAGCATTTTATCAATAAAGGGAAGTAGAAATGGTCCTTCCTTATTGCATTATTCATCCTTCTATAATCAATTCACATTCATCACCCAATGATTTTTCTCGTGGGGATCATTTCATTGTCTTCATTCGTCACCACTGTCATGTCCCCATTCTTAGATACAACCTGTACTAGAATAATTCACTGGCTATTAGAGATGGAGAAAATCACTCTCACATCTAGCAATTTGATGATCTCTTTGTGCCCTACCTCCTCCAAGTTTTTGTTCAACTTGTATTGGTGATGCACCACTTGCTTTCTATTTTATTCCCACGGAATTTTGTGCATGCAAATGGCTGGACTGATTCCTTGAATGTCGGCTATACTCCAAACAATGGCCTTCTTGGGCTTTTTCGGCAGCTCCACCAACTTTTGCTCCTATGTTCCTGTCAAGTCAGCAGAAATAATCACAGTAAAATTATTAGTTTCAAGAAAAGTATATTTCAAGTGAGCGAGAGGACTTTCAATTCCACATTAGGCTTAGAAGCCTCCTCTTTTAGTTTCTCCTCATCAACCACTTGATCCTTAGTTTCAAGAGCTTCAACATCTTTCTTTATTTTAGGATCTTCATCCTCTACTATGTTAGACTGAGTAATACACCTCTCTAGAGTATCCCCCACAATCTTGTCAAACTTGTATTTTTCAACCAATTTCCCAACAACATCTAGCTTGAAGCACAAATAGATAGACACCTCATCATTGGGGTATTCTGGAACACCACTTTTACATTGCCCACTCTAAGCATAAGCTTCCCCTTATAGATATCAATGAAAGCTCTACCTGTACATAAAAATGGCTTTCCTAGAATTAAAGGAACCTTCTTGTTCACCTCTATATCCACCACAATAAAGTCTACGGGGAACACAAACTTGTCTACCTGCATTAGAATATCCTCAATGATTCTCTTAAGCAAAATGGTGGTCTAGTTAGCCAGTTATAGGGACACTATTGTGGATTTGATCACTCTAAGCTTACCTTCTAATTTCCTGAATAGAGACAAAGTCATTAGATTTATGGACATACCAAATCATAGAGGGCTTTGTCGAATTTCTCACTCCCCTACGAACATGGTATGGTGAAGCTTTCTTGGTCCCCACACTTTTTAGGAATGTTGTTTTGCAATATGGTATGCAGTGGGCATTCAGCATGACCATTGTTGTCTCCTATACTTTTTTCTTGCTAGACAGGATTTCCTTCAGGAACTTTGCATAAGCAGGCATCTGAGTGACTACCTCAGTGAAGGGAATGTTCGCATAGTGTTGATTGAGCATCTCAAAGAATCGCCCAAACTTATTTTTCAAGTTTTTCCCGCTTTATTTTTTGAGGGAATGATAGAACTGACATATGTGTACTTTCTTCAATCTCCTTTTGTACCACACTACTCTGGCCTTTTTTCTCTTTGCTCTTTTTCTCTTACATTATCTCGGTCTGCTTGTTTACCACAGGGTTAGCCAAAGTTTTGCCACTTCTGAGAGAACAACTATGATTGTTTCCTTTAGGTTCTTTTCAGTGTCGGAGGGTAAAATTCCATGAGCCCCCTCATATAACAAATTTGCAAGTTGTCCCAATTGTCTTTCTAAATTATGGATGGTCGTGCACTGCTCTCAGATGGTTATGCTCTACTCTCATTTGTCTGTGCCCTGAGTCTAAAATTTTTCATCTGATTTGTTGATGAATGCCTTTAAGAGATCTTCCATACTATACTGATTTGACTGTTGTGGCTGGTATTGCTACCTTTGCTGGTTCCGAAAACCTAGTGGTCCTTGACCCTAGGTCTGAGATTATTCTATTTTCATGAGTTCAAGCTCCTACTAGATGAACTTCACAAAAAACCTGGATGTCTTTGACCCATAACATTATAGTTATTCCCACCTTAGTAGTTTGCTCTATTAAAGTTCCCCACCGTATTGATTTCCTTAGCTAATTGTTGACACTCATGTGTAGGGTGTCCCAATCCACAAAAATCACATGTTGCTTGCGGCTCACTCTGTACCTTGGCCAATGTCAGCTTTCTTATCTCCTTGGCCATGGTGTCTAGCTGGGCTTGCATGGATGTGTTCGAGTCTACCTGGTGAATCCCAACTAATTTTCTTCTAACATCACTCTCAGTCGACCTCCACATGTAGTATTCAGAGTTCTTCGTGAGGACGGTCTCAGTCCACCCTAAAAATCCTGGAGTTGTATCTACAAAGCAATTCCATTGTGTTGACACTTTTTGACTATATCCTTGAATCCTTCCCAAGTTTTGAAAACAGTTTCTATCTCCTTCTGTGAAAAATTGTGGATTTCCCTTCTAAACATCCCTGTGTTTGCAGCTGACAAGTACTTATCAATAAACTTTGTGGTCATATCTTCCCATGCCCTAATCGAACCTTTGGGTAAGTTACGAAGTAAGTGCTTTGTGTCATCTTTCAATGAAAAGGGGAATGCCCTTAAGTAGACTACATCCTTTGATACTCCATTGTATTGGAAGGTGTTCATAATTTCTTCAAAGTCCATCAACTGAGTGTTAGGATATCCGTTCACCTTCCCTCTAAAAATATAGTTGTTTTGGATAGTTTGAAGCAAGCCTTGCTTCAATTTGAAGTTGTTTGTTGTTATGGGTGGAGGTTTGACACTTGACAATCCTTGATTGTAGACTGGCCTAGATAGTCACCCAATGATCTTCCAGGCCTGGGTGCTGCTTTCTCGAACTAGTCTTCAACCAAGGGTCGGTTTAGATTAAACCTTCAACCCCCATTATCTTCGACAATCTCATCAACAATTCTCTGGGCTGCTATCCGTGAAGTGTCTTATTGTGCTACCTCTCTTGCAACTAAGTCTACTCCACCATTCTCTTTGTTTACCATGGTGGCTTGAGTCGAAGTTTGACCGTAGAAATTTTCTATTAATTCTCTTTCTTTTCTTAGTTGTCGTAGGTGTTTCTCCAACTCTGGTTCATAGGGTATCACTTCCTTTGAAGAGGATCCAGTCATACACCAAGGAAATCAAACATGTATCCTGCACACAAGTGAGAAAACGTGAATACACAAAAGTAAAAATTGGTTCCTGAATTAGTACTAAAAACTATAATAAACACTATTGAGTGTCAATCCCCAGCAGCAACGCCAAAAGTTTATGAGCGCCAAATACAACACAAAATTGTTGCTTGTTAGTAAAAACTATTATAGTTTAATTATCGTCTCCACAGGGATTGAATTTAAACCATGTTCAAATAATCTTCAGTTAATTACTATCTAGGAAAATTAACACTTGATTTGATGACTATTACTATGATTAACTACTACAAATTAAGCAACTAACAATTGATCACAAAAGACAACAGATGAGCAACGAAGAAATATCGATGAGAGGAATAAGGGTATTTGACTAGATAGGTGCAAGATAATTGACCCGGGATCCAATTCTTGAGTTAATTCACTTTATAATACTGTTGATTCTCATGAATTCGACAGATATTACACTTGAAGTTAAGATTCCTATTTTGATTAAACATTAATTCAGTAATTAATCCAATTGAAACACGACAAATAATTACAAGAATAAAACAATGGTTATGATCTAAAGGGTAACTTCTCATGAATATTTCCTTAATTTCTAGTTCGATTAATAATTCAAGAGGCTATTCGATTACCTATTTGAATCACAAATTTAAACTAGAGCATAAGATGTAAAGCAATTCAATATCAAGCTCCTCTTTCGATTAAGCATAATAATAAATAACTCACAATACAAATTAATATTCCATCAATTAATTCTAACAATTATAAAGAATTGAATCCCTAATGAAGTTATCAAAACACCATATCTATCAATACCCTAATGGAAATTACTCTATAGCAGTGGAGTAAGACATCTCAATAAGGTTCAAAAACAAAAAAAAACATCAATTCTAATGATTCAATACCAACTCCTGTATTGCACCGATTACAGGGTCCATATGAGGGAAGCTGCCGCAGTTGGGCTGTCCACCTCATAAGTACGCCACCACTGATAAGCTGCTCCTCGAAGCTGGAAGGCAGTGAAAGAAACCCCTCTCGATCCTGATATACCCATAGTGCGGAGGATACAGTAGCACTCCTCCAGATATCCCAGGGAATCATCTGATGCTAGACCACTGAATGTAGGAGGCTTGTACTTCTTGAACCTCTCAAACCCCTACTACTCATCCTCAGAAGCAATTGCCCTACCCTCGGGCTGAACTGGGGCTACAGGCAGTACCGGTATAACCTCTAGGATCTGATCAACCTGGACCCATTGCTCTGGGGTGCAGGCGACGGAAGTCAGTGCTCCTCCCCCGACCTGGGTTGTGGCTGCAGCAAGTGGAATCAACCCCGCCTGGGCTAGAGTGGTGTACATGCTCACGAAATGTGCAAGGGTCTCCTGAAGAGTTGGAATAGTAGTAGCAGTAGGCGTACCAGGTGCCTGGGCTCCGGCTAAAGCTGTTGGTGGCTAATCTATGATAGCTCGCGTGGGTGCTCTGGCTGCACCACATGTGCGTCCTCAGCCTATACCCCGGCCCCGACCTCTGGCAGCTCTAGTAGGGAGTGTAGGTGCTTGGTCATCTCCGGTAGCACATTGTATACGGCAAAAATTGGCGGTTTGATTTTACAGTCACCAAGGCGCCTCGAAGGAATTGCTTCCCCTAAAGGATCGAAGCTTAGCTCGGGCCATGGCGTCGAGGGTTCTCAGCAATCTATTTCGAGGTAGCGCAAGCAACGATCGGCCTTGAGGCGGGGTAAATCAGTGACGACGGTGGATCAGTGTGAGGTTCCCAAGGAATGTGACTAGAGCTGACAAGGTCTATTAGGCTAGTCCAAACCTGTACCATGGCATTAAATGGCTGTACCGGCCTCATTTCTTTGTAATAAATGCATTTGTACTATGTTGTAATTCCCCCTCATATATAAAGGGGATCCTTGTCATTTTGCAGTGATCTGATGCTCACTATTGAATACACAAGAACATTCTCTCTTCTCTCTAACATATTCTCTTGCTCTCATTACTTCCATTTATCGCTTATGTTTATTGTGTTCTATTTATTGTTCTTCATTTATTTCTTATCATTGATCATAAAGAGCCACCGTTGTAGCTCTCATAACTGTTATTCCTCCCTCGATCGCTCCAAGCCAGTCACCTAACTCGACCTCGAGGCCCCATATACGACAGCTTGAGGCCCTGATCTCTAACCGATTTGATTTGACCATTACATCGTTTTTAAGCTATAATCTTGCCTTCTAATCCTTTTTACTTAGCATCCATTTCCTAACAACTAGCATAAAAATAGATCACGTATTTTTAGATCCACAAAATCAAATTTAATTGTTATTACCATTTTCACGGTAAACACACGTGTTCTCGCCATCTATGAGAGAATAGAAAACAGAGGTTTAGAATTTTGATATCAAAATCTTGCACAACAAGGAAATGAAATGAAGTGGAATTTTCCTAATAGTTACAGTAGCCTCTCATAGATACGTAGAGACATCTCCATACCGATGCGCGAGACTCTAATGAACCAGCTTGTGATTCATGACTCCTATGAACCTAGAGCTCGGATACCAACTTGTCAAGACCTAAGTTCTCCCTCCATGAACTGTCGTGATGGAACCTAGTCTCTACGACTAGGTAAGCCTAACATATTGCGAAAAAAGGAAATGGAATACGAAACTAGAAAGTTGCGGGTAAAAATACATCATAAAATAGTTTAAAATGACGCTCGGTATATACAATACACACTCTCAAAACTGAATCAAAACTCCCAAAACCCGGAATTTCATGAAATCACAAGCTATAGAAAACTACATAATGTTCTAACTCCAGAGTGTCTAATCAAAATATAATACAGGAAGTCTAAAGTTAAAGGGGAGAATAGAGAGGAACTTCTAGGTCTATGGACATGGCAGATATACCTCGAAGTCTCTGATATCGCCCGCCTCACTGATAGAACGACGGAGCAAAAAAACATGGATCTGCACACGAAAAATATGTGCTGGAAAGGGCATGAGTACACCACATCGATACCCAGTAAATGCCAAGCCTAACCTCGGTCAAGCAGTGACGACGAAGGTCAGGGCCCTACTGGTTATATATATATATATATATAACAGATAAAGCAATATGAAATGTGTTAGTATAATTAAGATACTAACAGTCGATATAAATAAAGTCACAGAAAGAAATAACTTAGAACATATAAATAGCAACAGGGATCTCCCAGGATATCATCCCGTAGTCCCAAACGTAAATGTGTAGAGGATCTCCTGGGATATCTTCCCATTGTCCAAATCAAAAATATGTAGGGGAATCTCCCGGAATACCAATCCGTAGTCCCAAAGTAAATATCTAGTACAAGGGGATCTCCCGGGATCTCGTCCTGTAGTCTCAATTATAAAGATGTAGGGGGATCTCCCGGAATACAGATCCGTAGTCCCAAAATAAACACCCAATAGTATCAGGAAAGAATCCTACAATTTTATTCATGTTCGTATCAGGAAAATAGGAAATTTCTACTCTAAACATGCTACACAAAGTCCAGGTAAGCAGTTAAAGCAGGTAAGACAATTAAGTCACATAAGCAAGCTTTTCCTAAGCTAAACAGGAGGCTTCATATGCTAATACTGCTCAATAAAAGAAAACAAAGATATTTATTTAATGAAAACGGGGTTTTCAACAATTAGCACATGTATGCACTCGTCGCCTCACGTACACAACATTTATATAACAACAGTACCAAATCCTAAGGGGATTTCCCCCCCCCCACAAAGTTAGGTAGGCCACTTACCTCGAACTAGCTCAAATCAATCTGATCCCACGCTCTTGCCATAAGTATCCAACTTCGAGTGGCCCAAATCTAATCAAATCAATTACATAACGTAAATAAAGGTACAAACAACTAATTTAACTAATGAATTTAAAGCTACGACGAGAAATTATAAAAATTGCCCAAAAATCCTGCCCGGTCCCACGTATCAGAATCGGGTAAAAATTACGGATTATGAACACTAATTCACTCACGAGGCTCACCATAACAAAATCACCTAAATCCAATACCAAAATCTCGATCAATATTCCCAAATTTCGGCCTAAGAACTTTTCTCCATTTTTCCCAATTTTTCATCCCAATTCCGAAATTAAATGATGAATTTAAGCTTAAATTAATGGGATACAAACAAAAAGGGGTTAGGAATCATTACCCAATGATCTTCTCTTCAAAATCCCCATAGAATCGCCTTCCCTCGAGCTCCAATTTAATTTTCCAAGTTATGAACTCAAACCCTCGATTTTTCATATTTTTGCCCAGCGATTTCCGATTTTTGCAGTCATGGGGCAGCATCTGTGGTCCTGCTTCTGCGGCTGGGGACCCACACCTACGAGATTTCATTAAACACCCCAGGAGCTACACTTGCGCTCCACTCTTCGCAGATGTGATCTGCTTCTGCGGTTCTTAAGTCGCATATGCGACCACTAGCCTTCATGCCCAGACCGCACCTACAACCTCTTTCCTCGCTTCTGCGGGCCGCACCTGCGGGCTCCTTACCGCAAGTGCGAAAATACCAGAAGCAGCAAGCTTCAGAATTTGCCTAAGTCTGTCTTCGCTTCCATTAAACATCTGAAACTCACTCGAGGCCCCCAAGACCTCAGTCAAACATACCAACCAATCCTAAATCATCATATGAACTTAATACAACCCTCGAATCACATCAAACAATGCTAAAACCACGAATCACCCTCCAATCCAAGCCTAATGAACTTGAAATCTCAAGAATTCTTTAACCGATGTTGAAACCAACCAAACCATGTCCGATTGACCCCAAATTTTGAACACAAGTCACATTCAACACTACGGAGCTATTCCAACTTTCGGAATTGGATTCTGACTCCGATATCAAAATTTCACTATCGATCCGGAAACTTCAAAAATTTAACTTTCGGCATTTCAAGCCTAAATAAGCTAAGGACCTCCAAAACATAATCCGAACATGCCCCTACGCCCGAAATCACTCAACGGAGCTAACGAAAATGACAAAATTCCATTCCGAGCCCGTCTTCACACTGTTCTGACTGCAGTCCAAATTCTAAAGCTTAAGTTCTCATTTAGGGACTAAGTGTCCCAAAACATATCGAAACTCAGACGAATCCTCCCGACAACTCACAATAGTAGAAATAAACACGGGGAAAGCAGTTAATAGGGGATCAGGGTGTTAATTCTCAAAACGACTGGCCGGGTCATTACATCCTCCCCCTCTTAAAACATTCATTCATCTTCAAACGAGCATAGAGACATACCTGAAGTGGGGAAAAAAGAGGGTAACTCCTGCGCATATCCTACTCGGTCTCCAACGTCGCCTCCTCGGCCGGCTGACCCTACCACTGAACCTTCACTGATGCAATATTCTTTGACCTCAACTTTCAAACCTGCCTGTCCAATATCGCTACTGGCTCCTCAATATATGATAGTTCCTTGTCCAACTAGACTGATCTAAAATCCAACACATGTGACGGATCACCGTGATACTTCCAGAGCATCAAAACATGAAATACTAGTTAAACTCCTGCCAAGCTGGGAGGTTAGGCAAGCTTATAAGCAACCTCCCCAACATGTCACAATACCTCAAAAGGACCAATAAACCTCGGACTCAATATCCTCGTCTTCCCAAATCTAATAACGCCCTTTATAGGCGAAACCCAAAGCAAGACCCGCTCTCCAACCATATAGGAAACATTACGAATCTTCTAGTCCGCATAATTCTTTTATCTGGACTGGGTTGTGCGGAGTCTATCCTAAATCACCTTAACCTTATCCAAGGCATTCTGAACCATGTCTGTGCCCAATAATCTAGCCTCGCCCATCTCGAACCAACCCGCTGGAGATCTACACTGCCTACCATACAAAGCCTCATACGGTGCCATCTGAATGCTGGACTGATAACTATTGTTGTAGGCAAACTCCGCCAGTGGCAAGAATTGATCCCAAGAACCTCCAAACTCCATTACTCACGCACGAAACATATCCTCAAGAATCTGAATAGTGTACTCGGACTGTCCGTCTGTCTGGGGTGAAATGTTGGGCTCAACTCCACACGAGTTCCCAACCCCTGCTGTACGGCCCTCCAGAACCGTGATGTTATCTGAGTACCTCTGTCTGAAATGATAGAAACTGGAATACCATGCAGACGAAGAATCTCCTGGATATAAATCTCCTCCAACTACTCCAAAGAATAGGTAGTACACATAGGAATAAAGTGCGCGAACTTGGTCAGTCGATCCACAATCACCTAAATGGCATCAAACTTCCTCAAAGTTCGTAGGAATCCAACTACGAAGTCCATCGTGATTCGCTCCCACTTCCACTCTGGAATCTTTATCTGTTGAAGCAAGACACTTGGTCTCAGGTGCTCATACTTTACCTGCTGACAATTGAGGCACCAAGCTACAAACCCAACTATATCATTCTTCATCCGCCTCTACCAATCGTGCTATCTCAAATCCCGGTACATCTTTGTGGTACTCGGATGGATGGAATAACCCAAACTATGGTCCTCCTCTAGAATCAACTCCCGAAGCCCTTCAACATTGGGTACACATACCCGACCCTGCATCTTCAATACCCCGTCATCACTAATGGTCACATCTCTAGCATTACCATGCAGAACCTTGTCCTTGAGGACGAGCAAATGAGGGTCATCATACTGACGCTCTCTGATACGATCAAACAAGGAAGACCGAGAAATCACACTAGCTAGAACACGACTGGGCTCCGAAAGATCTAATCTCACAAACTGGCTGGCTAAGGACGGAACATCCATCGCCATGGGCCTCTCCACTACTGGTAGATAAGACAATCTCTCCAAACTCTCCGCTCGACGACTCAAAGTATCATCCACCACATTGTCCTTGCCCGGGTGATACAATATAGTGATATCATAGTCCTTCAGCAGCTCTAGCCACCTCCTCCGGCGCAAATTTAAGTCCTTCTGCTTGAACAGATGTTGCAACTTCCGGTGATCAATATAAATCTCACAAGGAACACTGTACAAATAATGACGCCAGATCTTCAAGGCGTGAATAATAGCAGCTAACTCGAGATCATGGACAGGATAATTCTTCTCATGTACCTTCAACTGTTTGGACGCGTAGAAAATCACCCTACCGTCCTGTATCAATGTGAGCACGTGATTTTTGCCTCGCATGAATCACTCCTACAGAATTCCAAAAATAGATTTTTCTTTTTAATTACTTGTAATTTTAGGAATTATTATAGAATTTTTCTGATTGTTTGCATTTTGTGTGCATGTTTAATTTTGATTAATTCACAAAAAAATACAAAAATATATTGTATTTGCATTTAGGATTTGATTTTACATCTCTTAGGTTAATTAGTAATTTAATGTTTTATAAAAATGGAAAAATCACAAAAAATAACTTATTTTTTGAATTTTGGGTAGTTTTTCCTTTAATTTGATACTTAATTAGTTGTGGTAGTTATTATTTTGAGTAATTAGTTTAATTTGGTAGGATATTTTAGTTTAATTATTAATTTAGGGTTTTGTTTTAATTTGAAGAACAAAAAAAATTCGAAATTGAAAAGAAGAGAAGGGAAATAAAGAAAAACAGATTTTTGGGCCCTTTTTATTTAATTTTTCTTAAGCCCAAACAATTACACCCCTAAACCCGACAAAATCCCGGCCCAGATCCATGTCTCCTACCCGGTCCACCCGTGTTAAATCCTAAATGACCCCGTTTTATGCCCGTTGATCACAGCCGTTGGATTTCTATCATCCAACGGCTCAGAACTGCTCTGTCTTCTACCATATATATGTCCGAACACTCCTCCCCCCTCATCATCTCTCATCACCTCATAGACCCCAGAGTAACGCCACCCAAACCACCGTCCGCCGCCCGCCGAAAATCGCCCACGGCAGCGACCGGCGGCCAAATACCACCAAAATTACACTCTTGAATCTCCTCCACCTCCTTATCCCAAATCCCTGATCCATTCAACTCGAATCCCTTTGAAACTCTTCGAATGTCAGATCAAAGAAGCGGAACCCTAGCACCGCCCAATTTTCTCTGGTGGCGGCGCCACCTCCAAACCACACCAAAATAACACCACATAACCACCTTTACCCCCTCATACCAGTTCCGTCATTGTTTTCCCTCGAATCACCCTAATCCCCTTCGAATCTTGAATCAAAGATTGAAACCTTGAAAACCTAAAAGCGAATTCTGTGCATGCAAGGGATATTTCCTCGAGTTTTCTGGTTATTCAAGGCCAATCTATCACGAAACAATGATGGTCGCTGGTTCTTGACAAAGAACAAGCTATCAACATTATTTTGGGATAAATTGGAAGTACGGTGTTGGTGTCGAGTTTAGTAGGTGAGTTCTATTCATCTTTCTGTCCGTTTTTGTTTTACCTATTATTCCTCTTCTCTTCTTCTCCTTTTCTTTTGTTTAAATCTTCACTTTAATTGAAACTCGACCAAGTTTCTGGGCCTAGATTGATTTGTGTTCGTTTGTTCCACCTGTTCCCTTTTCACATCTTTAAAGCTTTCTCTGATTCCTGGTCTGCTTAGTGTTAAGTGGCACATTTAAACCTCTGATTTTTCCCTTTGATTTTAGTCTCATTAGTTTAGTTTAATTAAGTTTATTTTGATTTAATAACCTAGTTTATTCTATGCCTATTTGTGTTCATTAATCAGTCAGTTGATTCAGATTTTAGTTGTTGAAATCATTTCAGTGTTTGTGTTTTTCTGTTGCTTACAGAATGTAGTTGGATTAGCTTCTTGTTTGGGCTTTAGGTCGTTTCTGACCCATTTGCAAAAAGAAAGGCAGCCCGTTCATTTTTGGTTTAAGCTGTTGGGTCAATTTGACCCATTTGGGTCCCTGAAGTAAAAAGCAGGGGTTCAAGGGGTAGTCTAGGAATTCTAGGTGAGGGAATCTTTAATAACTAAATGGGAAGCTGCCTAGAAGATGGGGGTTGGGACTATTTTAAAAACTGATTTTTTAAGCTAAGGGCATTTGAGCATAAATGGAAATATCAAAAGGTTTAAAGTGCAATAACTGAATTTATTCTGCTGCCCTAAAAGCTTGCCTATAAAGGCACCTTTTCTTCAGGCTCAAGGCAGATTTGAGGGATTAAAAACACTGAAAAGATGAAACGACTAAATTCTTTGAGAAAAGTTCTGAATTCCTTGCACCATTTGTTTGAAAACTACTCATATTCTGCTTATTTTGAATCTTCTAATTTCGTTTTGTTAGCTAATGCTTCTGAAAATGTCAAAGTCTTGCACCTTGGTTATAATGGCTTGAGTTCGGGTTCTTTAAAGTTTGGTTTTTGAGCTGTGCTGCTGGGGTTACTGTTGCATTGCTGAGATCTGAATTAACTTTAGTTGCTGCTTGTCTACTGATTCCTTACATTTTTTTGCTTTACCCTTATTCCCAGGTACATGTTGTCACACCTCCTTTTTCACCTACACCCCAGAAACGGGTATATAAGGGAGTTTTTCCAATTAAAGGACAATCAAAACGGGATTTATTATTTAATTTAGAGTCGCCACTTGGGAGATTTTTGGTGTCCCAAGTCACCGGTTAAATCCCGAGTCGAGGAAAAGATTAACTCTATATTACTGTCCGCGAACCAAAAATCTGGATAAGGAATTTTGTTAACCCGGGAGAAGGTGTTAGGCATTCCCGAGTTCCGTGGTTCTAGCACGGTCGCTCAACTGTCATATTCGGCTTATTTATCTGATTTTAATTCATATTGAACCTATGTGCAAATTTAAACTTTTTACCGCTTTTATTATTATTATTATTATTTAAAGAGAATTGCAACGTCGTGAAAACACATCTCGAACCACGTCACATCAATGCACCCATGGTTATTGACACATTTAGACTTCGTTGAGATTTGGATTTGGGTCACGTAAATGTGCACCCGAGTTTAGGGAGGTAATGTTATTAAAAGCGCGCCTAAAGTGACTAACGCGTTATTATGTTGGGGAAGGCCATGAAATTTGCTAAACGGCCCATCCCGAATTCTATATATTCATTATAACGATTTAAGAGGACCCCGCAATTTACGCATTTGTTTTGATCGGCGAGGCCCATCTCATGTGTTTTTAAGTGGGCAAACCTAAAAGGAACTATGATTCTCTACTTTATTTGTCTTTAAAAAAAAGACATCCTAATTTATTCACTGAGATTATCCAGATTATTCAAACGTGCTTAAAAATTAGAATCAAGGAGAAGCCGTATTTACTTATTAGAAATTAATGAAATAGTGATCCCTAGAATCCTAGTTTAAGACTCAGAATACTTATGTATTAGCTATTGGAAACACGATCGTGAAAACCCGGTTATTTTTAGGTTGATCCGAACTAATATTACTAATTGACATTAATGAACCTGCTATTGAAATAGAGAACACGATTATCATATGGATTCAACTTATGCTACCTAAATCAAATTGACCAACTTATTGACCAAAACTTAACAGACTTGACCATTGCTTCGCTGACTTATACTCAAACATTAATATTAATTTGGGAGGACCATTTGAGTTCACAAGCCAAACAAAATAAAAGAAACTTACTCATGAGAAATGGTTTAAGCCCTGAACTAATATTAACCATTATATCAAAATTCCAACTACGGAAGCACGTTTGGCTTAGAAATGAACTTGATGTGGTCAGTGCCTCCTGCTTTCAACTTGGTTGTAATTTTAAATTGCTTTTGGTTCTTAAATTTTAAACAGCCAAATGCTCAACTAAATAAATGCTAGCCATACTAAGTCTAAAGCTAGAATAACCATAAATCAACAGTCCAGCAGCCTACATAATTCAACTTAATCAGTCCAGTTATACACCCCAATTAATTACAACATACAACAAACCAAACTACATAAGTTATATAAAAAAACATAATGAAACTATGAGGACAACAGATCTACGGCAAAAAACTTCAGTTTCATTTTCGATATTCCGACAGGAGACAATACATTGAAACAGTCTGAGATGTGTACCTGGAAATCGAATCAAATAGAAAAGGAGAGGTTAGAAACAGGTAGTCAACTGGTATTCAACAATCAACAAGCAGCAGTAGCAGGCAGAAATCAACAATAGCCCAGAGCTTAACTCGACCAAACCAGGAATAGTATGAACCAAGTAGAAACCAAAAAAAAGAACACCCAAACACAACCTTGACCAAACCAACTGGTATTGAGTTTTGATTCAAACAAACAGATCCAAACCTACAAATGACTCCAAGTATAGAGCAGAAGTAAAAGGAAGAAAGTTTCTAGATATTTCAGATCCTAAGCGAGGCAATGAAACAGTAGCTATTCTTTTTCAACTCCCAAAACTCTCCAAAAAATCAATTTCCTCTTCCTCCCTTCTTTCAGTCCTAATCCTCCCCTCTTATAGACATCCAGACCTGCCCCCTCTTTTAAAACTTAACTACCCAACCCCCTTCCCAACTAAAAATTTGCATCCTTCCACTTAAAACCCACTAAGGAAAGCTTTTTCCTTATTTTCAGCCCTCATTTCCTCTTGTTCCCCATTACCTTATTAATTTAAAGACATTTAATACCCCAATATTAAGTCACTAACACTAAAATATTACCCTAACTCTTCCATTCCCAAATCACCCCTGAAACCCCTTAATATTACTGCCCCAATACAATCTATTCATCTGCATTAAAACCTTTAACTCTAAAATCTGTTCAAGCTAACAATTATCTAAAACTAATGCTGATTAACAACTATAACCAACTTACTTCTGATAACTGAATGACTAAGGTTAAATTTCAATTGAAACAAATGAACTGAAATTAAATCAAAACCAAATTAACATAACACAAAACTCAACAGAATCATTAAAACTGAAGCTGAAACTGAATCAACATCAACATGAATGCAGGATCATTGTCAGCCTATTGACAATGCCCTGAGGCTAATTGCCTAAAGATCAGCACATACAACATTCGACATCAAATCATTTGACGAAACTACTAATAAAAATGAATTAATCGACGATAACTAATTAACTGATTGCCTACAACAATTGACATCAATCACTCAGAAATAGATAATCAGGCAATTCAAGCGGTATTGACAAGACTAGGGATTTACAATAAAGCTTAACTAATCGATGAAACTTATTCGAATCGATTAAAAAGCCTATAATTATACCCAACAATGAGCAGAAACACATTCGACCAAATAGAAAGGTATGAGGGAGAAGAACAGAACAATCGACAAAAATAAAAAATTAATATAACAATACTAGACAAATAAACAGACGTTTAAAACATCAAAATAGAATAAAAGGAAAGAAGGAAAAATACCTTTAATGGAACAGAGAATAGACGGACTTGAATCGACTCGGACTTGAACTTTTTGAGGTCAAACGGACCTTAATCGAGTGTTCTCAACTGAGAACACTTCGACTAAGGTCAGTTAAACACCCAAATTCCCTTAAACTTCGGACAGAAACCAGTTTTGGTTTTCTAGGGTTCTTACTTTCGATTTGGGGTTCGAGTGTTTCTAGCCAAATTCGAACCAAACCAACGGTGGTTTGGTCATGAGGGAGGTCAAGGGGTGCCAGGGTGTGAGTTCAGGGCGGATTGGGGTAGGTCCAGGTTTTGGTCGAATCTTCAAATGAAGATTCGAGAAGTTTGAGGATGATTCGAAGCAAACGGGTACTGGATTTGGATTGGGGGTGGTTAGATGTTCTAGGGGTGTTAATTTGGTGACCGGCGACGTTGTTGCCGCCGGGTTTCAGGCGAAGGAGTGCCATGGTTGCTAGGGTTTTGGGGGGGGGGATTTGGTCTATGAACTTGGATGTGAACCGTTGGATCAAGGGTGATGGAGGGTTCATATCAACTTGGGGAAGGGAAACGGGGTCGTTTGGTTAAGTGCTGGGGTTGGATCGGTTACTGGGATGGACGGGTCGGTCTGTGAGGGAAACCTGGGACCGTTAGATCACTGGGAACGGACGGCTTGGATCAATTGGCCTGATACAGCGTCGTTTCGGTTAGTCTGAGGGCAGGCTGGACCGTTTGATCTTGGGAGATCAATGGTTCAGATTTTGCACAACAAAACGACGTCGTTTGGGTGGTTTTGGAGATAAACCAGATTGTACCGGGTGAAGGGTGTTGAATTGGGCCTGGTTTTGGACAGCCCAGTTCCGATTTTGTAGGTATTTCCACTTGTTTTTGTTTTCTTTTCTTTTAATTTCTAATTAGCAAAAAATTCTACAATAATTGTAAAACCAAAATTAACCTACAAAAATATTAATTAACACTTAACTATAATTAACACACAAAATTTAACACTCATTAAAAAACAAAAATCACACAATTGTACACTAATTGACAAAAATAGAACAAATACATATTTTTGTGATTTTCTTTTTTTTTTAAAACCAAACTATGGTTTAACTAATTCAAAATGCACAAATAAATCCTAAATAGGCATGCAACATGTATTTTTGTATTTTTTAATTAATTAAACAAAATAAACACTCACAGACAAAATAATTACGAAAAATGTCACACGAAATTCTTAAACTTGTACCCAAATGACATTTGTTTTATTTTCCGATTTCTTTTGGAGTAGTTTCGTGAAGCAAAAATCCCGTGCTCACACATGTTTTTTGAATTCTACCTCACGTGAAGCTTTGGTTTGAAGTATGAAATGAAACCTGGAAGTTTAAAGCATGTCTTCAGCATGTTCTGATTCATTAGTTTACCTTCATTTCTCCTGAATTACATGATTCTGAGTTTATTCGATGCACTGTATCATGCTGGTTGTTTGTAAGACTCTTTTAGGAATTGTACTTGGTTTGTATCTGGTAGGAAGCCATTTTTATCAAATATCTTATAGTTAGGTGTTGGTTTGTGATAATTGAACTTTATTTTTGTACCTAATTTTGAATTGTCACAAAAGCTTGATGAAATCCTATTAATCGAGTCAGTAGTTAGACTTTGTGTTCATTCCTATTTAATTAGGGTATGTTATATCAGATCTCTCCTACTATGCAATTCAAGTAGATGTTATAATATAATGCTATGTTTAAACAATGGGTAACTGATTACTTCTTAGGTGTTGATTAGTATAAAGTCACGTTCAAAAGGAAAGGAAACAGCCTAGGGGTCAAGCTATGTGTTGATTTGCTTGTGATGTGTTAAACATGCTTAGTTTGGAGATAGATTCATGTCTGTTTATTGAATAATCCCATAAGATCTCGTTTCGTTAATTGTATATATTGAACAGAAGGTTTAAGTCAAGTGGAAATCTCATAAGTGTCTTCTGAAACTCATTGGACTAATTCAAGCATGATTATCAATTGATTTGTTTGTTATTAAAACCCTTGCTATGTTCATGGTAATATTCCGGATTTGCTACTCCATTTACAGGCCTGGAGACTCGAACTTGAATCTTCCCCTCTTCAGGCTTTAGTTTTTAAAAGAGCTAGGCTACTCTTTGGGCCTCGGTTCATGAGGCCGCATAAAGTTGAAATGCAGGCCTCTCATGTTGGGCTCGCCCATTTCAATTTTGTTTTGTTGCTGAAGATGGCACGAACCATATTTCTTTAAACAACGAAATCTGTCTTCTTTCTTCGATGCAAGTTTTTCTTTAAACTAGTATCAATGTTGGACTTGAAAAGCAAAAGAGGTAAAATCTCAATTCACCTAGTGTTATTAATTAGATTTTGTTAATAGTTGAGAGGAGCTATAGTAGATAAAATAATTAGTTTATGGCCCTCAATATTTCGATTGATTTTTAGACAAGTAGATTGGAAGCGTGCTATATTAGGCAATACATAGTTTATGGCCCTCTAAAATTTAGTTCAAGTTCCTTTTAGAACTGGAATCGAAGTGCGCCATGCCGAATAAAAATCTCAAAATGCACGGCCCACACTTAATTAATCCTTAGAAATCGAGGTCCGCCATTTAGTTGAATTTTCCATGGCCCTCACAAAGTTGAAAGTGCGTAGTTGCTTTAGGCGCGCTATTTTTAAAAATTACTTATCTAAACTCGGGTGTGCATTTCATGTTACCCAAATCCAAATCTCAATAATGTTAAATAGAACGTGTCGCGAATCACGGGTGCATTTCATGTGGCGTGGTTCAAGGCATGTTTTAAATAATGTTGAATCTTCCTAAAAGCGGTTAATAAGCTAAAATGCACAACAGGTTAAAACATGTAATAAATCAGATAATGGGCCAATTATAATAGTTTAAGCGACCGTGCTAGAACCACGGAATTCGGGGATGCCTAACACCTTCCCCCGGGTTAACAGAATTCCTTATTCAGAATTTCTGGTTCGCGAACTTCAAAATTGAAAGTCGAATTTCCTCGATTTGGGATTTAAAAATAAACCGGTGACTTGGGACACCAAATAAACTATCCCAAGTGGCGACTCTAATTAAATAAAATAATCCCATTTCGAATAATGTCACTTAAAGTGGAAAAACTCCTTTATATACCTCTCGGGGGTTAAAAAGGAGGTGTGACAACTCTAGCGACTCTGCTGGGGATCGAAACCCAGAACTCTGGTTTAGGGTTTAAGAATTCGAGCTTAGAATAGCTGTTGTAGTCTGCTTTATCTATTATCTGATTTTTGTACATGTTTGAGCCTAATGTGCTAAATGCTTTTACCGCTTTGATATTTTGTGAATTGTATCTAAACTGCTACGAAACCGTTCCTCTCTCTGAGTCTTCTAAATCATGGAGAAGGGTGCACTTCGTGTGACTTCTCTTCTATCTAGAGTCTTATCCCATTTTAGAACGAGGTTCGAACAAGTTGCAAAATCGGTGAAGCTTCTTTTATTCCCGGTACACTGCCCCCCTCTCGGCTTGAGTTGTCTGCTCGGGTAAGCCAGGTCTAGAACAATAAACCCAGGTTTTAAACCTAGTATAATAAAGCCTCATACCGGATCTCTAGTAGGAACGTTTGTTTGTATCACGTGCATTTGACTTAGGAGACTCAACACAGGGGTTAGGTCTGTCTAAGACAGGTGTACCCGAAATGAAAAGACCATCCTGATGCATCCTACTTGCTACTTGTGCATTTATTTGCTTCAGATTTGCATGTTGACTGGCTTATGAATAATAGGAGAAACGTTGGGGAAAAGAAAAGTCAATGTGAGGGCTAAGAGAGATAATTACCTGTTTTGAAAAAAAAAACAATGTCCAAAAGGTACTGAAACACTGCCGAAATTTTGAAGAAAAGAAAAAGAGAGGAAAAGAAAATCTTGTTTTCAAAAAAAAGTTGGTTTTATTTTTTGACAAATTTGCCCGAACTACGCCAGTTTGATTCTCACCGGATGTGGGATACATATGCAACCCCCATAGGGTCTAATTTCCGTTTTTGCAAAAGCAGCCCAAAACAACAAAATTTTATTTTTTGTCACAAATCAGCTGGGTGATGCCATTCTTGTTTAAAATAAGCTGAATGTCCCCAAAAGGGCGCCGGAAGATTGTTTTTGCAAGAACAACCACCTTTGGTCATTTCTTTTCGACTGGTTAGCAAGCACAGCCTTAAAATCTTCTTCCCCGAAGTGTTGAAAGGCCGCATTTTTCTTTTTGGAGGGAAACTTTTGAAAAAAAAAGTGTTAATCTTTTCTTGAGTCAAAAATGAGTTATTAAATCACCCTAATAAATGTGCAGGATGAGAACAAACGAAAATGAACCCTTCGCAGCTCTTGAGGAAATCCCCTTACAACTTCATATGTGGTGGAATGATTTGGGAAAAGGCAGTAGAGGAACTGTGATTAAAGTATTGGGTGGTCTTGTCGGACTGTTGAACGTCAAGCCAAGATTGGACATAATTGAAGCCTTGATACCTTTTTGGGATCCGACTCGAAATGTGTTCCGCTTTTCTAATTTTGAGCTCACACCCGCACTAGAAGAACTTGCGGGTTATGCCGGCCTTAATGGAAATCTTAGAAGTCGGTATCCGGTGTCACCAAGGCCGGTATCTCCCCACAAGTTTCTGGATATGTTGAGTATTAGCCGGGATATCCAGGATAAGAATTTATCTGAAGGGTCATGCACTTTCCAAATCTTGTACCAACGTTATGGTAACGCCTAAGGCTTTGAAGCACCAAATACTGGTTTGACTCATGCTGGAAATAAAGATAAATGGGAGGCAAGGCGAGGCTTGGTCTTTATAGTAGCCTTCTTGGGAGTTATAATCTGTCCGCGAAAAGACCGCAACATACAACTGGGCCTAGTGGGAATGGTTGACGTCGCAATCAAGAAAGCTAATGGCACTCTAGTTCCCTTGATTTTGTCTGAAATTTATCCGAGCTTTGACCATCTGTCGAGAAGGCGAAAAGTTTTTCCAAGGTTGCAACTTATTATTACAGTTGTGGATACAGGAACATCTCTGCCACCAGGCCGGGTATATGAATTATGGCATGACCGGTTTGAATTGCATCGAAGAATTTGAAAGTCGAGTGGTGGGTGTTGGATTTCTTGAGGGTACTGAGGCTTGGTTGGCACAATTGAGCTCTTTGACTTCTGATAAAATTGAATGGGCGTTAGGATGGCTCCTTGTCACCAAGGTTGTGTACATGTCAGCCGAAGTATGTTATCTTCTCCTGATGGGCATCCAGAGCATCCAGCCATATGCTCCTCATAGGGTTTTGTGTCAATTGGGTAGATTTCAAACCGTCCCCCATGATGAAGAATTGAGTGGACATGTCGTCGAATTGGGCCCAAAGGCCGTATTTTCGGAAGGAAGAGTTCGCCAAGTGTGGAATGAATGTAGATTTCTTGAACCTAAGACTATGGTGCGGGATCTAGCTAGAGGTGAAGTAGACCCCAAGTACATTATTTGGTTCAGTAAAAGGTTCCAGATTCCTGAGAGACCTGCTAAGAGAGCTCATGTTCAACAATTCACCAAGACTGGCAAGAGCAGTGGGGCTGGTTGGCAAAAGAAGAAAGCTATAGGGCCAAAATAAGTAAATTAGAGGGACAAATCAGGGACATCAAGTTTGGCAACAGTATCCAGGTTGCTGCAGATGAAGGGGAAAAGAAAAAGCTAACTCAGGAAAACGAAGCCCTCAAAGCTCAAATCCAGAAAATTAGAATAGCTGCTAGAAACTCGGAAAGAAACCGAGTGGATGAAAGGCTTATAAGCAGTCTGAGAAAGAAAGCACTTGAGTGTCAAGATGACCTAAAAAAGTCTGAAGCCAGTCTAGCAAATGTCCGGTCCCAATTGGCAAAGAACGCAGAAGGGCAGGCACAATTTGTGCATCAAAGGAAAAGAAAATATGAAGGGACAATCACCAATCTGAAAAGAAAGTTAACTACCCTTGAGAATGAGGCGGCCAAGCAGGCCAAGGACTTTAAAGCTGATAGGGAACATTGTTATGCTTTGATGGCTCAGATGGAGGAAGAAATGCAACAATTGCAAAATCAAAACCATCACGACACTCACGTATTAGAAGCCAGGAATCAGCAGGTCGGGTGTCTACTTCAGGAAAAAGGGTAGAATCAGAGAAAGGGTTAGAGTTGTCATGAAATGCCAAGCATGTGAGGACATGACTCAAACCACTTTCTTCGTTGCAGTAATGACATTTGTCCGCCAGATAATGAGTGATTTGGAGCGGCTTCAAGGGGATCTCGCATAAAGGCCCGTGGCGAGACCGAATGATGTCCCACGGGCCCCAAAAGTCGAAGCCTTAATGTATTCCTGATTTTTCAATTATCGAGTCTATATTTTGGTTTATTTTGAGTTCGTTCGTAGTTTTTCCAAGAAAATGAGTAGTTTGAAGTCTTTTGTAATAGAAAGTTTAAAAGTTTTTACTAATGAAAATCGAAAATTCCCAAAAAAAATTGTTTTTCTTTATTTTTTGCATTTATTTTCTTAAATTACATAATGATCTGATTCACGCGGCGTCGTTATACGTAGGCAATCCTCATCGGATCCGGTCATGGTTTTGTAAATAACCCCAATAAGAGAGAGATGTGAAAAGAAAGACCCAGAAGAAAACCCAAAAAGTAAGAAAAGAGAGCCGAAGAAAAATCAAACCCCAACGTAAAGTGGAAGATTGGGAAGTGGAAAAAAGAGAAAATCGGGGAAAATAAGTAAAGCTGGGATGAAATATGCAACCGTTGCGAAACACGTAGAAACACATTTGACTGTATAGGTGCATCACACCCCAACGTACGATTACCTATGTGTTATTTGCTTCAAACTGACCGGTTTGTTGTCTACTGTTAAGCTCAGGTTTTATAGAAAGGTGGTTGGTTTTGTGGTAGTCTGGCTTCACATCCATACTTCATGAGGTCGAAGGGAAGCATTGAAATGTCTTCAGAAATGAATCTGCCAACAGTTCCTATTACGGATGAGAGTCCGATCTCGGGCATTTCAACTTCAGAATCGGTAGCTGACGAGGAAAATAGGTTACTGCGTCTCCGCATAATGGAAATGTGGGACGCCTAGGCAAACGGAAGAGAACCACCAAGTGCAATCCCTGGATTTTCCAAGCTTTTTCCCAGTGCAAGTGGGACCTCCAACATCCCCATAAACTATCCAAATACCTTACTAGGATACCCTACTATTTCCGCCAACTTTGTGGGAACACCTTCTAAGGCTCGCCCCTAGGTGTTAGCTTCAGGTGCAGCTTCGAATATCTTCACTGCTTTGCCTTGCTCGGCTACGACACAGCCTACACTGCCCATGCCCAGCTTTGACCCATCATCCTTCACCTTCCAAACACCATCTTTCCTACTGGAACCTACACAATTTCCTACCTATACTTACTCCCAACCACCCCGGTATGAGTTCACCGCAGGGCAAGAGAAAGCCACCAAAACCCCTGAGCAAAAGGAGATTGCGAGAAAGATGAGAAGCATGGAGAAGAGTCTAAAAAACATACAGGGTTTGAGTGGACAAAAAAGTGTATCCTATGCCGACTTATGTATGTTCCCTCATGTGCATCTACCATTGGGATTTAAAACCCTGAAATTTGAGAAATATGATGGGCACGGAGATCCCATTGCCCACCTCAAAAGATATTGCAACCAGTTGCGGGGAGCGGGCGGAAAAGAGGAGCTCCTCATGGCCTACTTTGGAGAGAGTTTGGTCGGTATCGCGTCTGAATGGTATATGGATCAAGATATATCACATTGGCATATCTGGGATGACCTTGCTTGGGACTTAGTCAAGCAGTTTCAGCACAACATTGATATTGCCCCTGATAGGAACTCATTGACAAATCTAAAGAAGAAGTCCTCGGAAAGCTTCCGAGAGTACGCTGTCAAATGGCATGAGAAAGCTTCCAGGGTAAAACCTCCAATGGACGAGATTGAAATGGTCAAAGTCTTCCTCCAAGCCCAAGAGGCTGATTATTTTCAAAACATGATGTCCGCAATAGGTAAGCTGTTCGCCAAAGCCATCAAAATTGGCAAAATGGTTGAAAACAGGGCGAATCCTGAGCTAATCCGTCATCATAGCTACCTCCCAAGCCATTCAGGGTGGGTCTGAAGGAGTAGAGAAGGGCAAGAAAAAGGAAAAAACATCCATGGCAGCGTTGGGTGCAAGAAAACACCGTACTCCCAGATCCCTTTTGTCAGAAAGGACCCCGCAACACTATTACCCCCACCAAGATGTAGCCTATGCTCCTCAGCCATATACGGTCATGAATGCTCAACCTTATGTCCGGCCATAACAACAAGCCAACCGAAACCAAGCTCTATTTTCTAGAAACCAGCCTCCTTACCAAAACCACTACAACCCCCGGCCTCCACAAAATAATTTCCACCCTCGTGAACCACCCAAGAGGCCAAATTTTACACCAATTAGCGAACCCTACTCCAGCCTGTTACCAAAGCTTGTTCAAATGGGTCTTCTACAGCCTGTTCCTCAAAATAGGCAAAACCCAACATCACCCACTTATAGAGCCAGGACCTGATGTGCCTATCACTTAGGGGCAGAAGGGCACAACACAAATGATTGCTGGACTCTAAAGAGAGCCGTGGAAAACCTGATAGAACAAAGGAAGATAGTGCTAAGGGATGAAAATATTCCCAATGTGACTAACAACCCACTACCGGCCCACAATAACGGGCCGGTAATCGGAATGATTTGTGAGGACAAAGAATTTAACCTAGCATTGAAGGCCATCATTGCCATCACTGATGTAGAAAAGAAACCAAAAGCTGCCCCGAAGCAAGACAAAGGGGAGGAGAAGAACAAAAACACCCCTCCAAAGTCAGAGAAGAGAGTTGAAGTTGAAACTGGGGCAACGCCGCCCAAAGATGCTGTTCTCTCTGTCCCTAGAGGACGCAAAGAAAAACAGATGAATTTGAGTCCTCCCAGGAGATTCGAGCTGAATAAGACAACCCAAATGTATGTGCCCAAGTGATCTTATGTAATGCGGGGGCCAATTAATCCACCAAGGCTGAGTGAGCCTGTGGTTATTTGCTGCGCACCACAAAACCCCGTGACGGATCCTACCACTGTGCCCTAGAACTACAAAATTAGTGGTGACTTACAAAGGCAAAGAAATCTTGGGAGAAGTTCAAGAAAATAACCTGGCTGAAAAGTATTTCAAATTGGAAGAGGTGAACAATTCCACTAGAAAGCGCTTCCCATCTAAGAAGCCCGTGAGTGCTGAAGAAGCGGAGGCCTTCTTTCAAAAGATGAAAATGGCGGATTATGAGGTGATAGACCAGCTTCGAAAATATCCCGCACAAGTCTCCTTGTTATCTCTATTTATGAACTCCACCGAACATCAAAAGGAATTGATCAAGACCATTTAACGAAGTATGTGCGCCTGTTAAGACTTCTGTAGAGCAGTTGGAGAGAATGGCCGAAAGATTTTTCGCAATCAACCAGATCTCTTTCAGCAAAAATGACTTGCCCCCAGAATGGGCCACACATAATAAAGCCTTGCACCTGACAGTCAAATGCAAAGGGTACTACGTGAAAAGGGTTATGTTGGATGGAGGCTCCGGGGTAGACATTTGCCTACTCTCAACTCTGCAGCGTATGGAAATCGGTACCGAAAGAATCTGACCCTACAATGTCTGTGTACGTGCCTTCGATGGTATCAAAAGGGACATAATTGGAGAGATTGATCTGATTCTGACCATCGGACTAGTAGACTTTAAAATAACTTTCCAGGTTCTAGACATGGACACATCCTACAACTTTCTTTTGGGGAGGCCGTGGATCCATGCTGCGGGGGCTGTACCCTTTACTCTTCATTAGATGGTGAAATTAGAGCACGAAGATCAAGAGATTGTGGTCCACGGGGAAGATGAGCAATCAATTTATTGGGACCCATCAGTCCCGTGTCTTGAAGCAAGAGAGGGGATTGAGCACATAGTCTATCAGGCCTTTGAAATCATGGTCGCTGATCAGTGCGAAGAAGGAAAACCTTTCCCTCAACCTTTTCTTTCTAATGCATCAATCATGGTGGCCAAAGAAATGATCAGGCACGGCTACAAACCTAGGAAAGGGCTTGGGAAATCGTTGCAAGGAATAGCTAAACCTATCACCCTGACCACTAGTGAAAAGTTCTTTGGGGTAGGCTTCCAACCTACTTTAGCTGATGTAAGATGGGCAGATGATAGAAATAATGATGGTTGGGTCTTGCCTCAGCCAGTGCCTCATCTGTATAGAACATTTGTCAAGCCGAAATACAATGAGGAAGAGGAAGATAAGGCCTTTAAGGCCGAAGAAATCGAAGAAATCTGTGGGGCCATGAGGAAGATATTGTATGAAACCCACATGGTTCAACCAGGGGAATGCTCAAGCACCGCTGAGGTGCTGTATATAGGACCTAATGCCAAACTGTAGAATTGGAAGGCTACGCCATTCCCAATCAGGTGGGAGTCCCGGTAGACCAGTCCTGCCACTTTTTTTTGCATCACGAGTTATTCCTGGGTGTAACTCATACGTTTTCTTTAGTTTCCTTTCTTTTAATTTCCAATGTAAACCTTGTTATCTTCAAATTCAATGAAATGAAATCAATATTTCATCGTGCATCTTCCTCTATTCCTTCTGATTTTCATTATTTTCTCTTTTATTTCTTCTTTCAGTTCTAATAATGCGGCTTTAAATAACATGACATGCTTGCAGACTTCATGCCCAGATTCAAACGGGCTATCTAACTGTGAGATAATGAACCAAGAGCCAAAATACGATGAAGAGGAGGCTTTTAGGGAAATAAATCGAGAATTGGAACAATTTGAGAATAAACCTAAGCCGAACTTAAATGATACTGAGCCAATTAATTTGGGTAGTTCTGAAGTCAGGGAAACCAAGATAAGCATTCACACAGATGAGAAAATCCGGGACGCATTAATCCAACTTTTGTTTGAGTTCAAAGATGTGTTCGCTTGGTCATTTGATGATATGACACGGCTAAGTAATGGTTTGGTGATTCATAAGTTGCCAACTTACCCCGATTGCCCCCCCTATCCAGCAAAAGCAAAGAATTTTTAAAACTGATATCAGTGATAAGATCAAAGAAGAGGTCACAAAACAATTGAAAGCAGGGGTAATCCAGGTAGTTCGATACACTACATGGTTAGCTAATGTGGTCCCAGTACCGAAGAAAGACGGAAAATCTCGGGTGTGTGTGGATTATAGAGATTTAAACAAGGCAGGTCCCAAAGATAACTTCCCTTTGCCGAACATCCACATCCTCGTTGATAACTGCGCCAAACATGAGATACAGTCCTTCGTGGATTGTTACGCAGGATATCACCAGGTGTTGATGGATGAAGAAGATGCAGAAAAGATAGTTTTTACCATACCTTGGGGTACATACTGTTATAGAGTCATGCCATTTGGTCTGAAGAATGCCGGGGCAACCTACATGAGGGCCATGACTGCCATTTTTCATGATATGATGCATCAGGAGATAGAGGTGTATGTGGACGATGTAATCATCAAATCCAAAACCCAGGACGACCACGTTCCGGACTTGGAGAAAATTCTTTGAGTGGTTGCGCAAATATGATTTGAAGCTAAACCCAGCCAAATGTGCATTTGGGGTACCATCCGGCAAACTCTTGGGATTCGTAGTCAGTTAGAGGGACATCGAGTTGGACCCAATAAAGATAAAGTCTATTCGAGATTTGCCTCCTCCAAGAACTAATAAAGATGTTATGAGTTTGTTGGGAAGATTGAACTACATCAACCGATTCATTGCTCAGTTGACATCCATGTGTGAACCCATATTCAAATTGCTGAAGAAAGATGCGGAAATCAAATGGACAAACGAGTGCCAATAAGCTTTTGAAAAAATCAAAGAATATCTGTCGAATCCACCAGTATTGGTCCCACATGAGCCAGGGAGGCCTCTGTTCTTGTATCTGACAGTCTTGGAAAATTCTTTCGGTTATGTCCTTGGTAAACATGATGTGACCGGAAAGAAAGAGCAGGCCATTTACTATCTGAGCAAGAAGTTTACCAGTTATGAATCCAAGTACACTTTATTGGAAAGAACTTGATGCGCTTTAACATGGGTCACTCAGAAGCTGAGGCATTATTTGCAAGCTTACACCACTTACCTCAAAACCAGTTTGGATCCTTTAAAATACATATTTCAGAAACCAATGCCCACTGGGAGATTAGCAAAGTGGCAGATTTTGCTCACGGAGTATGACATAGTCTACGTCACTCGCATGACAATGAAAGCCCAGGCGTTAGCAGATCATTTGGCTGAGAACTTGGTTGATGATGAATACCAACCTTTGAGCACTTACTTCCCAGATGAAGAGGTAAATTCAGTTGAGGCAATATCTAAAGAAACCCATGCTTGGAAAATGTTCTTTGATTGGGTGGTAAATGGAAAAGGCGTTGGAATTGGGGAAATCTTGATCTCACCCATCGGCCAGCATTATCTAGCTTCGGTTTTTCTGCACAAACAACACCGCCGAGTATGAAACCTGCATTATGGGTATAAACATGGAAATCGACAAAGATGTCAAAGAATTGATAATCATGGGATACTTGGATTTAATTATCCGACAAGCTCAAGGAGAATGGGAAACCCGAGATGTCAAGCTTATTCCTTATAGGCAACATGTGGAAGATCTTGGCAAGTGATTTAAGTCAATAGAGTTCAGGTACATCCCTCGCTGTCACAATGAATTAGCTGATGCACTTGCTACTTTGGCCTCGATGCTGCCATACCCAAACAATGCCTAAATTAATCCTTTGGAAATCCAAATCCGGGAAAGGCACGGTTACTGCAATACGGTTGAGGCAGAACCAAATATTCAGCCATGGTATCATGACATCAAGTGATTTCTGAAAACTAAAGAATACCCTGAGCAAGCCAGCGGAGACCAAAAGAGAACCATTAGACGACACGCAAGTGGTTTTCTTCTTGAGCGGTGATGTTTTGTACAAAAGGACTCCGGATCTCAATTTGTTAAGATGTGTTGACGCCGAAGAGGCCGGAAGAATCATGTATGAAGTACACGTAGGAGTGTGCGGACCCCACATGAACGAGTATGTTTTGGCAAAGAAAATCTTCCGAGTGGGCTATTATTGGATGACCATGGAAAAAGACTGTTTTAGCTTTGTTCGGAAGTGTCGTCTGTGTCAGGTGCACGGGGATCTGATTCTTGCACCGCCCACTGAACTGCATCCCATGTCAGCGCCTTGGCCATTCGTTGCCTGGGGCATGGACGTCATTGGGCCAATCGAGCCAAAAGCCTCAAATGGGCATAAATTCATATTGGTCGCCATCGACTATTTCACGAAGTGGGTTGAAGCAATTACTCTCAAATCTGTCACCAAGAAAGTTATGGTTGACTTCGTGCACTCTAACCTTATCTGCCGTTTTGGTATTCCTGCAACTATCATTACGGATAATGCTGCAAATTTGAATAGTCATTTGATGAGGGAGAATGCGAACAGTTCAAGATAACACATCGAAACTCTACCCCTTATAGTCCCAAAGCCAATGATGCCGTTGAAGCAGCAAATAAGAACATCAAAAAGATTTTGAGAAAGATGATTCAAAGTTCCAAGTAGTGGCATGAAAAGTTGCCATTTGCATTATTGGGGTATCGCACTACTGTGCGCACATCGGTCGGAGCAACCCCGTACTTTTTGGTTTATGGCACCAAAGTTGTAATACCCGCAGAAGTTGAAATCCCTTCTCTCCGGATCTCATTGTTGAAGCTGAAATTGAAGACAGTGAATGGGTCAAAGCCCATCTGGAACAGTTAACCCTGATTGATGAAAAGCGAATGGCCGCAGTCTTCCACGGGTAGTTGTACCAACAAATAATGGCCCGTGCCTACGACAAGAAAGTACGGCCCAGAAATTTTGAAGTGGGACAATTTGTTTTAAGGCGTATTCTTCTTCATCATTAGGAAACAAAAGGAAAATTTGCTACTAAATGGAAAGTCCAATACATTATCTGAAATATATTACCAAGAGGAGCGTTATATCTGGGAGATATCAAAGGAAACGACCCCGAAGCAGCTGTGAACACAGATGCGGTCAAAAGGTACTATGTCTAGTCCTTCTGCAGCAATAGCACAATCCGATTGGGATGACGAAGGCTTTCATTCTCGCTACCCCAAACACTCCAATCCATTTGCTAACCCTTTGAGCCGGTTACTTTTCTTACATTACCCTCTTTGGAACTCGAAAACAACAACAACAACAACAACAAAAACAAAATGTTTCCCTGAACTATGTTCGACTTGATTCCAAAAGGATACATAGGAAGCCTCTCTTTGGGGTTCAGTCACACCAAAACAAAAATCCAATTTTCCCCAAAAAGTGAAATAGGGGCAGATGATATAATGGTTCGGCGATGATCCCGCCCGAACGGTTCCAAAGTTGTAATGCGATCCAATTCTCTTTTACCCGAACCTTGTCCAAATCCTTCTGACTAATCGTCAAAGGCATCAGAATTAGAAAACGCAGTTGCTTGGATCTGATACAATCAAAATGACAGAAATAAAATGAGAGAGTCTTATCGGTAAAAACCTACGGGAACCATAAGGCGACAGTGAGGAGAGAAATTGGAAATGAGAGAGCTTGGTTAGTGAAAACTCGTAAAGAGCACTATCAGGCGACGATGAGAAGAGAAATTAGAGAGGTCGATTGGCGAAAATACGCAAAGGGCGCCGTTGATCGAAAAGGAGAACCCCTCATCACCACCGGTACTGAAACGGTCTAGGAAAGGTCTCTCGGTTTAAAAATACTGGTCGTAATGGGTATGTGAGAAGTTGGGATAGTTATACGGATCGGGTATCCAGTCTAAGAAGCATGTCATGTCTATTTGATGTCTACATGCACCCCAGATAAGTCCGTCCTTCCTCCCCGAAAGGGACACTTCTCCTTTAAATTCATTTTCTTGTCCTTTGTTTATTTTTCCTTGAATCCCTTTCGGTCTAACTCTGTTCTGAAAATAATACAAAGAAAAGGTGGCAATATTGGTTTTACAGGGTTCTTCTTAATAAAAGCCAAGTCCAAATAAAACTACCCAGCCTCAGTGGATGCATCAAGTCGATCCTGACTGGCCATGATAACTGATGCTTTGAAATCAGAGTTTATTGAAAATGAAAAGAAATCCCAATTCAAAGCCCCTAGAGGCAGAATAAAATGAAAGGGCCAAAGCCTACAAACCGTCATGAGAAATTTTGAAAAGTTAAGCTCCTCGGTTTTAGGATAGATATCAAACCTTCAGAAAAGCCAGAAAGCAGCATAGGTTCCAACCAAAAGAGTTGAGCCAAGATCAAGTGATTAAAAATGATGTAGGCCACAAAACCAACCACCGTTTCAAACTAACAATTGTTCTTTGTTTGAAAAGTTGAAACAGGTGCAACCCAAAGCAACCGTGCGAGAAGCAGGTGCAACCGAAAGGGAAAAGATGCGCAAGATCTAGAAACAGCTTGCCGCAACAACCACTCCAAATAAGGGAAGTTCACTCCAAGTTTCTTTCCCGCATGTTAAAAAAAATGTTAGCTTGGGACTCCCAACCTCAATCTTTCGCGCTTTTACCAACATTAAGGCTCCAATCCCTGAGTTGAGATTTTTAGACATAGGGCCTCTATTCCCTAGTCGCCTTTTTTACAAACATTAGGTCTCCAATCCCTGAGTTGAGATTTTTTAGACATAGGACCTCCATTTCCTAGTTGCCTTTTTGCCAACATTAGGGTTCCAATCCATGAGTTGAGATTTCTAGACATAGGGCCTCCATTCCCTAGTCGCCTTTTGCCAACATTATGGCTCCAATCCCTAAGTTGAGATTTTTTGACATAGGGACTCCATTCCCTAGTCGCCTTTTTGCCAACATTAGGGCTCCAATCCTTGAGTTGAGATTTCTATACATAGGGCCTCTATTCCCTAGTCGCCTTTTGCCAACATTAGGGCTCCAATCTCTAAGTTGAGATTTTAGACATAGGGCCTCCATTCTCTAGTCGCCTTTTGCCAATATTAGGGCTCCAATCCCTGAGTTGAGATTTCTAGACATAGGTCCTCCATTCCCTAGTCGCCTTTTGCCAACATTAGGGCTCTCCCTGAGTTGAGATTTCTAGACATAGGGCCTCCGTTCCCTAGTCGCCTTTTTCCAACATTAGGGCTCCAATTCCTAAGTTGAGATTTTAGACACAGGGCCTCCATTCCCTAGTTTCCTTTTGCCAACATTAGGGATCCAATCCCTGAGTTGAGATTTTAGACATAGGGCCTCCATTCCCTAGTCGCCTTTTTCCAACATTAGGGCTCTAATCCCTGAGTTGAGATTTTAGACGTAAGGCCTCCATTCCCTAGTCGCCTTTTCAGCCAACATTAGGGCTCCAATCCCTAAGTTGAGATTTTTAGACATAGGGCCTCCATTCCCTAGTCTCCTTTTGCCAACATTAGGGCTCCAATTCCTGAGTTGAGATTTCGGACATAGGGCCTCCATTCCCTAGTAGCCTTTTTGCCAACATTAGGGCTCCAATCCCGGAGTTGAGAATTTTTAGACATAGGGCCTCCAGTCCCTTGTCTCCTTTCTTTGCCAACATAGGGCCTCCATCCCCTAGTTGAGAATTTTAGATATAGGGCTCCATTCCCTAATCTTTCCTCTTAAAGACACACAATCCTTATTTTATCGCTTTCAAAAAAAAAAAGAAAAAAGAAAAAAAAATATATAGTTTAAATTTTAGTTACAAATAACTCACGAAATTTTCCTAGTAAAACTGGGGCAAAAAAATTTTGTTTGTTTGTTTGTTTTGGTGTCTAAGAAGGTCTTACCTCGAGGCACAGGATTCGAGCTGACCGAAAGAATGAGTCTCAATCCAGAATAAAGGAAAGAAGAAAAAGAACAAAAGAATTGAATTCAAAAGGCTGAGGTGGAGAATGATACAGATTGCTCAAGATATGATTAAAGTCACAAGCTTCGCATGTCCCACCTTGATCCAAATCTGAAGAAAGAACCAGTACCAACAGCTAACGAGCATCAAGATTCAGATCGGAGTCACCAGCAAAAACCAGCTAAGACTCAAGATCAAGTTTCAAGAGATTTATAGATAGGAATCTTGTAACTCGTAGTTGATAGGCTTAGCTAGCTTAGCTGTTGATTTTTCTTTTGGTGAAATAAGGAGGTCAGCAAGCATTAGCAGCAGCAACAACAGTGAAATTACAGCATCCTGGTAGTCCCAGCTACTAAAGCTTCCAGAACTACACTGACCTGATTCCTTTATAGCCAAAGATATGTAGGCAACCTTTGAAGCAAAGTTCGGTCAGACTCTTTTCAAAAATGCTTCTCATAGAGTGTCAAACGGGGAAAAATCTCTCATAATTGCTCATTTTATCTTTGCCCGAAATCCCTTCGTGTCTTCGAGCAAAGAGGGGCAGCTGTGAGCACGTGATTTTTGCCTCGCATGAATCACTCCTACAGAATTCCAAAAACAGATTTTTCTTTTTAATTACTTGTTATTTTAGGAATTATTATAGAATTTTTCTGATTGTTTGCATTTTGTGTGAATGTTTAATTTTGTTTAATTCACAAATAAAATACAAAAATATATTGCATTTGCATTTAGGATTTGATTTTACATCTCTTAGGTTAATTAGTGATTTAATGTTTTACAAAAATGGAAAAATCACAAAAATAACTTTTTTTTTGAATTTTGGGTAGTTTTTCCTTTAATTTGATATTTAATTAGTTGTGGTAGTTATTATTTTGAGTAATTAGTTTTGGTAGGATATTTTTGTTTAATTATTAATTTAGGTTTTTTTTAATTTGAAGAAGAAAAGAAATTCCAATTTGAAAAGAAAAGAAGGGAAATAAAGAAAACCAGGTTTTTGGGCCCTTTTTATTTAATCTTTCTCAAGCCCAAACAATTACACCTTGAAACCCCACCAAATCCCGGCCCAGATCCATGTCTCCTACCCGGTCCACCCGTGTTAAATCCTAAATGACCCCGTTTTATGCCCGTTGATCACAGCCGTTGGATTTCTATCATCCAACGACTCAGAACTGCTCTATCTTCTACCATATATATGTCCGAACATTCCTTCCCCCCTCTCATCATCTCTCATCACCTTAGAGACCTCAGAGTAACGCCGCCCAGAACACCGTCCGTCGCCCGCCGGAAATTGCCCACGGCAGCGGCCGACGGCCAAATGCCACCAAAATTACACCCTTGAATCTCCTCCACCTCCTTATCCCAAATTCCAGTTCCATTCAACTCAAATCCCTTTGAAACTCTTCGAATTTCAGATCAAAGAAGCGGAACCCTAGCACCGCCCAATTTTCTTCGGTGGCGGCGCCACCTCCAAACCCCACCAGAATAACACCACATAACCACCCTTACACCCTCATACCAGTTCCGTCATTGTTTTTCCTCGAATCACCCTAATCCCCTCCGAATCTTGAATCGAAGATTGAAACCTTGAAAACCTAAAAGCGAATTCTGTGCATGCAAGGGATATTTCCTCGGTTTTTCTTGTTATTCAAGGCCAATCAATCACGAAACAATGATGGTCGCTGGTTCTTGACAAAGAACAAGCTATCAACATTATTTTGGGATAAATTGGAAGTTCGGTGTTGGTGTCGAGTTTAGTAGGTGAGTTCTCTTCATCTTTCTGTCCGTTTTTGTTTTACCTATTATTCCTATACTCTTCTTCTTCTTTTCTTTTGTTTAAATCTTCACTTTAATTGAAACTCGACCAAGTTTCTGGGCCTAGATTGATTTGTGTTCGTTTGTTCCACCTGTTCCCTTTTCACATCTTTAAAGATTTCTCCGATTCCTGGTCTGCTTAGTGTTATTAGTGGCTCGTTTAAACCTCTGATTTTCCCCTTTGATTTTAGTCTCATTAGTTTAGTTTAATTATGTTTATTTTGATTTAATAACCTAGTTTATTCTATGCCCATTTGTGTTCATTAATCAGTCAGTTGATTCAAATTTTAGTTGTTGAAATCATTTCAGTGTTTGTGTTTTTCTGTTGGTTATAGAATGTAGTTGGATTAGCTTCTTGTTTGGGCTTTAGGTCGTTTCTGACCCATTTGCAAAAAGAAAGGCAGCCCGTTCATTTTTGGTTTAAGCTGTTGGGTCAATTTGACCCATTTGGGTCCCTGAAGTAAAAAGCAGGGGTTCAAAGGGTAGTCTAAGAATTCTAGGTGAGGGAATCTTTAATAACTGAATGGGAAGCTTCCTAGAAGGTGGGTGTTGGGACTATTTTGAAAACTGATTTTTTAATCTAAGGGCATTTGAGCAAAAATGGAAATATCAAAAGGTTTAAAGTGCAATAACTGAATTTATTCCGCTGCCCTAAAAGCTTGCCTATAAAGGCACCTTTTCTTCAGGCTCAAGGCAGATTTAAGGGATTAAAAACACTGAAAAGCTAAAACCACTAAATTCTTTGAGAAAAGTTTTGAATTCCTTGCACCATTTGTTTGAAAACTGCTCAAATTTTGAGTCTTCTAATTTCGTTTGGTTAGTTAAAGCTTTTGAAAATGTCAAAGTCTTGCACCTTGGTTATAATGGCTTGAGTTCGTGTTCTTTAAAAGTTTGGTTTTTGAGCTGTGCTACTGGGGTTACTGTTGCATTGCTGAGATCTGAATTGACTTCAGTTGTTGCTTGTCTACTGATTCCTTACTTTTTTTTTGCTTTCCCCTTATTCCCAGGTACATGTTTTCTGAATTCTACCTCATGTGAAGTTTTGGTTTGAAGTATGAAATGAAACCTGGAAGTTTAAAGCATGTCTTCAGCATGTTCTGATTCATTAGTTTAGCTTCATTTCTCATGAATCACATGATTCTGAGTTTATTCAATGAACTTTATCTTGCTGGTTGTTTGTAAGAGTCTTTTAGGAACTGTACTTGGTTTGTATCTCGTAGGAAGCCATTTATATCAAATATCTTATAGTTAGGTATTGGTTTGTGATAATTGAACTTTATTTTTGTACCTAATTTCGAACTGTCACAAAAGCTTGATGAAATCTTGTTAATCGAGTCAGTAGTTGGACTTTGTGTTCATTCCTATTTAATTAGGGTATGCTGTATCAGATCTCTCCTACTATGCAATTCAAGTGGATGTTATAATATAATGCTATGTTCATACAATGGGTAACTAATTACTTCTTAGGTGTTGATTAGTATAAAGTCATGTTCAAAAGGAAAGGAAATAGCCTAGGGGTCAAGCTATGTGCTGATTTGCTTGTGATGTGTTAAACATGCTTAGTTTGGAGATAGATTCATGTCTATTTATTGAATAATCCCATAAGATCTCGTTTCGTTAATTGTATATATTGAACAGAAGGTTTAAGTCAAGTGGAAATCTCATAAGTATCTTCTAAAACTCATTGGACTGATTCAAGCATGATTATCAATTGATTTGTTTGTTATTAAAACCCTTGCTAAGTTCATGGTAATATTCCAGATCTAGTACGCCATTTACAGGCCTGGAGACTCGAACTCGAGTCTTCCCCTCTTCAGGCTTTAGTTTTTAAAAGAGTTAGGCTACTTTTTGGGCCTCGGTTCATGAGGCTGCATAAAGTTGAAATGCAGGCCTCTTATGTTGGGCTCGCCCATTTCAATTTTGTTTTGCTGCTGAAGATGGCATGAACCATTTTTCTTTAAACAACCAAATCTGTCTCCTTTCTTCGACGCAAGTTTTTCTTTAAACTAGTATCAATGTTGGACTTGAAAAGCAAAAGAGGTAAAGTCTCAATTCACCTAGTGTTATTAATTAGATTTTGTTAATAGTTGAGGGGAGCTGTAGTAGATAAAACAATTAGTTTATGGCCCTCAATATTTCGATTGATTTTTAGACAAGTAGATTGGAAGCGTGCTATATTAGGCAATACATAGTTTATGGCCCTCCAAAATTTAGTTCAAGTTCCTTTTAGAACTGGAATCGAGGTGTGTCCCAAATAAAAATCTCAAAATGCACGGCCCTCACTTAATTAATCCTTAGAAATTGAGGTACGCCATTTAGTTGAATTTTCCATGGCCCTCGCAAAGTTGAAAGTGCGTAGTTGCTTTAGGTGCGCTATTTTTAAAAATTACTTACCTAAACTCGGGTGTGCATTTCATGTGACCCAAATCCAAATATCAACAACGTTAAATAGAACGTGTCGCGAATCACGGGTGCATTTCATGTGGCGTGGTTCAAGGCATGTTTTAAATAATGTTGAATCTTCCTAAAAGCGGTTAATAAGCTAAAATGCACAACAGGTTAAAACATGTAATAAATCAGATAATGGGCCAATTATAATAGTTTAAGCGACCGTGCTAGAACCACGGAATCCGGGGATGCCTAACACCTTCCCCCGGGTTAACAGAATTTCTTATTCAGAATTGCTGGTTCGCAGACTTCAAAATTGAAAGTCGAATTTCCTCGATTTGGGATTTAAAAATAAACTGGTGACTTGGGAAACCAAATAAACTATCCCAAGTGGCGAATCTAATTAAATAAAATAATCTCATTTCGAATAATATCACTTAAAGTGGAAAAAGTCCATTATATACCTCTCGGAGTGTAAAAAGGAGGTGTGACAATCAATACCGCTCCAAGGCCAATCCTCGAGGCATCACAATAGACAGTATAAGGCCCCGAACCTGTAGGCAATATCAATACTGGGGCTATAGTAAAAGTTGTCTTGAGCTTCTGAAAGCTCCCCTCACACTCCTCTGTCCACTTGAACGGAGCACCCTTCTAGGTCAGCCTGGTCATAGGTGCTGCAATAGATGAAAATCCCTCAACAAATTGACAGTAATAACCTGCCAAGCCAAAAATCTACGGATCTCTGTAGTTGAGGATGGTCTGGGCCAATTCTGCACTGCTTCAACTTTCTTCGGATCCACCTTAATCCCTTCATTCGATACCATGTGACCCAAGAATACCACGGAATCCAACCAAAACTCCCATTTTGAGATCTTCGCATATAATTTCTTTTTTCTCAAAGTTTGAAGAACTGTCCTCATGTGCTGCTCATGATCTTCCCGACTCCGGGGTATACCAAAATGTCATCAATAAAGACAATGACGAACGAGTCAAGATAGGGCCGAAACACACTGTACATCAAATGCATAAATGTTGTTGGGGCATTGGTAAATGACATAACAAGGAACTCGTAATGACCATATCGAGTCCTGAAAGCAGTCTTCAGGATATCGAGCTCCCGAATCTTCAACTGATGATAACCTGAACGTAAGTCAATATTAGAAAACACTCAAGCACCCTGTAATCAATCAAACAGGTCACCAATATGAGGCAAAAGATATCGGTTCTTCACTATGACTTTGTTCAACTGGCGATAATCAATGCACATACACATAAAACCATTAGGAACATCCCAAGGTGATACACTAGGCCGAATAAAACCTTTGTCAAACAATTCCTGCAACTGCTCCTTCAACTCCTTCAACTTAGGAGGGGCCATACAATAAGGATGAATAGAAATGGGCTGAGTGTCCGGCAACAAAGCAATGCCGAAATCAATATCTCTGTCGGGTGGCATAAAACCTTAAACTTGTTAAACAAGACATAAGCACCCCAAGGTGATACACTGGGCAGAATAAAACCATTGTCAAGCAATTCCTGCAATTGCTCATTCAACTGATTCAACTCAGGAGGGAATATACGATAGGAGGAATATTAATGGGCTGAGTACCTAGCAACAACGCAATGCCAAAATCAATATCTTTATTGGGTGGCATAATCGGAAGATCAGCGGGAAACACATCAGTGAAATCTCGTACTACTAGGACTGAATCAACTATAGGTATCAGTACTGGCATCTCTCACATAAGCTAGATACGTGTCACACCCCCTCTCAACCCCACGAAAAATATGAAGGTGAACCACAATGAAAAACATACTTGCCCCATTAGCATTTCACTGAGCCTTTATGAATGATATAACTCTACTGGGAGTGTGATCTAAAGTACCCCTACACTCCACTCGCAGTACACATGGCATAGCCAGCATTACTATTTTGGCGTGACAATCAAGAATAGCATAATGGGGCAACAACCAGTCCATGCCCAAGATAACATCAAAATCTACCATTCTGAGCAATAATAAATCAGCTATGGTCTCAAAACTACTAAGAGTAATTAAACACGACCGATAAACGCGGTTCACAACAAGAGAATCTCCCACAGGAGTAGAAACATAAACAAGGGAACTCAAAGAATCCTAAGATACGCCCAAATGCGGGGCAAAATAAGTGTACACATAAGAATAAGTGGAGCCTAAACCGAATAAAATCGATGCATCTCTATGATAAACTAGGAAAATACATGTTATGACAAAATCGAAGGCGGCAACCTCAGTACGGGCAGGAAGCGCATAGTAGCTGGCCTGGTCTCCCCTCTAGGGCAACCTCTACCTCCCTGGCCTCCATCTCTAGTTGGCTGGGCAGGTGGGGCAGCAACTGGTGTTGTGATCATGGCCTGGGAACTCTGTGGAGCACGCTGTTCCTGAGAAGTCTATGGAGGTGTACCCCTCCTAAGTCTGGGGCAATCTCTCACCATATGGCGTGTGTCGCCATACTCAAAACAAGCTTTAGGAGGATATGGCAGTTGTGACTGGCTCAGGCCAGGTCTGCTAGACTGTCCACTGAAAGAACCCCGTGCAGGAGGCGCACTAGATAGTGGAGGTACATAATAAAGCTCTTGAGGTCTAGGAGGAATTGGAACACAACTGGCTGCTGGAAGAGCTGAATGAACGAGGCGACTCATATAACCCCTACCATGACGAACTGCATGTGGGGCATGGGCACTAGAATAATGGCCCGACTCTCGGGATCTCTTGGCCTCTCTCTCCTCTCTATCCCAAGCATGCATGCCCTTTACTCTCCTATCAATACTCACCACCTTCTCATAAGAGATATCCATCTCCAACTTCTGGACCATGCGAGATCTGATGCTGGGAATAAGCCCTCAATGAACCGACAAACTCTCTCGCAAACCGTAGAGACCAAGGCTGGTACATCCATATCCAAGTCAATGAAACGAATGGCATACTCCAAAAAGATCATAGAAATTCATAGTACCCCGGTGCAAATGCTCAAACTCTACGCGCCATGTGTCCCTAAGGCTTTGAAAACTGGGTCCATGTAAGGGAAGCAGCCTCGGCTGGGCTATCTAACTCATAAGTATACCACCACTGATAAGCTGCTCCTCGAAGCTGGAAGGCAGTGAAGGAAACCCCACTCGATCCTGATATACCCATAGTGCGGAGGATACGGTAGCACTCCTCCAAATATCTCACGGCATCATTTGAGGCTAGACCACTTAATGTAGGAGGCTTGTACTTCTTGAACCTCTCAAGCCTCCGCTGCTTATCCTCTGAAGCTGTTTCCCTGTCGGGCTGAACTGGGGCTACAGGCGGTACCGGTATAACCTCAAGGATATGATCAACCTAGACCCACTACTCTAGGCTGTGGGTAGTGGGAGTCTATGCTCCTCCCTCGGCCTAGAATGTGTCTGCAGTAGAAGGAATCAACCTCACCTGAGCTATAGTGGTGTACATGGTCACGAACTATGAAAAGGTCTCCTGAAGGGCTGGAATAGTAGTAGTAGTAGGCGAATCAGGTGCCTGGGCTCTGGTTGGAGCTGCTGGTGACTCCTTTGTGGCATCTCACATGGGTGCTCTGGCTGCACCACGTGCACATCCTCGGCCCCAACCTCTGCTGGCTCTAGTAGGGGCGTAGGTGCCTGGTCATCTCCGGCAGCACATGTCGTCACCATCTCTGAGAGAATAGAAGACAAGGATTTAGAATTTTGATATTAAAAATTTCGCACGACAAAGAAATTAAATGAAGTGGAATTTTCCTAACAATTACATAGCCTCTCTTAGATAAGTACAGACATCTCTGTACTGATCTGCGAGACTATAATAAACCGGCTTGTCATTCATGACTCTATGAACCTAAAGCTTTGATACCAACTTGTCATGAACCAAGTTCTCCCTCTATGAACTATCGTGACGGTACCTAGTCTCTACGACTAGGTAAGCCTAATAAATTGCGGAAAAAGCAAATGGAATACGAAACTAGCAAGTTGCGTGTAAAAAAAACATAATAAAAGTGTTTAAAATGCCGCTCGGCATATACAATACACTCCCAAAACAGAATCAAAATTCCCAAAACCCAAAATCTTATGAAATCACAAGCTATAGAAAACTACATAGTGTTCTAACTCAAGAGTGTCTAATGAAAATTTAATACAGGAAGTCTAAAGCTAAAGGGGAGAATAGAGAGGGACTTCTAGGTATGCGGACATGGAAGATATACCTTGAAGTCTCTGATATCGCCCGCCTCACTGATAGAACGGTGGAGCAAGAAGAACCTGGATCTGCACACGAAAAACATGTACAGGAAAGGGCATGAGTACACCAGAGCAGTACCTAGTAAGTGCCAAGCCTAACCTCGATCGAGTAGTGCTGAGGAAAGTCAGAGCCCTACTTGTTATATATATATATATATATAACAGATAAAGCAGTATGAAATGTGATAGTATAATTAAGGTACTAACAGTCGATAAAAATAAAGTCACAGAAAGAAACAACTCAGAACATAGAAATAGCAACAGGGATCTCCTAGGATATCGTCCGGTAGTCCCAAACGTAAATATGCTGAGGATCTCCCAGGATATCATTCCGTAGTCCAAATAAAAAATATGTAGGGGAATCTCCCAGAATACCAATTTGTAGTCCCAAAGTAAATATCTAGTACAGCGGGATCTCCCAGGATCTCGTCCCGTAGTCCCAATTATAAAGGTGTAGGGGATCTCCCGGAATACTGATCCGTAGTCCCAAAGTAAACATGCAGGGTGATCTCCTAGAATATCGATTTGTAGTCCCAAAGTAAACAGACAACAGTATTAGGAAAGAATCCAAAAATTCTGTTCAAGTTCATATTAGGAAAATAGGAAATTTCTACTCTAAACATACTACACAAAGTCCAGGTAAGCAGTTAAGTCACATAAGCATAATTTTTAAGCTAAACAGGAGGCTTCATATACTAATACTTCTCAATTAAAGGAAAAAATAGATATTTATTTAATTAAAATGGGATTTTTCAACAATTAGCACATGTACACACTCGTCACCTCACGTACACAGAATTCATATAACAATAGTACCATGTCCGAAGGGGAGTTCCCCCACACAAGGTTAGGCAATCCACTTACCTTGAACTAGCTCAAAGCAATTCGATGTCACACTCTTGCCATGAGTATCCAACTCCGAGTGGCCCAAATCTAATCAAATCAATTACAAAACGTAAATAAAACTACAAACAACTAATTTAACTAATAAATTTAAAGCTACTGCGAGAAATTAGAAAGAATGCCCAAAAATCCTCCCTGGGCCCATGTCTCGGAATCGGGTAAAAATTACGGATTATGAACACCCATTCACTCACAAGTCTAACCATACCAAAATCATCCAAATCCGATACCAAAATCTCGATCAAAATCCCCAATTTTCGGGCTAAGAACTTTCCTCCATTATTCTCAATTTTTTCATCCCAATTCCGAAATTAAATGATGAATTTAAGCTTAGATTAATCGGATACAATCAAAAAGTGGTTAGGAATCATTACCCAATGATCTTCTCTTCAAAATCCCCACAAAATTGCATTCCCCCGAGCTCCAATTTGATTTTCCAAGTTATGAACTCAAACCCTCAATTTTTCATACTTCAACCCAGCAATTTCTGCTTCTGCGGTCATGGGGTCGCATCTGCAGTCCCGCTTCTATGGTTGGGGACCCGCACCTATGAGATTTCATTAAACCCCCAGCAGCCGCACCTGTGCTCCACTCTTCGCAGATGCGGTCCGCTTCTACATTTCTTAAGTCGCATATGCGACCACTGTTCTTCATTCCCAGACCACAGCTGCGACCTCTTTCCTCACTTCTTCAGGCCGTACCTGTGGCTCCTCATTGCAGATGCAAAAATACTAGAAGCAACAAACTTTCTAATTTGCCTAAGTCCAAATTCGCTTCCGTTAAGCATCTGAAACTCACTCGAGGCCCCCGGGACCTCATCAAAACATACCAACCAATCCTAAAACATCATAAAAACATAATACAACCCTCAAATCACATCAAGCAATGCTAAAACCACAAATCACCCTCCAATCCAAGCCTAATGAACTTGATGATGTTTTATACTTCAATACCACATAAGAAGGGGAGTGATTTATGTGGTACCCAATTTTTCGTTTAACCTGATTATAGAAGGACCTAGTTCTTCTATGTGATATAAATACTACTGCTTCAGAATAATAAATACAAAAATTAAAGAAAACAGAGATTTTACTTGGAAAACACTTGGCTCAAAAGGTGAAAAAACCACGACCTACCTTCCAGTAGGATTTTCCCAAACTTTACCCTAATATCACCGAGCCAAGAACTGTATTTACAAAAAACTCTTTTGTAAACTTATGATTAACTCTGATCCCGTTGTAGCACATAGCCTCAACTGTTGTGATAACTTTAAGTTAACTTAACTTGAAAACTCTAGGTACCTAATACAATTGCTTCTAGATAAAGCTGAAAGGTACAATATTAAAACACCTACTACAATTGAACTAGAATAAAAAGACAGACGCTTGGAACTGGTTCTCTGGTTCAAGTAGCTTCAGGATTGCACGCTTGAATCACACATAAATTACATGCAAAATTGCCTTGCTATTTTGCTCTCAATTCACGTTTAACTTCTGCTTATGTGCATTACCAGTAAAAGAGAACAACACTGATATTTATGGAGTTAGTAAAAAGAGATAAACTACAATACAGATGCTACTCTTCCTTGGTGGAAGAGTTCTAGTTGGTCTCATCCTCTAACTCTATCCATTTCTTAAGCCGTGTTTCTCTTTATGTAATGAGTCTTTCTCCTTATCAAATATGCAACCTTTTCGATCAGGATCAGGAGATATCATTTCTGGTAAGTTAGGTTTATCTCTTTCACGTGCATATCACATGTTTGAGTTGATCATAACTGCGTTTCACAAGATGGACATGGTCCATGTCTAAATTCCTTTGTCAGTCTTCAAAACTTAACCTTTACTTGGGCTAACAATTTCCCCCTTTTTGATGATGACAAACTCTATGCTTTTCACTCACTTAGGCCCAGTCAGAACTTAGTTTTTTCATTAATACAAAGTTAGAAAAATTTACTTATTATCAAGGAACAGGTTCATTAGGTTATAAATATCACTTATTCAGAATATATAAAGCACAATATCTCTTCCCCCTTTTGGCATCATCGAAAATTTGCATAACCAAAGTGTGATTCCCAAAATTTTAATAATTACTCATGGCCACTGGGGTAACGACAAGTGCAATGATGGATTAATAATCAATAATCAAGCAAACACATTCAAACTATCAAGGAAATAGTAACAATCAACAAGAGAAAAAATAGTAGATTTCATTGATATGAGATATGTTGGTACCACAATCCACAAAAAAATAAAAAATATTCAAAACATGAGCAAAAGAAAGAGAATCCCTAATCTAGGTCACTGGTGGTACTAGACAAGGTCAGGAGATGAAGGCTAGAAGTCCTAAGGCTTGGGAGAGCTAGAGGGTTAGTTTTGGGCTTGGAGAAGGTTTAACATATTTTGAAGAATGCCATCATTCTTCTCCTTTTCCTTGGTGAGCTCAGTTCTGAGAGCATATCTCTCAGATTCAACCTCTGCTAAATGAGCTTTCATCCTAGCTATCTCAGCATCCTTTACCCCACTCTCTTGCACTAGAGCTCTGACTTTGCTATTTATAGGTGTCTTCTTGGATGAACAAGGTTCATTGGGAATGGCAGTGAACTCATAGTCACAGGCAATCAAAATGCTGATTCCAAAGTGATCCTTGCTTGTAGCCATTTTCCACTTCTTCAGAGACACCTTACAACGATCAAGCACAGTAGTCAGAATAAACCCATAAGGAGTATCATGGGCTTTGGAGCCACTGATAACCCTGTCCAGTAGCTTGATAATAAATGCAGGCATGTTGATCTACCTTCCACTTTCAAGACACTCCATCAACACCAAGTCTATATAGTTAGCAATGTGCCTTCTTTCCTGCCTAGGCAGCAAGCACTTCTTGACAAGTTCAAACAGAACTTTGTGTTGTGGCTTGATTTCACTCTTATGCACAACTTTGTTCTCATTCACTTCTATGACATCATAGAATCTCCTAGTGATTGCAAGGGAAGTATGAAGAGAGTCCAAACTTGGCCATATTTGCCTTGTATAGTCATCATATCCCTTAGCAGAGAAGCCAAGAATCTCACCTAGCTTCTCTGCATCGAAAGTCACTTGAACCCCTTTCACTTGGCTGGTAACTTTGCCATCCTTGACCTCTGCATTGGCCATGAATTCAATGATTTAATTTCTAGCTAACCTTCCATCCATCTGAAGGACCATGTCCTTCTATCCCTGAGCAGCTAGTGCATCAACCAATCGAACCCAAGTCTGTCAGCTACCTACCCTTCAAATTTTTTCTTTTACCAAACTTGGCCAGCTTGTCTTGTTCACCATCAGACTCATTCTCTTCTTCACCACTCCATTCCTCATCCTCAACAATTCTAGCTGGTTTGTTTTTCACTGCAGTCCTTGTCCTCTAGGACAATGAAGGTTTAGCAGCCTTAGACCCTGATAAAGACTTATTGGAAAAAGTCTTGGTATTTTTAGGCTTGGGGGTCTAAACCTCCACATTTGTATGTTCCTCCTGATGGACCTATTCCATCTCCTCAACATCAAAAGCCTCAGAGGGCTCTGTAACCTTAGCTTTTCCTTTATCCATTCGCTTCTTCTTGCTTTCAGCCAAAACCTTTTCTAATTCACTTTCACTCTGTTTCACCATACTTCTTGTGGCTCTCACCTTTGGCAAGGGAATTTCAGTAGTTGTTGGGGAATTAGCCTTTCTTTTCTTGGTATTCTTTGTAGTGTTGGGAACCTTAGGTATTGGTGTTCTCCTTTTCTTGAAATTATAACTGGCATCTACTTTCTTTAGAAGGTCTGCTAAGGTTTCTTCAATAGATGAACCGGGTTCATCCACATGAGAACTTAAATTTACCAAACCCTCAGCAGCCTTCCCTGAACCACTTCCCCCTATTTTCTTGCCACTTTCTCCTGCAATTTCATCCTCAATCCCACAAATTGTTGGTCTAACCATCTTAGAGGTGGGTGACGAATCAACTACTTCTATCCATGTTCCCCTCACATCACAGCCTGCACCCTCACTCTTTTTTTCTTTTTCATTTTTATATTTACCTCCTCTCCTTCTCAACTCAGGCATTTCAACATTTCTAATAGACCCAACAAGAACAAACCTATTTTCCACACTTTCAACCAAAATAGAACGTACCTCAAAAGGGGAACTCGAAATCTTCTCAGAATTAGTAGACCAGTTCCTTCCCCCTCACTCGTAGACTTGAAGGAATCGTCTGAGTGTTCAGATTCTTGGGCTTGGCTAGCCTTCAATTGTGCATTCAATCTTTTTGACAGTCCACCTGTAGCGACAGTTTCACGAGCGAGCATCTTAACATGTTTCCTCTTAGGCTGGGGGGTTGTATGAGCTGTCACACCTCCTTTTTTACCACTCCCGAAAGGGGTATTAGGGTATTTTTTCCAAATTAAGTGACAATCGAAACGGGATTATTTTATTTAAAATTCAGAGTCGACCCTTGGGATAATTTATGGTGTCCCAAATCACTGGTTTAAAATCCCGAATCGAGGAAAGTTTGATTCTATTTACGGTCTGCGAACATAGAAATTTGGGTAAGAAATTCTGTTAACCTAGGAGAAGGTGTTAGGCATTCCCGAGTTCCGTGGTTCTAGCAATGTCGCTTTGATCATTCTTGGCTTATTAAATTGTCTAATTACTGGTTTTAGAACCAATGTGATTTTGCCTCTTTTAATAAAAAAAAGTTATCTTGAAATGGGTCACTCATACGCGTACCCATTTGTTTGGCGCATCAAAAATCATGTAACGCGAACGTGTCCACTATTAGTAATGCTTTATTATTATTAAGAAAGTTTGGCCGAAGTTGCGCGAACACATACCTTGATTTTGTTTTTAAAATTATAATTATGTTACGCGAACGTGCACACAATCACGATGATAGATTAAGTCGCACCTTTATCAAACTACGAATATTCATTTTAGAAACTGCAATCATGTCACACGAACGTGTACATAATCACGATAATAAATTCAAAACACTCCTAAAGGTTCGCCTACCCAAGTGTGGTCGGCCTAAATATGCTCCTAGCGATCAAAGTAAAATAGAATAGCGAACATATAAAACTCAAATTTCAGTTTTGCTTCCTTTAAATCCTAACCCCATGGTTGTACATTGTCAACAAATAAGCGGCATAAAACTCACAAATAAGCATATTGGTTACATGGCAACGCACAAAATGATGCCATCTTTCTATACCAAATTTGTAGCATTTTAATGAACAAGGATCCAGAATGTTTCTCTACTCAACTTAACCAATAAACTCTACTAACTACAAGCAAAATTGGATAATAAGCAGAAAGATTACTAACTCCTATAAATAATATGGAACTAACAAGAACCTAAAGGCACTAAAGATAATTTTTTAAATGGAAACAATGTTGAGGAACTTTTAAAGTTACAAGAAAAGTAGAATTCTAGACGAGCAAAACTTATGTACAAAACTCCATATTTCAATTTTTGAACAACTTAATGTAACATCCTACTTAACAGTGAATCTACTATTCTTCAAAGATATTTCAACCAACTAATTACGAACACAAAATAGTGAAAAATCAATTCCCACATGCTTTTATAAATCTAGGCCAAAGAAACTTCTGTTACTATTAAAAATCAAACTGAGTTATATATTCCCAAATCCTCACTTAATTAGAGCTCAAATCATATTAAAATCCATGCGAAAATAGATTGTAGAAGAGGAAAGAGATGGACCTGAAGTAGTTTTTTCGGTTGATATAATTTCTGCAATTTACAACAGCTAAGGTGAGCAATGAATGAATCCGAGCAATTTCAACAAGAAATTTTCAAATAGGGGCAGCAAACCACCACCGGAAAACCCAAACGATGATCAACAATGGCGACGAATCCGACTCGAACTCTAACACTCTAATAATTTTTCCGTCTGTGACCTCTTAAAATTTTCCCTCTTCTGAAACTAAAGAAAAACCCTCCTTTTAAACCTTAATTTTTTCCTCCCTCTTTTTCCAACCCGTTCCTCCAACCCTCTGTTTCTGCTGAGACCAAAACAAATTATATCTCAAACTCACTGGATTCTTCAATCAATTTATAGCAGCTTTTGATGGGAAAGAACTTTGTTAATTTTTTAGCTAGTCTATTTAATAGATCTGTGAGGAATATGGTGTTGGGTTTTAGGTGTTATTGGATGTGCTTAGTGATAGGAATGGAAGGATAATAATGTTTTATGATTTTATGGAAGTTGAAAATATTGAGTGGTGGCTTAAGGGTGTGGACCTACAGTGAAGCTCACATAGTGAAAAATGGAAAAAGATCAAAAGTTGTGATGATGGTGAAGTTTTTGGAGGTTGTGGTATGGGAGGCGGTGTTTTTGTGTAACGGCTGCTTGGTGTTTGAGGTGTATCAAGGAAGACGATCTTCGGGGGGGGGGGGTCTATTTTTGTGTATTTCCGCCGATCTCCTTTAGGTGTAGGGGATAGCTTCTTTTACATATGTTTAGGATTTTAGGGTTATATTTAGGTTAGGGGGTATGGGCCTAGGAATTATGGGACCAAATTTTATTCTTTCCCCGCAAAAGAGACTAAAAATACAATCACATTTATTAATTAATCCTACTTAATTAAAATAACTATTAAAATAAGACTGACCGCTAAAATAAAACTATTTTTTTGTATTTTTGAAGATTAAAAATGACTACAAAACATTAATGAAACTATTTTTTAATTTTTGTTTTTTTATAATAAAATAGAGTAAAAGAGTTAAAATTAGTTGAAATAGCGATATTAGGCCTAAATTAAATATTTACATGCTAAAATATCAAAAATCTTGGGGAGGGTCAAAAATCACATGTCTACAGCTACCCCTCTTTGACTGGGAACGCGAAGAGTTTTTAGACAAAGAACGACTAGACAGGTTTTTTGACCTGACCCTTATTTAAAGAGACCAAAAGCTAAAAGAAAGGAGAATGTGACCGAGCCCTGGTATCTGAACTACCTATATATCCTTGGCTATAAAAGAATCTGGCCACGTGTAGTTCAGAAGTGAGTGAAATGATGGAGTATGCCGAGGTGGAGAGCCGGTTGAGGTGCCGTTCCGCCGAGGTTCCGGTCCGCGGTCCTGTTATTACATCAAAAATCAAAAAATGAAAAAGACTAGCTAAGCCTGTCAACTACGAGTTACAAGATTCCTATCTATAAGTCTTCTAAAGTTTGATCTTGAGTCTTGAAGGGTTCTTCATGCAGACTTTGGATTTGAACCTTGACGCTTGCTAATTGCAGGTGCTAGTTCATTCTTCTTCAGCTTTTCGGACCAAAACTGGACATACCATGCTTGTGACTTCAGTCATGTCTTGAGCAACTCACATTTTTATCAACTTCTACATCTGGATTCACTTCTTGCCTTTCCTTTTTTTTTATTCTGGATTGTGACTAACTTCCGTTGATCATCTCGAACTGTTGACTTGCATTCTTGCCATGAGCTTATTTCGTTGCTGACTTGAATTGAATTCTAAAATGAATTCTCTTATTCTCCAGGTAGGCGCCTGATTTATAATATTCGAACTGTCTTCCTTCGAAACTTGGACTACATTTCCCTTTGTTCTCCAGGTGGGCTCCTGATTACCAACCCTTGTATTGCTTTCCCCTTGAAACTTGACTCGTTTTCCCTTTGTTCTCCAGGCGGGCTCCTGATTGGTGAACTTGAACCGTCTTCCTTTGAACATTGCTGCTTCTCTTTATTCTCCAGGTGGGCTCCTTATTACCAACATTTGCATTAACTGCTTCCCTTTATTCTCCAGGTGGGCGCCTGATTACCAACACTTGAATTGCTTTCCCTTTGTTCTCCAGGTGGGCTCTTGATTTCCAATACTTGAATTGCTTTCCCTTTTTTCTCCAGGTGGGCTCCTGATTTCCAACACTTAAACTTCTTTCCCTTTGTTTTCCAGGTGGGCTCCTGATTTCCAACACTTGATCTGCTTTCCCTTTGTTCTCTAGGTGGGCTCCTGATTTCCAACACTTGAACTGCTTTCCCTTTGTTCTCCAGGTGGGATCCTGATTTCCAACACTTGAACTGCTTTCCCTTTGTTCTCTAGGTAGGCTCCTGATTTCCAACACTTGAACTGCTTTCCCTTTGTTCTCCAGGTGGGCTCCTGATTTCCAACACTTGAACTGTTTTCCCTTTGTTCTCCAGGTGGACGCCTGTTTACCAACACTTGAATTGTCTTCTTTTCCTCTGAAACTTGAATTGCTTTCCCTTTGTTTTCCAAGTGGGCTCCTGATTGCTGAACTCGACCCACTTTCCTTTGAAACTTGTGCTATTTTCCCTTGTTCTCCAGGTGGGCACCTGTTTGCAACAAAACAGACAAAATAAAAGAAATTTTTCTGGCCCAGTTTGATAGTGGGAACATCTATGAGTGTTAACCAATTATTATTATCAAAATAAGTTCTAAGCTAAATTCTCTTATCCTGAAAAATTTCAAAACAAAGTCTTATCTCAAAAGTGAAAAACTTAAATGCTAAATTATACTTCCCAAAAGTAAAAGTCTCCTCAGACCTTGTCACTTGCGAGGGTCTCACAACTTACTGAATCTTGTCATTCAGGAGGGTACTAGAAACTTACTGCCGAGCCTGTCTGGCAACTGCTTTCCTCACATAGGGTTTCTCCGGAACAAACAATTTCTTGGCCCTATTTCAATCAAAGAAAACTTGTGAGTTTAAACATAGTGGTTGGTTTTCTGCCTTGACTTGAGGACGATTTCTCCTTCACTTCCCATGATAACTTTGATTTCAACTCGAAAGACCTTGCCTGTTTGTTGACTGACCACTTTATCTGTCATCCTTGTCACGAAAAATACCTCTGATCCATTCAAACCCAATACCATTCATCTGTTGCATTGTGCTCATGCATTGACATATACCGACACTTCGTGCTTCACGTGAATCCCAAAGCACGACAATTGCCACCCACTTAGGGCGCTCGATGTTCTTTTCCTGACGCATGCCACTGGCTTTGGCCTTGAGGTCTATTGCTCCTTCACTTGCCATGATAACTTTGATTTCCGCTTGGAAGACCTTGCTTATCACTGGTTAACCACTTTCACTGTCAACCTTATCACAAAAAATATCTTTGATCCGTTCACCCAACATCCTCTATCTGTTGCATTGTTCATGAATTGACATATACCAGACCTTTGTATTTCACATGAATCCCAAAGCATGTTGATTGTTACCAACTCAGTGCGCTTGCTACTCTATCTTGACTTATACCACTTTGGTGTGCTAGCAAGACCCCGTTTTGTGCAATTGGAAAGTTGGTGGCAAATTTTGAAGTCATTTCTCACTTGTTCTAACCAAACAGACTCAAGAAGAGGAAGTAAACAAGACAAAAGGAACAAAGTAAAGGAGAATGGAAAGAGATGATTCCTAACAAGAAAACTACAAAGTAGAGACTTATCAGATGTGGATACCAACTCTAATGACCATTAAATGCACCTTTGGATTAAGTGGCCTAATCTGTCAAGCAAGTCTGTTGTTCAACTCTTGTAATACCCCCTAAACCGTGAAACTAGGCTTCAGTGCTCTGATTATCAAATCTGATTCATGATCCTTATTCGACTTGTAGTGCCTGAAGGGTTTTCACCATCAAGCCTCTCTAATTTTGTTCTTTCTCTCAACTTACTATCGCTTTATGGTGCCTGTGAAGGTTTTCACCAATAAAACTCTCTTATTTGTTCTTTTCTTCTTATTTCCTTCGATTATGCAGATAACAAGGCATTAACCATGGTAAAAACATCATATACTCTTGGCATGTCTAAACTCAGTACTCTCAAAGATTATCTGGGAGGTCTTTTTGGATTGTAATGTAGCTTTTGGACAGGGTTAAAAAGAAAAGATATCATAAAGGCTCAAAATAACCAAGACAACGGGGTTAATTTATTTACAACTTTTGGAATTCATTCTAAAACTTTTCCCCAATTTCTAAAACAAAAGAATTTGATTCTATTTTTCCCTCTCTTTTTTTGGAATTTCCTACTCTTGACTTCGTGGGATTACGAAATATTTTATTTGGTATGACCGAACTGTAAGGCTCCCTATGTATCTTGTGGTAACAAGAATCAGGTCAAACGTAGTTCACAAAGATACGTTTTGTTGTTGCTATTTTTCTTCTTCTTTTCTTTTTTTTTTCTCTTTTTTTCTTTTCTTTCTTTTTTTTCTTTCTTTTCTTTTTTTTTCTTTTTTTTTTGAATTTTCCTTTCGGGATGAACCTTTTAAAATAAACCTATGGGGACATAAATTTTTTTTCCTTCTTTTTCGTATGACTCTAACTTGATTCCAAAAGAGGGGAGGTCAAAGAATTCAGCACAGGCTCAAAGGGATACAAATGGTATAAATGTTTGGGTAGATGAAAGAGGGCCTCCCAATCCCTGAAAATGCCAAGTATAACACATGCAACTTGAAAAGAAAATTGAAGTTCATGCACAATATTTCTTTTGCGGCTTCAACATTGATATTACTGACATGCCTTCCATTTTTCTTTAGCACTTTGTCAAGTACAGAACCCTCATTGGGTGATTCCCTTTTCACAATGGATATCCTCCGTCAATTCGGAGAAAACTTCCTTGACTTTATCTTGTTACTTGAGGTGCACTTGAACTCAAAGTTGCTTGCTTCAAATCATTCGAGATGCACTCTCCTTTAACAAATTATTGTCACCCTATTAACTTCCCAAATTATCTGCCCTAGTTTCACATGGTTCGGGCTTCAAATGATATCAAAATGTCCAAATCTGTACTTATTTCCTTCAAGTGTCCCTATCATCTTCAAAATTGGTTCATTGCTTCCTGATTAAACTAACTTTTAAGACCAAGCTGAGAATTGCGCGTGCATTTTATGTCACTAGAGTCAGTAGGAAAAGAATTGCAAAAGGGGAAGAGAACTAAAAAACACTGACTAGAAATAATAGAAAATAGGAAATTGCATTATACAGACGGTGAAAGGGTTTGAACAACAAAACAAGTAAAATAAACTGGGGTACAACCCTGGAATAAACCTAGATAACACTAAATGAGTTACTACGACTAAAGGACTAGGCAAAATAAAAAGGATAGAAGGGTTTGAGGCAAAATACAATATCTGAATTACAACCCCGAAATAACCCGGACAACAGAAATGACAGCAAAATAAACCACCAAGACTCCTCCCTGGCTGGCCAAGAAAGGAGAATCTTTCCAATCACCAAGCTTGACATCCTAGCCATTAGGTTGCACATCAACATTACTAGAACCTTCACAAGTCTTCATCGCATTGTCCTTAGTAAATTGCTTTAGGGTCCCTTTGGCCGGCTCATTCTTAGGATCAACTTCCAGAACCAAGAGTGATAGCACTGAAATCTTTGCGGCAAGTGACCATCCGAGGATCCCAGAGAGTTCTCATATTCCTTTTCCGCACAAATCATGTCCACCATATGCGTCTCATTATGAACAGGCAATGAACTTTGGCTAGTATCTGCTGCATTTGTATTTTGAACGATAATGTCACCTGCATCAATAAGCTTCTGGACTGCTCCTTTCAGATGCCAACACTTTTCTATGTCATGCCCCAGGGTATTAGAGCAATATGCGCACCTTTAAGAAAAATCAAAATTCTTTGGAAGAGGGTTTGGAATTTTTATATGAATCGGCCTCAACATGTCCAATTGACTCAGCCTTTGGAACAAACTGGCATATGATTCTCCAATAGGAGTGAAAGACTTTTTTTCTTTGGTGCTGCCTTCTCATTTTGTACTCTAGCCTTGGTTGAAATCTTTTGCGGGTAGGTGGTTGATATGCTTGAGGAGGCGGGTAAGATATTTGCGGAAATGGTGCAGGCCATCGCAGGTCTCGTGGGTGTGGAGCATATGGCGGTTCATTGTGGATAGGGTACTGGAAAGGTGAGGTATGACTTTGGAGATTTTGTGGAGAGAAGTAGCATTGGGGAGAAATATTTTGAGCACAAGGATATCCCTGAGGTCGATATTGAGGCTAAAAGCATTGAGTGGGAATGCCCACTGGATCCTGTCATTGGCGGGGCTCAGCAACATCTTTTCTATCAATGGGAGGACTGTCTCGAGCAACTTGTTCGTTCTATCTGAACCGAAATTCTCTAAAACTTTCATTGGGTTTATTTTCCATCTGATATAGGGAGGAGCGGTCTGGGACAATGTCTATATTGTACTGAAAATGCCACACAAAATCTTGAGCCATGTCATACATATATTCCACTTACCGACATCTTGACGAGTATGCCATTCCAAAGCTGCCCCAATCAGGCTCTCACTGAAATACGCCATCAACAACTCATCTTTCCCGCCAACACTTCTTATTCTACTTCAATAACCCCTCAGATGGGCTACTGGATCTCCACGCCCATCATACAAATTAAACTTTGGCATCTTAAACCCTTTCAGCTTTATAGATATCTCATCTTGATCCACTGTCTTAGCAGACTTTTGTCTCACTGGGAAGCTTAAAATAAGGATCATAAGAGTACGGACCCGAGACCTTGAAAATTGGTTCTGGAGCATGGTGTTAGGCATCAGGGATTTTGAACACAGTCCCGCTAGAGGATCGAGGAAAGGTAGCAAGTGGATGAGCTATAAAAACATGAGTGGTCAAAGGAGCGGGATATGAGGTGGTTCTGGGGGGTGGAGTGCGAAAAAGTTGTGGGGAGATATCCTGGATTTGTGACAGTGGCGGAATGGTGACAAGGCTTTCAGTGTAGTTAGTGGGAACTGATGGTGGAGGATGCCCACTAATCCAAGCTGGGTATATTTCAGCCATCTGTCCTTTCAACCTTAAGACCTCTTCTTTCAACTCAGATTCTGATTCACCAACTTCCTTAGACAGATCAATAACCCCCGTGTCCAAGCCTTTGCTAGTCATGGCCACCTTGCTCTTTCACCTTGTGTTGTATGGATAAGTTACTTAAAAATCACAAACCAACCACCCTTCTGCTCAATGAAGATAACAAAAGGAACAAAATGGGGTCATCCTGTTAGCATTAGGGCATTTAACAACTAAAAATATCACATTGCCTGCAATACACCTAGCAACAACTAACGGTTCTAGAATGACTTCGAGGGTCACAAGGTCACTTGGCATCATCCTAATTTTGTTCATTTCAATCTTCCCTTTTTTTCTTTTATAGCACTTCTTGGCTTGCTCATTTTCCTTTTTCTTTCTGATTATCGCTCTTTTGTTTCCTCTCATTTCTCACGTCCCACAACTTCATCCCTTTTTTTGTCTTTTCTTTTTTTTTCTTTTCTTTCTTTTTCTCTTTTTTTTCTTTTTAATAAAAATGATTCGATCGAACCCTATATAGGTTGCCTACGTATCATGACGCCGCATGAATCAGATCTTTGCGTAGTTCAGAAAGATCGAAAATAAAGTAAACAAACTAACGTTACCTTAATGAATACTAGATGAGAAATTATTAAGGAAAAATCCCTAGAAGAGAAAAATATTTTTTGATTGATTTTTTTTTTCAGGAAGGAAATATAAAGGATGAACCAAAGAAAAATATTTTGAATTTTTGTTTGATATCCTGAAAGAAAGATTTTGAACCAAGAAATGAAAAAAGATAAAAAAAAATATTTTTGGATTTTAATTTGATTACCTAAGGGAGAAACTATGAAAATAAACCAAAGATAAAGTACGTTTTTTTCTTCTATGTACAATATCCTGAAATTCTAGTAGAAATAAAAAGATTTTTTTTTTCATTTTTTGTTAATTTTCCAAAGAAGAACCTCAAAAGAAAATCTTTTTGGATTTTTGGAACTAAAATCTTATTAAAGAGATACTACAAGAAAATTCTCCTTTTTTTTGAATTTTTAGTCCTAATATACTAAAGGAAATATAAAAATAATTTTATTTTAAGCTCTAATATTAATTGCCTAAAGGAAAAACCACCTCAAACTGAAATTTTTTCATTTCTAGAATTAGTATTCTAAAGAAAACTTCTAACGGAAATATAAAAATGCAAAACCTCTTTTTTTTGGATTTTTGAGTTATAACACACTTTTTCAAATACAAAATAGAAAATACAATAACAAAAACTCAATAATACTGTACAAAACTAGAAGGTAAAAGACAATATAAAAAGAACAACAGACTCAAAACATAATAACTAAAAAAATCTCCTTAAGCAAACTCTTGGATGAGTGATCCTGACTGGATGGTCCCGGGGCGTATGTCATGATCAAACTCCGGTAAGTAAACCCACCTGTATGAGAAAATTAAGACCAAACAAAGTTAAAGACCTAGAAAATCATGGGAGACTATAACACTTCCTGTTGGACAACATGCAAGATATGATTGTGACTATTTTTCTAAAATTAACCAATGTAGCTAAAAGTGGCTAAAAATGCAAGATTTGGCTAAGACCCCCCGAAGCCAAGAACCTAAACACACTAGGAAGATCGGAACTTATGTGGGTTGCCTACGTATCACGCCCAGAAAGATGAGAATCAGGTATGCGTAGTTCGGGCAGATTGGATACGGGCAAGAAATAAAAAAAACAACTAATTTAGAGAAAATATATTTTTCTTTGTCTTTTGTTTTGAAAAGTGATGAAACATGTAAACTCTTTTTGGATTTTCTTTTCCCTTTTTTTTTTGATTTATGATTTTTGGAAAATGATGAAAAAGTGCAAATTCTTTTTTGAATTTTTCATTTTTTTCGTTTTTTTCTTAACAAAAATGTGACAGAAAACATAACTGGGCCCTACTCGCTTTATTTTTACACTTCACCCTCTCTTTTTTTTCCTTTTTTCATTTGCCCTCAGCTATCATTGGCCCGCCAAATGATCCTTTTACCCTTGAAAATTACAACATACAACACATAGGATGCATCAGGATGGTCTTTTATTTTTTGGGTACTCCTGTCCTAGACGGACCCAACCCCTGTGTTGAGCCCCCAAAGCCAAATGCATGTGATGCAAGCAAACGTTCGTACTAGGGATCTGGCATGAGGCTGTGTTTTTCTAGGTTTGAATCTTGAGGTTTTGTTCTAGACTTGGGTTACCCGAGCGGACAACTGGGGCCGAAGAGGGGGCAACGTACCGGGAGCACTAAAGTCTACCCAGCCTTGTTGCTGGCCCAACCTCGTTCTATTTGGTATAATTTCTACAGAAAAAGCGGGCCACGCAAACGTATGCACCATTTTCAGAAGACTTAGAGGGGTGGTGTAAGAAGACAGTTATATACAATTAAAACAATATTAAAGCGGTAAACAGATAGCATTTAGTACAAAAGGTTCGCAGAATACAGTAATATCAACAATAAATAAAGCCAAGTAAAAATCATGTTAACAAGCTCGAATTCTTGAACCTTGAACCAGAAGTTCTAGGTTATTATCCCCAGCAGAGTCGCCAGAGCTATCACACCTCCTTTTTACCACCCCCGAAAGGGGTATTAGGGGGTTTTTACCAATTTAAGTGACAATCGAAACGGGATCATATTATTTAAAATTCAGAGTCGCCACTTGGGATAATTTATGGTGTCCCTAGTCACCGGTTTAAAATCCCGAATCGAGGAAAGTTTGACTCTATTTACGGTCTGCAAACATAGAATTCTGGGTAAGGAATTCTATTAACCTGGGAGAAGGTGTTAGGCATTCCCGAGTTCCGTGGTTCTAGCATAGTCGCTTTGATCATACTTGGCTTATTAAATTGTCTAATTACTAGTTTTAGAACATATGTGCTTTTGCCTCTTTTAATAAAAAAAATTATCTTGAAATGGGTCACGCGTACGTGTATCCATTTGTTTGGCGCGTCAAAAAATATGTCACGCGAACGTGTCCACAATTAGTAACGCTTTATTACTATTAAGAAAGTTTGGTCGAAGTTGTGCGAACTCATACCTCGATTTTATTTTTAGAGTGGTAATTATGTCACACGAACGTGCACACAATCACGATGATAGATTAAGTCGAACCTAAAGCAAACTACGAATATTTATTTTAGAAACTACAATCATGTCACACGAACGTGTACATAATCACGATAATAATTCAAAACGCGCCTAAAGGTTCGCCTACCCAAATGTGGTCGGCCTAAATATGCTCCTAGCGATCAAAGTAAAATAGAATAGCGAACATATAAAACTCAAAGTTCAGTTTTGCTTCCTTTAAATCCTAACCCCACGGGTGTACATTGTCAAAACATAAGCGGCATAAAACTCACAAATAAGCATATTGGTTACATGGCAATGCACAAAATAATGCCATTTTTCTATACCAAATTTGTAGCATTTTTAAAATGAACAAGGATCCAGAATGTTTTCTACTCAACTTAACCAATAAACTCTACTAACTACAAGCGAAATTGGATAATAAGCAGAAAAGGTTACTAACTCCTATAAATAATCTGGAACTAACAAGAACCTAAAGGCACTAAAGATAATTTTTTAAATGGAAACAATGTTGAGGAACTTTTAAAGTTACAAGAAAAGTAGAATTCTAGACTAGTAAAACTTATGTACAAAACTCTATATTTCAATTTTTGAGCAACTTAATGCCACATCCTACTTAACAGTGAATCTACTATTCTTCAAAAATATTTCAACCAACTAATTACGAACACAAAAATAGTTAAAAATCAATTCCCACATGCTTTTATAAATCTAGGCCAAAGAAACTTCTGTGACTATTAAAAAACAAACTAAGCTATATATTCCCAAATCCTCACTAAACTAGAGCTCAAATCGTATTAAAATCCATGCGAAAATAAATTGTAGAGGAGGAAAGAGATGGAACTGAAGTAGTTTTTCGGTTGATATAATTTCTGCAAATTTACAACAACTAAGGTGAGCAATGAATGAATCTGAGCAATTTCAACAAGAAATTTTCAAACAGGGGCAGTAAACCACGACCATAAAACCAGAACGACGATCAACAACGGCGACAAATCCGACTCGAACTCTAACACTCTAATAATCTTTCCGTTCGTGACCTCTTAAAATTTCCCCTCTTCTGAAACTAAAAAAAACCCTCCTTTTAAACCTTAATTTTTCTCCTCCCTCTTTTTCCAACCCGTTCCTCCAACCCTCTGTTTCTGCTGAGACCGAAACAAACTATATCTCAAACTCACTGGATTCTTCAATCAATTTACAACAGCTTTTGATGGGAAAGAACTTTGTTAATTTTTTAGCTGGTCTATTTAATAGATATGTGAGGAAGATGGTGTTGGATTTTAGGTGTTATTAGATGTGCTTAGTGATAGGAATGAAAGAATAATAATGTTTTATGATTTTATAGAAGTTGAAAACATTGGGTAGTGGTTTAAGGGTGGACCTACGGTGAATCTAACATGGAGAAAAATGGATAAAGATCAAAAGTTGTGATGATGGTGAAGTTTTTGGAGGTTGTGGTGTGGGCGGCGGTGTTTTTGTGTAACGGTTGCTTGGTGTTTGAGGTGTATCGAGGAAGTCGATCTTCAGGGGGGTCTATTTTTATGTATTGTTGCCGATCTCCTTTGGGTGTCGGGGCTAGCTTATTTTACATAGGTTTAGGATTATAGGGTTATATTTAGGTTAGGGGGTATGTGCCTAGGAATTATGGGCTAGATCCGAAAATTAGGCCCAAAATGGGTCGTTTGAGCCCAAATTTTATTCTTTCCCGTAAACGAGACTAAAAATGCGATCTCATTTATTAATTAATCCTACTTAATGAAAATAACTATTAAAATAAGACTGACCGCTAAAACAAAACTATTTTTTTTTTGTATTTTTCAAGATTAAAAATGACTACAAAATATTAATGAAATTATTTTTTGTAATTTTTATTTTATTGTAATAAAATAAAGTAAAAGAGTCAAAATTAGTTGAAATAGCGATATTAGGCCTAAATTAAATATTTGCATGCTAAAATATCAAAAATCTTGGGGAGAGTCAAAAATCACATGTCTACAGTACTAGGTTGAGGAGGTGTGGAGGAATCAGAAGGGGTAGTTTGTGGAGGAGTGCCTTGGTTATCTTGAGGGTTCGACATTGTGACTGATTTCGTGAGAGAATTTGTGAGTTTGGCTTTTGGAAGAGAGAATAGTTGAGAGTGAAAGAAATTTTGACGATTTTGGAATAATGAGGGTGGCAGAAGGTGATGATGGGTTTTTAAAGAGAGAAACTTAATTAATGATTAATGGTAGCTTTTTGCAGTCAATTAGAAGTCCAATAAACCTGAAATTTGAGGTTGAATAAGCGGTTAAGCTTCCCTAGATTTTAGGCAATTTATGTAGTAAGAATTCTGGTAGAGATGGAACTGTTTCAAAAAATAAATTGATAAGATTTTCTGATATTTTTGAACATAGGTAGGACTCAGATCATGATTTAAATATTTATATTTCTAATTGTGCAGATTATTAAAAACATACCTCGTTATTCAGATGAACCAGAACTAATGAACCAGGTTCTTCACTAAGAATCCTTTTTATTATGCCTCAATTTACAAAAATAGAGAAATTTTTGTTAGAGATCAGTGAGTCATATCAACATGTGTCACAAAAGTATACTATTTACAGTATGAGACTGAGCAACGATTAATCTAGATATTTACACATGTTCCAAATTATCTAACCAAATTTTTTTTTATTGTGCATTCTGAGCTGGTCCTATTAGGTCATCTTAATCATCCCTAATTCTAACAAGTTCCTTTCAAAGCTTTCTCTACTCCCTAGATTAAAGTTACTACATGTAGGGTACCAAAGGCAGAGGTCAGTAGTGCCCTTCAAATATCTTAGTATCCTCTTGACAGCAGACAAGTGGGATTCCTCAGGATTTGCTTGAAAACGAGTACAAAGCCCTACACTGAACACAATGTCAGGTCTGCTAGTAGTAAGATACAAAAGTGAACCAATCATAACCCTATACAACTTCTGATCAACAGATGAACCAGGTTCATCTATGTCTAATTTAGTAGTTGTTGCAATGGGTGTGTTTATTTCCTTTGATTCATCCATTTTAAACTTCTTAATCAACTCTTTTGTATATTTCTGATGATAGATCATGGTTCCATTTGGGTTTTGTTTGATCTGTAAGCCTAAGAGGAAGTTAAGCTCACCCGTCATACTCATTTCAAATTCACTCCCCATTAATTTAGTAAATTCCTTACTAAGTTTTTCAGTGATTGCCCAAAAAATTATGTCATCAACATATTTTTGTACTACTAGTAAATCCTTACCTTTTTTCCTCAAGAATAGAGTGTTGTCAATCTTACCTCTTTTGTATTCATGTTCAAGCAGGAATTTGGATAGGCGTTCATACATGCTCTAGGAGCCTACTTGAGTCCATATAGGGCCTTGTCTAGTTTGTATACATGATATGGACACTCCTTACTTTCAAACCCTGGAGGTTGTTTGACAAAGACTTCTTCCTTTAAGTAGTCATTTAGGAAGGCACTTTTCACATCCATTTGGTGAAGTGTAAATTCCATGTGTGCTGCAAAGGCTATGAGGAGTCTTATTGCCTCCAGTCTTGCAACTGGAGCAAAGGTCTCATCATAGTCTATGCCCTCCTCTTGGCTATTACCTTGGACCACCAACCTTGCCTTGTTCCTTGTAACTGTTCTATCTTCATCAAGTTTGTTCCGGAAGACCTATTTAGTGCCAATTACTGATCTATCCTTGGGTCTTGTGACCAGATGCCACACTTGACTTCTTTCAAACTGATTGAGTTCATCTTGCATTGCATTCATCCAGTCTGCATCCTGCAAAGCCTCAGCAACATTTTTAGGTTCAATAAGAGATAAGAATGGATCAAAAGCACACAGATTCTTTAATTAAGATCTAGTTTTAATTCCAGAGGTTGGATCAGCAATTATGTTCTCAATGGGATGAGAAATTTGATACTTGTAAGGTTTCACAACCAACTGGTTACTGTTTGATGTTTCTCCCATGTTCTATTGCTGAGGAACATGCTCATGGACAGGTTTCATTTGGGGATTAGATTCAGTTCTTCTTTGTTAAATTCCTCATGTCAAGTTTCCCTGGATGGAAGAATCTGTTCCATCACCTATTCCCTCTTCTGGTGCAGCTTCATTTAACTCTTTTACCAGCCCAATAGCTTTATCTTCATGTTCCTGTCTCTCAGAAAGAATGTTAGTTTCATCAAAAACTACATGTACACTTTCTTCTACACACATAGTTCTTTGTTGTACACTTTATAAACTTTACTATATGACGAATATCCCAAGAATACTCCATCATCACTCGTGGGATCAAACTTACCTAATAAGTCCTTTCCATTATTGTGCACAAAGAACTTGCATCCAAATGCCCTAAGATGGGATATATTTGGTTTTCTCCCTTTAAGTAATTCATAGGGAGTCTTCTCTATAAGAGGTCTAGTCATGCACCTATAAATGATGTAACATGCAGTATTTATAGCCTCTGCCTAGAAGCTATGGGACAATTTACTAGAAAGAAGCATAGTCCTAGCCATATCTTCAAGAGTCCTATTCTTTCTTTCAACTACTCCATTTTGTTGAGGAGTCCTAGGGGCAGAGAAATTATGATCTCTACCAAGCTCATCACAAAATTCAGCAAACTTAGCATTTTCAAATTCAATTCCATGATCAGACCTAATTGATGCAAGTTGATTACCTAGTTGTTTCTGAGTTTTTCTAACAAAGGCAGTAAACATGTCAAATACTTCATCCTTAGATATTAAAAACAATACCCAAGTAAACCTCGAGTAATCATCAACAAGCACCATCACATATTTATTACCACCTCTACTAAATATTGTCATTGGACCACAGAGATCCATATGAACTAGTTCCATCGATCTGATAGCTCTTACCACTTTCTTGCTTTTAAAAGAGGATCTTACCTACTTCCCCCTTCCACAAGCCTCAAAAACTTTGTCTTCCTTAAACTTGATGTTAGGTAACCCTATCATTAGGTCCTTGGAGACTAATTTGTTGAGTTGATTTAGACTTGCATGACCAAGTCTTTTGTGCCATAGGAGGGGATCATTGTCCAACACACTTAAGCAAGTGAGTTCATTTTCTGAAAAAGTGGACAAATCTACAAGATTTTTGCACTAGCCCTGAGTTCAAGATTTTTGCACTTAGCTTTTAGGATCACACATTCCCTAGACAGGTGTTCCTTCTCATTGTTTATGACCTCAGACTCATCAATGATGTCTAGCACTAATTCAGATAGCTTTTATTTAGACAAAAATTTAATTGTGTCTTTGAGATGAATCGCCCTTACCTCTTGTTCATCATCTGATTCTCCAATGGCCATAAGTGCTTGTTCATCTCCATCTTCATCTTCTGAATCCTCATCTAAGCTTTCTCTCCAAGCAGCAACCATAGCCTTTGTTGATCCTTTGTTCTTCTTGGGTTGAACCTATTTCTTCGTTCAGCCCCTTCTTTCTTCCATTCAATTTCCTACTGAGGAAAATTCTTGATCATGTGGTAAGTCTTACCACTTTTGTAGCATCCCTCGTTGGTCTGTTTTTTAGGAGCCCTTAGTTTGTTGAAGGTTGCGCCTCTTGAAGAACCCTTTCCTCTCATTAGGTACTTCTTGAAATCCCTTGTGATCATAGCCATTTCATCAACCTTCAAGTCTGCACCTTCATCTATTATGAGAGTCAGGCTTCTTTCCTTCTTGGTTGCATACATATTCATGGGTTGCCTTCTGAGTTCATAGGCAATGATATTTCCAATCAGCTCATCTAACTTGAGAGTAGCAATGTTCTTTGATTCTTAAATAGCAGTGTTTGCTTTTCCAAGTTACTGGCAAGACCCTTGTCAAGATGTTCTCAACCTTGTCTTCTTCAAGGATAATTCTTCTAAGAGACTTATATTCATTTGTTAGTGTTGTTAACCTTGTGTACATCTCTTGGATGGTTTCTCCTACCTTCATAGTGAAATTCTCATATTAAGAATACATCAATGTTCCTTTTGATCTCTTTACTTGATGAGTTCCTTCATGGGCCACTTGTAGATTGTCCCAGATCTCCTTAGTAGTAGTACAACTTTGAATTCTGCTATACTCATCTAGACTTAGTCCACAGACAAGTCATTTCTTAGCCTTGGCATTCTTTTCCAATTTCTTCAAATCTTCAGCAGTACAGTCAGCTCTAGTCTTTGGCACATCCACTCCTTCAGCATTCTTCTTTGTAGTAGCCAAGGAACCATCAGTAACAATATCCCAAAGTTCATAGTCTTCTCCTATGATATGGTCTCTCATCCTGTTCTTCCACCAGGAATAGTACTGGCCATTAAAGAGTGGAAACCTAGCAGTGGATTGTCCTTCCCAATTTCTAGGTGGTGCACTCATCTTGATATGTTCCTAAGGTGTTAGGCTCTTCAAGGATAACCTGCTCTGATACCAATTGATGTTTTATACTTCAATACCACATAAGAGGGGGGGTGATTTGTGTGGTACCCGATTTTTCATTTAACCTGATTATAGAAGGACCTGGTTCTTCTATGTGTTCCAACTACTACTGTTGTGGAATAATAAATAGAGAAATTAAAGGACACAGAGATTTTTGGAAAACACCTGGCTCAAAAGGTGAAAAACTCACGACCTACCTTCCAGTATAATTTTTCCAAACTCTCCACTAAAATTAGTGAGCCAAAAACTGTATTTACAAAAAACTCTTTTGTAAACCTAGGATTAACTCTAATCCCGTTGTAGCACACAACCTCAACTGTTGCGACAACTTCAAGTTAAATTTAACTTGAAAACTCTAAGTACCTAATACAATTTCTTCTAGATAAAGCTGAAAGGTACAATATTAAAACACCTACTACAATTAAACTAGAATAAAAAGACAGACGCTTGGAACTGGTTCTTCTATCTGGTTCAAGTAGCTTCAGGATTGCACGTTTGAATCACACATAAATTACTTGCAAAATTGCCTTGCTATTTTGCTCTCAATTCACGTTTAACTTTTGCTTATGTGCATTACCTATAAAAGAGAACAACACTGATATTTATGGAGTTAGTAAAAAGAGATTAACTAGAATACAGATGCTACTCTTCCTTGGTGGAAGAGTTCTAGTTGGTCTCATTCTCTAACTCTATCCATTTCTTAAGCCGTGTTTCTCTTTGTGTAAGGAGTCTTTCTCATTATCCAATATGCAAACTTTACGATTAGGATCAAGAGATATCATTTCTGGTAAGTTAGGTTTATATCCTTCACGTGGATCTCATATGTTTGAGTTGATCATAACTGTGTTTCACAAGATGGACCTGGTCCATGTCTGAGTTCCTTTGTCAGTCATCAAAACTTCACCTTTACTTGGGCCAACACTTGAAATCTCAAGAATTCTTCAACCGATCCCGAAACTAACCAAACCATGTCCGATTGACCCCAAATTTTGCACACAAGTTACATTCAATACTACGGAGCTATTCCAACTTTCCGAATCCGATTCCAACCCCGATATCAAAATTTCACTATCGATCCGGAAACTTCAAAAATTTAATTTTTGGCATTTCAAGCCTAAATAAGCTACAGACCTCCAAAACACAATCCGAACATGCCCTTATGCCCGAAATCACTCAACGAAGCTAACAGAATCGACAAAATTCCATTCCGAGCCCATCTTAATACTATTCCAACTACGGTCCAAATTCTAAAGCTTAAGCTCTCATTTAGGTATTAAGTATCCCAAAATACTCCAGAACTCCAAATGAATCCTCCCGACAACTCACAATAGCAGAAATAAACACGTGGAAAGTAGTTAGTAGGGGATCAGGGCATTAATTCTCAAAATGAACGATCGGATCGTTACAACTCCAAAGTACCTAAATAGCTCAGAATCATTTCCGACAAGGCATAATACATATTAAGTATAATTCACTATCATTTAAGCTCAAACACTTAAAATACCGTAATTAGAGTGCAATACTATGGCTAAAATACGGGTTTCTAGTCAACCATCAGTGTGACATGATTTTTTTTCATGTTTCAACAACAACAACAAGAAACCCAGTTTGATCCCAATATATGGGTCTGGGGAGGGTAGTCTGTACGTAGACTTTACCCTTACCTAATGCAGGTAGAGAGGCTTTTTCATGTTTCTTGTGATTAATTTAAGGTAAATTTAATTTCTTATAATTTTTCTTATTTAGTTTTGGTAAATTTGAGGTGGAACTATTGGTTGCATCTGTTTTCACCTCACAAAGAAGAAGAAGTTGGAGAAAATTTTTTTTTGGGGGGGTTGGGTTGGGGTTAGAAAGAAAATGAAAATAGGTGGGGGGAGGGGAGGGAGGTTGGGGAGAAGATAAAGGGAAAGAAAGAAAAAAGAAAAATAGAAGTAAAAGAAAGAAAAATAAAATAAATAACAAATAAAAGCGATATTATATAGTTTTAAAAAAAAGAAATAAACAAGTCAAAACATGATTGGTGTGTGTCATATATTACGTTAGTTGAGAGTTATGTTAGTCACAAAAGATGATATTTGTTACCGTTCAAACAAAGCATGAGGGTCATAGGATCCCCGCAAAGCATAATGGTGTAATTGATAAAATAAAACAACCTGAAGGACGTATTTATGTATTATCCTTTATAATTTAAATCATATTACAAATATTATATTTTATCAACTTACTATACAACCAGGAGTATAGATTACATCGTAACTATAATCTTGCACCTGGTTCGACGTTGAAAAGAAATAGGTTTGGGATAATTATGGGTTATGATTAGTCTCTTTTTCATGACATTTTCGCTGAGCTTATGTAGCTTTCTGATGAGTTTTCCGGTCATATTTTGGGAAAAAATATCTAGAAATTAAGTGATTTTGATAGAAAGGATTACAAGTTGGATGACCGTTAAATTAACTCTTAGAAGAACATAACAAAAATTGATTTAGTGATTTTGATAGAAAAGGTTACAAGTTGGATGACCATTAAATTAACTCTTAGAAGAACATAACAAAAATAAAGAATGAATTAAAATTAAGAAAAGAAGTAGATCGTGGTTTTGTTCATAGAACTAAATGTTATAAGTATATTAAATTTGTTTCGATAGTATATAGGGAAAATCATCTTAGCCAATGTCGAGATTTCACTGATTAACAACATAGCAGACTTTGTCCCCAAAGATTTCTCCTCTTTGCCTCCCATACTTGAAACCTGTAGTAAGAGAATGACATATCTTCTTCTCACTTCTTAACTAATAAGGGAAAGCTTTTCTTTGATAAGACACATTGTAAAACACAAATCAAGGCAAACACCAATTCATTTTATGTTTTTCAGCTATTGCAAAAGTTCTTACTTAATGGTTTGTTCTTCATTCGTAATTGGGATCGAACTGAGGGTCCGATCGAGGGGAAAACTATTGTTCAACCTAGGCTCAGGTTGGGTTGGAACATTACGACTGGTTTGATCGTTCATTTTGTCTTTAACTTGAATCAATCTACATATTCTTAAAACCGCGTAAAAATTTAATTGTTATTCGATTTTAGGGTAAACACAGTTATAACGAATCGATGACTATTCTTTAGGTCATTTTTTATGGGTAAACAAAATTTTAGACGATTCATATCTAGTCGACCGGATGCATATAAATGGCGGACATGAAAATCTGTGAATCGAGCGAAATTTTAATTTTTTGGCTCTAAAATACCAAAAAATAAGGAACGGTCATGGCAAAGATGACTATTGTTCCTTAGGTTATTTTTGATGGCCAACAAAATTTAGGCGATTCGGGTCCAGTCGCCCGGATGTATGTAAATGGTGTGAGCTATAGCACACGAAAATTTGGGAACCGAACGAAATTCAAGTTGTATATATACTTTTTAGTAAAAACCGACCTCTTTTTCTCCTCTAAAATATTTTTAGTATTACAAAATATAATTATAGTAGATGTCCATAATCACTAAATAAGTAATACCCACTACCCTTCTCCATTATCTCCATAACTCCCACTACTCTAATACTTATGGAGTTATAGTTGTAACTCACATACCTCCCCCATGATCTCAAATGCTTAATGACATATTTATGGAATTCTTTTGGTATACCTTGTGAGCACGTGATTTTTTCCCTATATGAATTACTCCCATAAATTCAAAACAAAATAATTTCCTTTCATTATTTGCAATTTTTGTAGATTTTGTGGTATTTTCTGATAATTGTTTGCATTGGTCTGTGCATTTTTATTTTTGTTTAATTAATGAAAAATACAAAAATATATTGCACCTGCATTTAGTGTTTAATTTTATATTTTTAGATTAATTAGTAAATTAGTTTGTTTTATAAGATATGAAAATCACAAAAATAGTTTATTTTGCTCTTTTTAATTTTAATTTCGAACTTTGGCAGTTTTCCTTGAATTTGGTTTTTAATTATTTGTGGTAAATGTTATTTAGAGTTAACTAATGCAATAGCATAATTTGATTAGGTATTAATTTAGGTTTATTTGTATTTTTAAATTTAAAAAGAATTTTGAAAAAAAAGAAGAAGAAGAAAGGGATTGGAAATAAGAAAAGGGGTGTTTTGGGCTAACATTGCCAAGCCCATCTGCTTTCCCCCATTAGCTCGTCCAAGCCAGGCCCAAAGTCCTTTGTCTTACCCGGTCCAAGTAAGTCCATCACCCAAGCCGTTGAAACAACGTCGTAATGGAGTGGAACGACGTCGTTTCGAGTTCAGTTTTGCCTTAACAAATCCTGGCCCTTCATCTTGCTTCATCCAACGGTCCATAGCATATTTCTTAATCCCATAAGAGTGTCTGAAACTTCAGAAGACACTCAGTTCATCCAAACACTCTTGTACTTCGTCTCCTTCATGACAAAACCCTAATTCCCCATTGTTACCGGCGATACAGCTCCAAATCGCCACCAAATCTCGACCACATAATCCCCACAGTCCCTTAAACACTAAACTACAACCACTTTTCCCCAAATCCTCTCCAATGGTCTTTAATTTCAGATCGTAAAAAACGGAACCCTGATTCTTCCCTTACTTCTGTTTTGGAATGCAAGGTCGATGACCAAGCATCGAGATCGTTTCGACCCGAAATGAGTGTTAGACGGTTGTTGTCACGAGAACAACCCGACTAACACTCGTTTTTTATCCAAATCAAACTGGCAGGAGTTTATCAAAGGCGTAGGGTGAGGTATTTCTTCTTCCGATTTCTCTCTCCTCAGTTATCGCTGTGTTTCTTCTTTATTTTCTACATCCTCTTCCCTTCTGATAGTTTTCTCTACTGGGATATTAGCATCTTCTTTTGTTTCCTTTCCATCTATTTTCCTTGATTTGTTGATTCTGTTATTGGTTCTCAATTTCTAGTTACAAGCAATTTTAGTTTTGTTTTCCATAAAAAATGGAGATAGGAGTCATTGGGTTTCTGTTTGGTTTTGGGCGCCGATTACTGATTTTAGTCATGGCTTAGCTCGAAAGTCAAGGTCAATCTGTTGGTTTGTGTTTGATAAATTGATAACAAGTTCACAAAGATTGTTCTAAAATGCCCACAGCCTTGTTTCCTTTTCATTCGATTTGGGCTTGACTGTATTGGGCTGTTTAAGACAGGCCTCACTTGGCGTCTAGATTTTCCAGGTCACCTTGACTCATTTCTGTTTTGGATTTGCCAGTAGTTTAAACGGTAAATAATAAGGGTCTTAAAGGGTAATGTAGGTAAATTAGTATACGGAATCTCATTGTAACAGAAAAGAAAGTTTTTAGGAAGTTGGGGAGGGGGCTGTTTTGAAACTCTGATATTTGAACTAAGGGTAGTTAAGCAAAAACAAAAATTGGCTAAGGATCTCTAAGCTAAAATGAAAATGTTGAGAGGTGCAAGGGGAAAAATCTGAGATTTGTATTTGTTGCCCTAACACCCCTCTATAAAAGGATCATTTGCTGAAATTTTAAAGGAGGAGATCTTTTTAAAAATAATCAGATACAGCTAGAAATACTGAAAAATTACCGTTCCATCGAGATCTTCTACAATTCTTGAAGTTTATTTTAGTTTCTAAAGTATATTCTGATTCATCTGGGTTTGAAAGTGGTTTGAATTAGGGGTTGTGGCTTGTTTCTGCTGCTATTGGTCTATTACTGCTGCTTCCTCTTAGTTTCAAGCTAATTGTTGGTCTATTTTGCTGTTATTCAGGTACACATTTCTACATTCCACCTAATGTAAAGCTTGATTTGGAATCGAAATGGAAATCTGGAGCTCTGAGTTGTATTCACAATTAGCTGTGTTCATATTTTAGTTTACTTGTCTATTTTTTTTTATTTTAGAGAATTTTGCTTATTGCCTTTCAAACTCTGAATATGTGATCAGAGACTGAGCTTCTGAATATCACATGACCTGGTAGTTTAGTTTGATGTCCATCTTAGTCTGATTCTTTAAATGTAGTCATTTGCATTACTTATTCGTTTTAAGGTCAGGATTTGGACTTGTTTAAGGTCTGAATGCAGTCCATTCGAGATTTTTTTTTTAGACTTTAAATGTGTACTAATTAAGGTTTTTAAGGCTATTGTAGTATGGATTTGAATCTTGTATGCAATTTGAATTGATGGTTCAATGCCATAGATTTTTAGTCTGATTTGTGCGATAAGCCTCGATGTTAGGAAATATCTACTTTCCTATAGCAGGGGTCTAAGTTTGCTTGGTTATTTTTCTTTAGATCTAGTTTAAATTGGTTTCATGTTTAGCTTAGTTTTTTCTTTCAGAATTAGAGTCTTGTATTATAATCTTTTATTGCATTGTCTTTTAAAATTCAAGTGAGGCATTTTTGTTCAGTCATACCTTGGTTTATACGCATACCAGTCAGTCATGTGCTGTCCAGGGCCAGTAGGCCCAGTTGACTTTGGGCCTGGTCTTGGAGGCACCTTTGGAAATAAGGAGTGGTCTCGATATTTTCGTTTGTCCTGGGCCTCCTCTTGAGTCTAAAGGTTTTATTGTTGCTGATGTTAACTAATAGGGGTGGTCCAACTTCTGAACATCTAACGTCCCTCCCCCTTTCCCTAATAGTTGCATACCTCGGCCTTAAATCGTGTTAGTTCAATTATTTGTGGTAATTAATTTGAGGCAAGCCATAATTAGACACTTAGTAACAAATGGCTCTTGTATTAATTTCATAATATAGATGTAAAATAACAAATGTTCGTAGAGAAACCTTTAGGGCCGTTTAAAATACTATCATAATTGTGGTTACGTTCGCGTGACACGGTTATGATTTCTAAAAAAATAAAATCAGAGTATATGTTCGCGTAACTTCGGCTAAACCTTCTTAATAAATAAACAAAGTGTTATTAATTATGGACACGTTCGCGTGACATGATTTTTGACGCGCCAAAGGGAAAGAGTATACGTACGCGTAACTCAATTCTTTAACTACGAATAATCAAGTGATTTAAAAGCGGTAAAGGGTAAATGTACATAGGTTCTAAAATCAATAATCAAATAATTTTAATAAGCCAAGTATGATCAAAGCGACCGTGCTGGAACCACAGAACTCGGGAATGCCTAACACCTTCTCCCGGGTTAACAGAATTCCTTACTCGAATTTCTGTGTTCGCAGGCTGTAGAACAGAGTCAACTTCCTCGATTTGGGATTTTAAACCGGTGACTTGGGACACCCTAAATTATCCCAAGTGGCGACTCTGATTTTTAATAAATAAGCGATCCCGTTTCGATTGTCCTTTAATTGGAAAAACTCCCTTTTATTTATACCCTTTACGGGGTGTAGGTAAAAAGGAGGTGTGATAGCTCGGGCGACTTTGCTGGGGAATCGAACCCAGAATCTCTGGTTCAGGGTTCAAGAATTCAAGCTTGTTAATATGATTTTGTTTGGCTTTATTGTTAATATTACTGTATTTTGTGAATCTTTTGTGCTAAATGCTATCTGTTTACCGCTTTAATATTATTTGAATTGTATATAACTGTCTTCTTACGCCACCCATCTGAGTCTTCTGGAAATGGTGCATACGTTCGCGTAGCCCGCTTTTTCTGTAGAAATTATACCAAATAGAACGAGGTTGGGCAAGCGACAAGGCCGGGTAGACTTCAGTGCTCCCGGTATGTCGCCCCCTCCTCGGCCCCAGTTGTCCACTCGGGTACCCCAAGTCTACAACAAAACCCCAGGATTTAAACCTAGAAAAACATAGCCTCATGTTGGATCCTTAGTAGGAACGTTTGTTTGCAGCATGTGCTTTTGACTTAGGGGACTCAACACAGGGGTTGGGTCCGTCTAGGACAAGTATGCCCGAAATAACAGACCATCCTGATGCATTCTACGTGCTATGTGAACATTTATTTATTTTGGCTTTCATGCTGACCGGCCAGGGAAAATAAAGCGAAAAAAGGGAAAACCAAGAGTGATATAGGGAAGGAAATAAAACCCGGTTCTAAACATCCCGATATTTGAAAAGTGTCCTGAAACTCTGCCCAAAATTTTTCAAAAAGAGTTATTCAAAAGAGTCAAACATTGCGTTCTTTCAAATGCGTCAAAACTGACCGAACTATGCAGGTCTGATTCTCACCGGATGTGGGATACGTAGGCAACCTACATAAGGTTCGACCTTATTTTTGAAAAAAAAGAAAGAAGAAAAACAAGAAAAGAGAGTCGGTGGTCGAGTGAACGCGATCTTGATTTTTGGTCAAAATAAGCCGATCCAGCTTCGGCAATGCCTTAAACCGTTCTTGCCAAGATAGCCTCAAAGTATTTTTCAGTTGTCGAAAGGCTATTTTCGTAAAAGAATGGACAAGTTTGTGAGGGGCCATAAAATAATTCCCCCCGGCCTCAAAATTCGCGTGAAATTAGGAAGGGGCTGCATTTGCTAAAACAGCCATTTGGCTAAAGTTGGCATATAGGGGAAGAAATTATCGTTCTTTTTTTCTTTTCATTTCTATTTCATTTTTATTTTCTTCTTCAAAAACTGTTTACAAAAGGGTCAACTCGAGTCATCCCTAACCTTAATCTTCCATAGGAACAAATAAATACCATCCAGGAACCGCCAAAAGTGGTTAGGGAACATGCTCAGCTACACTTTCGTATGTGGTGGAATGATCTAGACGAAGATGGTCAGAAATGGGTGAAAAAGCACTTGGGTGCTCTTATAGACATCTTTGAAATCAAACCACGGGAAGATCTGATCAAAGCTTTGGTAACTTTCTGGGATCTTGTCCACAATGTCTTTCGTTACTCGGATTTTGAGATCACCCCTACTTTGGAGGAGATAGTCGGGTACATTGAATTCGGACGGGATTTGAGGAAGCAACAACTTATATTTCCAAGGGCTCCATCGGTGCACAAGTTCTTTGACCTCCTGAATATTAGTAAAAAGACGAATAAGGAACGTGTGAGCAACGGGTGTTGTACTTTCCATTTCTTATACTTCAGGTTCGGGCATTCTGTTGGTTTTGAAACACATGAAAAAGGTTTGAGCAACAAACAAGACAAGGGCCTTTGGCAAATTCATCGCTGGTTCGCATTTATTGTGGCATTCTTGGGGATCATGGTTTTTCCAAATAAGAAAGGGACGGTGGATATTCGTATGGCTAGAATTGCATAAATCCTCACTACAAAGGAAGATCATACACTTGCCTCGTTGGTGCTGGCAGATATTTATCGAGCATTGACTCTATGCAAAGAAGGGGCTTAATTTTTCGAAGGTTGCAGCATCCTTCTGCAAATGTGGTTGACCGAGCACCTTCGCCATCATCCCAAATTCATGAGTTATGGTTCGAGCCTGAATAACCTTATCACTAGTTACGAGGAGAGGGTAAAAGATTATAACGCACCAGAAGGGTTTGAAGCATGGGTTTCTCACTTGGAAGTTCTTAGTGCAGGTCAGGTCGAGTGGACTATAAGATGGCTCCCGAGGACAGAAGCCATCTATATGACTGCTACCAAAGGCTACCTGAGGTTAATGGGTGTACGGAATATCCAGCCGTATGCACCGCAGAGGGTCTTAAGGCAATTGGGAAGGTATCAGATTGTGCCTGAAGATGAAGATCTAAGCACCCAGGTCATAGAGTTACATCCAGAAGCTGCATTGCCCGAGGCTGTAGTTCAGCAGGATTGGAATAGCTGCCGATATCTAAAAAATGGCACCCAGGTACCAGACATCGCCAAGGGGGAAGTAGATCCAAATTATGCTGCTTGGTTTGAGAAAATGTCCTATGTAAACGATGAGCCAGAGCCCGAAAGGCCTACCAAAAGGCCTCATGTTCAAGCCTTTGATGATAAAATTCAGGAGAGGTTAGCTTGGGGGAGAAGGAAAAGGAATATAAGGCCATCATCCATGGTCTACGAGAAGAGTTGAGAAATGTCACCTTCAACAATGATTTGCAGGCACAAGAGTCTGAAGGTGAAAGGAGAAGATTGGTACGAGAAAATGAAGCCCTTAGAGCTCAGGTTCGACAGTTGAAAATTGAAGTCGAGAACCCAGGACGAAGCAGGAAAGATGAAAGGCTCATTTACAACCTCACTCAAAAGGTACGTGACTATGAAGATGACCTGCAGAAAGCTGAGTCTGAACTAGCAACACAGGCAAGGTTGGCTAAAAGAGCCGAAGGGCGTGCGGCTTTCATTCAACAGATGAAAGAAAGATATGAAAGAGGGGTCATAGGTTGGGAAAAGGCAATTGGCAACCTCGAGGGTAAAATGGCTAAACAAGCCAAAAAATTTAAGGTTGAAAGAGAACATTGGTACGCCTTAATGGCATGGCTAGAAAGGGACTTGCAACAACTCCAAGAGAAGAACCAGGTAGCCAAACGAACTTTGGAAGCCAGAACCGAACAAATTGGGCGTTTGTTGCAAGAGAAGGGCATCATAAGAGAGCGAGTCAAAAGGGTCGCCAACTATATTGCAATGAAATGCAGTAGCTGTGAGGATATGACGAGATATATGTTCTTCGCTACTGTGATGATTTATATTCGCCGAGTAATGGAAGATCTCTACCGCCTTCAGGGGGATTTAGCGAGTCGGCCCGCAACAAGGCCGAATGACGCCCCGCGAGTCCCGAGGACAATCGAGGCATTGATGTATTCGTGATTTCTTGAGTCTGTATGTTCTTTCCGTTAAAGTCTGGCAGTTGTTTTAAAGCCTGTATTTCTGTTGTCAGAGTATGTGGGTTGTTTGTTTTTGAGTCTGTATCTCGTTCTTTCGAGTCTGTTAGTTTCAATCCTTGTAATAGCATTTTATATATATGAAAACTGAAAATCTCAAAATGTTTTTACTTTATTTCACACTCATCCCCAAGAACTACGCTTGGTCTGATTCATGCGGGGTCATGATACGTAGGCAATCTCTATAGGATTCGACCGTAACCAAATAAAAGAGATAAAGAAAGAGCGTAAAAACAAGAAAGAAAAGAGAGAAAATAAAAATCAAGAGAAAACGAAAGGAAGGAAAAGAAAAGAAAGAAAAGGGGGAAGTTTGCAATCGAAAGAAAGAAAAGGCCGAGATGACGCATGCAACCAATCAAATACATAATAGAATCAGTTAACTGTTTAGGTGCATTCATGCCCAATATGTGGTTACCAATCTGTTAAAGCCTAATCACTAACAAGGTTGTTGTTGATATATTCAGCTCAGGCAGGTGGTTAGTTGATTGGCATTCTGGCAACTCACTCATACAACACCCGGTCGAAAGACGGGCTGAATATGGCCAACCAGGAACTAGAAACAAGTATTGTCGACCCATCGAAAGAGGTGGAAGAAATGGACGTTAATGCAACGAGGGAAGAAATGTATAAGCTAAAGCAGTAGATGGCTGAAATGTACCAAGCTTGGGCGAAGAGGCATCCACCACCAGTTTATCCCGCCAACCCTACTTATATCCCACCATCAGCCCAACCTCCGGAGCCTCCCACCGTGAACTCATCTCCAGTCTTTCCCCTCTACCAATAATAAAATGGCGCCACTTCCCATACTTCTCAAGCTCCACCACCCAAACAAGTCCAATACCCTCCTCCACCAATTACACCTTTTTTTGTGGCACCTCCATCTGCCACATTATACTAATATTCCAGTGAACCCCTGTTCCAAACTCATGACAACCAGTACTATCCCCCTAAACCCACCTTCAAAGTTCTAGAGCCATATCCTTACACCACTCATCTTGATCTCCCGTAAGAGACCGAGAAACCACCCAAAAATCCCGAGCATGAAGAGATGATCAGAAAGGTCAAAAGCTTAGAACAGTCGTTCCGAGATATGAGGGAGTTGGGAGGTCAAGTGAGTGTGGCCTACAAGGATTTATGTTTGTTCCGAGATGTTTAGTTGCCAGCAGGATTCAAAATGCCCAAGTTTGATCTGTACGATGGGCATGGTGACCTAGTAGCACACTTGAGAGGATTTTGTAGCAAAATGAGAGGAGCAAGTGGAAGAGATGAATTGCTGATGGCATATTTCAGCCAAAGTTTAAGTGGATCGGCTTTAGAATGGTATACCAGACAAGACCAGAATAGGTGGTACACATGGGACGATTTAGCCCAAGACTTTGCCTTCCATTTTCAGTACAATCTCGAAATTATCCCAGACCATATGTCGTTGACAAAGCTTGAGAAGAAGCCCGGTGAGAGCTTCAGGGAATATGGATTCCGTTGGAGAGAGCAAGCAGCGAGGGTTGACCCTCCGATGAAAGAAAGCGAGATGGTTGATTATTTCTTGCAAGCTTTGGAGCCCACTTATTTTGGTGACTGGGTGTCAGCAGTGGGCAAGTCCCTTAATGATGTCGTAAAAATGGGAGGCATGGTTGAAGAAGGACTCAAGTCCAACAAGATTATGAGTCATTCAGCAATCAAAGCGACCACTCATGCCATTCAAAACGGTACTGGGGGTGTGCGCGGGAAGAAGAAGAAGAAGGAGGATGTTACGACAATTGAGTCGGGAGCTTGGGTTGGATCCAGGAACCTTCCCCGTTACTACAACCAGCCGCGACCCTACCCCCAAACTTACCCCACACTCCATATAACCCACCACAACACTATTACCTACCACCAGATCCCCATTTTTCTGTCCATCACACACAAACTTATACCCAACCTCCCGCTCATGCACAATGGCGTGCGCCAACTCCACAAAATCCATACCAAGCTCCACAAAATAACTATCCACCCCCAAAAGCCTACAGAAATCCTCCTGGAATGGGTTTTCGACCCAACCAAGCCTTTAAGAATGAGAGGTTGCAGAAGCAAAAGACTTTCACTCCACTGGGAGAATCATATACTAGTCTATTCCACAGACTAAGATAGTTGGGTATGTTGAATCTGATCGAGGCTAAATTGTCGAACCCTCCCAAAAATCTTGACCGCTCAGTGAGTTGTGAGTATTGTTCAGGCGCCCCAGGACATGACACAGAGAAATGTTGAAAATTGAAAACAGCCATTCAAGAACTCAATGACACCAATCAGATTAAGGTCCAAGCTCCGGAGGCGCCCAATATCAATCAGAATTCTTGACAGCCCATCATGAAACAAATATGATTGAGATAATGCATAAGAGAGGGGAGCCTAAGAAGCCTTCACAAACCGTCATGATGATTCGGGCTACTGAAGCCAGGCCATTTGAAAAGTCAACAAGTGAGAAGTCTATAATCAAGTTAAACAGGGCAAATAATGAACCATCTGTAGAGGTCAAGAAGGGGTCCTCAAGTGACGTTGCAGGAAAACATGAAAAAGCAAAAGTGGCTGTGCCAGGAGTGATGAACAAGCCTGTGGTAATTGTGAAGGGCGCCCCCACAGATCCTGTCATTATCAAACTGGTGACTCAATTACCGATAGTTAACAGCAAGGCAGTCCCATGGAATTATGAACGAGTGACAGTGACTTACAAGGGTAAAAAGGTTAGAGAAGAAGTGTGTGAGACCCATGGTTTGACTCGATCGGGGAGATGCTTCGCCCCCGAAGAGTTGAGAAAAGTTAAGACCTCAAAAGATAATCCAGTGTTGGTGAAGAAAGCAGTGACTGAGGAAGAAGCAGAAGAATTTCTGAGGAAGATGAAAGTGTATGACTATTCCATTGTGGAGCAGTTAAGGAAGATACTAGCTCAGATCTCGCTCTTGTCATTATTAATCCATTCAGACGAACACCGTCATTCTTTGATGAAGATCTTGAACGAAGCCCACGTTCCTAACAAAATCTCAGTAAACCACTTGGAAAAGATAGCTAACAAGATATTTGAGGTAAACAGAGTCACTTTTTCTGATGACGAGTTGCCCGTGGAGGGTACCGAGCACAATAGAACGCTTTATCTGACGGTGAAATGCGAAGATTCCGTGGTTACTCGGGTACTGGTTGACAATAGGTCTAGCGCGAACATTTGTCCTCTCTCCACATTGAACAAGCTGAAAGTGGAGGATGAAAGAATTCACAAGAACAGTATTTGCGTTCGTGGATTCGACGGTGGAGGGAAGGATTCAGTCGGGGACATAGTGCTTGAGCTCACAATAGGGCCAGTTGAATTTACTATGGAATTACAGGTGCTCGATGTGGCTGTTTCGTACAATTTGTTGTTGGGACGACCCTGGATCCATGCGGCCAAAGTAGTCCCGTCTACTCTGCATCAAATGGTCAAGTTTGAATGGGATCGACAGGAAATTGTTGTACACGGCGAAGATAATTTGTGTGTGCCCAACGGTGCCATTGTTCCGTTCATAGAGGTTGACGATGACAAGGGACCATGGGTTTATCAGGTTTTTGACACAGTATCGGTAGAGAAAATTATGGAAGGAAAGTGCGTTCCAACTCCAAAGATGGTTGCGGCATCAGTTATGGTGGCTGTTGAAATATTGAAAAATGGTTTCGTACCAAGCAAGGGTTTGGGTGCATCTCTGCAAGGTATTGTGCAGCCAGTTTCTCTTCCAATAAATCTGGATACTTTTGGTCTGAGGTCCAAGCCTACCGTTGCAGATATGAGAAAAGCTAGAAAAATGAAACAGAAAGTATGGGCACAACCAAAGCCAATCCCGCATCTGTCCATATCATTCATCAGGCCGGGTATCATAAAACAACTGTTGTCAAAAGTTCATGGACCACTGATTGGTGCCGATGGAGACTTGGAGAAGGGATTCGAAAGGTTATTCGCCGAGGTTAACATGGTTCAGGCTGGGGAAGGGTCCAGCTGGGCAGATGTGCAATTTGTGGGACCACGTGCAAAAGTCAACAACTGGGAAGCTACTCCTCTTCCTACCCGGAGGGAGTCTTGGTAGTGGGTTTTGATATTCATTTAGTTGTCTGGATTATTCCAGGGTCTGTAATTTAGATATTATGTTCCGTCTAGTTGGATGTGTTAAAACCCTATTATCTTTAAATTCAATGAAATGCAATTGTTCCTTTTCCTTCATTTCTTCTAATTTCATTTTTGTTTTCTTCTTTTGTACAGTTCTTTTTATGCTGATATCAATGACATGGCATGCATGAGGAATCTTCGCCCTAGTTTTAAAAGCCAATCTAACTCTGAAATAATAATACAAGAAATTGAGTGTGATGACGAGTTGGAATTTGACGATGACGAGGCCTATGAAGAAATTAGTAAGGAACTAAGTCATTTTGAGGAAAATCCCAAACCTAATTTGAACGATACAGAAGCAGTTAATCTAGGGGACCAAGATAATGTTCGTGAAACAAAAATAAGTGTCCATCTAGAACCTCAACTCAGGGAGGAGATAATTAAAGCATTGTTCGAATACAAAGATGTTTTTGCATGGTCCTATGACGACATGTCGGGTTTAAGCACTGATTTAGTGGTTCACAAGTTTCCCACTAGCCCGGCATTCCCTCCTGTCAAATAGAAGCTGAGAAAGTTTAAAATGGATATGAGTGTAGAGATCAAAGAAGAGGTCACCAAGCAGTTCGATGCCAAAGACATTCGGGTCACCCGGTATCCCACCTGGTTAGCCAAAGTCGTGCCGGTGCCAAAGAAAGATGGCAAGACCAGGGTGTGTGTTGACTATCGGGATCTCAACAAGGCGAGTCCAAAAGACAATTTCCCATTGCCGAACATCCATAGCTTAATCGATAATTGTGCCAAACATGAGATTGGTTCTTTTGTGGATTGTTACGCGGGTTATCATCAGATCTTAATGGATGAGGAAGATGCAGAAAAGACGGCATTCATCACGCCGTGGGGAACGTGCTGCTATCGGGTCATGCCATTTGGCTTGAAGAATGCTGGGGCAACATACATGAGGGCAATGACAACAATGTTCCATGATATGATACACCAGGAAATCAAGGTGTACGTGGATGATGTGATCGTGAAGTTTAGAAAGCAGTCTGACCATGTTAGAGATCTGAAGAAGTTCTTCCGAAGGCTTCGCAGGTACAATCTCAAGCTTAATCCTACAAAGTGTGCTTTTGGGGTGCCATCTGGAAAGTTGTTGAGGTTCGTAGTCAGCCGCCGGGGCATTGAACTGGATCCATCGAAAGTCAAGGTCATCTAGGAATTGCCACCTCCAAGGAACAAGACCGAGGTGATGAGTTTGTTGGGGAGATTGAATTATATCAGTAGGTTCATCGCTCAGCTCACGACAACTTGCGAGCCTATCTTCAAACTGTTAAAGAAAGACGTTGTGGTCAAATGGACAGATGAATGTCAGGAGGCGTTTGATAAGATAAAGGGGTATTTGTCAAAACCACCTGTGTTGGTCCCTCCAGAACTAGGGTGACCTTTGATCCTATATTTGACAGTTTTGGACAATTCATTCGACTGTGTATTGGGTCAACATGATATCATAGGTAGGAAGGAGTAGGCCATCTATTACCTCAGCAAGAAATTCACGTTGTACGAGGTTAAGTATACTCATCTTGAGAGGACATGTTGCGCCTTAACTTGGGTGGTACAGAAGCTGAAACATTATTTGTCATCGTATACCACTTACCTCATATCTCGCTTGGATCCATTGAAGTATATCTTTCAGAAGACTATGCCCACAGGGAGGCTTGCAAAGTGGCAGATCCTGCTCACAAAGTTTGACATCGTCTACGTGACTCGAACAGCAATGAAAGCACAGGCCTTGGCGGATCATTTGGCCGAGAACCCGGTTGATGAATATTATGAAACTTTGAAAACTTATTTCCCTAATGAAGAGGTGATGTACATTGATGATTTGGAGCAAGTTAAGAAGCCGGGATGGAAACTTTTCTTTGATGGGGCTGCAAACATGAAGGGCATGGGAATAGGAGCATTACTTATTTCTGAAACAGGGCAGCACTACCCTGTTACGGCTCAGCTTCGTTTTTACTATACTAACAACATGGTTGAGTACGAGGCATGCATTCTGGGTTTGAGGTTAGATGTGGATATGGGTGTCCAGGAAGTCTTGGTCTTAGGTGACTCGAACCTCCTAGTGCACCAAATTCAGGGAGAATGGGAAAGACGGGATTTGAAACTCATACCATACAGACAATGTTTGCATGATCTTTGTCAACAGTTTCAGTCAATAGAATTCACGCATATCCCAAGGATCCATAATGAAGTTACCGATGTTTTGGCTACTCTGGCGTCAATGTTACATCATTCAGATAAGGCTTATGTGGACCCTTTGTAGATTCAGGTCCGTGATCAGCATGCTTACTGTAATATGGTAGAAGAAGAACTTGATGGGGAGCCATTGTTCCACGATATCAAAGAATACCTCCGGATGGGGGTATATCCGGTACAGGCCACAGGTGATCATAAAAGAACAATTCGACGATTGGCAAGCGGATTTTTCTTCAGTGAAAGGGTGTTATAAAAAAGAACTCCAGATCTTGGATTACTAAGATGCATAGATGCCAGACAGGCCACAGTTATCATGACTGAGGTACACTCCGAAGTTTGTGGACCACATATGAGTGGGTACGTTCTGGCAAAGAAGATTCTCCGAGTAGGTTATTACTCACTCACTATGGAGCGAGATTGCATCAATTTTGTGCACAAGTGTCATCAGTGCCAGGTGCACGGAGATTTGATTCATTCCCCACCATCTGAATTGCATACAATGTCGGCACCATGACCCTTTGTTGCTTGGGGAATGGATGTCATTGGGCCAATCGAGCCAGCAGCATCAAACGGACACAGGTTTATTCTGGTAGCCATTGATTATTTCACCAAGTGGGTTGAAGCGAAAACTTTCAAATCTGTGACCAAGAAAGCAGTGGTCGATTTTGTGCATTCAAATATCATCTGTCGGTTTGGGATTTCGAAGGTAATCATCATGGACAATGGTGATAATCTTTATAGTCATTTGATGACGGAGACCTGTCAGCAATTTAAGATTATACATCGCAATTCCACCTCATATCGCCCCAAAGCGAATGGAGTAGTCGAGGCAGCCAATAAGAACATAAAGAAGATACTTCGGAAAATGGTGGAAGGGTCCAGACAATGGCATGAGAAGTTACCTTTCGTATTATTGGGTTATCGCACTACTATTCGCACTTCAGTAGGGGCCACTCCTTATTTGTTGGTGTATGGCACGGAGGCAGTAATACCCGCAGAAATTGAAATCCCATCCCTTCGGATTGTCGTTGAGGCAGAAATTGATGACGTTGAATGGGTCAAAACCCGCTTGGAGCAATTAAGTCTGATTGATAAAAAGAGATTGGCAGCAGTATGTCATGGCCAATTGTACCAACAGAGAATGGCGAGAGCATATAACAAGAAGGTACGTCCACGGAAGTTCGAAGTGGGTCAGTTAGTGTTGAGACGTATCTTGCCTCATCGGGCTGAAGCAAAAGGAAAATTCGCCCCAAACTGGCAGGGGCCATTTGTCCTAACTAGAGTGTTGTCCAATGGCGCGTTATATTTGACAGATGTAGAAGGGAAATGTGTAGAAATGGCTATCAATTCCGATGCAGTCAAGAGATACTATGTATGATTTCTTCGTTCGATTGTCTTTGTATTTGTTTGTATTTGACATATTTTGAAGATTGAAATGACGAAGGCATTTTGTTCTGCTATCTAAACACCTTATCCCTTGTCAACCCTTTTGAGTATTATTTATTTTCTTTCATACCCCTCTTTCGGAATCAATAGTGAATATCAGAAACACTAACGCAGAAGATAAGAAAAGGAGAAGAAAAATGAAAAGGGGAGAAGAAAGAAAAAGAAAAGAATGAAAAAAGGGGAAAAGAAGAAGAAAGAGAAAAGAAAAAGAAAGAAAAAAAAAGAATAAGAAAGAGAAGAAAAACAACAACAAAAGGAAAAGAAGGAAAGAAAAGAAAAGGAAAAGAAAAGAAAAATCACAACAAACAAAGTAATTCCTATAACATGAACTACGTTCGACCTGATTCCTTTTAAGGATACGTAGGTAGCCTCACGGTTCGGTCTCATCAAACAAAAATCCAAAAGCCCCCAAGCAAGAAACTGGGGCAGAAGCCGTGGTTGTTGTGAGAAACCTGATTCCGAAAGTTGTAACTTTAACCCATTTGAATTGTTTTGAGCCTTTTTATACCCTTTCTTTGTAACCTTGTCCAAAAGACCACATTACGGTTCAAAGAAAGACCTTCTGATCAGTCTTTAAGAAATTCCAAGTCGAGCAGGTAAAGGTAATTCATGTCAGGGGCAACATTCTAGTTCAAGCGGAGAAATAAAATGAGAGAGTCTTATTGGTGAAAACCTTCACAGGCACCGTAAGGCGACGGGAGTTGAGAGAAATAAAATGAGAGAGTCTTATTGGTGAAAACCTTCACAGGCACCGTAAGGCGATGAGAGTTGAGAAAAATAAAATGAGAGAGTCTTATTGGTGAAAACCCTCACAGGCACCTTGAGGCGAAAGCGAGTTGAAAAGTTAGCAAGTGAGAAAGGCCTATTGGTGGAAAACTATTTCAAGGCACCGCAGGATGAACAAGGTCAAGGTTTGGGTAAAGTAATCAGGCCATGGAAATTCTGAGGCGACAAAGTACGGCAACTGAAAGTTGATTAGTTGGACAGATTGGGCCAATTAATCCGAAATGCATGTCATGATCATTGGTATCAGCTGTTCCACTCAGATAAGATTCTTTTTCATTTTCCCTTTGTAGCAGTCATCTGGTTTTGGATTCTTCTTATCCTTAACCCACAAAGTCATTATATTTCATTGTATTTTGGGTTTATTTAATATCAGTCTTGTCCCAAATAAATGGAAGAGAATTTCAAAGCTCATTACCAACTTCCAAAATTGCAAATCTCAACTTGGTCAGAGCATACTAAAGACAGCATGATGTAAGGTGGGATACGGGGGATCACTAGAAGTTACACCGGTGGAATGATTTGGTATGTCATGGAAGATGCAAAGGTTCAGATGAAGGGGTCAGAGGTGTGAAACAACAACATGGGTATAGAACACTCGGTTCATCAAAGGCCATGGGATTTGAAAGTCAGTCAGAAAGTCAAAGCGGTTTAGGGCCAGTTCGGGAAAGCCATTCAGAACGAAACAATGTAGTGGAAAGATATTCACCAAGAATGTCATTAGCTAACCACCACTTTAAACTGACAAAATTTTCTTTGATTGAAACAGGGGCAGAAAATTCATTTGTTTCGGAGAAACCCTCCGTGGAGAAAGGCAGTCACCAAACAGGTTTGACTTTTGATTTTCAGGACCCTCCTGGAAAATGGGACCTAGTTTAAAGTTCAGAAATAGCATAATCTAGCATAAATGTATCCCAAAAGAATATAAGTTAGCTTAGAAGTTTGCATGTTCGATATAGGATTCAATTAGGAGTTTCCAGGACCCTCCTGAATAATGGGACTTATCTTTAAGATTTCGATTTGATAACAACAATTTAGCATAAACTCTGTTGTAGGGTAGTATAATTCAGCCATGAAAGTTGTCACCCTTAAGATAAAACTTGACTTTTGATTTTCAGGACCCTCCTGGATAATGGGGAGTAGTTTAAGACCTTCTTAGATTAAAAGATTTAGTAGAAATCACACCTGTAGAGGACATAACTTAGGTTTTAAAAATCGTCGTTTAGTTAAGAGTTGTTAGGACCCTCCTGGATAATGGGACCTAGCTTTCAATTCTTAGTAATACTTGGTAATACGATTTAGTTTTACACTCACATCTGTGCCCAGCCACCAAATTGGGGCAGAAAAATTTTCTGTGTTTTATCTATTTTGAAGTCAGGAGCCCGTATGGAGAGCAGGGAATACATTTCATGTCAGCAGTCAGGAGCCCGCCTGGAGAGTAGGGAATACTTTCAAGCGCAGCAGTCAGGAGCCCGCTTGGAGAGCAGCGAATACTTTCAAGTTTAGTAGTCAGGAGCCCGCCTGGAGAGCAGGGAAATACATTTCAAGCCAGCAGTCAGGAGCCCGCCTGGAAAGCAGGGAATACTTTCAAATGTAGCAGTCAGGAGCCCGCCTAGAAAGCAGGGAAATACTTTCAAGTTCAATAGTCAGGAGCCCGCCTGGAGAACAAGGGAGTACAATTCAAGTTTGGGTTTTCAAAATTCTTATTGATATTCGGTAATGTGATTCATTTTTACACTTACACAAGAGACCACCAAGCTGGGGCAGAAAATTTTTCTTTGTTTTATCTATTTTAAAGTCAGGAGCCCGCCTGAAGAGCAGGGAATACATTTCATGTCAGCAGTCAGGAGCCCGCCTGGAGAGCAGGGAATACTTTCAAGCGCAGCAGTCAACAGCCCGCCTGGAGAGCAGGGAATACTTTCAAGTTTAACAATCAAGAGCCCGCCTGGAGAGCAAGGAAATACATTTCAAGCCAGCAGTCAGGAGCCCTCCTGGAAAGCAGGGAATACTTTCAAATGTAGCAGTCAGGAGCCCGCTTGGAAAGCAGGGAATACTTTCAAGTTTAGCAGTCAGGAGCCCGCCTGGAAAGCAGGGAATACTTTCAAGTTCAGCGGTTAGGAGCCCGCCTGGAGAACAAGGGAGTACAATTCAAGTTTGGGTTTTCAAAATTCTTATTGATATTCGGTAATATGATTCATTTTTACACTTACACAAGAGACCACCAAACTGGGGCAGAAACTTTTCTTTGGTTTGTCTATGTTGAAGTCAGGAGCCTGCCGGGAGAGCAGGAAATATATCTCAAATTGAAGTCAGGAGCCCGCGTGGATAGCATGGGAATACATTTAAGTTCAGCGATTAGGAGCCCACCTGGAGAGCATGGGAATACATATCAAGTTCAGCAGTCAGGCACCCGCCTGGAGAAAGAGAAGCATCTCAGTTTACAATTCAAGACGACAACAAAGGAGTTTTACCGAGAGAATAGAGGACAACAAGAAACATAAGATCAAGTTTGAAGATCAAGATAGGATTTTGTAAAGCATAGATCATAGTCTAGTCTAGTTTTTTTTTTGACATGGTGTAATAAGGGGTTTAGTGAGCAGCAGCAGCAACAACAACAGTGAAATCACAGCTCCATGGTAATCCCAGCTACCAGACATTCCTGAACTACACTGACCTGATTCCTTTTTAGCCAAGGATATGTAGGCAACCTTGGAAGCAGGGTGCGGTCAAATCTTTCAAAAATGCTTCCCGCGGAGTATTCAAACAGGCAAAAATCGCTCGTATCCGCTCACTTATCTTTGCACGAAAACTCTTCGGGTTTCCGGGCAAAGAGGGGCAGCTGTGAGCACGTTATTTTTTCCCTATATGAATTACTCCCATAAATTCAAAACAAATAATTTCCTTTTATTATTTGCAATTTTGTAGATTTTGTGGCATTTTCTGATAATTGTTTGCATTGGTCTGTGCATTTTTATTTTTGTTTAGTTAATGAAAAATACAAAAATATGTTGCACCTGCATTTAGGGTTTAATTTTACATTTTTAGATTAATTAGTAAATTACTTTGTTTTATAAGATATGAAAATCACAAAAATAGTTTATTTTGCACTTTTAAATTTTAATTTCGAACTTTGGCAGTTTTCCTTGAATTTGGTTTTTAATTATTCGTGGTAAATGTTATTTAGAGTTAATTAATGCAATAGAATAATTTGATTAGGGATTAATTTAGGTTTATTTATATTTTTAAATTTAAAAAGAAGTTTGAAAAAAAAAAAAGAAGAAAGGGATTGGAAATAAGAAAAGGGGTGTTTTGGGCTAACATTGCCAAGCCCAAATGATTTCCCCCATTAGCTCGTCCAAGCCAGGCCCAAAGTCCTTTGTCTTACCCGGTCCAAGTAAGTCCATCACCCAAGCCGTTGAAACAACGTCGTAAAGGAGTGGAACGACGTCGTTTCGAGTACAGTTTTGCCTTAACAAATTCTGGCCCTTCATCTTGCTTCATCCGACGGTCCATAGCATATATCTTAATCCCATAAGAGTGTCTGAAACTTCAGAAGACACTCAGTTCATCTAAACACTCATGTACTTCGTCTCCTCCATGACAATACCCTAATTCCCCATTGTTACCGGCGATACAGCTCTAAATCGCCACCAAATCTCGACGACATAATCCCCACAGTCCCTTAAACACTAAACTACAACCACTTTCCCCAAATCCTCTCCAATGGTCTTTAATTTCATATCGTAAAAAATGAAACCCTGATTCTTCCCTTACCTCTGTTTCGGCATGCAAGGTCGATATTATTCACCAAGCATCGAGATCGTTTCGACCCGAAATGAGTGTTAGACGGTTGTTCTCACGAGAAAAACCCGACTAACACTCGTTTTTTATCCAAATCAAACTGGCCAGAGTTTATCAAAGGCGTAGGGTGAGGTATTTCTTCTTCTGGTTTATCTCTCCTCAGTTATCTTTGTGTTTCTTCTTTATTTTCTACATCCTCTTCCCTTTTGTTAGTTTTCTCTGATAAAGTCACTGGGATATTAGCATCTTCTTTTGTTTCCTTTCCATCTATTTTCCTTGATTTGTCGATTTTGTTATTGGTTCTCAATTTCTAGTTACAAGCAATTTTAGTTTTGTTTTCCATAAAAAGGGAGATAGGAGTCATTGGGTTTTTGTTTGGTTCTGGGCGCCGATTACTGATTTTAGTCATGGCTTAGCTCGAAGGTCAAGCTCAGTCTGTTGGTTTGTGTTTGATAAATTGATAACAAGTTCAAAAAGATTGTTCTAAAATGCCCACAGCCTTGTTTCCATTTCATTCGATTTGGGCTTGACTGTATTGGGCTGTTTAAGCTAGGCCTCACTTGGCATCTAGATTTACCAGGTCACCTTGACTCACATCTGTTTTGGGTCTGCCAGTAGTTTAAAGGGTAAATAACTGGGGTCTTAAAGGGTAATGTCGGGAAATTAGTATAGGGAATCTCATTGTAACAGAAAAGGAAGCTTCTAGGAAGTTGGGGAGGGAGCTGTTTTGAAACTCTGATATTTTAACTAAGGGTAGTTAAGCAAAAACAAAAATTGGCTAATGATCTCTAAGCTAAAATGAAAATGTTGAGAGGTGCAAGGGGTAAAATCTGAGATTTGTATTTGTTGCCCTAACACCCCTCTATAAAAGGATCATTTGCTAAAATTTTAAAGGAGGAGATATTTTTTTAAAGAAATCAGATACAGCTAGAAATACTGAAAAATTACTGTTCCATCGAGATCTTCTACAATTCTTGAAGTTTATTTTAGTTTCTGAAGTATATTCTGATTCATCTGGGTTTGAAAGTGGTTTGAATTAGGGGTTGTGGCTTATTTCTGCTACAATTGGTCTATTCCTGCTGCTTCCTCTTAGTTTCAAGATAATTGTTGGTCTATTTTGCTATTATTCAGGTACACATTTCTACATTCCACCTAATGTAAAGCTTGATTTGGAATCGAAATGGAAATCTGGAGCTCTGAGTTGTATTCACAATTAGCTGTGTTCATATTTTAGTTTACTTGTCTACTTTTTTTTATTTTAGAGAATTTCGCTTATTGCCTTTCAAACTCTGAATATGTGATCAGAGATTGAGCTTCTGAATATCATATGACCTGGTAGTTTAGTTTGGTGTCCATCTTAGTCTGATTCTTTAAATGTAGTCATTTGCATTACTTATTCATTTTAAGGTCAGGATTTGGACTTGTTTAAATGCAGTCAATTCGAGATTTATTTTAGACTTTAAATGTGTACTAAGTAAGGTTTTTAAGGCTACTGTAGTATGGATTTGAATCTTGTATGCAAGTTGAGTTGATGGTTCAATGTCATAGCTTTTTAGTCTAATTTGAACGATAAGCCTCGATGTTAGGAAATATCTACTTTCCTATAGCAGGGGTCTAAGTTTGCTTCGTTATTTTTCTTTAGATCTAGTTTAAATTGGTTTCACGTTTAGCTTAGTTTTTTCTTTCAGAATCAGAGTCGTGTATTATAATCTTCTATTGCATTGTCTTTTAAAATTCAAGTGAGGCATTTTTGTTCAGTCATACCTTGGTTTATACGCATACCAGTCAGTCATGTGCTGGCCAGGGCCAGTAGGCCCAGCTGACTTTTGAGCCTGGTCTTGGAGGCCCCTTTGGAAATAAGGAGTGGTCTCGCTGTTTTTGTTTGTCCTGGGCCTCCTCTTGAGTCTAAAAGTTTTATTGGTGCCGATGTTAACTAATAGGGGTGGTCCAGCTTCTGAACATCTAACGCCCCTCCCCCTTTCCCTAATAGTTGCATACCTCGGCCTTAAATCGTGTTAGTTCAATTATTTGAGGTAATTAATTTGAGGCAAGCCATAATTAGACACTTAGTAACAAATGACTCTTGTGTTAATTTCATAATATAGATGTAAAATAGCAAATGTTCGTAGAGAAACCTTTAGGGCCGTTTAAAATACTATTGTGATTGTGGACACGTTCGCGTGACACGATTACGATTTCTAAAAAAAACAAAATCGGAGTATACGTTCGCGTAACTTCGGCTAAACTTTCTTAATAAATAAACAAAACGTTATTAATTATGGACACGTTCACGTGACATGATTTTTGACACGCCAAAGGGAAAGAGTATACGTACGCGTAACTCAATTCTTTAACTACGAATAATCAAGTGAATTAAAAGCGATAAAGAGTAAATGCACATAGGATCTAAAATCAATAATTAAATAATTTTAATAAGCCAAGTATGATCAAAGTGACCGTGCTGGAACCACGGATCTCGGAAATGCCTAACACCTTCTCCCGGGTTAACAGAATTCCTTACCCGGATTTCTGTGTTCGCAGGCTGTAGAACAGAGTCAACTTCCTCGATTTGGGATTTTAAACCGGTGACTTGGGACACCCTAAATTATCCCAAGTGGCGACTCTGGTTTTTAATAAATAAGCGATCCCGTTTCGATTGTCCTTTAATTGGAAAAACTCCCTTGTATTTATACCCTTTACGGGGTGTAGGTAAAAAGGAGGTGTGACATACCTCTATGTAGTACTATAAATAGAGGATGAGAAGTCATTTTGTAACACACTTGATACACTTGAAAGAAATTAGAAGTTCTCATCTCTTGCTCTTTATACTCTTGTCTATTTTCTTGTTTTATTACTTTGAGCTAAGTTTCGTAACACGTTATCAGCACGAATTGTTATTTTATTTGTCACTTAGTAAAAAAACGAAAAAAGGCAAGGAATTGATTTTGAAGGTAAAGTTATTAACATTGGTTGTTTTCTTCTAAGTTAAATGGCCCAATCCCTGACACATTGGGCAAGCTTCAGAAACTACGTTTCCTGTATGAGTTATACATCTTTTTGCCTCTTTTATAGTGTGTTTGTTTTTGGTCTTCTTTTCTTTTGCTGAATAGTTTCTTAACATTTTGTATTTCATCTCGTCAAATATATTTGTGGTAAGATTGATTTTACCATTACAAAAGATATATGCACATGCAATTATCATATAAATAAAACACTAGATGTATTGGTGACACTATTGTGTTTGTGATGATGCCATATGTTGTATATTGTTTAATTTATTTCTTCTTACATGTATTCTTTAACATTTTTCATCGCCTCATTTGTTAAGCATGTGATTATACAATCTCAATTTGGACTTGTCCTGTTAATAAATTAGTACTTGCATTTCACATGAATAAGGAAATATACTGCTAAAATAAATTATTTTTCAGAAAACAGTGAGTATATTTCGTTGGTTTTATATGGAAAAAGGCATTGTTTACCTTTAGTTCATGAAGAATACATGTAAGAGATTGTGTTTTTTCCTTTATATTTAACTATGTCATGCATTATTGTTCATGAAAAAAATCTATGCTAGTTCTAATTAAAATTCAAAGTGATATTTTACAGGCGCAAGGGTGAGTCTCAGTTGCACTTTGGCATATTATTCTATTGGTTGAGGGTAAGACGATGGGTTCAAGTCCCATCGCACCTTGAGGGTAAGACGTCGGGTTTAAGTCCTAGTGCACCATGATAATAAGACGTTGGGTTCGAGTCCCAGCGCATTATGGCCTAACATAATTTATATAGGTAAGGCATTGGATTTGAGTTCCAATGCACCATATTGATGATATAATGATGACTAAAGAAAAATAATGTATTTTTCATGAAAAAGCATGAAGCTTGTCTCACTTGATTTATTCCATTCTTGAAGTGAATGTGATAACGGTGCAAATATGTCTAAATGAAGATAAGTGGTTGATCAATGAATATGGGTGTACCGAAGATTAAAATAATAATAGTCATTATTATGGTAATTGTAAAAATGAGAACAATAAGGGTTCTCAAAATAATTCTTCAAAGGTGACGGAAATATGTATCAATATGGTATGTTAATACGAGACACGCTCACATGATTATCGTCAATTACTTTAAAATATGATTTGTGATAAGCATTGTAAATGCAGATTCATTCCTGAAAGTGAATGTGAATATATATACCATAATAATATATATTTTAAATGTGTGTGTGTATGTATGTATATATGTGTGTGTGATACAAATTATGCATAAGAATGTACTTTTGCATGGTTGAATAAATACTAAACTCACCTCTACGAGAGGTTTCAGAGAAAGAAAGATAATGAACATTGTTGTGTGCTTACATGAATATGTTATTGGTCGCGTACATGTGGTATGCCAAAAATATTTTGACATGCCTTATAAAAGGTATTAAAGGCAAAATTAAAGGAAGAAATGATTTTGTTTATGATGACTTTGACCAAGACAATTTATTATGATATTATTTTCTTCGTGAAGGAAGTATTCACCATATGGATGGTGTGATAAAAGATCTTGTACAAAATTAATTAAAAGCTCTGGAAGAGCTAATTTATTATTAACCGGATGAATGATTTCATAGATGAATCTATTTTATGGTCACATGTACGTTTCTTATCAACTTGCAGTTTGGATTTTGCAAGGTTGATTGCTCAAATTATTAGAGCATAGTTCCAGAGTGTAATTTATGATGATTTATCTTGATAAAGCTGGTATAAATCCAAGTTGGTTTAGCAGAAATTGTATGCCTCAAATTATAGCTAAACCATTGGTTATGAGAACAATACTACCAAAAGGAAATTTGGTATGATATGTATTATTTAATATACAGCAGCACTTGTACACATAACCAAGTTATGATAAATTCTCCCTATCATAATTGGTTCAGGGTCAGGAATCAAATATTTTTCATCTAGAAATATAATTGTATTATATGATCTAATTATGTCACCACAATACACAAAGATGGATATCCAAAGAAGGTAGAAAAATGTATTGGTGATCCCAACATTAGGGGGAGAAAATGGGTAGCTGAAAAGTGATACATGGAATGAATTCTTATGAATACATCTAGATCCTCGTACAAGAAAATGTGAACTTGATGTTCAAGTGATAATTCATTTCAAAAATATTACCAGGCGCATTTGCTGATGTGATGACCCAAAAGGTTATCACTTATTTTAGAAATGAATTCCGTATTTTGGGGCCTTAAAACCTCTTTCTTTTGTCTTACCTCGATTTGTGTGCGCAGTCCGAGCATGTATACGGAAAGCCATTATGTGAAAATCTGTGAAAAATGATAAATTTTGCATTTAAAATGAATTTAGGTTGACTTCGGTCAATATTTTAGGTAAACGGACTCGGACCCATGATTTGACGGTCCCGGAGTGTCCGTAGGAAAATATGAGATTTAAGCGTATGTCCGGAATTGAATTCCAACCTCCCAAGCCTGAGAAATAAATTTTTTAAAGAAAATTATTTTCTGGAAATATATAAGAGTTTTTGGAAATGAAAGGTGTTTGAAATTGATGGTATCGGGCCCGTATTTTTGTTCTGGAGCCCGATACAAGTTTGAAATAATAATTAGGTTGAATCTGTAAAATTTGGTGAAGATTGGAATTGGTTTGGTATAAAGCGGACTTAAAGTTGAGAAATTAAAAATTTTGGTGTTCTTGAATGATTTCATGAATTTGGAGTTTAATTCATAGTTGTTGGTGTTATTTTGAGGATTTGATTGCATGAGCAAGTCTGTATGATGTTTTTAGGTTGGTGTGCATGTTTGGTTCGGAGCCCCGAGGGCTCAGGTGAGTTTTGGATAGGCCACAGAGTGAATTTGGACTTAAAAATTGCAGGTTTTCAGCTGGTATGCATTACAGGCCCTGATCTCGCAATTGTGAGGTCAGGCGTCGCAATTGCGAGGTCTGTGAACTTGGTAATTACGAGGGACTCTTCGCAAATGCGAAATAAGCCCTGGCCAGCCTTCATCCCTTCGCAAATGCGAAAACCCCCAGAAATCCCCAGTCGTCGCAAATGCGACAGTCCCTTCGCAAATGCAAGGATAGCAGGTCCTAAAGGGGTTCGCAATTGCGAACCCTGGTCGCAAGTGCGACATATGCGACCTGCTAAATCCTAACTTAGTCAAATATTTCCCATTTTTTAAACTCTTTCAAAAGATAAACCCTTTTGGGAGATATTCCAAAGAAACGTTCTTCTCCAAATCGATTGTAAGTCATTTCTAACTCGTTTTCTTCAATCTTTAACATCTTTTCACATGATTTCAACTCAAAATCAAGGATTTTCAAGGGAAAAATTGGGTGTTTTGGGTAGAACCTAGGTTTTTTAAATTTTGAGGATTTGGACCTCGATTTGAGGTTCGATTTCAAAACAAATTATATATTTGGGTTCGTGGGTGAATGGGTAATCAGGTTTTGGTTCGAACCTCGGGTTTTGACCATGTGGGCCTGGGTTGATATTTGACTTTTTGGGGAAAATATTGAAAAACTTATTTTCATGCGTTAGAATTGATTCATTTAGCATTTATTGATATAATTAAGTAACTTGTGGCTAGATACAAGCGGATTGGTGGTGGAAACGAGAGGTAAAGCGTTAGTTGAGGCTTGAATTGTGTTCGTGGCATCGAAGTAAGTGTTTGATATAACCTTAGCTTGAGGGATTAGGAGTTGTGTTATATTTGCTATATGTTAATTGTGGAGTACGACGTATAGGCATGGTGACGAGTATCTATATGCCGGTGTCAAGCATGCCCATGTGTCTAGTGTTGTAATTGAAGTGACTTCATTGAGATTTATTCATACTTAAAATATTGATTATCATTATTGGTTCTTTTCCGGGATGTCATTGTTTATGATATTGTCTCCCTTGCCGGGATGTTATTGTTTATGATATTATCTTCCTTGCCGGGATGTTATTATTATGACATTGTCTCCCTTGCCGGGATGTTATTGTTTACGATATTATTTTTTATCGGGATGTTGTTGTTATACTCTTGTTCCCTTGCCGGGATTCTTTTGTGATTGTTGTTGATCTGTAAAGGGGATCGAGTGGCACGCCGTCATGGAAATATATGAAATAGGAGCGGGTTGCACGCTTGTAACGAGATATATGAAATGGGAGCGGGTTGCACGCCTGCGATAAGATATATGAAGTAGGAGCGGGTTGCACGCCTGCAACGAGATATATGAAATGGGATCGGGTTGTATGCCTGCAATGAGATATATGAAATGGGATTGGGTTGCATGCCTGCAACGAGATATATGAAATGGGATCGGGTTGCACGCCTGCAACAAGATGTGAAATGAAAGTGAATTCTACATTTGTTTTCCTTATCCTTGTTAGTAATTGGAATTTGGTTTCTTTATATTCCTCTTGATATTTTGTTGTTATCTGTTACTCCCCGAAGCATGTTTTCCCCCTCCCATCTTTAACTGTAATTATCTGCTTTAATTTTTCCGTTGTATATGATTTATATGCATAGGTTATTTGGTAGTTTGGTCCTAGCCTTGTCATTATTCACCGAGGTTAGGCTAGGCACATGCCAGCACATGGGAACGGTTGTGCTGATACTACACTCTGCACTGTGTGCAAATACTGGTACCGGAGCATTTGGACCATAGTGAGGTTGCTGCCTTCAGTCCAACAGGCGACCCGAGGTAGTCCTACAGGCGTCTGCGGGCCTTGGTGTCTCCTTCTATCATTTCTTTTCTGTTTTTACTTATTTAGAGACAAATTCGTGTATTTCTATTCAGACCTTATTTGTAGTATTCTTAGACAGTCTGTGAAATTGTGACACCAAATTCTGGGTAGAGTTGTGTTTAGACTTCCGCAGTTTGTATTAAGTTAAATTATCACATTTTGTCTTTCGCTTAATTATTACCGCTATTTGTATGATATCGACTCATCACTGACAATGATTTGAAGCTGGAAAAGGTTAAGTAATTAGAATAATTTGACTTGCCTAGCTTTTACCAGTTGCCGCCATCACGACTCCCGAGGGTGGGAAATCCGGGTCGTGACAAGTTGGTATCAGAGCTCTAGGTTACTTAAGTCTCACAATTCATGGACAAGCTTAGTAGAGTCTGAGGGATCGGTACGAAGATGTCTGTATTTATCCCTTAGAGGCTACAAAGTTAGGAAAAACTTCACATCTATTCTTTCCTCTCGTACGGTTTGGTTTCTCAATGCTAATTGAATTTATACTCTATTCTCTCGCAGATGGCGAGAACACGTGCTTCATCATCCACTGATCAGAAGCCCGAGCCCCCAGCAGCAGTTCCCACGAGGGGTAGAGGGCGAGGTCGAGGTTGAGGCAGGGGCAGAGCTCAGCCCAGAGCAACAGCACTAGCGGTAGGGCCTCAGGTTGAGTTTGATGATGAGGTTCCGGCCCTGGCAGTTCTGGTGGGCCTAGCTCAGGTCCCAGAGGGGTTCATTGCTAGCCCAGTACTCCAGGATGCTCTTGTCCATATAATAGGCCTTATGGAGAGTATCACCCGGCCAAACTTACTTCCTGTAGCACCAGCCGTCTCTCAGGCTGGAGGAGGAGCCCAAACTCCTGCTACCCGCACTCCGGAGCAGATGGCTCCCCAGTTTCAGACTCCAGCAGCTCATCCAGTTGGAGCAGTTCAGTCGGGTGTGGTAGCTCAGACCAGTGATAGAGTAGCTATGTCTGCTAATGCCTTGTGGAGATTGGACAGGTTTACCAAGATCTTCACTACCACTTTCAGTGGTGCATCTTCTAAGGATCCCCTGGATTATTTAGACAATTGTCATGAGGTTCTCAAGAACATGGGGATACTGGAGATCAATGGGGTCGACTTTTCTACTTTTCGCTTGTCTGGATCCGCCAAGACTTGGTGGAGAGATTATTGTTTGGCTAGACTAGTTGGGTCACCAACTTTGACTTGGGATCAGTTTTCTCAGCTATTTTTGGAGAAGTTTCTTCCTGTCACTCAAAGGGAGAACTATCGGAGGCAGTTTTAGCATCTCTAGCAGGGTTCTATGACTATTACTCAGTACGAGACCAGATTTGTTGACTTGGCCCATCATGCTCTTCTTATACTTCCCACTGAGAGAGAGAGACAGAGAGAGAGAGTGAAGAGGTTCATTAAGGGACTCATTCAGCTTATTCGATTGAAGATGGCTAAGGAAATAGGAAGTTAGATTTCTTTTCAGGAGGCGACCAATGTGGCGAGGAGAGTTGAGATGGTTCTATCGCAGGAGAGTGGTTAGGGGTCTGACAAGAGGCCTCGTCATTCGGGAAGGTTCAGTGGTACTTCATATGGAGGCAGGGATTCTTTTGGTAGGGGCACGTTCCCAGGCTGTTTCAGTCAGCACTTCAGGCTTCTCATAGTGCCCCAGGTGGTCGTGGTTCTCACATACAGTATTCTGATCAACATTCATATAGTGCATCGCCAGCTCCTATCAGTGCACCTCTGCTTCAGAGTTTTTAGGGTCATCAGCCCCAGCAGCCGAGGGCTTGTTTCACTTAAGGCGACACGAGGCACATTGCTAGATATTTCCCTCGAGCACCGAGCAATTCTCAGCACCAGGGTTCCCGTGCCATGGTTCAGGCACCGAGTGTTCCACCGCCTACTCAGCTAGCTAGAGCTGGAGGTAGGGGTGCTAGAGGTGGAGGTATAGGTATTAGAGGTGAAGTTTAGGCCGCTAGAGGTGGAGGCCAGCCAACAGGAGGTCGTCCTAGAGAGGTAGTTCAGAGTGGTAGGGCCCAGTCCTGATGTTGTGCTCTTCCAGCCAGGCTTGAGGCTGAGGCTTCTGATGTAGTTATAAATCGAGTGTTTAGGCCTTACTTGGATTCTTTCGTGATAGTCTTCATTGATAATATTTTGATCTATTCCTGCAGTCAAGAGGAGCATGAGCAGCAACTGAGAGTGGTTCTTCAAACTTTGAGAGATAGTCAGTTATATGCTAAGTTTTTTGAAGTGTGAGTTCTGGTTAAGTTCAGTTGCATTCTTGGGTCATGTGGTATCAGTAGAGGGTATTCAGGTAGATCCGAAGAAGATAGAGGCAGTCAGGAACTGGCCTAGACCAGCATCAGCTACAGAGATCCAGAGTTTTTTGGGTTTGGCAGGCTATTATCGTCGGTTTATGGAAGGGTTTATGGACGAGTGTGAGGCGAGCTTTCATAAGCTCAAGACAGCTTTGACTTCGGCGCTGGTGTTGGTTTTGCCCATAAGTTTATAGCCTTATACAGTCTATTGTGATGCATCTCGTATTTGACTTGGTGCTGTATTGATGCAGGATGGCAAGGTCATTACTTATGCTTCACATCAGTTAAAGATTCATGAGAAGAATTATCCAATTCATGATTTGGAGTTAGCAGCCATTCTTCACGAGTTGAAAATTCGGAGGCATTATCTGTATGGCATGTCATGTGAGGTGTTCATAGATCACAAGAGTGTGCAGTACTTGTTCAAGCAAAAGGAGCTAAATTTGAGGCAGAGAAGGTAGTTGGAGCTATTGAAGGACTATGATATCACCATCTTATATCATCCGGGAAAGGCCAATGTGGTGGCCTATGCTTTGAGTAGAAAGTCAGCCAATATGGGTAATTTAGCGTATATTCCGGTCGGTGAGAGACCGCTTGCTTTGGATTTCAGGCTTTGGCCAATCAGTTCGTGAGGTTGGATGTTTCTGAGCCCAGCCATGTATTAGCTTGGATAGTCGCTCGTTCTTCTTTGTTGGATCATATCCGAGATCAACAGTATGATGATCCTCATTTGTGTGTCCTTAGAGACACGGTGAAGCACGGTGGTGCCAAGCAGGTTACATTAGGAGATCATGGAGTTTTAAGACTGCAGGGTAGAGTTTGTGTGCCTAATGTGGATGAGATCCGAGAGTTGATTCTATAGGAGGCCCACAGTTCCCGGTACTCTACTCATCCGGGCGCTGCTAAGATGTATCAGGATTTGCGGCAGCATTATTGGTGGAGGAGGATGAAGAAGGACATTGCTGCATATGTGGCTCGGTGTTTGAATTGTCAGCAGGTTAAGAATGAGCATCAGAGACCTGGTGGTTTGTTCCAGAAGATTGATATTCCTGAGTGGAAGTGGGAGCGTATCACTATGGACTTCGTTGTTGGACTCCCACGGACTCAGAGGAAGTTCGATGCAGTGTGGGTTATTGTCGATAGGCTAACCAAGTCAGCGCATTTCATTCCTATGGCAGTCTCCTATTCTTCCGAGAGATTAGTTGAGATCTATATCTGGGAGATTGTTCCTCTCCATGGTGTGCCTGTGTTTATCATTTCGGATTGAGGTACGCAGTTTACCTCACATTTCTGGAGAGCAGTTCAGCGGGAGTTGGGCACACGGGTTGATTTGAGCACAACATTTCATCCTCAGACCGATGGACAGTCTGTCGCGACCCAAACTAGAGGGCCATGACTAGCACCCGATTATACTTGCCGAGCACCAACGTACATTTTATCTAACCTTTTTTTTTATCTTTTAGGATTGACGAGATCAATATAAATGGTAGACCTGGATCATGGACAACCAGCAATAAAATATGATGGCATGAACATACATAGCAGGGGATGACCAGACAATCAAGAAACTACATATAAGGTACAAGCTACCACGCTACCATGAAATACTATACAACAAAAACCAGCTGACAAGGCATACCAAACTATACACGAGTCGACACTTGTCTATGAGCCTCTAAATGAACATAAGTGTTGCAACATAGCTGGAACAGGGCCCCGACATACCCATAATATCTATAACAAAAATGCATACCAAGACCACGGCAAGTCCGGAGAAGGGATCTCGCCAATCACTGCTGAACTGGACAACCTACTGTGGCGGAGGAGCTGCACCTCCCTGTCTATTAGGGCCTGCAGCACGACATGCAGCATCCATAAACAAAAGGACGTCAGTACGAATAAAGTACTGACTATGTAAGGCAGGGAACATAAATACGAACAGTAATGTAAGCAAGGACAGAGAATATATACAACCTGGAACATCTGAGTACCTCTGAGGGCTACTGACATGAAATGCATGATACATATGTATGTATACATAAACTTTTAAAACATACGCCTCTGTGGGCATCATCATCATCATATCGTACCCAGCCATAATAGGCTTGGTAAAAAAACATACCCGGTCGTCATAAGGCTCGGTAGAATCGTACCCGGCCACGTGGAGCTCGGTAAAACCCAACTGATAAGTGGTTGCACAATATGTGCCGTACCCGGCCGACTATAGCGCGGCTCGGTAGAGTAAAATAGATACATATATATAATGCATGCTCGACTCATGGAATCACATTCTAAACCTTTCGGAGTGACGTAAGGTCGGTATCCTCTGTACACGTTATTAGGACCAACTCTTCATTACGAACCTTATAAGAATCAGGAAGTACCAACAACATTGATAACATAAGAATAAGAGAAGCAACATTAATATCAATCGTTCCATAAGAGAGAAAGCAATGTAAGTACTGCTAGCTTCTAAGAGTAGAGTATCTTTGGAAGCTCGTTCTTCACATTATGTACAATCAGAGTCATGCAAAAGAAGAAAAGGGATAGCCTCACATACCTTGTATATACTTCCCCAATCACAAGCTATGCAATTGTCACAACTACTTAGTCTACAATAAGAGAAACGATACTATCATTATCATTTAAGCGTCATAACTATTATGAATCGACCACAACCTATTTTACGTTGAAACGGACAGCACCTCCCCTATATATATGATTTCACACCATTCAAAACAATCACCAAACAGCACAAACAACCTCAATAATAAACATATTGAGCCTCCCAAAATAGTCCACGCACAACCTAATTACATCATACATACGACGACCACCGTAGTCGTGTCAAACGACCCGAAAATGTTACAATTAACTATAAGCCCACAACCTTACATATATATGGGGTTCCTACACACCCTTACATCTTCAAAACTCCACAAAATAGCAGTGAAACACGCAGCCCAATAGCAACACAAAACAGTCCACAAAACAGTCTGCTACAAGTGAATAACTCGAACTAACGGCTTCTGATCACCGTCCCGTGAGTTCTTACATGTATAGAACGAATTACCATAAATTCACAGCAGATAAAAATGTATTAAAGATGGCAGTAACTTACCTTACTTGTTGGATAACTCAGCCCTTCCCTTGGTTCTTCAAACTCTAGGTTTTACCTTCAAATAGAACTTGAAAGAGAGGGAAAATCGATTAGGGTTTGTGTGGGATTTTTGGGGAGGAGTTGCAGGGGTACTTTGGTTTTGAGGGTCTGAAATATGGATGAAATAACTGAGTTCATAACCCCTTAAAAGTCCTCTCTTGGCCGACTTAGTTCTTTTAATTTGTCCTATCATTTTGGCAAGTAGGTGATGCACCTACTTGTCATCTACCAATATGCGCAGGCTTGCGAAAATATGAATATCTCTATACTCTGAGATCGTATTGACAAACGGTTTAATGAGTTGGAAACTACACTCATAGATATTTAATTTGGTGGGTAGATCACCCCTTAATTCCTTGTAAATTAGGATAAAAACTTAGAAACATTTCACCTAATGTTTAAGTAAAATTATGAACCTAAGTTGCGACAACATTTGTCGACTTTTGTTTCATAACTCGTTTGACTTCAAGACTTATGATACGGATATTATATGATTCAAATACCTTAATACATGACCTTGAGTGTATTAAAAACCTCTAGGTTTACCTGAAAATATGAGTTACAACATCCTTGATTCGTTTAACTTCTAATACTTGCTAATCACCCTTATACACCCTTGTATCACTTAAGACCAATAGGATTAACTTCTTATCATCTCAAAAGTAATTCCTTCTTGGATTTATGTTAACTAATATATGGAATGAACTAACGCGTGTGGATATGGGTTGTAACACCCTTCCCCCTTAGGAACATTCGTCCTCGAATGTAAGGGTTCATGGGGAGTTTAAATCATCATGGATTCCGGCCAAGTTTCTTCCATTAATAGAGGACAAACTTGCAAGTGGTTAACTCAAGTATGGCCATACAAGAGTATGCAAAGCATTATGGACATGTACATTATCTGCATATCGCCATTTTGTATTAAGGAAGAGTATTCTCAAGTTATTGCTTACCTCATAGAGCCATTTCACCTTCCAATGTATCATGTGTTCCACCAGCATCCTTGTTATCTTCATTCTGGAATAGGTACGGGTATTTTGACTTCATCTCCTTTTCTGCTTCCCATGTTATTTCTTCCATATTCTTGTTCCTCCACAATACTTTGGTGGAAGCTACATCTTTTGTTCTCAGCTTGCGGACTTGTCGATCTAATATAGCTACTGGCACTTCTTCATATGATAGGTCCTCTGTAACCTGTACATCTTTGATAGGGACAACTCGAGAAGGGTCTCCAATACATTTACTCAACATAGATACATGGAATACGGGGTGGACAAATTCCAATTCGGATGGCAATTCTAACTCATAAGAAACCTGTCTAATCCGTCGAAGAATTTTATACGGCCCGATATACCTTGGACTCAGCTTATCTTTCTTCCCAAAACGCATAATACCCTTCATTGGTGAGATCCTCAGGAAAACCCAATCACCAACCTCAAACTCCAGATCACGACGCCGGACATCGGAATAAGATTTTTGCCTGCTTTGTGCCGTCCTCAATCGCTCCTATATCACTTTCACCTTCTCAATAGCTTGGTGAATCAAATCTGGCCCATATAATTCGGTTTCACCGACTTCGAACCATCCAACTGGTGATCTACATCTTCTCCTGTATAGTACCTCGTATGGGGCCATTTTAATACTTGAATGGTAGCTATTACTGTAGGCGAATTCTATGAGTGGAAGATGGCCATACCAATTTCCCTTAAAATCTAGAACACATGCTCGTAGCATATCTTCCAGTGTCTGAATGGTATGTTCAGCCTGTCCGTCAGTCTATGGATGAAATGCAGTGTTGAGATTCACTTGTGTGCCTAAACCCTTCTAAAAAGACCTCCAAAGGTTAGCTGTAAATTGAGCTCCTCGGTCTGATATATAGATACCGGTACACCATGAAGCCTAACAATCTCCTTGATATACAACTTCGCATAATCTTCAGTCGTGTAAGTTGTCTTAACTGGCAGGAAATGGGCACATTTTGTAAGTCAATCAATTATCACCCAGATGGAGTCAAACTTATGATAAGAGCGAGGTAATCTAATAATGAAGTCTATATTAATCACCTCCTATTTCTAGGTCGGAATCTCTATATTCTGAAGCAATCTACCGGGTTTCTGATGTTCTATCTTTACTTGTTAACAATTGGGACACTGGGCTACAAATTCTGCAATAGACTTCTTCATGTTATCCCACCAATACTGCTTCTTGACATTATGATACATCTTTGTCGAGCCGGGATGGATGGAATATCGGGATTGATGAATCTCATTCATAATCTTCTCTCGCAACCCTGCCATATTAGGCACACATAATCGGCCCTGGTATCTCAGTGCCACATCTCTTCCAATCTCAAAAGCCATACTTTTGCACTGCTGAATGCTTTCTCTTAATCGTACTAAGATAGGATCTTCATATTGTCGTGCTTTTACCTCAGCTACCAAAGATGATTCTGATGTACTATGTATAGTAACACCTCCGTCATCAGAGTCTAACAATCTGATTCTCATATTGGCTAGCTGATGAAGCTCTTTAGTCAACCCCCATCTACCTGCCTCAATATGTACTAAGTTTCCCATTGATTTACGGCTGAGAGCGTCTGCCACAACATTGGCTTTACCGGGATGATACAATATCTCGACGTCGTAGTCTTTCGGTAATTCAAGCCACCTACGCCGCCTCAAATTCAACTCTTTCTGCTTGAAGATGTATTGCAAACTCTTGTGATCAGTGTAGATGTCAACATGGACGCCGTATAAGTAGTGCTGCCATATCTTCAAAGCATATATTACTGCAGCCAATTCCAAATCATGGGTTGGATAATTCTTTTCATGCTTCTTCAATTGTCTTGATGCATAAGCAATCACCTTCCCACGCTGCATCAATACGCACCCCAAACCTATACCTGAGGCATCACAATATACCACATAACCTTCTGTTCCTTCAGGAAGAGTGAGCACTGGTGCGGATGTCAATCGATTCTTCAGCTCCTGAAAACTACGTTCACAAGTGTCAGACCACTGGAACTTGGTAGCTTTCTGTGTTAACTTAGTCAATGGTGATGATATAGAGGAAAACCCTTCCACAAACCGCCTATAATATCCTGCTAGCCCTAGGAAGCTGCGGACTTCTGATGGTGTTGTAGGTCTCGGCCAATTCTTTACTGCATCGATCTTCTGAGTGTCGACACTAATACCCTCGTCAGATATCACATGGCCAAGGAACGCTACTGAATTCAGCCAAAATTCACATTTGGAGAGCTTAGCATATAACTTACGATCCTGAAGCGTCTGTAATACTATCCGCAAATGGCCCGCAAGTTCCGCCTCCGAACGAGAATATACTAGAATGTCATTAATGAATACAATCATGAACACATCAAGATAGAGCCTAAATATAGTATTCATGAGATCCATAAAAGTTGCTGGGGCATTTGTTAGCCCGAACGACATCACCAAGAACTCAAAGTGCCCGTATCTTGTCCGAAAGGCCGTCTTTGGAATATCCTTCTCCTTAACCCTCACCTGATGATACCCTGAATGTAAATCAATCTTGGAGAAATACTTGGCACCCTGGAGTTGGTCAAACAGGTCATCAATTCTTGGAAGTGGATACTTGTTCTTTATAGTAAACTTATTGAACTGTTGATAGTCGATACACATCCGTAACGACCTGTCTTTATTCCGCACGAATAGGACTGGTGAACCCCAAGGTGAAGTGCTAGGTCTAATGAAGCCCTTATCTAGCAAGTCCTTCAACTGCACCTTCAACTCTCGCAACTTTACCGGGGCCATTCTGTATGGAGGGATAGAGATCGGTTGAGTGTCAGGAAACACATCAATGCTAAAATCATTCTCCCTTTCAGGAGGAAGGCCTGGGAGTTCATCTGGGAAACATCTGGGAATTCATTGACCACAGGGATTGATTGTAAAGTAGGCGGTTTTGCCTCCGCATCTCTAATGAGAACGAAATGATAAATGTAACCTTTTGAGATCATTTTCCTTGCCTTAAGATAGGAAATAAACCTACCTTTTGGTGTAGCAATATTCCCTTTCTATTCAATGATGGGTTCACCAGGAAATTGAAACCTAACCATCTTCTTACGACAGTCAACATTTGCATAGCATGAGGCCAACTAGTCCATTCCCATTATCACATCAAAATCAACCATTTCTAACTCAAATAAATTTGCCGAGGTTTGACGACTACAAATCATCACAGTGCAACCTCTATATACCCTTCTAGCAATCACAGAATCTCCTATCGGAGTAGATACCGCAAGGGGTTTACTTATCAATTCAGGTTCAATGCCAAACTTATTAGCCACAAAGGGTGTAACATATGATAATGTAGATCCCGGATCAATCAGCGCATATACATCATAAGAAAACACAGATATAATACCTGTAACAACATCTGGAGACGACTCGAGATCCTGTCGACCTACTAGAGCATAGGTTCGATTTTGAGCACCACTCGAACTCGGCACTGCACCTCTACCCCTACCACGACCTGTCGACTGCTGAAAACCCCGTGCTGGAGGTCGAACTGATGAGGAAGAACCAGACACAGATCCAGTCGGCTGAGCCATACCATCACCTCCTCTATTAGGACAATCCCGCATCATATGGCCAGGCTGCCCGCACGAATAGCATGCATCAGAACCTCGACGACACAGTCCAAAGTGGGCCTTGCCGCACTGATCACAATGTGGTGTTGGGGGTCTCATCTGACTAGTATCCCTGTGATGTTGCGAGCCAGATGCCCGCGAACTCTGACCTGGACCAGAATAGGATCGATCATATCGAGGCCTCTGAAACTGTGGAGGAGCACTAGCTACAGGTGGCGCCGAACTCCTCGAAAACTGTGGCCTGATGCGGCCTCTGAAGTCATCAGAATACCCTGCAAATCTCGCCCTCTTATGCTGGCCCCTATCCTGCTCCCTAACTGCCCTCTGCTGGCGCTTACGATCCTCTAGGGTCTGGGCATAAGCTTGAATACGGGAAATATCCATGCCCTCCACCAAGGAGGCTGTCGTACACTCATTTATCAGATGTGGTCCCAACCCATTCACGAACATATGCACCCTATCACTCATCTCGGCCACCATATGGGGAGCATACCTTGCCAAAGAATCAAACTGCATACTGTACTCTCGCACACTCATATTACCTTGTCTAAGGTTCAAGAACTTATCAGCTCTAGCTCGTCGTATCTCAACTGGCAAGTAGTGACGAAGAAAGGCCTCAGAAAATTCCTTCCACACAGCTGGAGGAGGGTTCGGACCCCTGGATCTCTCCCAACTATCATACCAGAGAACCGCTAAATCCCGTAGCCGATAAGAAGCCAACTCTACTGCCTCTGTATCACTAACATGCATAACCCGAAGTGTACGATGAACCTGGTCAATAAAAGTCTGTGGGTCCTCCTTGGGGTCTGATCCGGTAAACACTGGAGGGTCTAAATTAATAAAATCACGAACTCTTGTACTAACTGGTTTCTCAGCAGCACCTGTATTCTGCCTCTGAGCCTGAGCAGCTACCAAGCTAGTCAATAACTGCAAAGCACTCCGCATATCCTGGTCTGGAGTGCCAGACGGAGGAACTGGAGGCGCTGGGTGCCTTCTAATATCCTCTGGAGGAGATGGAGTAGATGAGGTATGAGAGGGCATCTCACTCTGAGTCCCACTTTGGCATGCTCTGGCTTGGGGCACCTGACTGGTACCCTCTCCCACAAGTGTATCAAGCCGTCTACTAATTGTTTGCTTCCTAGTCGAAGGCATCGCTGAAAGAAAACAAGGTGAATATTAGATACGAACACTTACGACTCAACTCTATGCACGATCTAGATTCAGGAAGAAGGTAACAACCCTAGATGTCATGTAGCCTCCTGATTATAAATGTGGCGCCCTACATATCCATAATCAAGACTCTACTAGACACGGCTCATAGACAATCCCTAGGACATACTTGCTCTGATACCAAGTTTGTCACGACCCAAACTGGAGGGCCATGACTAGCACCCGACCATACTTGTCGAGCACCAACGTACATTTCATCTAACCTTCATTATTATCTTTTAGGGCTGACGAGATCAATATAAATGGTAGACCTAGATCATGGACAACCAGCAATAAAATATGACGGCATGAACATACATAGCAGGGGATGACCAGACAATCAAGAAACTACATATAAGGTATGAGCTACCACGCTACTATGAAAGACTATACAACAAAAACTAGCCGACAAGGCATACCAAACTATACATGAGCCGACACCTGTCTATGAGCCTCTAAAAGAACATAAGTGTTGCAACATAGCCGGAACAGGGCCCCGACATACCCATAATGTCTATAACAAAAATTGCATACCAAGACCAAGGCAAGTCCGGAGAAGGGATCTCGCCAATCACCGCTGAACTGGACAGTCTACTGTGGTGGGGGAGCTGCACCTGCCTGTCTATCAGGACCTGCAGCACGACATGCAGCGTCCACAAATAAAAGGACGTCAGTACGAATAAAGTACTGAGTATGTAAGGCAAGGAACCATAAATACGATCAGTAATGTAAGCAAGGATAGAGAATATACAACCTGTAACATCTTAGTACCTCTGAGGGCTACTTACATGAAATGCATGATACATATGTATAAATACATAAACCTTTAAAGCATTCGCCTCTGTGGGCATCATCATCATCATATCGTACCCGGCCATAATAGGCTCGGTAGAATCGTACCCGGCCACGTGGAGCTCGGTAAAACCCAACTGATCAGTGGTTGCACAATAGGTGCCGTACCCGGCCAACTATAGCGTGGCTCGGTAGAGTAAAATAGATACATATATATAATGCATGCTCGACTCATGGAATCACATTCTAAACCTTTCGGAGTGACGTAAGGTCGGTATCCTCTGTACACGTTATTAGGACTAACTCTTCACTATGAACCTTATAAGAATCAGGAAGTACCAACAACATTGATAACATAAGAATAAGAGAAGCAACATTAACATCAATCGTTCCATAAGAGGGAAAGCAATGTAAGTACTGCTAGCTTCTAAGAGTAGAGTATCTTTGGAAGCTCGTTCATTACATTATGTACAATCGGAGTCGTGCAAAAGAAGAAAAGGGATAGCCTCACATACCTTGTATATACTTCCCCAATCACAAGCTATGCAATTGTCACAACTCCTTAGTCTACAATAAGAGAAACGATACTATCGTTATCATTTAAGCGTCATAACTATTATGTATCGACCACAACCTATTTTACGTTGAAACGGACAGCACCTCCCCTATATATATGACTTCACACCATTCAAAACAATCACCAAACAGCCCAAACAACATCAATAATAAACATATTGAGCCTCCCAAAACAGTCCACGCACAACCTAATTACATCATACATACGACGGCCACCGTAGTCGTGTCAAACGACCCGAAAATGTTACAATTAACTATCAGCCCACAACCTTACATATATATGGGGTTCCTCCACACCCTTACATCTCCAAAACTCCACAAAATAGTAGTGAAACACGCAGCCCAATAGCAACACAAAACAGTCCACAAAACAGTCCGCTACAAGTGAATAACTCAAACTCACGGCTTCTGATCACCATCCCGTGAGTTCTTACATGTATAGAACGAATTACCATGAATTCACAGCAGATAAAAATGTATGAAAGATGGCAGTAACTTACCTTACTTGTTGGATAACTCAGCCCTTCCCTTGGTTCTTCAAACTCTAGGTTTTACCTTCAAATAGAACTTGAAAGAGAGGGAAAATCGATTAGGGATTGTGTGGGATTTTTGGGGAGGAGTTGCAGGGGTTAACTTTGGTTTTGAGGGTCTGAAATATGGATGAAATAACTGAGTTCATAACCCCTTAAAAGTCCTCTCTTGGCCGACTTAGGTCTTTTAATTTTGTCCTATCATTTTGGCAAGTAGGTGATGCACCTACTTGTCATCTAGCAATCTGCGCAGGCTTGCAAAAATATGAATATCTCTATACTACAAGATCATATTGGAAAACGGTTTAGTGAGTTGGAAACTAAACTCATAGACCTTTAATTTGGTGGGTATATTACCCCGTAATTCCTTGTAAATTAGGAGAAAAGCTTAGAAACATTTAACCTAATGTTTAAGTAAAATTATGAACCTATGTTGCGACAATGTTTGTCGACTTTTGTTTCATAACTCGTTTGACTTCAAGACTTATGATACGGATATTATATGATTCAAATACCTTAATAAATGACCTTGAGTGTATTAAGAACCTCTAGGTTTACCTGAAAATACACGTTACAATATCCTTGATTCGTTTAACTTCTAATACTTGTTAATCACCCTTATACACCCTTGTATCACTTAAGACCAATAGGATTAACTTCTTATCATCTCAAAGGTAATTCCTTCTTAGATTTATGTTAACTAATATATGGAATGAACTAACGCGTGTGGATATGGGTTGTAACACAGTCTGAGCGTACTATTTAGATTTTGGAGGATATGCTCTAAGCTTGTGTCATTGACTTTAGAGGCTCGTGGGATCAGTTTTTTTCTTTAGCGGAGTTTGCCTACAACAACAGCTACTAGTCGAGTATCCACATGGCTCCTTATGAGTCTTTATATGGTAGACGATGTCGTTCGCTAGTTGGATGGTTTGAGCCGGGAGAGGCTCAATTGTTAGGTACAGATCTAGTACATGATGCCTTGGACAAGGTCAGGATTATTCAGGATAGGCTTCGTACAACTCAGTCCAGACAAAAGATTTATGCCAACCGTAAGGTTCGTATTTGGCATTCATGGTCATTGAGTGGGTGTTTCTTCGGGTGTCACCTATGAAGGGCGTGATGAGATTTGGGAAGAGGGGAAAGCTTAGCCCTAGGTTCATTGGCCCATTTGAAATTCTTGATCGAGTGGGAGAGGTGGCTTACAGACTTGCATTTCTGCCAAGTTTATCAGCCATGCATCTAGTGTTTCATGTGTCCATGCTTCGGAAGTATCACGACGATCCATCCCACATGTTAGATTTCAGCACTGTCCAGTTGGACAAGGACTTGTCCTATAAGGAGGAGCTGGTAGCTATTCTAAACCGGTAGGTTCGTCAATTGAGATCGAAGAGTTTCCCTTCTATTCGTGTTCAGTGGAGAGGTCAGCCTGTTGAGGCATCGACCTAGGAGTCCAAGTCCGATATGCAGAGCCGTTATCCCCATCTTTTCTCCGACTCAGGTACTTCCTTCTTATGTCCATTCGAGGATGAACGGTTGTTTCAAAGGTGGAGAATGTAATGACCAAAAAGGTCATTACTTGTTTTAGAAATGAATTCTGTGTTCCAAGGCCTTAAAACCTTCTTTTTGTCTTACCTCAATTTGCGTGCACAGTCCAGACGTGTATCCGGAAAGTCATTATATGAAAATCTATGAAGAATGATGAATTTTGCATTTAAAATGAATTTAGGTTGACTTCGGTCAATATTTTAGGTAAATGGACTCGGACCCGTGATTTGATGGTCTCGAAGGGTCGATAGGAAAAAAAGGGACTTGGGCGTATGCCCGGAATTGAATTCCGAGGTCGCAAGCCCGAGAAATAAAGTTTTAAAGAAAATTGTTTTCTGGAAATATACAAGAGTTTTTGGAAATGAAAGGTGTTTGAAATTGATGGTATCGGGCTCGTATTTTGGTTTCGGAGTCCGGTACAAGTTTGAAATAATAATTAGGTTGAATCTGTAAAATTTTGTAAAGATCAGAATTGGTTTGGTATAAAATGGACTTAAAGTTGAGAAATTGGAAAGTTTGGTGTTCTTGAATGATTTCATGAATTTGGGGTTTAATTCATAGTTGTTGATGTTATTTTGAGGATTTGATTGCACGATCAAGTCCGTATGATATTTTTAGGTTGGTGTGCATATTTGGTTTGCTGCCCTGAGAGCTCGGGTGGGTTTTGGATAGGCCACGGAGTGAAATTGGACATAGAAATTGCAGGTTTTCAGCTGGTATGTGTTGCAGGCCCTTATCTCGCAATTGCAAGGTCTGTGAACTTGGTAATTGCGAGGGGCTCTTCGCAAATGTGAAGTAAGCCCTGGCCAGCCTTACTCGCAATTGCGAGCATCCCTTCGCAAATGCGAAAAACCCCAAAAATCCCAGTCGTCGCAAATGCGACAGTCCCTTTGCAAATGCGAGTTCGCAATTCCGAACATCTATCGCAAATGTGAGGATAGTAGGTCCTGAAAGGGTTCGTAATTGTGACATTTGCGACCTGCTAAATCCTAACTTAGCCGAAAAATTCCCATTTTTCAAACTCTTTCAAAATATAAACCCTCTTGGGCGATTTTTCAAAAAAAACATTCTTCTCCAAATTGATTGTAAGTTATTTCTAACTCGTTTTCTTCAATCTTTAACATCTTTTCACATGATTTCAACTCAAAATCAAGGATTTTCATGGGGAAATTTGGGTGTTTTGGATAGAACCTAGGTTTTTCAAATTTTGAGGATTTGGACCTCGATTTGAGGTCCGATTTCAAAACAAATTATATATTTGGGTTCGTCGGTGAATAGGTAATTGAGTTTTGGTTCGAACCTCGGGTTTTGACCATGTGGTCCCGAGGTCGATTTTTTATTTTTTGGAGAAAATATTGAAAAACTTATTTTCATGCATTAGAATTGATTCATTTAGCATTTATTGATATAATTAAGTAACTTGTGGCTAGATACAAGCGAATTGGCGGTAGAAACGAGAGGTAAAGTAGTAGTTGAGGCTTGAATTGTGTTCGTGGCATCGATGTAAGTGTTTGGTCTAACCTTAGCTTAAGGGATTAGGAGTTTTGTCTTATTTGCTATGTGTTAATTGTGGAGTACGACATATAGGCATGGTGGCGAGTATCTATACGTCGGTGTCAAGCATGCCCGTGGGTCTAGTGTTGTAATTATAGTGACTCCGTTGAGATTTATTCATACTTAAAATGTTGATTATCATTATTGGTTCACTTGCCGGGATGTTATTGTTTATGATGTTGTCTTCCTTGCCGGGATGTTATTGTTTATGATATTGTCTCCCTTGATGGAATGTTATTGTTATGACATTGTCTCCCTTGCTGGGATGTTATTGTTTACGAATATTGTTTCCCTTGCCGGGATGTTGTTGTTATACTCTTGTTCCCTTGCCGGGATTCTTTTGTGATTATTGTTGATTTGTAAATGGGATCGGGTGGTACGCTGCCACAGAAATATATTAAATGGGAGAGGGTTGCACGTCTGCAACGAGATATATGAAATGGGAGCGGGTTGCACGCCTGCAACAAGATATATGAAATGGGAGCGGGTTGCACGCCTGCAACAAGATATATGAAATGGGAGCGGGTTAACGAGATATATGAAATGGGATCGGGTTGCACGCCTGCAACAAGATATATGAAATGGGATCGTGTTGCATGCCTGCAACAAGATGTGAAATGAAAGTGAATTCTGCATTTGTTTTCTTTATCCTTGTTAGTAATTGGATTTTGCTTTATTTGTATTCCTCTTGATATTCTGTTGTTATCTGTTCCTCCCCGAAGCATGTTTTTCCACTCCCATCTTTAACTGTAATTATCTGCTTTTATTTTTCCGTTGTATATGATTTAACTTCACCGGTTATTTGGTAGTCTTGTCATAGCCTTGTCACTACTTCGCCGAGGTTAGGCTAGGCACATACCAACACATGGGATTGGTTGTGCTGATATTACACTTTGCACTGGTACCGGAGCATTTGGACCACAGTGAGGTTGTTGCCTTCAGTCTAACAGGCGACCCGAGGTAGTCCGCGGGCCTCGATGTCCTTCTATCATTTCTTTTCTGTTTTTACTTATTCAGACACAGATTCGTGTATTTCTATTAAGACTTTATTTGTAGTATTCTTAGACAGTCTGTGAAATTGTGACACCAAATTTTGGGTAGAGTTATACTTAGACTTCCGCAGTTTGTATTAAGTTAAATTATCAGATTTTGTCTTCCGCTTAATTATTACCGCTATTTGTATGATATCTACTCATCACTGATAGTTGTTTGAAGATGGAAAAGGTTAAGTAATTAGAATAATTTAGCTTGCCTAGCTTCCACCAGTAGGCGCCATCACGACTCCCGAGGGTGGAAAATCCGGGTCGTGACAGCTGACCCAAAGCTAAATGTCATATTTCAGCTGTTAATGCTTAAAACAGAATAAAGTCCATGATGGACAGAGTTTATGACACGCATGAAGCGTAATAGACTAATTGGTTCCAAAGATAAAACTCCTTGAAGAAGGAGAGGAGCAAATGTTCAAGATGGTTATAATAAAGAGGCAAGTGCTTTGTAAGAGCACCACGACATAACTTCATAAGACCTCATGACAGAGGCTTAGGTACTTGAAAATAATGAGATAAACTCAATAAGTTATGTCTTTATTGGGTAACGATAGAATCGATATAGAATGATCGTTAACAATATTGTTGATATAATGTAGCGCTCAATATTATTAATATTGACGAGGATCTTGAGCTCAAATATGTCATGGAATTTGGACAGATAAATGATAGGCCAAATGAAAAATACGCAATGAAAATTAACTTCACCTGAAAAATATGAAATTGGACGGATAGTCCATTGTGCAAAAAGTGAAATTAAAAATCAAGTTGATAGACATAAAGACGACTTGTGGCACAACATTTTCGTAAATATCCTGGTATTAATTATATGGAGACATTTTCTCATGTGGTGAATGAAGTCAACCTTTTGGTTGATATTAGTCGATATTGAAGCTCGAGGAAATACATGCCCGCAGCTTTGACCTTTTGGTCGATATTGAAGCGGAGAAGGCTTTGGAAGAAGAGGCAGACGCTCTACTTACCGATGAGGATGATTCAGCTAGTGCCTCCGAGGGTGAAGGAGATGGGGATGAAGCCACCGATGATGGGGATCCCTAAGATGCAACTCCAGAAGATGCAGTTGCTAAGGGCGTGACCCCGAAGTAGTTTTTAGGTTACTTTATTTTTTTTTTTGTAAGCCTTCCTTGTGCAAATATCATCTTTTGGAAATGCGAGGAGGACTTTTATCTCGTTTTTGGCTAGTGTTGGTTTTAACATGGCTTGTATTCAGTATCGCCTTTATTTATGGAAAACTTCATTTGAGTGATCGGGTTCGAGGGTTGGTTCAGGGTATTACAAACCCTTAGATTTTTATAATAATTTTTTGAGCCGAGTTTAAATCAACTCGTCGTTGCCTCGGGACTTTGTGAACCTCGAGTCCGAATCGAAATAAAAGTGGAGTCTTCGAACTATAAGTTTTAGGCCCTTTAGCCTTTCGAGGTTGGCCCTTAGGCTCTTACATATCGGCCCTTAGGCTCTTATATATGTCAGCCCTTAGGCTCTTATTTATCGGCCCTTAGGCTCTTATATATCGTCCCTTAGGCTCTTATTTACCGGTCCTTAGGCTCTTATATATCGGCCCTTAAACTCTTATTTATCGACCCTTAGGCTCTTTAAGTTGGACCGATTCGGCCACTTAGAAAGGCTATATAATTTTTCCCTCATTTTGGCTTAAAAGACTTGATGAAAATTTGATTATGCCTTAGCATGTGTTTTTTGCACCCGTAGGTTTTTCAAAGGTTCAACATATCGAAACCTTATTAATGATTTATTTGTGTAAACATAATCAAACACCTCTTGAGGTGTTTCCAAGGGCCGATGTTATCAAAACCCTTGGAATTTTCGAAGGCTGAATTTATCGAAGCCCTTTGTATTTTGCTTTTATCGAAACCCTTGGTTATTCGAGGGCTGTATAACGTGTGTTATCAGAAAACTAGCACTAAAATAATCACTATTATCTTTAGCCCCACGGTAGGCACCAAACTGTTTACCTCAAAAAATGTGAGTAACAATTAAAGATAATTTGTAGTTTTAAATATACATGATATATTCTAATACTAGCGATTAAACAAGTAATATTAAGCTTAAGTGAGAAGAAATAATGAACCAAATCAATGCTGCTGAAACAGTAAGGGCCTTGAGTTCGTCTGTCCAGGGACCTCGAGGTAAGCTAAGACTAAAAAGATATAAATAATAAAACAAAGGCAATAAAGATGAAGAGTAATTGCTAAGCACGTGAAAGAATAAAAATGTTCTATTGTTGTGAATGATCAGATTTTTACAAAATGATGGGTGTCCCCTTTATATAAGAAGAGAAACCTCCAATATAGTACCTTGCTCATAAAGTAAAAGAATCCTATTGGTACATGTGTATGACGGTCTAGTACGGACCTGTGCTATTTTGCATATACAGCTACGAAGTACGTCGTAGCTAAACACAAAAATTTATGTGGCTAAACACTTTAGCTGTAATAATTTTTTTCGTAGCATCTGTAGCTAGAAGTAGCGTAAATAAAAGTTAGCTACAAACTTTAACATTTTGTGGCTAAGGATTAATACTTATTGCTACAAGAATTTTTGTGACATAGCTATATTAATAAAATATTTTGCCACGAAGAATATATATTTATAGTTAATGATTTCATTCTTTTGCCACGATAAATAAATTTTATAGCTATCTTCTACTTTAACCACATAGGGACATACCATGACAAAAGATGTTATTTATTTAGCCATAAAATTCAAATATGTAGTTGTGCTCACATATTAAATTTGTGCTATAGTATTTATATTTAGCTGCCAATCCATAATTTCATGGCTATAAATCGTCAAAATATTCTGATTAGATTTTTTTATTATATTTTATTTGGTGACTAAATTTTTATTTATAAAAAATAATTTATTAGAGATAATAAACTTCTCTGTCCTATGCGTTGCTATTTTTCTTTCTTTACCTCACTAAATATTTGTGAAAGATTTCAAATATTTCATATCCACACATCTTGATCAAACCATAGAAATATATGGTAATAAATTTTGAATATTACTTTATTATACAAATTGTCATCTAAATACTTTCAAAAATTAATTCTAAAATATACAATTTTCAATCTAAAGTATAGTCGATCATTTAACTATAATCTATAAAATTCTGAAGGGTTCCACATCAAAACAAAACTAAGTTCTAAGTATTTGATCTGGGGACTAAAGATGTTGCAATCAGATGATCATCTATAGCCAAGGATGAAGTAATTTCACTCTGAATTCTTGATCTTCTTGCATTCAATAGATTAAAATGCACGCTGTAAGTTCAAAAGAAACAATAATTAGCACAAAAGAATGAGTGAACCAAAAGAAACACTAATACTAAGATGCAAGTTTGACTTGTAAAAATAGCAGAAGAACGTTCAAAGAGAGAAAAATTATGTGTAGATAATTCTTTTACAAGAATTTTTAGCATATAACAAGAGGAAAAAATTCAAAGCAACAAGACAAGAAAACAAACCCGTATGCTTTTTCAAAAACTTTTGAAAGAATTTTTATCCCAAAATGTCTTCTGGACGAATTGTGGCTCCTCCCAACATTACATTATAATCTTCAAGGTTCCACTCATTAACTATTACAATACAATATCTATCAAATTGTTAGAATATAAATTCAAAAATTCAACTCAAGTAGATGTATGGAAATTGAGAAATCCTAAGATGTAGATATATAAACATACCTGAATAGGGAAAAGGCATCGGGGTATATAGCTAGTGATTCCGTTGATTTGCTCCTTTCACGTGAAGACAGAAAGCGTTGTAAAAGAAGGAAACGGGAAAAGGGAGCAAGGGGGTTGGCGGCTGGAAAGGAACGCACACTTAGATTGAAGTTTTTATAATTTTATTAGATTTTGGGGAGTTTGGTTTGGGCCAATTGCCTTTATATTCATTTTCTTTTTGTTAATATATATTTTCTTCCTTTTATTTCTTAACAAATACCATAAATAAGAGAAATATAAGTACTAACAAATACAATAAGTAAGAAAATTATCTATGGAAAATGAAAAAAATTAAATACATAATTTACACTAAGTAAAATAGAAAAATCAACTTGCATGAAATAAAGATATTCTATAATATAGTATATTCCTTACAACTTTTTTCTTCCTATATGATATTGTTAGTTTTGTAATTTACTCCTATTTAAATTATATTAACTTCTTAATTTTAGTGTTTAATTAGATTATGATAGTTATTAAGTAATTAAAATAGTATTAGACCATTAAATATACAAATTTCTATTTATCTAAATTGAGTGTACAGTGAACATTTGATTTTGCTTATTCAAATCTAATGAAAATTAATTACATACTAATTTAAATTTTATAGAAAATTATAAATATATTTTTTTAATATGAAATATGTTATACTAGTTAGTTTTGTTATACACTCCTATATCAAGTTATCAACCATATTTTGTTTTTTGATGTGAAACATAATAATTCTTATATTTAATGTATAATTAAAAATGACAATTAGAAACTTATTAAGGAAGTATATTTATCTCTCTCTCTCTCTCTCTCTATATATATATATATATATATATATATATATATATATATATATATATAGACGCACACACATGTACACACACAAGATTATAGTTGTTTAAATTCTATAAAAATAGTCATCCACACGAATTAGCTATAATTCCATTATATTTAATAAGAATTATAATATAATTAGTTTTCCTATGGACTTAAGTATCAATCAACTTCGTTATTCTTTGAAATATCTATAACATGATTATACAAAAATTAATATGAATTATAATATCATAAACTTTTTTGTAGTGATAAATATGTTTATTGTATGTATTTGGAGCTTTGTCCATTTATCAAAACTAAATGCACCAAAACCACCATACTCATATAAAATTATTCTAAGTACTTATTAAAAATATTTAAGGACTATATATATATATATATCAAACAACTCTTAAAGGCTTCAATATATGAAGACTTATTTAAAAATAAATACTTAAATATAAATTACTTATATAAAAAAAATAGTTAAGTGCTAGACATACATAAATTCTCAACAAATGTTAATATATTTTGAACTCAGGCCCAATATATATATATATATATATATATATATATATATATATATATATATATATATATATATATAATTGGCGTCCAAAAATAACAAGTTGCAATAAAATAAAATATGAGTTTGATAAATAAAAAGTAAATTGATAAGTTTTGAGGCTACAAGTAGGCATACAAATGATATATTAAAATTAACTTTTGCATACTTATATATATATAATTGGCGTCCAAAAATAACAAGTTGCAATAAAATAAAATATGAGTTTGATAAATAAAAAGTAAATTGATAAGTTTTGAGGCTACAAGTAGGCATACAAATGATATATTAAAATTAACTTTTGCATACTTAAAGTTTATTAATACTTCAATTTATATATAATTACTATATTTTATGTTATTTTGGAAATATCTAACTTTTATAGTTAAAATTGAATTTTCATAACTTGATAATTGTTTGTACAAGTCGTACTTTTTGGTCACTGAAATAGTAAAATTCATCTATGAAATTTTGTACATATAACTTATTATGGTTAAAATACTATTATTGCATTGACAATCCTAACTATATGACTAAAGTTATAGTTAACTTGCAAATTTATCGTCACTTTAAATTTGTAGCTATTAATTTTATCATGACAAACAGTTGTAACTATTATCTAACTATTTTTATTTTCTTAAAATAAGAAGATAAGTATTTATTTGACTATAAAATTTTGTTTTAAATATTTATGCTAGAAGATTGCTATTGTTACGGCAAATTTACCTTGTGGAAAAAATTAATGATTAGTTATAAAATTTTATCGTAGCAATAAATTTGTGGTTATATTATTTTATTTTGATAAAAAAATTATAACTATTAAGCCAACTATTACCATGGCTTTTTAGAAGTTGAAGCAAAATTATTTATTTGTAACATTTTGATTTAAATAATTATTGTGACTAAAAGGTTATTGTTGCTATATTAAGTTTTAACTCGTGGCAAAAACTAATGATTAGCTACAAGAAATATGTGGCTAATTCAACCTATACTGCCATAACTTTTTATAACTTGAAGCAAGCATATTCATTTAGTTATAATATTTTATTTTAAATATTTTATTGTTGCTAAAAAGTTACTACAGCTATAGTAAGTTTCAACTCGTAGCAAAAAACTAATGATTAGCTACGGAATTCAATTATAGCAATAAATCTGTGGCTATATCTTTTAATTACTGCCACAACTTTTTGAGCTTGAAGCAAAAATATTCATTTAGCTACAATATTTTGTTTCAAATAATTTATTATGGCTAAAATGTTACTATTGCTACAATAATTATTGATGTGTGGCAAAAACTTATGATTAGCTACAAAAATTTATTTGTAGCAATAAATTTGTAGCTATTAAGGTAGTTATTGCCACGATTGTTAGCAATTATAGCTAATATGAGGAATTAGCTTTACCAACTTAATTTTCGTGGCAAGGAAATTTTAAAATTTTGTAAATAGCCACAAAATTCTGTTTTTTGTGGCTATTATTAGGTATTAGCTATAAATTTCAAATTCGTAGCTAAGATTACGTAGCTATAGATGCATAATGTTTTAGTGAATTGTGCAACCCTTATCCTATAATTGATGCCCAAATCTATGTGTTCTTGAGAAATTTCCGCTCTTTCTTGATTGACTTCGAGATTATGTTGTCCTCGACGCAGGCCGTGTCGGGCCTTTAATCAGCTTCTTCGAGGTAGGTGTCCCTTAGCAGAATCTGTCTCACGCCTCGAGTCTCCCGGATTCGAGCCTATAGCCCGATTTAAGACTCCAAAATCATATTCCTCGATTTTGGCAGTATACAAAGAGAAGAATGGAAATGTTGGTCCAACAAACTTCAATAGATCGAGGCATGTTTTTGAACAAGTTGCACGTGCAATTATATAGCATTGTAAGATTTCCGTTCTTATATGGTAGCATTCAAGAATTGAAGTGTAATCCTAATCTAGGACTGAACCATATCAAGAATGGCATATCAAAAGTAAATGATGGAATCTTTATGCATGGTCCAAACTAATTAATTACCAACGTCCAATGTCATACGTTATTAGTATCTAAAGTGTATGTGTAGCTAACTGTTCGTTTAAGAAATGCATGTGTTTTGAATCATCCATAGTGATTCACATTCAGACTAAGCTCCTCCGTTACGATCATCAGTAAGATCTTTACAACTTTTATTTCTATTTTTTTTACTACTTCACATTTATGATGCTAGTGCCCTTACTTTGTAATTGGTTCGATTTTTAGCATCGATATTGAATATATGTATTTTATAAGGACAAAGTCTATTTAACATTTTCAATTATTAATGCAGTTAAAAGAAAATTAGGAGAAAGTTGTGTGAACATATCGTTGTTTGTTACAACGAATACAACATATATATGGCTTTACAAGAAACGAGTTCCGTTCCAATTGTTTGACACGTTTCACTTATTGTTGGTCAATTTAATCAAATTTTCGAGCTAATGGCTTAATTAATTAATACATTTTCAATGAAATAAAAGCTATGTTTCAAAACTACACAAAACGCACTATTAATTGTAATTTTCATCAAATCAAAATGGTGAAAAATGTACTTAAAATAGTCAAACTTTATATAATTTGAGCATCGAGAATCATGAAAAGTTTTAAACATTTTCGGAGAATAGTAATGAATATAGTTCTTGGCTAGAGCAATTTTGTATAAGATCGCCGTATTCTATTCTAATCGAGTTCGAGGTTCAGTCAATCACACATGAGAGAGAATTAAAGCACAAATGAAATTCTTTTGTTATGTCTACAGTGTTACAACCCTGAAAGAAGAAGGAGAATACAAAATCAAACTCACATTTAATGTGGGAAGAACTCTCACCAATATCAATAACTCTCACATTATATTGTAGTGGCTGGTTGGCTTGAGTCGACGGGTAGAATAACTTTTCGTACTAGAAAATAAGCAAAAGGGTGAAGCACAAATATCTAATGGCCTTTGACTCCATAATTTTTTGTCTTCACTCTTCAGATTTTGGGCTATTTAAAAATTTATTTCCTAACCTCCCCCCACCCGTTACACCTCAAATATACCACAATTACTTCAGTGTTTTCTCGGGGGAATGTAACTTAGTGGATTACGAGTCTCATCTCTTTTTAAGTTGACTCACATCACATTGAGAATGAGAAAGACTTGACAAAGAGGACATTTAAAAAAAAAAAAGATTTACGGTGTGTTTGATACGAAGGAAAATATTTTTAGGAAAGGCTTATTCACCTTATCACATCTCTCCAAAAATTTTTTTTTTTAATAGTAAGTTTTTTTTCCGTCATCACCCACCCTGCACCCCCCCCCCTCTCGCGGCAAAAAAAATAATTTTTTTTAATTTTTTTGGTGATTTTTTCTGTTTTTTCGTTTTTCTACACCATCCCCCACCCTACAAAAAAGTTTTTTTATGACAAAATTACATAATAATGCACTCCATAAGTTGACCTTGCATTATTTTAGCCCACTTACAAGTTTGAAAATGTGTAGCCAAATATCAATAAGCTTAGATCTGAATTTTTTTCAATTTTTTATGCTCTATATCTTCAAACGTGAAATATTTCCATTCTCCTTTTTCCTCAAGTTTCTACACACCTATCACAACTACGAAAATTCAAAAACAGACGCGAGAAATCTAAAATCTCATCTTATTTAATGCTAATCTTGTTAGATTTTGAATATGATTTTGTGAGAAATTTGGAGTGGATATTGTTTGAACTTATTATAATTAGTCTAAGTAGACTGTATACAAAGTTTGAAGTCATTTAATGGAGATTTGGAATAGTTTTAATCAAGAATTGCAAGTGAAAATCGTACGAAAAGTTTGTCAAAGATGCTTATACATTTTTATACAATATTATACACTTTTATTGTCACGACCCGGATTTTCCACCATCGGGAGTCGTGATGGATCCTACTATTGGAGCTAGGCCAGCCAAGTATTAACACATTGATGATAACATTCGCAACAATATAAATAAAACAAGACAATTAAATAAAAGCGAAGGCTTTAAACTTAGATAACGGAAATCAAGTGCGGAAGTCTAAATACATCTCTATCCAGAGTCTGGTGTCACTAACTCATGAACTACTAGAGAGTACTATAAACAAGGTTTGAATAAAAGATACAATGCTTTGTTCCGATACAAAAAGAAAACAATCTAAGTAAAATAGGAAGGGCCTCCGGCCTGCGGACGTCATCTAGGCTACCTCGAAAGTCCCTGGACTGAAGTCAGCTCCCGATCAAATCCTACTGCTGAGGTCCAAGAGCTGCTCCTGGATCTGTGCAAAAAGATGCACAGAGTGTAGCATCAGCACAACCGACCCCATGTGCTGGTAAGTGCCCAGCCTAACCCCGGCGAAGTAGTGACGAGGCTAGACGGAGCCTACCAAAAACAACCTGTGTAGATATATGCAATAAAAGGGAATACACAGAATTTAAATAGCTAAGAGGGAGGGGGAAACATGCTATGGGGGTGTAGCAGTTCAGATATAAAGTCAATAGATAGAGAAGTGAAACTGTACAATAGCAACAGTTAAGGAGAACAAGTTAATCGACAGTTGCACGGCATCAACTTTCGTGCTTTTACTCTCGTTCTCACCAAAATAATCATATAAGGTACACGACATTAACCTTCGTGCTCTTTCTCGCATAAACTCTCATATCAAGGCACGGAATGACCATTCGTGCATAAATGTTCAAAACATGGCACAGAATGACCTTTCGTGCATAATCATTCAAAACATGGCACGGAATGACCCTTCGTGCATAATCATTCAAAACATGGCACGGAATGACCCTTCGTGCTAAATTATTCAAAACATGGCACGGAATGACCCTTCGTGCATAATCATTCAAAACATGGCACAAAATGACCCTTCATGCAAAATTATTCAAAACATGACACGGAATGACCCTTCGTGCTTTTACACTCTTTCCTCACAATAACAAACAATGCACGACATCACCCTTCGTGCTCTATCGCTCTTCCTCACCTAACAACAATCACGAACAAAGGGGGCAAGGGAGTGAACAAATAATGATAGGAAATCCCGGCAAGGGAATAAAATTAAACAGCTAAATCCCCGCAAGGGAGCACAATTAAACAATTAAAGCCCGGCAAGGGAACAATATCAATAATCTCAGCATCCCGGCAAGGGAGATAATCAACAAAACGACAAACATCTCGGCAAGGGAACAATTCGATAATTCTTTCTCTTTCTTTCACTTTTGCCTCTTATCTCACTTTACCACCTGAGCCAACGCTCCAAAGGGGTTCAATCATTTCATATACTTTCACGCTTTATAATATACTCGAGCCAATTCTCCAAGAATGTACAAATCATAATTCTTCCTCAAACTCTTCACATCATATGAAATTTATCAATTTAACAAGGAAGTGATATCACAAAATCCGAATAAACACAAATAAGACTCACGGTTGTGAGCACGTGATTTTTTCCCTATATATGAATTATTCCCAAAAATTCAAACAAAATGACGTCTTTCATTATTTTTACAATTTTTGTGAATTTGGTGCTTTTTCTGTTAATTGTTTGCATTTTATTTGTGCATTTTTTTAATTCATATGAAAAATATAAAAAAATATACTGGACATTTGCATTTAGGATTTAATTTTATATTTTTAGGATTAATCAGTGGTTAAGTTGTTTTTAGAAAGTAATATGGAGAAAATAACAAAAATAGTCCACTTTTGCATTTTTAATTGTTAATTGTGGAATTTGTCGCGAAATAGGTTTTAAACAATTTTAGGAATTAATTAGCTTAACTTTGAAAATATATTAGGTCTTTATTTTTATTTTTTGCATTTTTATAAAGTCAGAAAAAATAAAAAATAATACAAAATGAAATACTAAAATAGATAAAAGAAATAAAAGGACAACAATTAAAAAAAATGATCTTAATTGGAGACCAAAATTGGGCCAAATAAGCAGCCCAATCGGACCAAACACGCCCTAGACCAGGCCCATACCCCGTCTCAACCCGACCTGCCCCTCCCTTAGCGAAACGACGTCGTTTGGCGTCGATCAATCCGGGCCGTCGAGGTTAATCAATCCGACGGACGAGAAGCTTGGGTCGTTTAGTATATTAATGTCCAAACGTTACCCCCCCCCCCTATCTCGTCTCTCAGACCTCACCCCACCCAAACCCTAGAGACGCCGCCTCTATACGCTCCGTCAAGCTCGCCGGCGGCGACGACGGTAACCACTCCAATCCAGACCAAAATAGCACCCTAGAATCTCCTTTTCTCCCTCATCTCGAATCTGGCCACAACATTCCTCGAATCATAGCCGAACGGTTCGAATCTGAATCGAAGTTTTCCGGCCAAAACCCAAATACGTCTAAACCTCCCCATAAATCACACCACATACTCCTCTCACCACTCTTTTCCTATACCTTTGACTATTTGCCCTCACATCTCACTGGAACCGCTCGAATATTAGTTTTTAAAATTCTGGCCAAGACCCTAGTCTTCCCAAACTTCGCCAAATTGACACCAAGTGACCCCATCGCCTCCCTCGTAGTAGATTCATCGTCAGTATAGCTCAAGTCTCACCGGAGATGGTCGAATTTTAAATTTGAAATTTAGCCGGATTTTGGAAGTTGAATCAGTGAGTTTTTGAGTTTTTCCCTTTCTTTGTTTAAATTTTTGCTTTTGATTCTGTTCTCATATTTGTTGATGTTTAGTTTAATTTGCATTTTAATTTTTGTCAATATTGTTCTAATCTTGTATCCTGATTTGTTTTGATTAACTCTAGTTGTTTATTTGATTTTAATCTGTTCTAATTCCGGATTTTAGTTTGATTTTTAGTTAAGCGTTTGATAATTTGTTAATTAGTTTTATTAAGTTTTGTTTGAATTAATTTATGGTATTCCTTTAGTTTAGGTTAATTACTAGTTGGTTCAGTTTCAGTTTAACTAGTCGTCATAATTAGTTGAATTTGGTTATAGTTGATAGTTTAATTTGTTTATTGGTTCTGTGGTTATCAATTCTGATTAGATTAGCTTGTGTTAGTTTTTTCTTTGATAGTTAGTTTGGTCATTAATTCTGAGTTCGATTGATAGATTCAATAAGAGTTTAAATTGGGATAGATTCAGAGTTTAGGAAATTGTTTGGTTATAGATGTAATTTTAGTTTAAGTTCAGGGGTAGTTTAGACATTTAGGATTGGGGTAACACATGGTAGTTGAAACTAGAATCTTCTAGGGCCTTCCAAAGTAGGACTTTAGTGTAATTTCAGTAATTGTAGAGTATTAACTTGTGACACAAGTCAGAAAACAAGGGACTAATAGGCAACTGAAAATCTGAAGCTCCCCCTTAGTTTTGCCTATAAAAGGCAGTCCTTATTGCCTTGTTTCACAAGTTTGGAATCTCTAAAAACTCCCCCCAAAATTCCCACAGTCTCCACAAGTTGCAAATTTGAAATTCAGATCCAAAAGCTAGATTTGGAATTCTAAAACTCTTTTAGATCTAAACTCTTCGGAAAAACCAAAAAACATAGCACAAAAAACCAAAAATTACTATTTCATTGAAGCCTCTAAGAGTAAATTCAAGTTCTAGCTGTTAGCTACAGACTTTCAGTCCAGAAAATGATAAAAATGGCCTAAGCAGTCTGGTTTAGTGTTGTCGAAGCCTTAGAAAGTTTTTCCTGGTTTAGTTTCGAGTGTATTGTGGTACAGTCAGGTCTGTTTGGGTATTTGCTGTTGTTGTTGTTCTACAATTCATTCCGGGGTTAAATTTGAGTGTGTTGAGTTCATTTCTGGGTTGAAACTGGTTTGTTGCTGCTATTTGAATTCTGGCTGCTGATACCCGTTGAAAACTATTGCTGATTCCTGTTGCTACTGCTGTGAAATTACTAACCTCTCTCTTCTCTTTTGTTTCATTGCAATCCCAGGTACACTTCCGAGTTCATCATAATATACATTGAAAGTTGAAAATTGGAATGAAAATGAAGCATGTTTGATTATAGAATTGACTACTTTTGATTTTTTTCCGTATATTTCGTTGTAATGAAGTAAGACTGGACTATTTGGACTATTAATTTGTATTGGAATGTTAATATTCATTAGCTTAGTATGATTGTATTTGGTGATTAGTTTAACTGTCGATATTAGCAACAACATAAATATAGAAGTTGAATTTAGATCTTAACTTGTAGTTAGCAATTCAATATTCGAACAGCTGTGAGTAGCTAAGAAATGCCAGCGTTAGTGTGAATCAATTTAGACTTGTTAGTTTACTAGTAGGAAATTGAATTTAACTTGGATTGCTGGGTTCGTACAACCGTATATGTACACTGTTAGTTTAGTCTTACTAGGGGTATTAAAACACATTGTAGAACTTTGAACTCAAAAGTATAGACAGTCTTTGCCTGTTGAAAGACTGTCTCATCTCTAGCCTGCGGTTAAACTTGTTTGAGGAGTTTTAGGTGGAATTAACTACTTATTAAGGTCACTTAAGCAACTATCCATGTAAAAACATTTTAAATGAATTGAATGGTCTGACTGATCTATTGGCTGAGAATTAATGTTCAATTTGAATTAAGATGATATCTGGGCCTAAGGCATTGACAGGCCTCAAAACTAAAACCGGCGTCGTATTTTTGGGCTCGTCATAGGCCTCAAACTGTCCACCCCTTTATTAATGAAATCTGGGTTGTTATGAACAATTTGCTGAAAATGTTCTGCCTTCACTTACCAAGTTATTAGGCTTAATTGGTTTGAAACTGATTCATAAGGATTTTGGGCCTTTCAAATATGCTAGTTAATTAGTTAGGCTTCAGAGACCCCTAAAGTTAATAATACGCTAGATTGCTTTAGGCCCGACATTTAATAATATTACCTTCCTAAACTCGGGTGTGCATTTCATATGACCCAAATCAAATCCCAAACGTCGAATAAATGTGTTCAGGAGTGCGGGTGCATTTCATGTGACGCAATCCAAAGACACACTTTAAACGACGTTCGGCTTTCTTTAAAAAATGTTAAATAAAAGCGGTTAAAAGTAAAAATCGGCACATTGGTTCGTCATGTAATAAAATCAGATAAATAATCTAAACATGACAGTTGAGCGACCGTGCTAGAACCACGGAACCCGGGAATGCCTAACACCTTTTCCCGGGTTAACAGAATTCCTTACTCGGATTTTTGGTTCGCGGACTGGTAACAGAGTCATTCTCTTCCTCGATTTGGGATTCAACCGGTGACTTGGGGCACCATTAATCTCCCAAGTGGCGACTCTGAATATTTAATAAATAAATCCCGTTTCGATTGTCCTTTAACTGGAAAAACTCCTTTACACCCTTATGGGTGTAGTGAAAAAGGAGGTGTGACAGCTCTGGCGACTCTGCTGGGGATCGAACCCAGAATCTCTGGTTCAGGGTTCAGAATTCGAGCTTAGAATAATTGTTGCGTTTGGCTTTATCTGACTGTGTTACATGATATGTGCTTAATGTGCTAGTTGACTGCTTTACCGCTTTGATATTATGTGAACTGTGTATAAACTGCGTCGAAACCCGTCTTCTCTCTAAGTCTTCTAAATCATGAAGAAGGGTGCACTTCGTGTGACTTCTTTTCTGTATAGAGTCTAATTCCCAATTTAGAACGAGGTTCGGATAAGTTGCAAAGCCGGCGAAGCTTCTGTATTCCCGGTACGCTGCCTCCCCCTCGGCTCGAGCTGTCCGCTCGGGTAAGCCAGGTCTAGAACAAACACCCAGGTTCTGAACCTAGAATAACTCAACTTCATGTCGGATCCCTAGTAGGAACGCTTATCTGCATCATGTGCATTTTTGACTTAGGGGACTCAACACAGGGGTTGGGTCCGTATAGGACTAGCAACCTGAAATGGAAAAGAACATCCTGATGCTTCCTACTTGTTTTCTGTGCATTTATTTGTTTCAGACCCGCATGTTGACCAGCTTCTGAATCTCGGGAATATTGGAAAATTGAGAAAAGAGAAAAAGAGAGAAATAGCAGTTAGAGAGTTAATTGCTTATTTTAAAAAAAAATCCAATGCCCAAATACTATCAAAACTCTGCCGAAATTTTGAGAAAATAAAAATAAAATATTTTTTTAATTGTTTGTTTTACTCAAAAAGCAAACAGTGTGTGAAAAATATTTTAGTTTGTCTTGTTTTCAAAATGGAAAAGGAAAAATAGTTTGTTTTGCCATGGAAAATGAAAAGGAAAAAATAGTTTGTTTACCATTAAAAAGAGAAAAAGGGAAAAGAATCTTGTTTTAAAAAATAGTTAGTTTTATTTGCCCGAACTACGCAGGTTTGATTCTCACCGGATATGAGATACGTAGGCAACCCTCATCGGGTCCAACCTTCCCTTTTGCAAAAATAGCCAAAAATGTCAAATTTTAATTTTCATCATAAATAAGTCGGGTGATGCCGTTTTTGTCAAAAATAGCCGAATGTCCCCAAAAGGGACGCTGGAAGGCCGATTTTCATAAATAACCACCTTTGGTCATTTTTAAGATCTCGATCGGTTAATCCACAAAGCCTTAAAATCCTCGTCTCCGAAGTGCCGAAAGGCCGTGTTTGAAAAATCGGGTCTTTCATTTTAGTTTGAAAAAAAAAACAAAAATAGTAGTTTTGTTTTGAATCAAATGAATTTACCTTAATAAAGGTGCAGGATGAGCACAAAGGAAAATGAATCTTTTACCATACTTAATGAGATCCCCCTCCAGCTCCACATGTGGTGGAATAATATGGGAGAAGGCAATAAAGTAATAGTGGCTAGAATCCTGGGAGGTCTTGTCGGTCTACTAAATGTCAAGCCAAAATCGGATGTCCTTGAGGCCTTAATACCATTTTGGGACCCGACCCGCAATGTGTTTCGCTTTGGGGGTTTTGAGCTTACGCCCATGCTGGAGGAAGTCGCGGATTATGCGGGTCTGAATGGAAATCTGAGGGGTCAATATTTGCTGTCACCAAGACCAGTATCTCCGCACATATTTTTGGATTTGCTAAACATCTGTCGGAGTGTTCAGAATGATGATTTGTCGGGAGGATGTTGCACTCTTCAGTTCATGTACCAGCGTTATGGTAATCCTCGGGGTTTTGAAGAACCAAATTTGGGACTGACCCATGCTGGAAACAGAAGTAAGTGGGAAGCAAGATGAACCTTGGCATTCATAACGGCATTCTTGGGAATCGTGATTTATCCACGAAAAGATAAGAAAATAGAGGCAGGTCTTGTGGGGATGGTTGATGTTGCGATTAAAAGGGCAGATAGCACTATAGTTCCCCTGATTTTGTCAGAAATTTACCGAGCATTGACTGTGTGCAGGGAGGGAGGAAATTTTTTCCAAAGTTGCAATTTATTACTTCAGTTGTGGATGCAAGAACATCTATGCCACTGGGCGGGATACATGAACTATGGGCTGACCGGGTTAAGCTGTATCGAAGAATTTGAAAAGCGGGTAAGGGGTATTGCTTTTCCTGAGGGTACCGAAGCTTGGCTCATACGACTGAGGTGTCATGACCCAAAATCCCAACCCGGTCGTGATGGCGCCTCTCGTGAGGACAAGGCAAACCAATCAACAAAACGGTACATCTATTTATAATTGCTTAGCAAGAATAAGTCTAAATCATGGGCAATATAATCTTAAATGCGAAATAAACATGATAGAACAAGGAAAACCCTCCCAACTCAGCCCGAAATCGGGGTGTCACAAATCATGAGCTACTACAAAGTTTACTAATATTTTACAAAGTCTGGAATTATCATAAATAACAAAGAAAAGGGAGAAAACGGGGCTGCGGACGTCAACAACTACCTCGTTACTCCTAGTCACCTCCTGGTCTGGAAAGAATCAGCGCTCAGGAGCGAACTCAGCTCTGTCTGTATCTGCACACATGGTGCAGGGAGTAATGTGAGTACTCCGACCCAGTGAGTAATAATAATAAATAACGACTAAAAACATGAAATCTCATAACGGCACAATATAGCACTATCCCAAGCAGTAAAATCAGTTATACAGTAAAATAGTGAGTATCAGATAATTCTTCTTTTAAAACAGTAAAGACAAATAATTTCCACAGCAGGGATAAATCAAAAGCTTGCCCCTCGAGCTCAATATGTAAATCTCAGTATAGTATCAGCCCCTCGGGCTCACTCCCAACTCACAAACACACAACATCAGCCCCTCGGGCTCACTCCCAACTCACCACACACAAGCAACGACCTCTCGAGCCCACTCCAAACTCACCTGGGTACCCTGCGCTCAGTGGGGGTGTGTACAGACTCCGGAGGGGCTCCTACAGCCCAAGCACAATATCAATAGGCCTGAAAGCCTTCACACATCACACACGAGGCCTGAAAGCCTCCTCATATAACACTCGAGGCCTGAAAGCCTCCTCACATCACTCAACATATCTTCACATATGACCCTCGGCCTCAATCAGTCCAGAAAATAGTCATAAGCCTCTTGGGCATCAGTAAAACAATAGTGCTCAGCTCAACAACATTATACATATCATTAAATCTCGAGTTGAGTATAAATGTAGCTGAGTTCACAAAATAATATAATTCAATTGGACCGAGTTCAAAAAATATTTCAATTCTTGAGGAAAATAGTGATGTATACAAAAGATTTCAGATAATTGGCACGAAGCCCAATATGGCAATAAGCCCAATCATAGTGAAAAACAATAAATCTTTATTAATTATGCGGTAAAAATATCAACTGGGATGGACCAAGTCACAATCCCCAATAGTAAATGACCCTGCGCTCGTCATACAACGCGTGTCTTATCTCAACATAGCAGTATGTTGTGCAATCCGGGGTTTCAAACCCTCAGTGCATCATTTAAAACCATTACTCACCTCAAGACGGTCCAACCTCTACTCTGCTATGCCCTTGCCTCTCGAATTTACCTCTTCGCGCGTCGAATCTGATCAAAACTACAACAAATACATTACAATAGGCTTAGGGAATATAACCCAATCGAAAAGACTCGAAAAATATCGAAAATCACGAAATTTGCAAAACCCGAGCACCGGGCCCACTTCTCAAAAAATTACGAATTTCACATCACCGGATTGCTCGTCTCTCCACGAGTCCGTACATATCAAATTTACCAAAATCGGAGTTCAAATGACCCCTCAAATCTCCATTTAATTCTCTTAAGTTTCAAGCCCTAAACCACCATTTTTGTCCATAAATTACTTGAGTTTTCAGCTCTAATCCATGTATTTAACTTGGAAATAAGTAGAAACAACTCACCTTTGATGCTTGATGAAATCCCCCTTGAAATCCTCTCCAAAATAATCCAAGCCAAATGAAAGAAATGAAAGAAATAAGCCAAATCCGTGTTTAAAGAATCTGCCCGTGCTTCGTCGAGTTGTACCTTGCACTTGTGCTCTACAAGTTGTACATCCTATTAAAATTTTCCCTTGTCGGACACCTTATGCTTAAACACCCATAACGTCTTGTATAAATATCCAAATGACAAATGGTTTGAAGATTTAGAAACTAGACTCGAAGATCTTTAATTTTATAGGTTGTACACCATATAACTCTTTATATATCCCGAGATATGAGCTTCTAAAGCGCATCCGTAAATTCTGTCGAAATTGCTCTACCAGCCATTTCAATCCATTATAACTTTATGAGATAATATCCAAATCACGAATGGTTTAACTTTTTGAAAACTAGAATGTACGGGCTACAACTTTCGTGTTTTGTAATATTTCTTATTTCTTATATATTACAATATGTGAGCTTCCAAACTGGACACCTCGCGCCTGAAATTTTCTGGGCACAGCAGAAGCCTAAAAATTTCTGCAATTTTTTTCAAAGATGAAATAGTCCGTTTAACCACCCAAAACTCACCCGAGGCCAGTGGGACCTCAACCAATCATGCCAACATATCCCATAACATCGTTCAAACTTGTTCCAACCTTCGTAACACTCAAAATAGTATCACAACACCAAATTCGCATCGGATTCAAACCTATGAACTTTGAAACTTCTAACTTCCACATCTGATGCCCAAATGCGTCAAAACTAGTCCGAATGACCTCAAAATTTGCAGACAAGTCCTAAATGACATACCGAAGCTACAGAAATTCTCGGAATTCCATTCCGACCATCGGATCAAAATTTCACCTATCAACCGGAAATCGCCAAAATACTAACTTCGCCAAAATGAGCTAATTTCTTCACCGGACCTCCAAAATTAATTCCGATTGCGCTCCTAGGCCTTAAATCATCCCCCGAAACTAACCGAATCATCGGAATTCAATTCCGAGCCCTCTAACTCACAAGTCAACGTCCGGTTGACTTTTCCAAACTAATTCTTCCTTAAAGAGACTAATTGTCCCATTTCATACCAAACTCGATCCGAATTGACTCAAATTCACCAAGTACACATATTGAAACATGAATAAGCATTTAACGGGGAATACGGGACGAAAATACAGGAAACGACGGTTCGGGTCGTTACATTCTCCCCAACTAAAACAAACACTCGTCCTCGAGCGAGTTAAGAAACATACCTGGAGTTTCAAATAGGTGCGGGTACCTGCTCCGCATCTCCTGCTCGGTCTCCCAAGTAGCCTCCTCCACGGGCCGACCTCTCCACTGTACTTTCAATGAGGCTATATCTTTTGATCTCAATTTTTGAACTTGTCGACTCAAAATAGCCACTGGCTCTACATTATAAGTCAAATTTTCATCTAACTGTAGTGTACTAAAATCTAAAATATGAGACGGGTCCCTAATGTACTTACGGAGCATGGACACATGGAATACCGGATGAACACCCTACAATCTAGGCGGCAAAGCAAGCTCGTAAGCCACCTCTCCAATCCTCCTAAGTATCTCAAATGGTCCAATAAACCGCGGACTCAACTTCCCTTTCTTTCCGAACCTCATAACACCCTTCATCGGCGAAACCTTCAGCAAAACCTTCTCGCCCTCCATAAATGACACATCTCGGACCTTCCGGTTCGCATAACTCTTCTGACGCGACTGAGCTGTGCGAAGTTTTTCCTGAATCACCTTCACCTTTTCTAAGGCATCCTGGACCAAATCTGTCCCCAACAACCTAGCCTCACCGGGCTCAAACCAACCCACTGGAGTTCTACACCGCCTCCCATATAAGGCCTCATACGGTGCCATCTGAATACTGGACTGATAGCTGTTGTTGTAGGCAAACTCTGCAAGTGGTAAAAATTCAACCCAAGAACCTCCAAAATCAATCACGCAGGCACGCAACATATCCTCCAATATCTGAATAGTACGCTCGGACTGTCCGTCCGTCTGAGGATGAAATGCTGAACTCAACTCCACCTGAGTGCCCAACTCGTGCTGAAAAGTCCTCCCAAACTGAGAAGTGAACTGAGTACCTCTATCCGAAATAATAGTAACAGGAACACCATGCAACCGCACAATCTCCTGAATAAATATCCTAGCCAGCCGCTCCGCAGAATATGTGGTACACACCGGGATGAAATACGCTGACTTGGTCAGCCTATCCACAACAACCCAAATCGAATCAAAATTCTTCAAAGTCCGAGGAAGGCCACTCACGAAATCCATAGTAACTCTCTCCTATTTCCACTCAGGAATAATCATCTGCTGAAGCAAACCGCCGGGTCTCTGATGCTCATATTTCACCTGCTAATAGTTGAGACACCGAACCACATATCCCACAATGTCTTTCCTCATTCTCCTCCACGAGTAATGCTATCTCAAGTCCTGATACATCTTCGTAGCACCCAGATGGATGGAATACCGCAAACTATGGGCCTCATCAAGAATCAAATCTCTAAGCCCATCAACATCGGGCACAAAAATACGGCCCTGCATCTTCAATACGCCATCATCACCTATAGTCACATCTTTGGCATTATCATGCTGAACTATGTCCTTAAGGACAAGCAAATGCGAATCATCATACTGGTGCTCTCTGATGCGATCATATAAGGAAGATAGAGAAACCACACTAGCCAATACCCGGCTAGGCTCAGAAATATATAACCGCACCAACTAATTGGCCAAGGTCTGAACATCAACTGCAAGAGGCCTCTCCCTAACTGGGATGTAAGCCAAACTCCCCATACTGACTGCCTTTCGGCTCAACGCATCGGCCACAACATTGGCCTTTCCCGGATGATATAGAATGGTAATATCAAAGTCTTTAAGTAACTCAAGCCATCTCCGCTGCCTCAAATTAAGATCTTTTTGTTTAAATAAATGCTGAAGACTGCGATGATCAGTGAATACCTCACAAGATACGCCATATAAATAGTGCCTCCAAATTTTTAAGGCATGAACTATAGCAGCCAACTCCAAATCATGAACATGGTAGTTCTTCTCATGGGGCTTCAACTGACGAGAAACATAAGCAATAACTCTACCCTCCTGCATTAGCACACAACCAATCCCAACTCTAGAAGCATCACAATATACTGTGTATGAACCTATAGTTGATGGTAACACCAATACTGGAGCTGTGGTCAGAAGTGCCTTGAGCTTCTGAAAGCTCTCCTCACACTCACCGGACCATACAAATGGGGAACCTTTCTAAGTCAACTTGGTCAAAGGCGATGCAATAGAAGAAAACCCCTAAACAAATCGACGATAATAACCTGCTAGCCCAAGAAAACTCCGAATCTCTGTGACTGAGGACGGTCTAGACCAACTCTGCACCGCTTCTATCTTCCTTGGATCAACTTGTATACCCTCGCTGGACACTATGTGTCCCAAAATGCAACAGAACTTAATTCATATTTGGAGAATTTTGCATAAAGCTTCTCCTCTCTTAATCTCTGCAGCACTACACGCAAATGCTGGGCATGCTCCTCCTGGATACGCGAGTACACCAGGATATCATCAATGAATACAATAACAAATGCATCCAGATAAGGTTGAAATACATTGTTCATCAAATGCACGAACACTGCTAGGGCATTGGTCAGCCCGAAAGACATAACCAAAAATTCATAGTGACCATATCTAGTCCTGAAAGCAGTCTTGGGAATATCCGACTCCATGATTTTCAACTGGTGATAGCCCGAACGGAGATCAATCTTAGAAAATACCCTCGCTCCCTGAAGCTGATCAAATAAGTCATCAATGCGAGGCAAAAGATACTTGTTCTTCACTGTTACCTTATTCAACTGTCTATAATCAATGCACATTCTCATTGTGCCATCTTTCTTCTTCACAAATAAAACAGGTGCACCCCACGGGGACACGCTAGGCCGAACGAACCCCTTATCTAAGAGTTCTTGAAGCTGCTTCTTCAATTCTTTCAGCTCTGTTGGTGCCATACGATATGGCGGAATAGAAATGGGCTGAGTGACCGGCACTAAGTCAATGCCAAAATCAATATCCCTGTCCGGCGGCATGCCCGGCAGGTCTACAGGAAATACATCAGGAAAGTCCTTCACAACTGGGACAGAATCAATACTAGGAGTCTCAGCTCCAACATCCCGCACAAAGGCCAGATATGATAGATAACCCTTCCCAACCATACGCTGGGCTTTCAAGAAAGAAATTACTCTGCTAGAGACATAATCAGTCATGCCACGCCACTCGATCCTCGGAACACCCGGAATAGCCAAAGTTACTGTCTTAGCATGACAGTCTAGAATAGCATGATATAGAGATAATCAATCCATGCCCAGAATAATATCAAAATCTACCATGCTGAACAGCAGTAGATCAAATCGGATCTCCAGACCCCCAATAATCACAGCACATGACCGATACACACGGTCCACAACAATAGTATCGCCCACTGGGGTAGACACATTAACAGGTAAAGTAAGAGACTCCCGGGGCATACTCAAATGACGGGAAAAATATGAAGACACATAAGAATAGGTGGATCCCGGATCAAATAAGACAGAGGCATCTGTGTGGAAGACTGAGATAATACTTGTGATAACAGCATCTGACGCAAGAGCATCTACCCGGTCTGGAATAGCATAAACCGATCCAGACCACCGCCCACTCGAACTCCCCCTCTAGGGTGGCCTCTAGCTGCCTGACCCTTACCCCTAGTTGACTGGGTGGGTGCTGAAGTAGTTGGTGCAGAAGATGAGGACTGACCCCTCTGCTATGATGAATTGGCGGTACGACGAGGACACTACTTCCACACATGTCCTAACTCTTCACACTCATAACAACCCCTAGATGCTGGAGGATGGGACTGAAAAGAACCCCTCGCACTGGAGTGACTAGCTGGTGCACTCGGTGTAGAAGAACCCTGAACTGATGGGGCACGTGAAGAACTCTAAGCTGGAAGGGCACTAAGTGATGACTGGCCCTGCTGAAATCGCTGATGACCACGACCTGAAGATGGCCCGCGGTACTCTGGACGAGCTGACTGATGAGGCCTGTAAGAACGACCTCTACTCTGCTGAAACTGTCCCCTAGAGGGAGCGCCACTGTGACTAGCTGATCCACGAGGCCTCTTAGCCTCCCGCTCCTCTCTCTCTAGATGACGATCCATCTCAATGTCGCGAGCAACATCTACTGCATCCTCAAAAGTATGGCTCAGAATCCTTTCTCGAGCCATCAGAATACGAATGGGATAATTAAGCCCATCCACGAACCTCCTAATCCTTTCCCGATCAGTCAGGACCATCCATGGAGCATAACGAGCCAGCTCCGAGAACCTCACCTAATACTGAGATACGGTCATATCTCCCTGATGAAGATACTCAAACTGCCTGCGCATCTCCTCTCTCTGAGATCGCTGTACCCATTTCTCCAGAAAGAGAGTGGAGAACTCCTGCCAAGACAAGGGCGCTAAACCTACTGGCCTACGCCGCTTATATGCCTCCCACCAAGTGAAAGCTGCACCTAAGAACTGAAAAGTAGTAAAGGATATACCGCTAACCTCCAAGATCCCTGCTGTCCTCAGCATACGTCTACACTTATCAAGAAAACCTTGGGCATCCTCGCCCTGAGCACCACTGAAAGTAGGAGGTGCAAATCTGCTAAATCTCTCAAGACGACGCTACTCATCGTCTGGCATAACTGGGACCATATTATCCTGAACCGGTGCAACCGGCTGAACTGGGGCAACCTGCTGTACTGGTGGTGCCTCTGGTGTCTGTAATCCCTGCACTACTGGCTCAGGTGTGCGAGCAGTGGGGGTCTAATTGCCTCCCCCTGCCTGTGAAGTAGCTGCTGCAGTGGTGGCTGAAACTGCCTGAGCGAGGCCAGTGCAAACTGTTAGAATCTGAGCCAGGGCCTCCTGAAGACACGGAATAACAATAGGCATAGCTGGTGCCTGAGCAGGTGCTGCTAGAGTCTCTGCAGCTGGAGCCTGATCCTGAGCCGGGGCAACTGGTGGGTCTACAGATGCTGCTCCTGCGGCTTTACCTCGACCATGACCGCGTCCACGGCCTCTGGTGGCCTCAGTAGGTGGCAATGGTGGTCGTCCGTCCTGTCCATTAGCGTGTGTTCTCGCCATCTGCGAGAGAATAGAACAACAGAATTTAGTTTTCGGACCAACAAAGTCGCACGACAAGAATTTCCAAGAATATAAAATTTTCCTAAAGGTTCTGCAGCCTCTCGAGGATAAATACAGACGTCTCCGTACCGATCCGGGGGACTCTACTAAACCAGCTCATGACTCGCGAGACTTGGTAACCTAGGCTCTGATACCAACTTGTCACGACCTAGAATCCCAACCCGGTCGTGATGGCACCTCTCGTGAGGACAAGGCCAGCCAATCAACAAAACAGTACATCTCTTTATAATTGCTTAGCAGGAATAAGTCTAAATCATGGGCAATATAATCTTAAATGCGAAATAAACATGATAGAACAAGGAAAACCATCCCAACTCAGCCCGAAATCGGGGTGTCACAAGTCATGAGCTACTACAGAGTTTACTAATATTTTACAAAGTCTAGAATTATCATAAATATCAAAGATAAGGGAGAAAACGGGGCTGCGGACGTCAACAACTACCTCGTTACTCCTAGTCACCGCCTGGTCTGGAAAGAATCAGCGCTCAGGAGCGAACTCAGCTCTGCCTGTATCTGCACACATAGTGCAGGGAGTAATGTGAGTACTCCGACCTAGTGAGTAATAAAAATAAATAACGACTAAAAACATGAAATCTCATAATGGCACAATATAGCGCTATCCCAAGTAGTAAAATCAATTATACAGTAAAATAGTGAGTATCAGATAATTCTTCTTTTAAAACAGTAAAGACAAATAATTACAGTAGGGATAAATCAAAAGGTTGCCCCTCGGGCTCAATATGTAAATCTCAGTATAGTATCAGCCCCTCGGGCTCACTCCCAACTCACCAGCACACAACATCAGCCCCTCGGGCTCACTCCCAACTCACCACACACAAGCAACGGCCTCTCGGGCCCACTCCCAACTCACCTGGGTACCCTGCGCTCACTGGGGGTGTGTACAGACTCCGGAGGGGCTCCTACAGCCCAAGCGCAATATCAATAGGCCTGAAAGCCTTCACACATCACACACGAGGCCTGAAAGCCTCCTCATATAACACTCGAGGCCTGAAAGCCTCCTCACATCACTCAACATATCCTCACGTATGGCCCTCGGCCTCAATCAGTCCAGAAAATAATCATAAGCCTCTTGGGCATCAGTAAAACAATAGTGCTCAGCTCAACAGCATTATACATATCATTAAATCTCGAGTTGAGTATAAATGTAGCTGAGTTCACAAAATAATATAATTCAATTGGACTGAGTTCAAATAATATTTCAATTCATGAGGAAAATAGTGATGTAAATTCACAAAAGATTTCAGATAATTGGCACGAAGCCCAAATATGGCAATAAGCCCAATAATAGTGAAAAACAATAAATCTTTATCAATTACGCGGTAAAAATATCAACTGGGATGGACCAAGTCACAATCCCCAATAGTAAATGACCCCGCGCTCATCATACAACGCGTGTCTCATCTCAACATAGCAGTATGTTGTGCAATCTGGGGTTTCAAACCCTCAGTGCATCATTTAAAATCATTACTCACCTCAAGACGGTCCAACGTCTACTCCGCTATGCCCTTGCCTCTCGAATTTACCTCTTCGCGCGTCGAATCTGGTCAAAACCACAACGAATACATTACAATAGGCTAAGGGAATATAACCCAATCGAAAAGACTCGAAAAATATCGAAAATCACGAAATTTGCAAAACCCGAGCCCCGGGCCCACTTCTCAAAAAATTACGAAATTTACATCACCGGATTCCTCATCTCGCTAAGAGTCCGTACATATCACATTTACCAAAATCCGAGTTCATATGACCCCTCAAATCTCCATTTAATTCTCTTAAGTTTCAAGCCCTAAACCACCATTTTTGTCCATAAATTACTTGAGTTTTCAGCTCTAATCCATGTATTTAACTTGGAAATAAGTAGAAACAGCTCACCTTTGATGCTTGATGAAATTCCCCTTGAAATCCTCTCTAAAATAATCCAAGCCAAATGAAATAAATGAAAGAAATAAGCCAAATCCGTGTTTAAAGAATCTGCCCGTGCTTCGTCGAGTTGTACCTTGCACTTGTGCTATATAAGTTGTACATCCTATTAAAATTTTCCCTTGTCGGACACCTTCTGCTTAAACACCCATAACGTCTTGTATAAATATCCAAATGACAAATGATTTGAAGATTTAGAAACTAGACTCGAAGATCTTTAAAGCGCATCCGTAAATTCTGTCAAAATCGCTCTACCAGCCATTTTCGATCCATCATAACTTTCTGAGATAATATCCAAATCATGAATGGATTAACTTTCTGAAAACTAGAATGTAAGGGCTACAACTTTCGTGTTTTGCAAATTTTTCTGATTTCTTATAGATTACAAGATATAAGCTTCCAAACTAGACACCTCGCGCCTGAAATTTTCTGGGCACAGCAGAAGCCTAAAAATTTATGCAATTTTTTTCAAAGATGAAATAGTCCGTTTAACCACCCAAAACTCACACGAGGCTAGTGGGACCTCAACCAATCATGCCAACATATCCTATAACATCGTTCAAACTTGTTCCAACCTTCGTAACGCTCAAAACAATATCACAACACCAAATTCGCATCGGATTCAAACCTATGAACTTTGAAACTTCTAACTTCCACATCTGATGCCGAAACACGTCAAAACTAGTCTGAATGACCTCAAATTTTGCAGACAAGTCCAAAATGACATATCGAAGCTACAACAATTCTCGGAATTCCATTCCGACCGTCGGATCAAAATTTCACCTATCAACCGGAAATCGCCAAAATACTAACTTCGCCAAAATGAGCTAATTTCTTCAGCAGACCTCCAAAATTAATTCCGATTGCACTTCTAGGCCTTAAATCATCCCACAAAACTAACCGAATCATCGGAATTCAATTTCGATCCCTCTAACTCACAAGTCAACGTCCGGTTGACTTTTCCAAACTAATTCTTCCTTAAAGAGACTAATTGTCCCATTTCATACCAAACTCGATCCGAATTGACTCAAATTCACCAAGTACACATATTGAAACATGAATAAGCATTTAACGGGGAATACGGGACGAAAATACAGGAAACGACGGTTCGGGCCGTTACATCAGGTCATTGACTGCCGATCAAATTGAATGGGCATTTGGGTGGTTGCCCGTTACTGAGGTGCTATATATGTCAGCGGGAGAGTGTCATATTCTTTTAATGGGTGTTCAGAGTGTCCAACCGTACGCTACCCATCGGGTACTACGGAAACTGGGAAGGTTTCAAGTCGTCCCCAAAGATGAAGACTTGAACAAGCACGTCATTGAGTTAAGTCTGAGAGCCGCATTCCCGGAAGATAAAATTCGCAAATTATGGAATGAATTCCGTTTCCTCGAGCCTAAGACTATGGTCCGAGATATGGCTAAAGGTAAAGTGGACCCGAAGTATAATGCGTGGTTTGGGAAAAGGTTCCAGATTCTCCAAAGGCTCGCCAAAAGAGCCCATGGCCAACAGTTTACTAATGATTCACAAGAGCAATGGGGTTGGTTAGCAAAAGAAGAGAGTTACAGGGCAGAAATAGGCAAGCTGAAGCAACAGATTAGAGACCTGGAATTTGAAAATAATCTGCAAGCTGATGCCGATCAGGGAGAAAAGAATAAATTGGCCCAAGAAAATGAGGCGCTGAAAGCCCAAATCCGACAAATGAGGATAGATGCTAACAATCAACAAAGGAGTCGGTCAAATGAGCGGTTAATAAAAGGGTTGAAAAGGGAAATCAGTGAGTGCCAGGATGATTTGAAGAAATCTGAGGATACCATAGCACACCAGGCACAATGGGCAAAAAGAACAAAAGAGCACACACAATACTTACAACAGGCGAGGAAAGATTATGAAAAGACCATTGCCAGTCTAAAAAGGAAGGTGACCACCTTAGAGAGCGAGGCGGTTAAACAAGCCAAGGCTTTTGAAACCGAAAGTGAACACTGCTATGATCTAATGGCCTTGATGGAAGATGAAATACATCAGTTACAGAAACAACATCTGCATGATTCTAGGGTTTTGAAGTCTAGAGGGGATCAGATAGAACGCTTACTCCTAGAGAAAGACCGAATCAGGGACAAGATTTTGACTATTGCTCATACTATTACCAGGAAATGTCGGGTGTGTGAAAACATGACCCGCACTACTTTCTTCTCGGCAGTGATGATATTTGTGAAGCAAATCATGTATGAATTGGAATAGCTGGAAAGGGGTCTTACACCTAAACCCACGGCAAGGCCGGATGACGCCCCGCGGGCACCCAAATTTAAAGTTTTAATGTATTCGTAGGTCAAGTCTGCATTTTCTCTCTCCTTAGAGTTTGTTGTTTGTTAGAGTCTGTTTTTCCTTTTACGTCAGAGTCTGTCAGAAGTTCTTGAGTTTGTATTTAGTTGGTTTCGAGTCTGTTATTTTCCTTTCTGAAAGCGTCTAGTTTGTAATAGAATGTTTATTAATGAAAATCGAAAATTTCCAAAATTGTCTCTTTACTGTTCGCACTTATCTTCACAAACTACGCTCGGCCTGATTCATGCGGGGTCACGATACGTAGGCAATCCTCATCGGATTCGGCTGTAACCTTAAGAGAAAAGCAAAAGAGAGAGGGAAGAAAATGAAAGAAAAACAGAAAAAGAAGTAAAAGAGCGGTAAAACAAGAAAGAGTGAAAATAAGAAGCCGAGGGAGTGAGAGAACCAAATTAAGCAGAAAATAAAGGCAAGAATTGAAAAGGAAACAGAGAAAGGAAAGACAAAGCAAAAAAAAAAAAAAAAGAAGGGAAAAAGGAAGCAAAAAGAGAAAGAAAGTTGCCGTGGGAAATAAAAGCCGGGATGACGCAAGCAGCCGAGCAAATGCATAATAGAATCCGTTAAACTGCTTAGGTGCATTCATTCCCCAACGTGCGGTTATCAAATCTGCTCATGCCATAACCATTGACCAAGCTGTTGTTGATGTTGAGCCCAGGTAGGTGGTTAGTTGTTTGGCATTCTGGAAACCCATCCATACAACACCCAAGATAAAGTGAACATGACTGGCCAGGAATCTAATACGAGTATTGTTGACCCATCGAAAGAAGTAGAAGAACTTGACATTCATGCAATGAGGGAGGAAATGTATAAGCTAAAGCAACAGATGGCTGAAATGTACCAAGCCTGAGCGAAGGGGCATCCACCGCCAGTTTATCCAGCTAACCCCGCTTATATCCCACCACTGGCTCAGCCTCAGGAGCCACCCACTGTGAACTCGTCTCCAGTCTTTCCCCTCTACCAACAATGCCAAGACACCACTTCTCATACATCACAGGCTCTTCCACCCAAATAAGTCTCATACCCTCCTCCACCAATCACTCCCATTTTTGTGGCACCTCCGCCTGCTACCCTACACCGATCCCCCAGTGAACCTCTGTTCCAGACGCATGACAACCAGTATTATTCCCCTGAGCCTACCTTCAAAGATCCAGAACCCTACTCTTATACCCCTCATCTTGATTTCACAGCTGACACCGAGAAGCCGCCCAAAAACCCTGAGCAGGAGGAGATGATCAGAAAGGTCAAAAGTTTGGAGCAATCATTCCGAGACATGAGGGGGTTAGTGGGCCAAGTAAGTGTGGCCTATAAAGATTTATGTCTGTTCCTAGATGTTCAGTTACCGGCTGGGTTCAAGATGCCTAATTTTGATTTGTACAACGGGCATGGCAACCCAATAGCACATTTAAGGGGATTCTGTAGCAATATGAGAGGAGCAAGAGGGAGAGATGAATTGCTAATGACATATTTCAGCCAGAGTTTGAGCGGATCGGTGTTGGAATGGTACACTAGACAAGACCATAGCAGGTGGTACACCTGGGACGACTTGGCCCAAGCCTTTGCCTGTCATTTTCAATATAATCTTGAAATCATCCCAGATCGACTGTCGTTGACAAAGATCGAGAAGAAGCCCGGTGAGAGCTTTCAAGAATATGGGTTCCGTTGGAGAGAGCAAGCAGCGAGGGTTGACCCCCCAATGAAAGAGAGTGAAATGGTTGATTATTTCTTGCAGGCTTTGGAGCCCACTTATTTTGGTCATTTGGTGTTAACAGTGGGCAAGTTCTTTAATGAAGTCGTGAAAATGGGAGGCATGGTTGAGGAGGGACTCAAGTCCAATAAGGTCATGAGTTATTCAGCAATCAAAGCAACCACCCAGGCCATTCAAAACGGCATTAGGGGGTGCTTGGAAAGAAGAATCCGGAGCATGGTCCAAGTGTAGAAGCCCTTCACCCTATTACAACCAACCCAGACCCCACCACCCAAATTATCCATACACCCCATATGGCCCTCCTCAACATTATTATCCACCACCAGAGCCACACTTTTCCGTCCACCATGCCCAAACTTATACCCAGCCTCCGGCTAATGCGTAATGGCGTGCACCGGCTCCCCAAAACACATACCCAGCTCCACAAAACACATATCCACCCCCGAGGGATTACAGGCCAGGATCTGGCTTCCGCCCAAACCAAGCTTTTAGAAATGAGGGAATACAGAAACCGAAAACATTCACTTCGCTGGGAGAATCCTATACCACTCTTTTCCACAAACTGAGGCAGTTAGGCTTGTTGAACCCGGTCGAGACCAAAATGCCAAATCCCCTTCCTAGAAATCTGGACCATTCAATGAGCTGTGAATATTGTTCGGGGCCCCCCGGACATGATACTGAGAAATGTTGGAGATTGAAAACTGCTGTGCAAAAGCTTATCGACACAAACAGGATCGAGGTTCAGGCCCCGGAAGCACCAAATATCAACCAGAACCCGTTGCCAGCGCATCATGAGGCCAACATGATTGAACTGATACATAAGGGAGCAGAGCTTAAGAAGCCCTCACAGACGGTCATGATGATCCGTTCTAGCAAAGCCAAAGTGAATGAAAATTCAGCTAGTGTGAAACCAACGGTTCAGTTGAAAAGTATAGACAATAAGCCAGTTGTGGTGATGGGGAAAGGATTGTCCATTGTTGCAAAGAAATCAGAGCCGATCAAGGTAGTGGTTCAGGGAGTATCAAGCACACATGCGGTAGTCGTGAAGGGGGCTCACATAGAACCAGTTATCATAAATCCAGTAACCCAGTTACCAGTAATTGACAGTAAAACCGTTCTGTGGAAGTATGAATAGGTAGTTGTGACCTACAAGGGGAAGGAAATCATAGAGGAAGTCTGTGAAACACAAGGTTTAACTCGCTCGGGACGTTGTTTTACCCCCGAAGAGTTGAGAAAGGCCAGGGCTCCCAAGGAAAATCCGGTGTCAGTTAAGAAAGCTATTACGGAGGAAGAGGCAGAAGAGTTTTTGAAAAAGATAAAAGTGCAAGATTATTCTATTGTTGAGCAGCTAAGGAAAACACCAGCCCAAATCTCGTTGCTTTCATTGCTCATCCACTCGGATGAACATCGCCGGGCTCAAATGAAGATATTGAACGAAGCTCATGTCTCCGATAAAATTTCAGTGAATCATTTGGAGAAAATCGCGTACAAAATCTTTGAGGAAAACAGAGTGACATTTTCTGATGACGAATTGCCCGTGGAGGGTACAAAACATAATAGAGCTCTTTATTTGACCGTGAAATATGAAGATTCGGTAGTCACTCGAGTACTGATTGATAATGGGTCCAGTTCCAATATCTGTCCTTTGTCTACATTGAACAAGTTGAAAGTTGATGATGACAGAATTCATAAGAATAGAATCTGCGTTCGAGGGTTTGATGGTGGTGGTACAGACACAGTGGGCGACATCATACTTGAATTGACAATTGCGCCGGTCGAGTTCACCATGGAGTTTCAGGTGTTAGACATGGCGGTGTCTTATAATCTTTTGTTGGGGTGACCATGGATCCATGCTGCCAAAGTGGTGCTCTCCACACTACATCAGATGGTCAAATTCAAGTGGGATAGACAAGAGATCGTAGTACATGGGGAAGACAACATGAGTGCTGTAAGTGAGGCCATCGTACCCTTCATAGAAATTGATGATGATAAGGGGCCGTAGGTTTTACCAGGTTTTCGACACGGTCTCGATAGAAAAGGTTCCTGAAGGTAAAAGCGTCCCATTCCCCAGAATAACGGCTACAATTGTCATGGTAGCCTCTGAAATGTTGAAAAACGGGTTCGTACTAGGAAAAGGGTTGGGTGCTGATTTGCAGGGTATTGTTCGGCTAGTTTATTTGCCCAAGAATCTGGGTACCTTTGGGCTACGGTTCAAGCCTACAGCGGAGGACGTGAGACGAGCCCGCCAGATGAAGAAAAGAGTCTAGGTTCTTCCTAAACCAATTCCACGTCTGTTCAGGTCCTTCGTCAGGCCAAGTATTGGGAGGCAATTATTGGGAAAGGTGTCTGGTCCATTGATTGGTGTAGATGGGAACTTGGAGAAAGGGCTTAAGAGGGTATTTGCTGAGGTGAACATGGTTGAGACTGGGGAAGGGTCGAGCAAAGCAGATATACAGTACATCGGGCCACGTGCTAATGTCAACAACTGGGAAGCCGCTCCTCTTCCAACTCGAAGGGAGTCGCGGTAGTGAGTTTTGTTTTCCTTTTGTTCACCTGGATTATTCCAGGGTTTGTAATTCAGTTGCTATGTTCCGTCCGTTTGGATGAATTAAAACCCTATTATCTTTACATTCAATGAAGTGCAATTCCTTTTCTTTCTTAATTCCTAATTTTGTTTCCATTTTTTTTCTTTTCTTTTCTGTACAGTTCTTTTTATGCTGATATCAATGACATGACATGAATGAAGAATCTTCGGCCCAGTTTTAAAATCCAATCTAACTCAGAAATAGTAATACAAGAAATCAAGTGTGATGATGAGGTGGAATATGATGATGACGAGGCCTATGAGGAAGTTAGTAAAGAATTAAGTCACTTTGAAGAAAAACCCAAACCTAACCTAAATGAAACAAAAGCAGTTAATCTAGGGGACCAAGACAATGTCCGTGAAACTAAAATAAGTATCCATCTAGAGCCACAACTCAAGGAGGAGATAATCAAAGCATTGTTTGAGTACAAGGATATTTTTGCATGGTCGTATGACGATATGCAGGGGCTAAGTACTGATTTAGTGGTTCATAAATTGCCCATCGACCCGGCATTCCCTCCTGTTAAGCAGAAGCTGAGAAAGTTCAAAACGGACATAAGCGTAAAGATCAAAGAAGAGATTACCAAGCAGTTTGATGCGAAGGTCATTTGGGTTACACAGTATCCCACATGGTTAGCTAATGTTGTGCCTGTGCCGAAGAAAGATGGCAAGACCAGGGTGTGTATCGATTATCGGGATCTTAACAAGGCAAGTCCAAAAGACGGTCCAAAAGATGATTTTCCGGTGCCGAACATCCACATATTGATTGATAATTGTGCCAAACATGAGATTGGGACTTTTGTGGATTGTTACGCGGGTTATCATCATATTTTAATGGACGAGGAAGATGTAGAAAAAACGGCATTCATCACGCCGTGGGGAACATACTATTATCGGGTCATGCCATTTGGTTTGAAAAATGCTGGGGCAACTTATATGAGGGCAATGACAACAATATTCCATGATATGATACACAAGGAAATCGAGGTGTATGTGGATGATGTGATGTTAAAGTCTAGACAGCAATCTGACCACGTCAGGGATCTGAGAAAGTTCTTCCAAAGGTTTCGCAGGTATAATCTCAAGCTTAATCCTGCAAAATGCGCGTTCGGGGTGCCGTATGGAAAGTTGTTGGGGTTCGTAGTCAGCCGCCGGGGTATTGAACTAGATCCATCAAAAGTCAAGGCCATCCATGAATTGCCACCTCCGAGGAACAAGACCGAGGTGATGAGTTTGTTGGGGAGATTGAATTATATCAGCAGGTTCATCGCCCAGCTCACGACAACTTGTGAGCCTATCTTTAAGATGTTAAAGAAAGACGCTGCGGTCAAGTGGACAAATGAAAGTCAGGAGGCGTTTGATAAGATAAAGGGGTATTTATCAAATCCACCCGTGTTGGTCCCGCCAGAACCAGGGCGACCTTTGATTCTATATTTAACGGTATTGGACAATTCATTCGGTTGTGTATTGGGTCAACATGATATCACTGGCAGGAAGGAGAAGGCCATCTATTACCTTATCAAGAAGTTCACGCTCTACGAAGTTAAGTATACTCATCTTGAGAGGACATGTTGCGCCCTAACTTGGGTAGAACAGAAGCTGGAACACTATTTGTCATCTTATACTACTTACCTCATATCTCGCTTGGATCCATTGAAGTATATCTTTCAGAAGCCTATGCCCACAAGGAGGCTTGCAAAGTGGAAGATCCTGCTCACAGAGTTTGACATTGTCTACGTGACTCAGACTGCAATGAAAGCACAGGCCTTGGCGGACCATCTGGCCGAGAATCCGGTTGATGAAGATTATGAACCTTTGAAGACTTATTTCCCTGATGAAGAGGTGATGTATGTTGAAGAGTTGGAACGAGTTGAGAAGCCAGGATGGAAACTTTTCTTTGATGGGGCTACAAACATGAAAGGCGTGGGAATAGGAGCGGTACTTATTTCTGAAACAGGGCAACATTACCCTGTTACAGCTCAGCTTCGTTTCTATTGTACGAACAACATGGCAGAATATGAGGCATGTATCTTGGGTTAGAGATTAGCTGTAGATATGGGTGTCCAGGTAGTCTTGGTCATGGGTGACTCGGACCTATTGGTACACCAAATTCAAGGAGAATGGGAAACACGGAACTTACAGCTTATACCGTACCGACAACGTTTGCATGAGCTTTGTCAGCAGTTTCAGTCAATAGAGTTCAAGCACATTCTAAGGATTCATAATGAAGTGGCCGATACGTTGGCTACTTTGGCGTCGATGTTACTCCATCCGAATAAGGCTTATGTGGACCCTTTGCAGATTCAGGTTCACGATCAACACACTTATTGTAATGTGTGGAAGAGGAACTTGACGGTGAGCCGTGGTTTCATGACATCAAGGAACATATTAGGATGGGTGTGTATCCGACACAGGCCATGGGTGATCAGAAACGAACAATTCGACGGTTGGCAAGCGGGTTTTTTCTTAGTGGAGGAGTGTTATACAAAATAACTCCAAACCTCGGGTTGTTGAGATGCATTGATGCGAGACAGGCCACATCTATCATGACTGAGGTACATGATGGAGTTTGTGGACCTCATATGAGCGAGTATGTTTTAGCAAAGAAGATTCTCTGAGCAGGATATTATTGGCTCACGATGAAGTGGGATTGCATCAGCTATGTACGTAAATGTCATCAGTGTCAGGTGCATGGAGATTTGATTCATTCTCCACCCTCGGAGTTACACACAATGTCCGCACCGTGGCCTTTCGTTGCATGGGGAATGGATATTATTGGGCCAATTGATCCAGCAGCATCAAATGCGCACAAGTTCATTTTGGTGGCTATAGATTATTTTACCAAGTGGGTAGAGGCTAAAACATTCAGGTCTGTAACCAAGAAAGTTGTAGTGGATGTGCATTCGAACATTATCTGTCGGTTTGGGATACCCAAAGTGATCATTACAGACAATGGAGCTAATCTCAACAGTCATTTGATGAGGAGACATGTGAGCAGTTCAAGATTACTCATCGTCATTCTACTCCATACCACCCTAAGGCAAATGGTGCGGTTGAGGTGGCCAATAAGAATATAAAGAAAATACTCCGGAAAATGGTGGAAGGATCTAGACAGTGGCATGAAAAGCTGCCTTTTGCATTATTGGGATACTGCACCACTGTTTGTACTTCGGTGGGGGCGACTCCTTACTCTTTGGTATATGGTATGGAAGCAGTGATACCCACAGAAGTGGAATCCCGTCTCTTCGAATCATTGCGGAGGCTGAGATCGATGATGATGAATGGGTGAAAAGCCGCCTTGAGCAGTTGAGTTTGATTGACGAGAAGAGATTGGCATCAGTGTGTCATGGTCAACTGTACCAGCAAAGAATGGCAAGAGCGTACAACAAGAAAGTGCGTCCGAGGAAGTTTGAGGTGGGACAGTTAGTGTTGAGACGTATTTTGCCTTATTGGGACGAAGCAAAAAGAAAGTTCGCTCCAAATTGGCAGGGACCATTTATTGTAACCAGAGTGTTGTCTAATGGTGCATTATATCTGACAGATGTGGAAGGAAAATGTGTAGAAATGGCCATCAATTCCGATGCGGTCAAGAGATACTATGTATGATTTCTTTATTTCGATTGTACTTGTTTGTATTTGACATATTTTAAAGATTGAAATGACGAAGACATTTTGTTCTGCTATCTAAAAACTTTTACCTCTTGTCATCCCCTTTTAGCCTTACTTATTTTCTTTCATATCCCTCTTTCGGAATCAATGGCACCATTAAGAAACGCGAGTGCGAAAGAAAAGAAAACTTAAAGAAAAGGAAAAGAAAGAAAAGTGAAAAGAAAGGAAGAAAAGAAAGAAAAGAAAAGAAGAAGAAAGAAAAGTGAAAAGAAAGGAAGAAAAGAAAGAAAAGAAAAGAAGAAGAAAAATTGAAACGAAAAGAAGAACAGAAAAGAAAAAAACACACAACAACGTAGTCTCTATAACGTGAACTACGTTGGACTTGATCCCGCAAGGGTACGTAGGCAGCTTCGCTGAGGTTCAGTCATACCAAAATAAAATCCAAAAGTCCCCAAGCAAGTAACTGGGGCAGAAGTTGTGGTTGTTGTGAAAGATTTGGATTCCGAAAGTTGTAATTTTAACCCATTTTGGAATTTTTTTTGGGCCTATCATACACTTTCTTTCTAACCCCGTCCAAAGCCCACATTACGGTCCAAAGAAAGACCTTCTGTTCAGTCTTGGAGAAATTCCAAGTCAAGCAGGTAAAAGTAATTCATGTCAGGGGCAACACTCTGGTACAAGCAAGGAGAGAAATTAAAATGAGAGAGTCTTATCGGTGAAAACCCTCACGGGCACCGTAAGGTGATGTGAGTTGAGAGATGAACGAATGAAAGAGGTATGCTGGTGAAAATCTTTCAAGGCGCCGCATGATGAACAAGGTTAAGTTTTGGGTAAAGTAATCAAGTGATAGAAATTCTGGGACAACAAAGTATGGCAAATAAAAGTGGGTTAGTTGGATAGATTAGGCTGATTAGTCTGAAAGGCATGTCCATGACCATTGGTGCCAGCTGTTCCAGTTAGATAAGTTTTTTTTTCCTTAACAATCATCCGGTTTTTGATTCCTCTTATCCTTAACTCATAAAGTCATTGAATTTCATTTCTTTTGAGGGTTTTATCTGTCTAAAATGTTTCAAGGTCAGTTTTCTTCAAAGAAAATGGGAAGGAATTTCAAAGCTCACTACCAACTTCTAAAAGTTATAAAGCACAATGTGGTCGGGGTATGTCAAGGATAACATGATGTAAGGTGGAATACAGGAAATCACCGGAAGTTTTATCGGTGGAATGATTTGTAAATACCGTGGGAAATGCAAAGGTTCAGACGAAGGGGTCAGAGGTATGAAACAACAGCATGGGTACAGAACATTCGGCTTGTCAGATGTCAAAAGGTTTGAAAGTTAGTCAGAACGTCAAGCGGTTCAGGGCCAGTTCAGGGAAGGCGGAAGAAACAAAGCAATGCGGTGGAAGGATTTTTCAGCAAAAATGCCATCAACTAACCACCATTTTAAACTGACGAATTTTTCTTTGATTAAAACAGGGGCAGGAAAAGTCGATCGTTTCGGGGGAAATCTTCATTAAGGAAAAACAAGCAGTAATCAGGTTTGACCGCAAAGTGTGATATAATTAAAATACAAGATAGTCAGGAATAACATAGGGGAATGTAAGTTGGTCTCAAAGTTTGCATGTTTAGGATAAAATTCAAAGTAGGAGTTGTCAGGACCTTCCTAGATAATAAGATGTAGTCTTAGAATCCTTGTAGATAACATGATGTAGTGAAAGTAATACCTGTAGAAGATATAACTTAGGATCGTAATTATTAGGAGTTGTCAGGACCTCCCTGGATAATAGGACTTAGCTTTCAATTTTTTAGTAATAGTTGGTTTATGATTTAGTAACACTCACCCATGTGCCCAGCAACCAAACTGGGGCAGAAATTTTCCTTGTTTTCGTATGTTTTTTTGAAGTTAGGACCCCGCCTGGAGAGCATGGGAATACAGTTCAAGTTTTGAAGTCAGGAGCCCGCATGTATAACAGAGTTATTACAAGTCAAGTTCTAGTTTTCAATTCTTATTAATATCGGGTAACATGTACCCAGTTTCCAAACTGGGGCAGAAAGTTTTCTTTGTTGTGTCTATTTTGTGAAGTCAGGATCCCGCCTGGAGAACAGAGGAATACATTTCAAGTTCAACAGTCGGGAGCCCGCCCGTATAATAGAGGAATACATTTCAACTTTTGAAGTCACGAGCCCGCCCGTATAACAAAGAAGTTGGGAGCCCACCCGTATAATAGAGGAATACATTGCAATTTCAGCAGTCGGGAGCCCGCCCGTATAACAGAGGAATACATTTCAAGTTTGGAAGTCAGGAGACCGCCTGGAGAACAGAGGAATACATTCAAGTTTAACAAGTTGAAGAAAAGGAACAACATCTCAGTATTGCAATTTGAAGCGGCAACAATGGATTTCACCAGGAGAACATAAGACAACAAGGCAACAAGAAAACACAAGACAACAAGGCAACATGACGTACAAGAGCAAGTTTGAAGAATTTAGATAGGACCTTTGTAGTTTGAAATGACGAAGGCATTTTGTTCTGCTATCTAAACACTTTTACCCCTTGTCATCCCCTTTTAGCCTTACTTATTTTCTTTCATATCCCTCTTTCGGAATCAATGGCACCATTAAGAAACGCGAGTGCGGAAGAAAAGAAAACTTAAAGAAAAGGAAAAGAAAGAAAAGTGAAAAGAAAGGAAGAAAAGAAAGAAAAGAAAAGAAGAAGAAAGAAAAGTGAAAAGAAAGGAAGAAAAGAAAGAAAAGAAAAGGAGAAGAAAAATTGAAAGGAAAAGAAGAACAGAAAAGAAAAAAACACACAACAACGTAGTCTCTATAACGTGAACTACGTTTGACTTGATCCCGCAAGGGTACGTAGGCAGCTTCGCTGAGGTTTAGTCATACCAAAATAAAATCCAAAAGTCCCCAAGCAAGTAACTGGGGCAGAAGTTGTGGTTGTTGTGAAAGAATTGGATTCCGAAAGTTGTAATTTTAACACATTTTGGAAATTGTTTTGGGCCTATCATACACTTTCTTTCTAACCCCGTCCAAAGCCCACGTTATGGTCCAAAGAAAGACCTTCTGTTCAGTCTTGGAGAAATTCCAAGTCAAGCAGGTAAAAGTAATTCATGTTAGGGGCAACACTCTGGTACAAGCAAGGAGAGAAATTAAAATGAGAGAGTCTTATCGGTGAAAACCCTCACGGGCACCGTAAGGCGATGTGAGTTGAGAGATGAACGAATGAAAGAGGTATGCTGGTGAAAATCTTTCAAGGCGCCGCATGATGAACAAGGTTAAGTTTTGGGTAAAGTAATAAAGTGATAGAAATTCTGGGACAACAAAGTATGGCAAATAAAAGTGGGTTAGTTGGACAGATTAGGCTGATTAGTCTGAAAGGCATGTCATGACCATTGGTGCCAGCTGTTCCGGTTAGATAAGTTTTTTTTTTTCCTTATCAGTCATCCAGTTTTTTATTCTTCTTATCCTTAACTCATAAAGTCATTGAATTTCATTTCTTTTGAGGGTTTTATCTGTCTAAAATGTTTCAAGGTCAGATTTGTTCAAAGAAAATGGGAAGGAATTTCAAAGCTCACTACCAACTTCTAAAAGTTATAAAGCACAGTGTGGTCGGGGTATGTCAAGGATAACATGATGTAAGGTGGAATACAGGGAATCACCGGAAGTTTTATCGGTGGAATGATTTGTAAATACCGTGGGAAATGCAAAGGTTCAGACGAAGGGGTCAGAGGTATGAAACAACAGCATGCGTACAGAACATTCGGGTTGTCAGATGTCAAAAGGTTTGAAAGTTAGTCAGAACGTCAAGCGGTTCAGGGCCAGTTCAGGGAAGCCGGAAGAAACAAAGCAATGCGGTGGAACGATTTTTCAGCAAAAATGCCATCAACTAACCACCATTTTAAACTGACGAAATTTTCTTTGATTAAAACAGGGGCAGGAAAAGTCGATCGTTTCGGGGGAAATCTTCATGAAGGAAAAACAAGCAGTAATCAGGTTTGACCGCAAAGTGTGGTATGATTAAAATACAAGACAGTCAGGAATAACATAGGGGAATGTAAGTTGGTCTCAAAGTTTGCATGTTTAGGATAAAATTCAAAGTAGGAGTTGTCAGGACCTTCCTAGATAATAGGATGTAGTCTTAGAATCCTTGTAGATAACATGATGTAGTGAAAGTAATACCTGTAGAAGATATAACTTAGGATCGTAATTATTAGGAGTTGTCAGGACCTCCCTGGATAATAGGACTTAGCTTTCAATTTTTTAGTAATAGTTGGTTTATGATTTAGTAACACTCACCCATGTGCCCAGCTACCAAACTGGGGCAGAAATTTTCCTTGTTTTCGTATGTTTTTTTGAAGTTAGGACCCCACCTGGAGAGCATGGGAATACAGTTCAAGTTTTGAAGTCAGGAGCCCGCATGTATAACAGAGTTATTACAAGTCAAGTTCTAGTTTTCAATTCTTATTAATATCGGGTAACATGTACCCAGTTTCCAAACTGGGGCAGAAAGTTTTCTTTGTTGTGTCTATTTTGTGAAGTCAGGATCCCGCCTGGAGAACAGAGGAATACATTTCAAGTTCAGCAGTCGGGAGCCCGCCCGTATAATAGAGGAATACATTTCAAGTTTTGAAGTCACGAGCCCGCCCGTATAACAAAGAAGTCGGGAGCCCGCCCGTATAACAGAGGAATACATTGCAATTTCAGCAGTCGGGAGCCCGCCCGTATAACAGAGGAATACATTTCAAGTTTGGAAGTCAGGAGACCGCCTGGAGAACAGAGGAATACATTCAAGTTTAACAAGTTGAAGAAAAGGAACAACATCTCAGTATTGCAATTTGAAGCGGCAACAATGGATTTCACTAGGAGAACATAAGACAACAAGGCAACAAGAAAACACAAGACAACAAGGCAACATGACGTACAAGAGCAAGTTTGAAGAATTTAGATAGGACCTTTGTAGTTTGCAGTCACAGTTTAGTTTAGCTTCTTTTTATTGACATGGCGTAATAAGGGAGATCAGCAAGCAGTAGCAGCAGCAGCGAGCGGTGAAATCACAGCTCCTGGTAGTCCCAGCTACTAGACACTCCTGAACTACACTAACCTGATTCCTGTTTAGCCCAGGATATGTAGGCAACCTCTGAAGCAGGGTGCGGTCAGCTCTTTCAAAAAATGCTTCGCACGGAATATTCAAATGGGCAAAAATCGCTCGTTTCCGCTCACTTATCTTTGCACGAAAACTCTTCGTGTTTACGGGCAAAGAGGGGCAGCTGTGAGCACGTGATTTTTGCCCTATATATGAATTATTCCCAAAAATTCAAACAAAATGATGTTTTTCAATATTTTTACAATTTTTGTGAATTTGGTGCTTTTTCTGTTAATTGTTTGCATTTTAGTTGTGAATTTTTTTAATTCATATGAAAAATATAAAAAAATATACTGGACATTTGCATTTAGGATTTAATTTCATATTTTTAGGATAATCAGTGGTTAAGTTATTTTTAGAACGTAATATGGAGAAAATAACAAAAATAGTCCACTTTTGCATTTTTAATTGTTAATTGTGGAATTTGTCGCGAAATAGGTTTTAAACAATTTTAGGAATTAATTAGCTTAACTTTGAAAATATATTAGGTCTTTATTTTATTTTTTTTCAATTTTTATAAAGTCATAAAAAATAAAAAATAATACAAAATGAAATACAAAAATAGATAAAAGAAATAAAAGGACAACAATTAAAAAAAATGGTCTTAATTGGAGACCAAAATTGAGCCAAATACGCAGCCCAATCGGACCAAACATGCCCCGGACCAGGCCCATACCCCGTCTCAACCCGGCCTTCCCCTCCCTTAGCGAAACGACGTCGTTTGGCATCGATCAATCCGGGCCGTCGAGGTTAATCAATCCAACGGACGAGAAGCTTGGGTCGTTTAGTATATTAATGTCCAAACGTTACCCCCCCCCCATATCGTCTCTCAGACCTCACCCCTACCCAAACCCTAGAGACGCCGCCTCTATACGCTCCGTCAAGCTCGCCGGCGGCGACGACGGTAACCACTCCAATCCAGACCAAAATAGCACCATAGAATCTCCTTTTCTCCCTCATCACAAATCTGGCCACAGCATTCCTCGAATCATAGCCGAACGGTTCGAATGTTGAATCGAAGTTTTCCGGCCAAAACCCAAATACGTCTAAACCTCCCCAAAAATCACACCACATACTCCTCTCACTACCTTTTTCCTAAACCTTTGACTAATTGCCCTCACATCTCACTGGAACCGCTCGAATATTAGTTTTTAAAATTCTGGCCAAGACCCTAGTCTTCCCAAACTTCGCCAAATTGACACCAAGTGACCCCCTCGCCTCCCTCGTAGTAGATTCATCGTCAGTAGAGCTCAAGACTCACCGGAGATGGCCGAATTTTAAATTTGAAAGTTAGCCGGATTTTGGAAGTTGAATCAGTGAGTTTTTGAGTTTTTCCCTTTCTTTGTCTAAATTCTTGCTTTTGATTCTGTTCTCATATTTGTTGATGTTTAGTTTAATTTGCGTTTTAATTTTTGTCAATATTGTTCTAATCTTGTGTCCTGATTTGTTTTGATTAACTGTAGTTGTTTGTTTGATTTTAATCTGTTCCAATTCCGGATTTTAGTTTGATTTTTAGTTAAGCCTTTGATAATTTGATAATTAGTTTTATTAAGTTTTGTTTGAATTAATTTCTGGTATTCCTTTAGTTTAGGTTAATTACTAGTTGGTTCAGTTTCAGTTTAATTAGTTGAATTTGGTTACAGTTGATAGTTTAATTTGTTTATTGGTTCTGTGGTTATCAATTCTGATTAGATTAGCTTGTGTTAGTTTTTCCTTTGATAGTTAGTTTGGTCATTAATTCTGAGTTCAATTGATAGATTCAATAAGAGTTTAAATTGGGATAGATTCAGAGTTTAGGAAATTGTTTGGTTATAGATGTAATTTTAGTTTAAGTTCAGGGGTAGTTTAGACATTTAGGATTGGGTAACACATGGTAGTTGAAACTAGAATCTTCTAGGGCCTTCCAAAGTAGGACTTTAGTGTAATTTCAGTAATTGTAGAGTATTAACTTGTGACACAAGTCAGAAAACAAGGGACTAATAGGCAACTGAAAATCTGAAGCTCCCCCTTAGTTTTGCCTATAAAAGGCAGTCCTTATTGCCTTGTTTCACAAGTTTGGAATCTCTAAAAACTCCCCCCAAAATTCCCACAGTCTCCACAAGCTGCAAATTTGAAATTCAGATCCAAAAGCTAGATCTGGAATTCTAAAACTCTTTTAGATCTAAACTCTTCGGAAAAACCAAAAAACATAGCACAAAAAAACCAAAAATTACTATTTCATTGAAGCCTCTTAGAGTAAATTCAAGTTCTAGATGTTAGCTTCAGATTTTCAGTCTAGATAATGATAAAAATGGCCTAAGTAGTCTGGTTTAGTGTTGTCGAAGCCTCCGAAAGTTTTTCCTGGTTTAGTTTCGAGTGTATTGTGGTACAGTCAGGTCTGTTTTGGTATTTGCTATTGTTGTTGTTCTACAATTCATTCCAGGGTTAAATTTGAGTATGTTGAGTTCATTTCTGGGTTGAAACTGGTTTGTTGCTGCTATTTGAATTCTGGCTGCTGATACCCGTTGAAAACTATTGCTGATTCCTATTGCTACTGCTGTGAAATTACTGACCTCTCTCTTCTCCTTTGTTTCATTGCAAGCCCAGGTACACTTCCGAGTTCATCATAATGTACATTGAAAGTTAAAAATTGGAATGAAAACGAAGCATGTTTGATTATAGAATTGACTACTTTTTATTTTTTTCCGTATATTTCGTTGTAATGAAGTAAGACTGGACTGTTTGGACTATTAATTTGTATTGGAATATTAATATTCATTAGCTTAGTATGATTGTATTTGGTGATTATTTTAACTGTCAATATTAGCAACAACATAAATATAGAAGTTGAATTTAGATCTTAACTTGTAGTTAGCAATTCAATATTCGAACAGCTGTGAGTAGCTAAGAAATTCCAGCGTTAGTGTGAATTAATTCAGACTTGTTAGTTTACTAGTAGGAAATTGAATTTAAATTGGATTGATGGGTTCGTACAACCGTATATGTGCACTGTTAGTTTAGTCTTACTAGGGGTATTAAAACACATTGTTCTACTTTGAACTCAAAAGTAATAGACAGTGTTTGCCTGTTGAAAGACTGTCTCATCTCTAGTCTGCGGCTAAACTTGTTTGAGGAGTTTTAGGTGGAATTAACTAGTTATTAAGGTCACTTAAGCAACTATCCATGTAAAAACATTTTAAATGAATTGAATGGTCTGATTGATCTATTGGCTGAGAATTAATGTTCAATTTGAATTAAGAGGATATCTGGGCCTAAGGCATTGGCAGGCCACAAAATTAAAACCGGCGTCGTATTTTTGGGCTCGACATAGGCCCCAAACTGTCCACCCCTTTATAAATGAAATCTGGGCTATTATGAACAATTTGTTGAAAATGTTCTGCCTTCACTTACCAAGTTATTGGGCTTAATTGGTTTGAAACTGATTCATAAGGTTTTTGGGCCTTTCAAATATGGTAGTTAATTAGTTAGGCTTCAGAGACCCCTAAAGATAATAATACGCTAGATTGCATTAGGCCCGACATTTAATAATATTACCTTCCTAAACCCGGGTGTGCATTTCATGTGACCCAAATCAAATCCCAAACGTCGAATAAATGTGTTCAGGAGTGCGGATGCATTTCATGTGACGCAATCCAAAGACATGTTTTAAACGACGTTCGGCTTTCTTTAAAAAATGTTAAATAAAAGCGGTTAAAAGTAAAAATCGGCACATAGGTTTGTCATGTAATAAAATCAGATAAATAAGCTAAACACGACAGTTGAGAGACCGTGCTAGAACCACGGAACCCGGGAATGCCTAACACCTTCTCCCGGGTTAACAGAATTCCTTACTCGGATTTTTGGTTCGCAGACTGGTAACAGAGTCATTCTCTTCCTCGATTCAGGATTCAACCGGTGACTTGGGGCACCATTAATCTCCCAAGTGGCGACTCTGAATCTTTAATAAATAAATCCCGTTTCGATTGTACTTTAACTGGAAAAACTCCTTTACACCCTTACGGGTGTAGTGAAAAAGGAGGTATGACAGCTCTGGCGACTTTGCTGGGGATCGAACCCAGAATCTTTGGTTCAGGGTACAGAATTCGAGCTTAGAATAATTGTTGCGTTTGGCTTTATCTGACTGTGTTACATGATATGTGCTTAATGTGCTAGTTGACTGCTTTACCGCTTTGATATTATGTGAACTGTGTATAAACTGCGCCAAAACCCGTCTTCTCTCTGAGTCTTCTAAATCATGAAGAAGGGTGCACTTCGTGTGACTTCTTTTCTGTATAGAGTCTAATTCCCAATTTAGAACGAGGTTCGGATAAGTTGCAAAGCTGGCGAAGCTTCTGTATTCCTGGTACGCTGCCTCCCCCTAGGCTCGAGCTGTCCGCTCGGGTAAGCCAGGTCTAGAACAAACACCCAGGTTCTGAACCTAGAATAACTCAACATCATACCGGATCCCTAGTAGGAACGCTTATCTGCATCATGTGTATTTTTGACTTAGGGGACTCAACACAGGGGTTGGGTCCGTCTAGGACTAGCAACCTGAAATGGAAAAGAACATCCTGATGCATCCTACTTGTTTTCTGTGCATTTATTTGTTTTGGACCCGCATGTTGACCGGCTTCTGAATCTCGGGAATGTTGGAAAATTGAGAAAAGAGAAAAAGAGAGAAATAGCAGTTAGATAGTTAATTGCTTATTTTAGAAAAAAACCCAATGCCCAAATACTGTCGAAACTCTGCTGAAATTTTGAGAAAATAAAAAGAAAATATTCTTTTTAATAGTTTGTTTTACTCAAAAAGCAAATAGTGTGTGAAAAATATTTTAGTTTGTCTTGTTTTCAAAAATGGAAAAGGAAAAATAGTTTGTTTTGCCATGGAAAATGAAAAGGAAAATATTGTTTGTGTATCGTTAAAAAGAGAAAAAGGGAAAAGAATCTTGTTTTCAAAAATAGTTAGTTTTCTTTGCCCGAACTACGCAGGTTTGATTCTCACCGGATATGAGATACGTAGGCAACCCTCATCGGGTCCAACCTTCCCTTTTGCAAAAATAGCCAAAAATGTCAAATTTTAATTTTCGTCATAAATAAGTCGGGTGATGCCATTTTTGTCAAAAATAACTGAATGTCCCCAAAAGGGACGCTGGAAAGCCGATTTTGCATAAATAGCCACCTTTGGTCATTTTTAAGATCTCAATCGGTTAATCCACAAAGCCTTAAAATCCTCGTCTCCGAAGTGCTGAAAGGCCGTGTTTGAAAAATCGGGTCTTTCATTTTAGTTTGAAAAAAAACAAAAATAGTAGTTTTGTTTTGAATCAAATGAATTTACCTTAATAAATGTGCAGGATGAGCACAAAGGCAAATGAATCTTTCACCATACTTAATGAGGTCCCCCTCCAGCTCCACATGTGGTGGAATGATCTGGGAGAAGGAAACAAAGAAATAATGGCTAGAATCCTGGGAGGTCTTGTCGGTCTACTAAATGTCAAGCCAAAATCGGATGTCCTCGAGGCCTTAATACCATTTTGGGACCCGACCCGCAATGTGTTTCGCTTTGGGGGTTTTGAGCTTACGCCCACGCTGGAGGAAGTCGCGAGTTATGCAGGTCTGAACGGAAATCTGAGGGGTCAATATTTGCTGTCACCAAGACCAGTATCTCCACACAAATTTTTGGATTTGCTAAACATCAGCCAGATTGTTCAGAATGATAATTTATCGGGAGGATGTTGCACTCTTCAGTTCCTGTATCAGCGTTATGGTAATCCTCGGGGTTTTGAAGAACTAAAATTGGGACTGGCCCATGCTGGAAACAGAAGTAAATGGGAAGCAAGACGAACCTTGGCGTTCATAATGGCATTCTTGGGAATCGTGATTTGTCCACGAGAAGATAAGAAAATAGAGGCAGGTCTTGTGGGGATGGTTGATGTTGCGATTAAAAGGGCAGATAGCACTATAGTTCCCCTGATTTTGTCAGAAATTTACCGAGCATTGACTGTGTGCAGGGAGGGAGGAAATTTTTTCCAAGGTTGCAATTTATTACTTCAGTTGTGGATGCAAGAATATCTGTGCCACCGGGCGGGATACATGAACTATGGGCTTATCGGGTTAAGCTGTATCGAAGAATTTGAAAAGCGGGTAAGGGGTATTGCTTTTCCTGAGGGTACCAAAGCTTGGCTCATACGACTGAGGTCACTGACTGCCGATCAAATTGAATGGGCATTTGGGTGGTTGCCCATTACTGAGGTGCTATATATGTCACCGGGAGACTGTCATATTCTTTTAATATGTGTTCGGAGTGTCCAACCATACGCTCCCCATCGGGTACTATGCCAACTGGGAAGGTTTCAAGTCGTCCCCAAAGATGAAGACTTGAGCAAGCACGTCACTGAGTTAAGTCCGAGAGCCGCATTCCCTGAAGATAAAATTCGCAAATTATGGTACGAATGTAGGTTCCTCGAGCCTAAGACTATGGTCCGAGATCTGGCTAAAGGTAAAGTGGACCCGAAGTATAATGCGTGATTTGGGAAAAAGTTCCAGATTCTCCAAAGGCCCGCCAAAAGAGCCCATGTCCAACAGTTTACTAATGATTCACAAGAGCAATGGGGTTGGTTAGCAAAAGAAGAGAGTTACAGGGCAGAAATAGGCAAGCTGAAGCAACAGATTAGAGACCTGGAATTTGAAAATAGTCTGCAAGTTGATGCCGATCAGGGAGAAAAGAAAAAATTGGCCCAAGAAAATGAGGCGCTGAAAGCCCAAATCCGACAAATGAGGATAGATGTTGACAACCAACAAAGGAGTCGGTCGGATGAGCGGTTAATATAAGGGTTGAAAAGGGAAATCAGTGAGTGCCGGGATGATTTGAAGAAATCTGAGGATACCATGGCACAACTCCAGTCACAATGTGCAAAAGAACAAAAGAGCGCACACAGTACTTACAGCAGGCGAGGAAAGATTATGAAAAGACCATTGCCAGTCTAAAAAGGAAGGTGACCACCCTAGAGAGCGAGGCGGCTAAACAAGCCAAGGCTTTTGAAACCGAAAGTGAACATTGCTATGATCTAATGGCTTTGATGGAAGATGAAATATAGCAGATACAGAAACAACATCTGCATGATTCTCGGGTTTTGAAGGCTAGAGGGGATCAGATAGAACGCCTACTCCTAGAGAAAGACCGAATCAGGGACAAGATTTTGACTATTGCTCATGCTATTACCAGGAAATGTCGGGTGTGTGAAAACATGACCCGCACTACTTTCTTCTCGGAAGTGATGATATTTGTGAAGCAAATCATGTATGAATTGGAATAGCTGGAAAGGGGTCTTACACCTAAACCCGCGGCAAGGCCGGATGACGCCCCGCGGGCACCCAAATTTAAAGCTTTAATGTATTCGTAGGTCAACTCTGCATTTTCTCTCTCCTTAGAGTCTGTTGTTTGTTAGAGTCTATTTTTCCTTTTGCGTCAGAGTCTGTCAGAAGTTCTTGAGTTTTTATTTGGTTGATTTCAAGTCTGTTATTTTCCTTTCTAAAAGCGTCTAGTTTGTAACAGAATGTTTATTAATGAAAATCGAAAATTTCCAAAATTGTCTCTTTATTGTTCGCACTTATCTTCACGAACTACGCTTGGTCTGCTTCGTGCGAGGTCACGATATGTAGGCAATCCTCATCGGATTCGGTTGTAACCTTAAGAGAAAAGCAAAAGAGAGAGGGAAGAAAATGAAAGAAAAACAGAAAAAGAAGTAAAGAGCGGGAAAAAAAGAATGAGTGAAAATAAGAAGTCGGGGGAGTGAGAGAACCGAATTAAGCAGAAAATAAAGGCATGAATTGAAAAGGAAACAGAGAAAGGAAAGAAAAAGCAAAAAAAAAAAAAAGGGAAAAGGGAAGCATAAAGAGAAAGAAAGTTGCCGTTGGAAATAAAAGCCGGGATGACGCAAGCAGCCGAGCAAATGCATAATAGAATCCGTTAAACAGCTTAGGTGCAATCATTCCCAACGTACGGTTATCAAATCTGCTAATGCCCTAACCATTGACCAAGCTGTTGTTGATGTTGAGCCCAGGTAGGTGGTTAGTTGTTTGGCATTCTGGAAACCCATCCATACAACACCCGGTCTAAAGATAAAGTGAACATGACTGGCCAGGAATCTGATACGAGTATTGTTGACCCATCGAAAGAAGTAGAAGGACTGGACGTTCATGCAATGAGGGAGGAAATGTATAAGCTTAAGCAACAGATGGCTGAAATGTACCAAGCCTGGGCGAAGGGGCATCCACCGCCAGTTTATCCAGCTAACCCCGCTTATATCCCACCACTAACTCAGCCTCAGGAGCCACCCACTGTGAACTCATCTCCAGCCTTTCCCCTCTACCAACAATGTCAAGGAACCACTTCTCATACATCACAGGCTCCTCCACCCAAACAAGTCTCATACCCTCCTCCACCAATCACTCCCGTTTTTGTGGCACCTCCGCCTGCTACCCTACACCGATCCCCCAGTGAACCTCTGTTCCAGATGCATGACAACCAATATTATCCCCCTGACCCTACCTTCAAAGTTCCAAAACCCTACTCTTATACCCCTCATCTTGATTTCACAGCAGACACCGAGAAGCCGTCCAAAAACCCTGAGCAGGAGGAGATGATTAGAAAGGTCAAAAGTTTGGAGCAATCATTCCGAGACATGAGGGGGTTAGGGGGACAAGTAAGTGTGGCCTATAAAGATTTATGTTTGTTCCCAGATGTTCAGTTGCCGGCCGGGTTCAAGATGCCTAAGTTTGATTTGTACGACGGGCATGGCGACCCAGTAGCACATTTAAGGGTATTCTGTAGCAAGATGAGAGGAGCAGGAGGGAGAGATGAATTGCTAATGGCATATTTCAACCCGAGTTTGAGCGGATCGGTGTTGGAATGGTATACTAGACAGGACCATAGCAGGTGGTACACCTGGGACGACTTGGCCCAAGCCTTTGCCTGTCATTTTCAATATAATCTTGAAATCATCCCAAATCGACTGTCGTTGACAAAGATCGAGAAGAAGCCCGGTGAGAGCTTTCGAGAATATGGGTTCCGTTGGAGAGAGAAAGCAGCGAGGATTGACCCCCCGATGAAAGAGAGTGAAATGGTTGATTATTTCTTGCAGGCTTTGGAGCCCACTTATTTTGGTCATTTGGTGTCAGCAGTGGGCAAGTCCTTTAATGAAGTCGTGAAAATGGGAGGCATGGTTGAGGAGGGACTCAAGTCCAATAAGATCATGAGTTATTTAGCAATCAAAGCAACCACCCAGGCCATTCAAAACGGCACTGGGGGTGCTTGGAAAGAAGAAGAAAGAAGAGGTTGCGCTTGTCGAATCCGGAGCATGGTCCAAGTCTAGAAGCCCTTCACCCTATTACAACCAACCCAGACCCCACCACCCAAATTTCCATACACCCCATATGGCCCTCCTCAACATTATTATCCACCACCAGAGCCACATTTTTCCGTCCACCATGCCCAAACTTATACCCAGCCTCCGGCTCACGCGCAATGGCGTGCACCAGCTCCCCAAAACACATACCCAGCTCCACAAAACACATATCCACCCCCGAGGGCTTACAGGCCAGGATCCGGCTTCCGCCTAAACCAAGCTTTCAGAAACGAGAGAATACAGAAACCGAAAACATTCACTCCGCTGGGAGAATCATATACCACTCTTTTCCACAAACTGAGGCAGTTAGGCCTGTTGAACCCAGTTGAGCCCAAAATGCCAAATCCTCTTCCTAGAAATCTGGACCATTCAGTGAGCTGTGAATATTGTTCGGGGGGCCCCGGACATGATACTGAGAAAAGTTGGAGATTGAAACCTGCTGTGCAAGAGCTTATCGACACAAACAGGATCGAGGTTCAGGCCCTAGAAGAACCAAATATCAACCAGAACCCATTGCCAGCGCATCATGAGGCCAACATAATTGAACTGATACATAAGGGAGCAGAGCTTAAGAAGCCCTCACAGACGGTCATGATGATCCGTTCTAGCGAAGTCAAAGTGAATGAAAAGTCAGCTAGTGTGAAACCAGCGGTTCAGTTGAAAAGTATAGACAATAAGCCAGTTGTGGTGATGGGGAAAGGATTGTCCATTGTTGCGAAGAAACCAGAGCCGATCAAGGTAGTGGTTCAGGGAGTATCAAGCACACCTGCGGTAGTCGTGAAGGGGGCTCACATAGAACCAATTTTCATAAAGCCAGTAACCCAGTTACCAGTAATTGACAGTAAAGCTGTTCCGTGGAAGTATGAACAAGTAGTTGTGACCTACAAGGGGAAGGAAATCAAAGAGGAAGTCTGTGAAACACAAGGTTTAACTCGCTCGGGACGTTGTTTTGCCCCCGAAGAGTTGAGAAAGGCCAGGGCTCCCAAGGAAAATCCGATGTTAGTTAAGAAAGCTATTACAGAGGAAGAGGCAGAAGAGTTTTGAAAAATATGAAAGTGCAAGATTATTCTATTGTTGAGCAGCTAAGGAAAACACCAGCCCAAATCTCGTTGCTTTCATTGCTCATCCACTCGGATGAACATCGTCGGGCTCTAATGAAGATATTGAATGAAGCTCATGTCTCCGATAAAATTTCAGTGACTCATTTGGAGAAAATCGCGAACAAAATTTTTGAGGTAAACAGAGTGACATTTTCTGATGACAAATTGCCCGTGGAGGGTACAGAACATAATAGAGCTCTTTATTTGACCGTGAAATGTGAAGATTCGGTAGTCACTCGAGTACTGATTGATAATGGGTCCAGTGCCAATATCTGTCCTTTGTCAACATTGAAAAAGTTGAAAGTTGATGATGACAGAATTCATAAGAATATCATCTGAGTTCGAGGGTTTGATGGTGGTGGTACAGACACAGTGGGCGACATCATACTTAAATTGACAATTGGGCCGGTCGAGTTCACCATAGAGTTCCAGGTGTTAGACATGGCAGTGTCTTATAATCTTTTGTTGGGGCGACCATGGATCCACGCTGCCAAAGCGGTGCCCTCCACACTACATCAGATGGTCAAATTCGAGTGGGATAGACAAGAGATCGTAGTACATGGGGAAGACAACATGAGCGCTGTAAGTGAGGCCATCGTACCCTTCATAGAGATTGATGATGATAAGGGGCCGTAGGTTTACCAGGTTTTCGACACGGTCTCGGTAGAAAAGGTTCCTGAAGGTAAAAGCGTCCAGTCCCCAGAATAACGGCTGCAATTGTCATGGTAGCCTCTGAAATATTGAAAAACGGGTTCGTACCAGGAAAAGGGTTGGGTGCTGATTTGCAGGGTATTGTTCAGCCAGTTTATTTGCCCAAGAATTTGGGTACCTTTGGGCTGTGGTTCAAGCCTACGGCAGCGGACGTGAGACGAGCCTGCCAGATGAAGAAAAGAGTCTGGGTTCTTCCTAAACCAATTCCACGCCTGTCCAGGTTCTTCGTCAGGCCAAGTATTGGGAGGCAATTATTGGCAAAGGTGGCTGGTCTACTGATTGGTGCAGATGGGAACTTGGAGAAAGGGCTTGAGAGGGTATTTGCTGAGGTGAACATGGTTGAGACCGGGGAAGGGTCGAGCAAAGCAGACATACAGTACATCGGGCCACGTGCTAATGTCAACAACTGGGAAGCCGCTCCTCTTCCAACTCGGAGGTAGTCGCGGTAGTGGGTTTTGTTTTCCTTTTATTCACCTGGATTATTCCAGGGTTTGTAATTCAGTTGCTATGTTCCGTCCATTTGGATGAATTAAAACCCTATTATCTTTACATTCAATGAAGTGCAATTTCTTTTCTTTCTTAATTCCTAATTTTGTCCATTTTTTTTTCTTTTCTGTACAGTTCTTTTTATGTTGATATAAATGACATGACATGCATGAAGAATCTTCGGCCCAGTTTTAAAAGCCAATCTAACTCAGAAATAATAATACAAGAAATCGAGTGTGATGATGAGGTGGAATATGATGATGACGAGGCCTATGAGGAAGTTAGTAAAGAATTAAGTCACTTTGAAGAAAAACCCAAACCTAACCTAAATGACACAGAAGTAGTTAGTCTAGGGGACCAAGACAATGTCCGTGAAACTAAAATAAGTGTCCATCTGGAGCCACAGCTCAAGGAGGAGATAATCAAAGCATTGTTTGAGTACAAGGATATTTTTGCATGGTCGTATGACGATATGTCGGGGCTAAGTACTGATTTAGTGGTTCACAAATTGCCCATCGACCCGGCATTCCCTCCTGTCAAGCAGAAGCTGAGAAAGTTCAAAACGGACATAAGTGTAAAGATCAAAGAAGAGATTACCAAGCAGTTTGATGTGAAGGTCATTCGGGTTACACGGTATCCCACCTGGTTAGCTAATGTTGTGCCTGTGCCGAAGAAATATGGCAAGACCAGGGTGTGTGTCGATTATCGGGATCTTAACAAGGCAAGTCCAAAAGATAATTTTCTGCTGCCGAACATCCACATATTGATTGATAATTGTGCCAAACATGAGATTGGGTCTTTTGTGGATTGTTACGCGGGTTATCATCAGATTTTAATGGACAAGGAAGATGCAGAAAAAATGGCATTCATCACGCCATGGGGAACATACTGTTATCGGGTCATGCCGTTTGGTTTGAAAAATGCTGGGGCAACTTATATGAGGGCAATGACAATAATATTCCATGATATGATACACAAGGAAATTGAGGTGTATGTGGATGATGTGATTGTAAAGTCTAGACAGCAATCTGACCACGTCAGGGATCTGAGAAAGTTCTTCCAAAGGCTTTGCAGGTACAATATCAAGCTTAATCCTGCAAAATGCGCGTTCGGGGTGCCGTCTGGAAAGTTGTTGGGGTTCGTAGTCAGCCGTCGGGGTATTGAACTGGATCCATCAAAAGTCAAGGCCATCCATGAATTGCCACCTCTGAGGAACAAGACCTAGGTGATGAGTTTGTTGGGGAGATTGAATTATATCAGCAGGTTCATCGCCCAACTCACGACAACTTGTGAGCCTAACTTTAAGCTGCTAAAGAAAGACGTTGCGGTCAAGTGGACAAATGAATGTCAGGATGCATTTGATAAGATAAAGGGGTATTTGTCAAATCCACCCGTGTTGGTCCCGCCAGAACCAGGGCGACCTTTGATTCTATATTTAACGGTATTGGACAATTCATTCGGCTGTGTATTGGGTCAACATGATATCACTGGAAGGAAGGAGCAGGCTATCTATTACCTTAGCAAGAAGTTCACGCCCTACGAAGTTAAGTATACTCATCTTGAGAGGACATGTTGCGCCCTAACTTGGGTGGCATAGAAGCTGAAACACTATTTGTCATCTTATACTACTTACCTCATATCTCGCTTGGATCCATTGAAGTATATCTTTCAGAAGCCTATGCCCACAGGGAGGTTTGCAAAGTGGAAGATCCTGCACACAGAGTTTGACATTGTCTATGTGACTCGGACTGCAATGAAAGCACAGGCCTTGGCGGACCATCTGGCCGAGAATCCGGTTGATGAAGATTATAAACCTTTGAAGACTTATTTCCCTGATGAAGAGGTTATGTATGTTGAAGAGTTGGAACGAGTTGAGAAGCCAGGATGGAAACTTTTCTTTGATGGGGCTGCAAACATGAAAGGCGTGGGAATAAGAGTGGTACTTATTTCTGAAATAGGGCAACATTACCCTGTTACAACTCAGCTTCGTTTCTATTATACGAAAAACATGGCAGAATATGAGGCATGTATCTTGGGTTTGAGATTAGCTGTAGATATGGGTGTCCAGGAAGTCTTGGTCATGGGTGACTCGGACCTATTGGTACACCAAATTCAAGGAGAATGGGAAACACGGGACTTAAAGCTTATACCGTACCGACAACGTTTGCATGAGATTTGTCAGCGGTTTCAGTCAATAGAATTCAAGCACATTCCAAGGATTCATAATGAAGTGGCCAATGCGTTGGCTACTCTGGCGTCGATGTTACACAATCCGGTTAAGGCTTACGTGGACCCTTTGCAGATTCAGGTTCGCGATCAACACGCTTATTGTAAAGTGGTGGAAGAGGAACTTGACGGTAAGCCGTGGTTTCATGACATCAAGGAACATATCAGGATGGGTGTGTATCCGACACAGGCCACAGGTGATCAGAAACGAACAATTCGACGGTTGGCAAGCGGGTTTTTCCTTAGCGGAGGAGTGTTGTACAAAAGAACTCAAGACCTCGGGTTGTTGAGATGCATTGATGCGAGACAGGCCACATCTATCATGACTGAGGTACATGACAGAGTTTGTGGACCTCATATGAGCGGGTATGTTTTAGCAAAGACGATTCTCCGAGCAGGATATTATTGGCTCACGATGGAGCGGGATTGCATCAGCTATGTACGCAAATGTCATCAGTGTCAGGTGCATGGAGATTTGATTCATTCTTCACCCTCGGAGTTACACACAATGTCCGCACCGTGGCCTTTTGTTGCATGGGGCATAGATGTTATTGGGCCAATTGAGCCAACAACGTCTAATGCGCACATGTTCATTTTGGTGGCTATAGATTATTGTACCAAGTGGGTAGAGGCTAAAACATTCAGGTCTGTGACCAAGAAAGCTGTAGTGGATTTTGTGCATTCGAACATTATCTGTCGGTTTGGGATACCCAAAGTGATCATTATAGACAATGGAGCTAATCTCAACAGTCATTTGATGAAGGAGACATGTGAGTAGTTCAAGATTACTCATTGTCATTCTACTGCATACCGCCCTAAGGCAAATGGTGCGGTTGAGGCGGCTAATAAGAATATAAAGAAAATACTCCGGAAAATGGTGGAAGGATCTAGACAGTGGCATGAAAAACTGCCTTTTGCATTGTTGGGATACCGCACCACTGTTCGTACTTCGGTGGGGGCGACTCCTTACTCTTTGGTATATGGTATGGAAGCAGTGATACCCGCAGAAGCGGAAATCCCACCTCTTCGAATCATTGCGGAGGCTGAGATCGATGATGATGAATGGGTGAAAAGCCGCCTTGAGCAGTTGAGTTTGATTGACGAGAAGAGATTGGCATCAGCGTGTCATGGTCAGCTGTACCAGCAAAGAATGGCAAGGACGTATAACAAGAAAGTGCGTCCGAGGAAGTTTGAGGTGGGACAGTTAGTGTTGAGACGTATTTTGCCTCATTGGGCCGAAGCAAAAGGAAAGTTCGCTCCAAATTGGCGGGGACCATTTGTCGTAACCAGAGTGTTGTCTAATGGTGCATTATATCTAATAGATGTGGAAGGAAAATGTGTAGAAATGGCCATCAATTCCGATGCGGTCAAGAGATACTATGTATGATTTCTTTATTTCGATTGTACTTGTTTGTATTTGACATATTTTAAAGATTAAAATGACGAATGCATTATGTTCTGCTATCTAAACACTTTTACCCCTTGTCATCCCCTTTGAGCCTTACTTATTTTCTTCCATATCCCTCTTTCGGAAGCGATGGCACCATTAAGAAACGCGAGTGTGGAAGAAAAGAAAATGAAAAGAAAGAAAAGTGAAAAGAAAGGAAGAAAAGAAAAAAGAGAAAAGAAGAAGAAAGAAAAGTGAAAAGAAAGGAAGAAAAGAAAGAAAAGAAAAGAAGAAGAAAAATTGAAAGGAAAAGAAGAACAAAAAAGAAAAAACACACAACAACGTAGTCTCTATAACGTGAACTACGTTTGACTTGATCCCACAAGGGTACGTAGGCAGCCTCGCTGAGGTTTAGTCATACCAAAATAAAATCCAAAAGTCCCCAAGCAAGAAACTGGGGCAGAAGTTGTGGTTGTTGTGAAAGAATTAGATTCCGAAAGTTGTAATTTTAACCCATTTTCGAAATTGTTTTGACCCTTTCATAACCTTTCTTTCTAACCCCGTCCAAAGCCCACATTACGGTGATCAGTCTTGGAGAAATACCAAGTCAAGAAGGTAAAAGTAATTCATGTCAGGGGCAACACTCTGGTACAAGCAAGGAGAGAAATTAAAATGAGAGTCTTATCGGTGAAAACTCTCACGGGCACCATAAGGCGATGTGAGTTGAGAGATGAACGAATGAAAGAGGTATGCTGGGACAATAAAGTATGGCAAATAAAAGTTGGTTAGTTGGACAGATTGTGCTGATTAGTCCGAAAGGCATGTCATGACCATTGGTGCCAGCTGTTCCGGTTAGATAAGTTTTTTTTCCTTAACAGTCATCCGGTTTTGGATTCTTCTTATCCTTAACTCATAAAATCATTGCATTTCATTTCTTTTGAGGGTTTTATCTGTCTAAAATGTTTCAAGGTCAGTTTTGTTCAAAGAAAATGGGAAGGAATTGCAAAGCTCACTACCAACTTCTAAAAGTTATAAAGCACAGTGTGGTCGGGTTATGTCAAGGATAACATGATGTAAGGTGGAATACAGGGAATCACCGGAAGTTTTATCGGTGGAATGATTTGGAAATACCATGGGAAATGCAAAGGTTCAGACGAAGGGGTCAGAGGTATGAAACAACAGCATGGGTACAGAACATTCGGGTTGTCAGATGTCAAAAGGTTTGAAAGTTAGTCAGAACGTCAAGCAGTTCAGGGCCAGTTCAGGGAAGCCGGAAGAAACAAAGCAATGCGGTGGAAGTATTTTTCAGCAAAAATGCCATCAACTAACCACCATTTTAAAATGACAAAATTTTCTTTGATTAAAACAGGGGCAGGAAAAGTCGATCGTTTCGGGGGAATTCTTCATGAAGGAAAAATAAGCAGTAATCAGGTTTGACCTCAAAGTGTGGTATGATTAAAATACAAGATAGTCAGGAATAACATCGGGGAATGTAAGTTGGTCTCAAAGTTTGCATGTTTAGGATAAAATTCAAAGTAGGAGTTGTCAGGACCTTCCTGGATAATAGGATGTAGTCTTCGAATCCTTATAGATAACATGATGTAGTGAAAGTAATACCTGTAGAAGATATATCTTAGGATCGTAATTATTAGGAGTTGTCAGGACCTCCCTGGATCATAGGACTTAGCTTTCAATTTTTTAGTAATAGTTGGTTTATGATTTAGCAACACTCACCCATGTGCCCAGCTACCAAACTGGGGCAGAAATTTTCCTTGTTTTCGTATGTTTTTTTGAAGTTAGGAGCCCGCCTGGAGAGCATGGGAATACAGTTCAAGTTTTGAAGTCAAGAGCCCTCCTGTATAATAGAGTTATTACAAGTCAAGTTCTAGTTTTAAATTCTTATTAATATCCGGTAACATGTACCCAGTTTCCAAACTGGGGCAGATTTTTTTTTTTGTTGTGTCTATTTTGTGAAGTCACGAGCCCGCCTGGAGAACAGAGGAATACATTTCAAGTTCAGCAGTCGAGAGCCCGCCCGTATAATAGAGGAATATATTTCAAGTTTTAAAGTCAGGAGACCGCCTGGAGAACAGAGGAATACATTCAAGTTCAACAAGTTGAATAAAAGGAACAACATCTCAGTATTGCAATTTGAAGCGGCAACAATGGATTTCACCAGGAGAACATAAGACAACAAGGCAGCAAGAAAACACAAGACAACAAGGCAACATGGCGTACAAGAGCAAGTTTGAATAATTTAGATAGGACCTTTGTAGTTTGCAGTCACAGTTTAGTTTAGCTTCTTTTTATTGACATGGCGTAATAAGGGAGATCAGCAAGCAGTAGCAGCAGCAAGCGCAGTGAAATCACAGCTCCTGGTAGTTCCAGCTACCAGACACTCCTAAGCTACACTAACCTGATTCCTGTTTAGCCCAGGATATGTAGGCAACCTCTGAAGCAGGGTGCGGTCAGCTCTTTCAAAAAATGCTTCGCACGGAATATTCAAACGGGCAAAAATTGCTCGTTTCCGCTCACTTATTATTGCACGAAAACTCTTCGTGTTTCTGGGCAAAAAGGGGCAGCTGTGAGAACGTGATTTTTCCCCTATATATGAATTATTCCCAAAAATTCAAACAAAATGATGTCTTTCATTATTTTTACAATATTTGTGAATTTGGTGCTTTTTCTGTTAATTGTTTGCATTTTATTTGTGCATTTTTTTTTAATTCATATGAAAAATATAAAAAAATATACTGGACATTTGCATTTAGGATTTAATTTCATATTTTTACTATTAATCAGTGGTTAAGTTGTTTTTAGAACGTAATATGGAGAAAATAACAAAAATAGTCCACTTTTGCATTTTTAATTGTTAATTGTGGAATTTGTCGCGAAATAGGTTTTAAACAATTTTAGGAATTAATTAGCTTAATTTTGAAAATATATTAGGTCTTTATTTTTATTTTTTGCATTTTTATAAAGTCATAAAAAATAAAAAATAATACAAAATGAAATAAAAAATAGATAAAAGAAATAAAAGGACAATAATTAAAAAAATGGTCTTAATTGGAGACCAAAATTGGGCCAAATACGCAGCCCAATCGGACCAAACACGCCCCAGACTAGGCTCATACCCCGTCTCAACCCCGCCTGCCCCTCCCTTAGCGAAACGACGTCATTTGGCGTCGATCAATCCGGGCCGTCGAGGTTAATCAATCCAATGGACGAGAAGTTTGGGTCGTTTAGTATATTAATGTTCAAACGTTACCCCACCCCCCTATCTCGTCTCTCAGACCTCACTCCTACCCAAACCCTAGAGACGCCGCCTCTATACGCTCCATCTAGCTCGCCGGCTGCGACGACGGTAACCACTCCAATCCAGACCAAAATAGCACCCTAGAATCTCATTTTCTCCCCCATCTCGAATCTGGCCACATCATTCCTCGAATCATAGCCGAACGGTTCGAATCTTGAATCGAAGTTTTCCGGCCAAAACCCAAATACGTCTAAACCTCCCCAAAAATCACACCACATACTCCTCTCACCACCCTTTTCCTAAACCTTTGACTAATTGCCCTCACATCTCACTGGAACTGCTCAAATATTAGTTTTTAAAATTTTGGCCAAGACCTTAGTCTTCCCAAACTTCGCCAAATTGACACCAAGTGACCCCCTCGCCTCCGTCGTAGTAGATTCATCGTCAGTAGAGCTCAAGTCTCACCGGAGATGGCCGAATTTTAAATTTGAAAGTTAGCCGGATTTTGGAAGTTGAATCAGTGAGTTTTTGAGTTTTTCCCTTTCTTTGTTTAAATTCTTGCTTTTGATTATGTTCTCATATTTGTTGATGTTTAGTTTAATTTGCGTTTTAATTTTTGTCAATATTGTTCTAATCTTGTGTCCTGATTTGTTTTGATTAACTCTAGTTGTTTGTTTGATTTTAATCTGTTCCAATTCCAGATTTTAGTTTGATTTTTAGTTAAGCCTTTGATAATTTGTTAATTAGTTTTATTAAGTTTTGTTTGAATTAATTTCTGGTATTCCTTTAGTTTAGGTTAATTACTAGTTGGTTCAGTTTCAGTTTAATTAGTCGTCATAATTAGTTGAATTTGGTTATAGTTGATAGTTTAATTTGTTTATTGGTTCTGTGGTTATCAATTCTGATTAGATTAGCTTGTGTTAGTTTTTCCTTTGATAGTTAGTTTGATCATTAATTCTGAGTTCAATTGATAGATTCAATAAGAGTTTAAATTGGGATAGATTCAGAGTTTAGGAAATTGTTTGGTTATAGATGTAATTTTAGTTTAAGTTCAGGGGTAGCTTAGACATTTAAGATTAAATAACACATGGTAGTTGAAACTAGAATCTTCTAGGGCCTTCCAAAGTAGGACTTTAGTGTAATTTCAGTAATTGTAGAGTATTAACTTGTGACACATGTCAGAAAACAAGGGACTAATAGGCAACTGAAAATCTGAAGCTCCCCCTTAGTTTTGCCTTTAAAAGGCAGTCCTTATTGCCTTGTTTCAGAAGTTTGAAATCTCTAAAAACTCCCCCCAAAATTCCCACAGTCTCCACACGCTGCAAATTTGAAATTCAGATCCAAAAGCTAGATCTGTAATTCTAAAACTCTTTTAGATCTAAACTCTTCGGAAAAACTAAATAACATAGCACAAAAAACCAAAAATTACTATTTCATTGAAGCCTCTTAGAGTAAATTCAAGTTCTAGCTGTTAGCTTCAGATTTTCAGTCTAGATAATGATAAAAATGGCCTAAGCAGTCCGGTTTAGTGTTGTCAAAGCCTCAGAAAGTTTTTCCTGGTTTAGTTTCGAGTGTATTGTGGTACAGTCAGGTCTGTTTGGGTATTTGATGTTGTTGTCGTTCTACAATTCATTCCAGGGTTAAATTTGAGTGTGTTGAGTTCATTTCTGGGTTGAAACTGGTTTGTTGCTGCGATTTGAATTTTGGCTGCAGATACCCGTTGAAAACTATTGCTGATTCATGTTGCTACTGCTGTGAAATTACTGACCTCTCTCTTCTCCTTTGTTTCATTGCAAGCCCAGGTACACTTCCGAGTTCATCATAATGTACATTGAAATTTGAAAATTAGAATGAAAATGAAGCATGTTTGATTATAGAATTGACTACTTTTGATTTTTTTTCCGTATATTTTGTTGTAATGAAGTAAGACTGGACTGTTTGGACTATTAATTTGTATTGGAATGTTAATATTAATTAGCTTAGTATGATTGTATTTGGTGATTAGTTTAACTGTCGATATTAGCAACAACATAAATATAGAAGTTGAATTTAGATCTTAACTTGTAGTTAGCAATTCAATATTCGAACAGCTGTGAGTAGCTAAGAAATGCCAGCGTTAGTGTGAATCAATTCAGACTTGTTAGTTTACTAGTAGGAAATTGAATTTAACTTGGATTGTTGGGTTCGTACAACCGTATATGTGCACTGTTAGTTTAGTCTTACTAAGGGTATTAAAACACATTGTTCTACTTTGAACTCAAAAGTAATAGACAGTCTCTGCCTGTTGAAAGACTGTCTCATCTCTAGCCTACGGTTAAACTTGTTTGAGGAGTTTTAGGTGGAATTAACTAGTTATTAAGGTCACTTAAGCAACTATCCATGTAAAAACATTTTAAATGAATTGAATGGTCTGACTGATCTATTGGCTGAGAATTAATGTTCAGTTTGAATTAAGAGGATATCTGGGCCTAAGGCATTGGCAGGCCTCGAAATTAAAACCGGCGTCGTATTTTTGGGCTCGACATAGGCCCCAAACTGTCCACTCCTTTATAAATGAAATTTGGGTTGTTATGAACAATTTGCTGAAAATGTTCTGCCTTCACTTACCAAGTTATTGGGCTTAATTGGTTTGAAACAGATTCATAAGGATTTTGGGCCTTTCAAATATGCTAGTTAATTAGTTAGGCTTCAAAGACCCCTAAAGTTAATAATGCGCTAGATTGCTTTAGGCCTGGCATTTAATAATATTACCTTCCTAAACTCGGGTGTGCATTTCATGTGACCCAAATCAAATCCCAAACGTCGAATAAATGTGTTCAGGAGTGCGGGTGCATTTCATGTGACTCAATCCAAAGACACGTTTTAAATGACGTTCGACATTCTTTAAAAAATGTTAAATAAAAGCGGTTAAAAGTAAAAATCGGCACATAGGTTAGTCATGTAATAAAATCAGATAAATAAGCTAAACACGACAGTTGAGCAACCGTGATAGAACCACGGAACCCAGGAATGCCTAACACCTTCTCCAGGGTTAACAGAATTCCTTACTCGGATTTTTGGTTCGCGGACTGGTAACAGAGTCATTCTCTTCCTCGATTCGGGATTCAACCGGTGACTTGGGGCACCATTAATCTCCCAAGTGGCGACTCTGAATCTTTAATAAATAAATCCCGTTTCGATTGTCCTTTAACTAGAAAAACTCCTTTACACCCTTACGGGTGTAGTGAAAAAGGAGGTGTGACAACGGTCATGCTAGATTTCGGTGTATAGATACTCGTCACCATGCCTATACACCGTACTCAACAATTAGCAAATAGCAAACAACACTCTAATCCTATTCCCTCAAGCCAAAGTTAGAACAAACACTTACCTCGGTCCAAAGAATAGCAATCAACCCTCAAATACCGCCTTTCCTTTATAATCCGACTCCGGAACAATGATATCCAGGCATAATTAATTCAATAATATCAATGAAGACTCGATAACAAAATCTCATAGCTTAGATATAAAGTTCCTAGAATTCTTCCTAAAATACCAAAATTCGACCCCGATCCCACACGGTCCAAACACGAGGCTCGGACCAAAACCCGATTACCCATGACCCCACGAGTTCAAATATATAATTTATTTTAAGATCCGACCCCAAAATGAGGTTGAATCACTCAAAATTCCCAAAAACCTAACTCCACCCAAAACCCCTAATTTCTACTCTAAATTACATGATTTAAGCTTACGAACTCAATAGTTAATGATGGAAAATGAAGAAAATAAGTGGGAATTTACTAACCCAAGTGGTCTTGAAGAATGGGGGCTTCAATGGACTCCTAAGTGCTTGGGGAAGAAGAAAGCTCGTGAGTTTTTGAATGAGTCTCGTAGCTACTGTTTCTAAAGTTTTAAAAATTTAACTGGGCGAAATTTGCTCTATACGATCGTGGAAGAGGGAATGCGATCGCATAGAGTAAATGGGGCTGGGATATGCGATCGCATAGAATAAAATAGTGAAGGCTGGGCTAACACAGTATGCGATCGCAGGAGGCACTATGCGATCGCATAGAACAAACTGAACCCCAGAAAATTTACACTATGCGATCGCGGATATAGCTATGCGATCGCATAGAACAAAGAACTGGGCAACAGCAGACAGCAGATTCTGCAATATCTCTAAGGCTAAACCACTCCGAAACACTCCCGAGCCCTCGGGGCTCCTAACCAAACACACACACTAACTCAACAATATCCAACAAACTTAACCATGCGATTAAATCGCCAAAATAACATCATAAACGAGGAATCCTCAAAATCATCACTTTTTCATCAAACTTCATAAACTTTCAAACTTAGAGTTTTAGGTCTGAAGCACGTCAAATGACGTCCGATTTCAACCAAATTTCACAGAAAGCACTTAAACCACATATAAGACCTGTACCGGGCGCCAGAACCAAATTACGGGCCCGATACCAACGCTATCTAATCCATTTTCATTTCAAATTTCCAAATAAATTTCAGAAGGACAATTTCTTTTAAATATTCATTTCTCGGGTTCGGGACCTCGGATTTCGATTCCGGGCATACGCCCGAGTCCCATATTTTTCTACGAACCCTCCGGGACCGTCAAATCACGGGTCCAGGTCCGTTTACCCAAAATGTTGACAAAAGTCAACTTTAACCATTTTAAAGCCACAATTTACCAAATTTCACATAATTTAACACATAAGCTTTTCCGGCTACGCACCCGGACTGTGCACGCAAATCGAGGCAACTAAAGGTGGGGTTTTCAAGGCCTTGGAAGCACAGAAAAAGGGGAAAACTGGTGATGACCCTTTGGGTCGTCACATTCTCCACCTCTAAAACAACTGTTTGTCCTCGAACGGACATAAGAAGGAAGTACCTGAGTCGGGGAAAAGTTGAGGATAACGGTCCCGCATATTGGACTCGGACTCCCAGGTCGATGCCTCAGGAGGCTGACCTCTCCACTGAACACGAACTGAAGGAAAACTCTTCGACCTCAACTGGCGAACCTGTCGGTCTAGAATAGCTACCGGCTCCTCCTCATAAGATAAGTCCTTATCCAACTGGACAGTGCTGAAATCTAACAGGTGGGATGGATCGCCGTGATTTCTCCAAAGCATGGACACATGAAACACTGGATGTATGGCTGATAAGCTCGGTGGCAATGCAAGTCTATAAGCCACCTCTCCCACTCGATCAAGAATCTCAAATGGACCGATGAACCTAGGGCTAAACTTGCCCTTCTTCCCAAATCTCATCACGCCCCTCATAGGCAACACTCAAAGCAATATCCGCTCACCAACCATGAAAGCCACATCTCGAGCCTTTTGATCTGCATAGCTCTTTTGCCGGGACTGAGTTGTACGAAGTCTATCCTGAATGATCCTGACCTTGTCCAAAGCCTCCTGGACCAAATCTGTACCCAACAACCGAGCCTATCCTAGCTCAAACCATCCAACCGGAGATCGACATCGCCTACCATACAAAGCCTCATAAGGAGCCATCTGGATACTCGACTGGTAGCTGTTGTTGTAGGCAAACTCTGCTAAAGGCAAGAACTGATCCCACGAACCTCCAAAGTCAATGACACAAGCTCGGAGCATATCCTCCAATATCTGAATAGTCCGCTCGGACTGCCCGTCCGTCTGAGGATGAAATGATGTGCTCAGCTCAGCTTGGGTGCCTAACTCTCGCTGGACTGCTTTCCAGAAACGCGAGGTAAACAACATACCTCGGTCCGAGATGATAGATACAGGCACACCATGAAGGCGAACAATCTCCCGGATATAGATCTCAGCTAACCTCTCGGATGAATAGGAGACTGCCACAGGAATGAAATGCGCCGACTTGGTCAGCCTATCAACAATTACTCAAACTACGTCGAACTTCCTCCGAGTCTGCGGGAGCCCAACAACGAAGTCCATGGTGATCCGCTCTCACTTCCACTCGGGAAGCTCAATCCTCTGAAATAAACTACCAGGCCTCTGATGCTCATACTTAACCTGCTGACAATTCAAACACCGAGCCATGTAGGCAACGATATCCTTCTTCATTCTACGCCACCAATAATGCTGTCGCAAGTCCTAATACATCTTCTCGGCTCTCGGGTGAATAGAATACCGGGAACTATGGGCCTCTGCTAAGATCAACTCTCGAATCCCATCAACATTGGGCACACAAACTCTCCCCTGCAATCTCAAAACACCATCATCATCTAAGGTCACCTTCTTGGCACCTCCACGTTGTACCGTGTCTCTAAGGACACACAAATGGGGATCATCAAACTGCCGATCATGGATACGCTCCCATAACGAAGAACGAGCGACCGTGCTAGCTAATACTCTACTAGGCTCAGAAATATCCAACCTCACCAACTGATTGGCCAAAGCCTGAATGTCCAAAGCAAGCGGCCTCTCACTGACCGGAATATAAGCAAGACTGCCCATACTGGCTGACTTCCTACTCAAGGCATCGGTCACCACATTGGCCTTTCCCGGGTGATATAGGATAGTGATGTCATAATATTTCAACAACTCCAACCACCTCCTCTGTCTCAAATTCAACTCCTTTTGCTTGAACAAATACTGAAGACTCTTGTGATCCGTGAACACCTCACACGCCACGCCGTACAGATAGTGCCTCCAAATCCTCAATGCGTGAACAATGGCTGCCAACTCAAAATCATGCACTGGATAGTTCTTCTCATGAACCTTCAACTGCCTCGAAGCATAGGCAATGACCTTGCCATACTGCATCAACACTGCACCAAGTCCAATACGAGATGCATCACAATAGACTGTATAAGGCCCTGAACCTGTGGGCAAAACCAATACTGGTGCCGTAGTAAGAGCTGGCTTGAGCTTCTGAAAGCTTGCCTCACACTCGTCCGACCATTTGAACTAGGCTCCCTTATGGGTCAACCTAGTCATCGGGGTTGCAATAGAGGAGAACCCCTCCACGAACCGATGATAGTAACCTGCTAACCCCAAGAAACTCTGAATCTCTGTAGCTGAAGCTGGTCGAGGCCAGTTCTTGACTGCCTCTATCTTCTTCGGATCAACCTAAATACCCTCTGCTGATACAACATGTCCCAGAAATGCAACCGAGCTCGACCATAACTCACACTTCGAGAACTTAGCATATAACTGACTATCCTTCAGAGTCTGAAGAACAACTCTGAGGTGCTGCTCGTGCTCCTCCTGGCTGCGGGAGTATATCAGAATATCATCAATAAAGACTATCACGAACGAGTCCAAATAAGGCCTGAACACTCGGTTCATCAAATCCATAAAGGCTGTTGGGGCATTGGTCAACCCAAATGACATAACCAAGAACTCATAATGCCCGTACCGAGTGCGGAACGCTGTCTTAGGGACATCGGATGCCCTAATCCTCAACTGATGGTAGCCAGATCTCAAGTCAATCTTTGAAAATACCTTGGCACCCAGAAGCTGATCGAACAAATCATCAATCCTCGGCAGTGGATACTTATTCTTAATTGTAACCTTGTTCAATTGCCAGTAATCAATGCACATTCTTATCGAACCATCCTTTTTCTTCAGAAATAGAACCGGCGCACCCCAAGGCATTACGCTACGTCTAATGAAACCCTTCTCAAGCAAGTCTTGCAACTGCTCTTTCAACTCTGGCGGGGCCATACAATATGGTGGAATAGAAATGGGCTGAGTGCCCGGATCCAAATCGATGCAAAAATCGATATCCCTATCGGGTGGCATCCTTGGCAAGTCTGATGGGAAAACCTCAGGAAACTCACAAACTACGAGCACTGAATCAATAAGCCAAGTAGGCCAAACACCCCTTCTTAACCATATGCCGAGCCTTCACATATGAAATAACACTGCAGGTAGAATGACCAGGAGTCCCTCTCTACTCCAAATGGGGCAAATTTGGTAAGGCTACAGTCACAGTCTTGGCATGACAATCCAAGATCGCATCATACGTGGACAACCAATCCATCCCTAATATAACGTCGAAATCTACCATATCTAAGAGCAACAAATCGACACGGGTCTCAAGTCCCCTAAACACCACAACACAGGAATGATGAACCCGATCAACCACTATAAAATCACCCACTGGTATAGATACATACACAGGAATACTCAAGCCCTCACTAGGCATAACCAGGTAGGGTGCAAAATAGGATGACACATATGAATACGTAGATCCAGGGTCAAATAGCATTGAAGCATCTCCATCACAGACCAGAATAGTACCTATAATAACATCATCGGATGACTCAGCCTCTAGCCTGGCTGACAAAGCATACATCGGGGATGGGCCCCACCTCCTTGAATCACATCCCTGGGACGATCGACTGCTGGCTGACCCCTACCTCTGGCGGTCTGAGATCCACCTCTATGACCTCTACCTCCACCTTTACGTCCTCCACCCCCGCCTCTAGCTGGATGGGCAGGCTGTGGAGCAACTGGTGCCTGAACCATAGATGAGGACCGTGCTGCTGAGAACTACCCGAAGCTCGAGTGCAAAATCTAACAATGTGACTTGGGTCACCACAACTATAATAAGCCCTCGGCTGCGGAGACTGCTGAACCTGTCAACCTGAATGTCGTCCCCTGAAGCTCTGAAGTGGTGGTGCACTGATGGACTGCTGCTCAGAATAATATGGCTGAGAACCACTACCACCTGGAGTACCATGAGAGACCTAGAGAGCTGACTGAAAGGGCCTAAGAGGATGGCCTCTACCGTACGAATCTCTACCTCCAGACAAGGTACCACTGAATCTGCCTGAATGACGGGGCCTCTTATCCGACCCATGACCACCTCCCTATGACAGAACCATCTCAACTTTGCGGGCCACATTGGCCGCCTCCTGAAATGTGATCTCGCTCCCAGTTTCCCTAGCCATCTGAAGACAAATCGGCTGAATCAGACCATCAGTAAACCTCCTCACTATCTCCCTCTCGGTTGGAAGTATGACAAGAGCATGGCGAGCTAAGTCGATGAACCTGGTCTCATACTGGGTAACAGTCATGGAACCCTGCTAGAGGCACTCAAACTGCCTCCGATAGGCCTCTCTCTGAGTAACGGGGAGAAACTTCTCTAGAAATAACACTGTAAACTACTCTCAAGTCAAAGATGGCGATCCGACTGGTCTCGCTAAGCAATAATCTCTCCACCAAGTCTTGGAGAATCCAGACAGGCGAAATGTAGCAAAATCAACTCCATTGGTCTCAACAATACCCATGTTTCTGAGAACCTCGTGGAAGTTGTATAAGAAATCCTGGGGATCCTCTAAAGAAGCACCGCTGAATGTTGTAGTGAATAGCTTGGTGAATCTATCCAATCTCCATGGAGCATCGGCGGACATAACCGCACCATCGCCGATGTAAGCCGTTGTACCCGGCTGAACTGCCACTGCTGACTGAACCACCGGAACCTGAACCTGGGAGCTACCTACTCTGGAGTACGTGTAACAGGAGTTTGAACTCCTCCCTCAGCCTGAGAAGTGGCTGGTGCTACTGGAAGCAAACCCGCTCGAGAGACGCTCTCTATGAAGCCTACCAATCGGACAAAAGCGTCCTGAAGCACTGGAGTGGCTATGAAACCCTCTGGGACCTGAGCTGGGCCCACCGGAGCTGCTGGAGCTGGAACCTCCTCATCATAATCAACATGAGGCTCCACCTTTGGAACTGCTGCTCGGGGATGAGCTCTTCCCCCGCCTCGGCCTCTGGCACGACCTCGGCCTCGCCCTCTGCCCCTATTAGGAGCTGCTGCTAGGGGCTCGGGCTGCTACGCGGTCGATGAGGAAGCGCGTGTCCTCGCCATCTACGAAAGAACGAAGTAGAAAGATAATCAGTATTTGAGAAACATAACCGCATGGCAAGAAAGAACAAATCTGAAGTTTTCCTAACTCTGTAACCTCTGGAGGATAAATACAGACGTCTCCATACCGATCCCTCAGACTCTACCGAGCTTGTCCGTGAGTTGTGAGACCTAAGTAACCTAGTGCTTTGATACCAACTTGTCACGACCACCATCGGGAGTCGTGATGGTGCCTACTATTGGAGCTAGGCCAGCCAAGTATTAACACATTGCTGATAACATTCGCAACAATATAAATAAAACAAGACAATTAAATAAAAGCGGAAGTCTTTAAACTTAGATAACGGAAATCAAATGCGGATGTCTAAATACATCTCTACCCAGAGTCTGGTGTCACTAACTCACGAACTACTAGAGAGTACTACAAACAAGGTTTGAATAAAAGATACAATGCTTTGTTCTGATACAAAAAGGAAACAATCTAAGTAAAATAGGAAGGGACTCTGGCCTGCGGACGTCAGCTAGGCTACCTCGAAAGTCCCTGGACTGAAGTCAGCTCCCGATCAAATCCTACTGCTGAGGTCCAAGAGCTACTCCTGGATCTGTGAAAAAAGATGCACAGAGTATAGCATCAGCACAACCGACACCATGTGCTGGTAAGTGCTCGGCCTAACCTCAGCGAAGTAGTGACGAGGCTAGACGGAGCCTACCAAAACAACCTGTGCAGATATATGCAATAAAAGGGAATACACAGAATTTAAATAGCTAAGAGGGAGGGGGAAGCATGCTATGGGGATGTAGCAGTTCAGATATAAACTCAACAGATAGAGAAGTGAAACAGTACAATAGCAACAGTTAAGGAGAATAGGTTAATCGACAGTTGCACGACATCAACCTTCGTGCTTTTACTCTCGTTCTCACCAAAACAATCATATAAGATACACGACATTAACCTTCATGCTCTTCCTCACATAAACTCTCATATCAAGGCATGGAATGACCTTTCGTTCATAAATGTTCAAAACATGGCACGGAATGACCCTTCGTGCATAATCATTCAAAAGATGGCACGGAATGACCCTTCGTGCATAATCATTCAAAACATGGCAAGGAATGACCCTTCGTGCATAATCATTCAAAACATGGCACGGAATGACCCTTCGTGCATAATTATTCAAAACATGGCACGGAATGACCCTTCGTGCTTTTACACTCTTTCCTCACAATAACAAACAATGCGCGGCATCACCCTTCGTGCTCTATCGCTCTTCCTCACCCAACAACAACGAACAAAGGGGGCAAGGCAGTGAAAAAATAATGATAGGAAATCCCGGCAAGGGAATACAATTAAACAGCTAAATCCCGGCAAGGGAGCACAATTAACAATTAAAGCCCGACAAGGGAACAATATCAATAATCTCAACATCCCGGCAAGGGAGATAATCAACAAAACGGCAAACATCTCGGCAAGGGAACAATTCGATAATTCTTTCTCTTTCTTTCACTTTTGCCTCTTATCTCACTTTACCACCTAAGCCAACTCTCCAAAGGGGTTCAATCATTTCATATACTTTCACGCTTTATAATATACTCGATCCAATGCTCCAAGAATGTACAAATCATAATTCTTCCTCAAACTCTTCACATCATATGAAATTTATCAATTTAACAAGGAAGTGATATCACAAAATCCGAATAAACACAAATAAGACTCACGGTCATGCTAGACTCCGGTGTATAGATACTCGTCACCATGCCTATACACCGTACTCAACAATTAGCAAATAGCAAACAACACTCTAATCCTATTCCCTCAAGCCAAAGTTAGAACAAACACTTACCTCGGTCCAAAGAATGGCAATCAACCCTCAAATAACGCCTTTCCTTTATAATCCGACTCCGGAACAACGATATCTAGGCATAATTAATTCAATAATATCAATGAAGACTCGATAACAAAATCCCATAGCTTAGATATGAAGTTCCTAGAATTCTTATAAAAATACCAAAATTCGACCCTGATCCCACACGGTCCAAACACGAGGCTCGGACCAAAACCCGATTACCCATATCCCCACGAGTTCAAATATATAATTTATTTTAAGATCCGACCCCAAATTGAGGTTGAATCACTCAAAATTCCCAAAAACCTAACTCCACCCAAAACCCCTAATTTCTACTTTAAATGACATGATTTAAGCTTAGGAACTCAATAGTTAATGATGGAAAATGAAGAAAATAAGTGGGAATTTACTAACCCAAGTGGTCTTGAAGAATGGGGGCTTCAATAGACTCCTAAGTGCTTGGGGAAGAAGAACGCTCGTGAGTTTTTGAATGAGTCCCGTAGCTATTGTTTCTGAAGTTTTAAAAATTTAACTGGGCGAAATTTTCTCTATGCGATGACGGAAGAAGGAATGCGATCGCATAGAGTAAATGGGGTTGGGATATGCGATCGCATAGAGTAAAATAGTGAAGGCTGGGCTAACACACTATGCGATCGCCGGAGGCACTATGCGATCGCATACAACAAACTAAACCCCTGAAAATTTACACTATGCGATCGCGGATATAGCTATGCAATCGCATAGAACAAAGAACTGGGCAACAACAGACAGCAGATTCTGCAACATCTCTAAGGCTAAATCCACTTCGAAACACTTCCGAAACACTCCCGAGCTCTCGGGGCTCCTAACCAAACACACACACTAACTCAACAATATCCTACAAACTTAATCATGTGATTAAATCGCCAAAATAATATCATAAATGAGGAATCAAACCTCAAAATCATCACTTTTTCATCAAACTTCATAAACTTTCAAACTTAGAGTTTTAGGTCCGAAACACGTCAAATGACGTCCGATTTCAACCAAATTTCACAGAAAGCGCTTAAACCATATATAAGACCTGTACCGGGCGCCGGAACCAAAATACAGGCCCGATACCAACGCTTTTTAATCCATTTTCATTTCAAATTTCCAAATAAATTTCAGAAGGACAATTTCTTTTAAAAATTCATTTCTCGGGCTCGGGACCTCGGATTTTGATTCCGGGCATACGCCCGAGTGCCATATTTTTATACGGACCCTCCGGGACCGTCAAATCACGGGTCCGAGTCCGTTTACCCAAAATGTTGACCAAAGTCAACTTTAACCATTTTAAAGCCACAATTTACCAAATTTCACATAATTTAACACATAAGCTTTTCCGGCTACATGCCCGGACAGCGTACGCATATCAAGGCAACTAAAGGTGGGGTTTTCAAGGACTTGGAAGCACGAAAAAGGGGAAAAACCGGTGATGACCCTTTGGGTCGTCACATTTATACAAAGAGGTATATATATATATATATATAGTTGTATAAAAATGTATAAAGACGTATAAGCACAAGAAAATGTTAGTGATATACCATGTATATAGGTGTATTAGTTGAAGAAGAAGAACTAGAAGAAGAAGAAATGTGAGAAATTCACCAAATACCTGTAAATAATGTATCAACCTCGAATAAAATAATGTATAAGAGGTATTTATACACCATTATACATTACTTATATACTATTATACAAATAAATCCTATTAATGGAGCTTCAAGAGTTCTTCTTCTTCTTTGGGCATCTTCTGAAATTCAACTCAAATCTAGCTCAAATATGCTTCAAATCACTTCAAATTTGAGTTTTGAACTCCTCTTGACGATCCCAATCAATTGGGCCAACACCCAATCCAAACAACTAACAAAATCGAAAAATTCAATTTTTGAAATTGAAGCTTTGAATGACCTTTAATGGTTACTCCAAAAATAATAATTCTCTTAAGTGGTATTTTTTCTTCTCATTTTAATAGTGATTATCAACTTTGAATCTGGAAGGAGAATTGAAGAATATATATAATGGTAGAGAATTTTTGGGGTGCAAAGTCGTGAAAGAGGAAGAAGAAGAACGAAGGAAAGAAAAAAAATAGGGTGGACTAACTAGTGAAAAATAATTTTCAGATTATATATGTACAACCTGGGCCATATATATCAGGTAAGAGCTTCAAACGTAGGCCATTTTTTGATGGACTGTTAGGCCAAGTGACAAGGAGTGTAATTCCCCTTTTTTATTTTACTTTTTTTTTTGTAATTTCAAATTTCTATTTTTTCGTTTTTCTGCAACACACCCCCCTCCCTTCCGAAAAAAATATTTTTTTATATATTTTCAGTTTTAGTTTTTTCATCTTTCGGTTTACAAGTTCAAAATTTTACAAGTTTCAAAGTTATGAGTTCGGAGATTTATGTGTTTGGAAGTTTACGGGTTTAGAAATTATAAAGTTTACGGGTTCGAAAGTTAGCGGTTTCGAAAGTTGAGCGGTTCGGAAGTTTATGAAATTTGTGGGTTCGGAAGGCTGTTGGTTCGAAAGTTTATGGCTTCATATTTATTATATCTAAATTATTTATGAATACTCTTCAGAAGTAATTTTTCTTAATTTACATACCAAACACTGAAAAATAAATAAGATTACTACTTATTTTCCAAGAAAATATTTTCTTGAAAAATATTTTGCACGGAAAATATTTTCCATTATACCAAGCACACCCTTAATCACCACACAATCCAAATAGTTATCATTTCTCCAATCTTTTTAATGTCAAAATTGTTGAATAATTGTGCTAAAAAAAGACTTTTTCATTACAAAAAATTGTTTGGTAACATTTATATATTTTGTAATACAATAAACTAAAAGTTGAATGATCTTCCATAAATTAACTCTAAAATTACTTCATCCCTCTCTAGCCTTAAAAAGAAAACTTTTGAGAACAGAAACATGGTTTCTCTGCCTTTGGACATAAGGGCTAGTATTTTATTTGCTATCCCAATTAAATTTTTTTCTTTGGTTTGACTGGAAGTTAAATTCTCCCAATGGACTGGATTTGTGACATAGAGTAGCTTCCACTTAATTACCTCATCTGTATATCTAGCCTATCATCCGAATCTTTAATTTATTATCCGAGAAATTAATTAAGAACACAAATTTTTGAAAAATAAAGCATGGTGTTTGTTTCATCACTGTTTTGTTATTACATGTAGTTAAATTCCACGTAAAGCGTGTTGATAATTGTTTGCACTCCAATGTGGATGTGATGCTACTGCTCACATTCATCCTCACCTAGTAAAATCTAACTCCACTTGCAAGAAATCCTATTTATTTTGTTTTTCTATGCATGCGCGTTTTACTCATTATGGATAAGTCATCCAATCTCTTTCAAAGAGTTTATGTTCATGTTTTATATATTATTAGTGTAAGAATTTTTTACACCATCAGGTCATCTATACTTGTTATAATCTATATTATTTCAAGAATACAAACCTCATATTTTATGAAAATTCAATTATAAATATCCAGTGATTTAATGCCTCATAGGTTCTTTTTTTTTTCCAACAATGACGAGGTATATATAACTTTAACTCGTTCGGAAATGATGCAATCTTCAAGTGCTTTTTTCGCCTATTTGTTAGCAGTAGTTTGTAACGTACATCATGATATGGATTATTTTTCGCAACATGTGCCGACAAATTTGGCAAATGTTTGACTAGAAAAATTAGTGACATCTGGTAGGCGATTTTTTTATTTTATTTTATAAAAGTATTCATTTAATTATATTGCTAGCACACCTATGATGGGTGGTAGGTTAAGAAGTTAATCTAATTGAAGAAAATAAATTTCGTTCAAGATTAGTAAATTAGGAATATTATAATCCCTTACTTTTGGGGACGAGACGGGGTGATTGATTGAACTTAATATTTTAAACATATATTAAATTTTAAATCTAAAAATTTACAAAAATACATTGAAAAGAAACCTAAAAGTTTGAACCTTAAATCCTAAATATGGCTGATTGAATATAGTTAGCAGTGGAAACGACACAAAGGGCAGAAGCATTCTTGAACCCGCGTTATTTTTTTAAATCCCCACTTGCGCCCCGCCCCGCCCCGCCCCGCTGTATTTTTTAATTTAAAAATTAAACCCGCCCCGCCTCACCCCGCAACCTTTCAAACCCGCACCGTTCCTGCACCGCCCATTGCCATCCCTAATTTAATTATATTGCTAGCACACCCATGGTGGGTGGTTAACTGCGCTAAGCTAAATGCTGGAATATCTAAATTCCAGTTTTATAAAGCTAACGCACCGTTGTGGGTTCTAAAAAGTTAACCCGTTGTGGCCGCCTGTTTTCTTTAATGGGTTAATAGAAATTGTAAAAGTTAATTGGATTTATTTGAAAAAAAAAAAAAAAAGTGGCAAGCTCGTATTTAGAGCGTCAACTTAACTTTTCTCCTGATTACCTTTCCATTTTAAAAATATAGCAGTATCAAAATATTTTCTTTGAACATGTTTTATGATGATAGTGTGTCAATGTTGTAACAACGACGACGATAATAACAACAGATACTATACTTTCAGAAAATAACAGTACAATTAATAATAGGCAATAATAAACCCACTCATGGTTCTTGACTTCGCCGTGATCAATTTGAACGTGATTTTTGAAAGGAAGATGGTAAATGCTTTTCTTTTAAGATTAATTTTGGTAAATGCTTGAAGAAAGCCTAAAGATAGTCGATTGATTTGGGATGTCTGTACAAAATTAATTGGAGTATTATCTTACAAATAAAGAGAGTTTTTTAAAACTAAAAGTGCAACCGTTTTATTGCTTGTAAAGAGAAAAGATAGCATTTGTTGAGAGGGCCCTAGCTCCTCTCCCAACTGTTGAGAGTTTGGCATCCGATTCTCTAGTCTACTAGTCCAGCTACAAAAATAATGAATTAAAAAATAAATAAATAAAATATCGGTCTATCTCCTATGAAGGATCAAAATAGATATCTCTTGGTTTGGGCTGTCGATTTCTGGAGAAAGCATCTCTCAGTTGAATGAGTCCCCCAACAATTCGTGGTAACCTTTCAAAGCTTGTGACGATCAGTTGTTGCCTATGTACATGGCTAATTGAGGTGCTAGCTTTTGAGCTATCTTATTTGCTTCCGCAGTGTCACGACCCAAAATCAACCGTCGTGATGGCGCCTATCGTTGAACTAGGCCAGCCTCAACTCAATAACCCAAACACAGTAAAAGAAAATAACTTTAAAATAATGAAGAAAGCAGTTAAAATTAAGGAAACCCCTTTGAAAACATAATAAATCCAAAAATGTGATACAATCCAGCCCAAAACCGGAATGTCACTGAGTACATAAGCGTCAATTCGGAATACAATCCACTACAATATCTAAAGAAAACAACTGAAAATACATCAAATGATAAAGAAG